>NW_028255510.1:0-730000 GCF_964263255.1 Lissotriton vulgaris | reverse complement strand
TTTAGCTGCACTACTAATATTTGAAGAAAAACTGAGTCATAGACAAATAAAAAACACAGAGTAGAACCTCCTCGTTTCCTGCTCTGGAGATTCGATGCCACCAAACACCTCACGAAATAAAACAATAACAAGATGCCAAAGTACTGGCAATTGCTATGGAGCATAAGTACCGCACAACTTAGTACCACAAAATATATTACTCAAGAACGTTAGCAGAGACCCCTAGACAACCATACGTGAGTGAGAAAATGTAATAGAAGGCCATTGAAACGGTAAGGGAGTCCTTTAGAGACAGTACAAACACTTATGCGATGTGCACCCACGACTTCCACCTCTTTTCAGACGATTACTTGTAATTGCAAGTACAAAATGCCCATTATAGCTCCATATAAAAATGTACATAAACTTTTTTATTTTCTAACTTGAAGTCTTTTTCAAAGGCACATTGATGACCTACTTCTACCCCTCATCAACAATTCTTCTGCACTAATGAATCACTTCCACTCAGGCCTGACTTCTATGCCAACGCTCAATGATTTACGGAAGCCACGTTGTATGCAGTGCGCGGTCTAGACAAAAAAAAGAACAATTCTTGTGCTTGCAACTTTTTCTCTCTTCTGCTTAGAATATACAGCATTTTTCGATCATGAGTCAAACACACTTATCCGAGAGTTTTCAGACATAAAATCCTGCATGGCACCGTACAGTGTAAGGTGCAGAGATATCATTTCAACGTGTTAACTATCTTCAAATATAATATTGTCCGGAAAAGTAACAAAATATATAAGGAACGTGTCGAGATATTACACTAGAAGGCAGATCACAGAACGAAAGATTTTCATGTTTGCACATTCCAATGTAGAATTTTTTTTTCATTAACGTCTTATCTTTCGTTTATGATCATTGCATTTCCCTGCATATTGATTGGAACGCCTCTTGGAACAACTTCCCATAATCTCATTAAATGTTTGCTCGTGTGAGCTCTAATTCTGAACACATATATTAATACATATTTAACCGCTCGTGTGCAAATTTAAAACCCTCAAGTGCCCCTCATCCCCAATAACCAATGCTTCTTCAGTGGATGGGTTGTCACTTATTACATTGGTTGTGCGTACAAGACAGAAGGAATTAAGATATCCAGCCATTTTAAGTGAAAGGTTATTGCAGTGGCAGAACCTCCCATCCGCTCTCCCTAACGTTTGCTTACATCCTTAATGGACAAATGGCGGAGCAACAACCTGCTTAGCCACGAGCGGGCGTCTTATGTGAATTGCAAGTTTTGTCACCATGTCTTTGCTAGTTCACTGCTTTTAGATAATTTGGTATCAAGAAACCATGGGTATTGTGTGTGTTTATAAATAAAATAATTGAAAAACATATCTGGGGCTTTTTTCAGTTTTCCCAGAATTATAACGTCGTACATGAGCATGCTTTGGTGATTAAAACGACCCTGCAATGCTTTATTTACATCAGATAATGTCTTTATGGCACCATAAAAATACAGGAATAACTGCAGTGCCAGATCGCATCCTTGTCCATCCCACTATTGAGTCCAAACTTGCAGGTTGATGGCCATCTGTTATTAATAACATAGCTGTGTATCTGACGTCTGATTCTGCTTGCAAACCCCCATCATTGGACCCAGTTCAGTTGGAGGAGGTTCTCCTAGAATCTTAGGCCTTTAATGGTGCTGGATACCAATGATAGGTAAATAAAAGCCTCGGCCTTTGCTTTATGACAGAATTCAGCTTGAGATGATTGAATGATTGAGCAGTTGTGTTGAATTCTGTTGTGTTTGAAAATGGTCTCCTCTTCCTAAAAAGCAGGTGATTGAGAAGCATCATCACAAACAACATGGAATTAGCATCATGATAAGACAACTGACTATTAGGTGTGGGCAGACATTTCCGCTCCGCCCACGGAATGTGCGGAAATTTGCACCTTCAGCTTTCCGGAAAGAAGGCGGAAAAACGGGGCAAATTTCCGAACATTCGTGGGCGGAAAAGAAGTTGGCCGCCCGCCTCCCGCTTCGCGCCCGCCTTATTAAATTATTTTTAAAGGTAAAATACAACTTAAATAAAACTTACCTTATTGTGCCGCAAACTTCCCCATCGTGGCTTCATCTTGGAAACTGCGCATGCGCGGGAACCTGCGCATGCGCAGTGCTGGCGACTAATGCGCATGCGCAGGCCTGCACAGGCCCAGTTTTCCAAGATGAAGCCGCAATGGGGAAGTTTGCAGCGCAATAAGGTAAGTTTTATTTAAGTTGTATTTTAGCCTTTAAATATAATTTAATAAGGCTGGCGGGGGACGGGCGGGAAGCGGCCGGGCAGCAGGTGGGTGGACTCGCGTAACGGAAATATCATGGAGAGGCATGAAGATTGGTTCAATCTCCGTGCCTCTCCGTGATAGTCCCTTCCGCGACTTCTGCCCACCCCTACTGACAATGGTCATTTTTGTTTCCCATCTTATTAATTGTAACAGATATAGCTTGACACCAGCACTGCTGTATAACATAGAGAGGGTAAAAACGCTGGCCATATTTTAGAATCCTCTTTTCACAAATCAGCAAGGCGGAGGCCAGGGGTAGGTGCTCTGTGGGCCTGTGGAGTTGCTAGAGCCATATAGACCTCTGCCACCATAAATGAAAGCAGAGACCCTCTGTTAAGTATGGATCTTAAAGGATGCACAGGACTGGTCAGTTCCTTGTTGTTGCGGAAATAAGGCAGCTGCTTTCCTCCCCACTTTCACATTCTATCTATAACCACACATAAGAACTACAGATTAGTAAAATAAACAAATCCAAGAACAAGGAGAGTAGTTGGCCTAACTGCTAGGGCGGGCGACCATGAATCTGTGGAACTGGGTTCAAGTCTGGGCAATGACGCTGAACATCCTGTGAACAAAAATGAACGTGTCTTCATGTAATGCAACTGGTGCTATGTAAAGTGCTCCGATACCCGATGCAGGTCAAGTTCGCACTACATAAAATTCTGTAAAAAACAAAAAAAGGTTCTTTAATAGGAATCCCCAATTGGGGAAAACCCTTTGAAAATAAGAGGGGCCCACAATGCTAATAACAAACATCAAGACCCTAAAGAATCAAGTTATGGTCTAAGGATTCAGAGCCAGCCAAAATCAGAAGCCTCTTCAAGAGAAACTAGACCACAATGAATATTTGGAATATATTCCTGGACTAAGCAGGCCTAAAAACAAAACCTTGACTTAAAGAAAAGATATAAAATAAAAAAAGGTAAGTAGAATGCTTTCTATTATACTGGTATAATTAAAAGGAATAGTTCTAATCAACATCTTCGCTTTTTAAGGCACAAAGATAATGGACCCTTTTACACATATCAAAATTAAACGAGGAGTATATGGCTGTGAGCGTGAAAATGCTATAGGTGTAGAGCAGCGTGATATCCGGCTCTAAACCACGTGCCCATAAACAGAGCTAAAAGGTGTCACAATCCATGACCATGCACGTTGACCACACCCTCAGATGGTATGCATTCTGGGACATAAATTGATGGCAACAGTGGGTTAAAGCCCAGTGTTCCAAACTGGTCTGCACAGGCAGGAGGTATGAAAACAAAGGCTACAAGGCTGGAAAAACCAAACATGAGCCCCGGAATCACAACTAAAGCACGGCCAACCCATATCTTTGTAAGTGTGCAAATTTCACTGCTGGAATGGGTGAAAGCAGTTGTAAAGAGGAAGAAATCTGACACTGTCTAGACCCATTTCATGTTGCAGATACCAGCTACTGGATGTAAATCTAAACGGTCATTGCATTATAGAATATGTGACTTGTGCAAATGTGCCACGACAATCTGAAGAGTAGTTGTGCACAATGTAAGTAGTATTCTTCAACATGTCCGTAAGTGTGGGAAGAAGGTCCAGCGATCCTGGTCCTGGCTGGTAATGCCAATATTTGTCTGTAATAGGGGAAGAGATTATCCCGAGGCACTGGACCCTTCCTCTTTTATGAAATAAGATAACAACAAGAATACAACTAATAAAAGACTTTTTGAAAAAAGAACATACAAAAGTTGCCTTTTTTTCAAATTATACATCAAAACCAAACAGGATACTTTTAGGGAGATTTAATTCTTAAAGAATTGAGGAGACAATGCTCGCATTTCCTTTGCTCAGCATTCTTTAATATAGCTTTATAGCCCGCCGTAGAGGGCTATACCAGCTATTAAAGGCCCTCTCTAGCGTTAAAGGCCCCGAGCCGAAGGCGAGGGCCTTTAAAAACGGAGAAGGACTTTAATAGCGGTATAGCCCATCTACGAAGGGCTATAAGGCTATTAGAACATTCTGTCACTAGAGGGAAGAATGTTCTAACAAAAAAAGCAAAGCCTTTTGGGAGGGTGAGGGGATGGGAATCCCCTCAGGTTCCCTGAAGCCTTTGTTCACAGCCAGAGCTGTGAACAAAGAAACATTGTAATGTTGGAGCTCCAGGCTTATACCAGCCATTATAAGCCCAGAGCACTCCATTGTTTTCAATGGAGCTCCCAACATTCCAATGTTCTAACATCTCTGAATACCGTTCCCAAGCGTCAGCTAATATCACAGACATTAGCATAGATTGGTAAGGGAAGTTTAGGCTTTTGGGGTTACTTGGGCATTAGCAGCATCGGGTGGTAAGGTAAGGGTGGTAAGGGTAATAAAGGTGGGTTTGGGGGTTCCCCCATAATAACAACATTATTATATTTCAAAAAAATGAGGGGGTCGAGTGGACCCCCCAAAAATATATATATTTCACTTACCTTATCTATACTTACCTGTGTGGTAAAGGTAGATGCATGTGTTGTAAAACAATGTGTTGTAAGGGCATGTGTGGTAAAATACCTGCATTGTAACATTATGCAGAGTAATCTCACATTATTACCAAATAATGGGTTATGCATATTTCGCAAAATTATCTTTTTACTCCCTTATACACACTATATGACAAGTTTTCTCTCACAATAGACTCATTTGAGCAGAAAATTTACAGCAAGAAGCATTGTTACTTGGTATGTAACACTACTGGATGCACTGCTCAAGCAACTTTCTCCATGAGACTTTAAAAAGAATATGGAAAATATATTGAGAAAGTATTTCACCAAATTTGCCTGGGAATATATACATCGCATACAATTTTCATGCTGATATCAATGGTGCATTATTCACATACTGTGAGTTACACTCATGGAAAAAAGTGAGCAATTTCTCCCACACCTAGGGCCAGACTCATAATTATTTTGTGTACGCATATGGTGCTGATTATAATCACTGAAAATGTATAGCTGGAAACATTTCAGTTTACTGCCAAGTTCTACTAGCATCGATGCAATCTGTTTACCTTATTTCATCCCCATTGTGCTATTTTCTGTGCATAAATATATGCTGTTGTGCGAAAATGTGAAAGTATTTCTGATGCCTCATGTTTGTATACACTCAAAAACAATTATATTAATTCCCTGCGGCGCCTGCAATTGAGCTATCTACATGCTTTAATCTCCATATTTCAGTAAATATATTTACATATTTTCACATGTTCAGTTTCAAAGCTGAGAGATTTGTTTGTAAACTTATTCTAGAATTAAGGCAGAACAAACAAAATAAGTGCATTTATCCTCTGATCGTAGATATGCTTTTAAGAAATTGATTAGAATAACCTGTTTCTGTGCTTACAAACATTAGTGTATCTTCCTCATGTGTTTAAACTGATGAAACACCCATTTGGGTGGTTAGTTTAGAAGCTTTAAAATATCATGTAATCACATAATTTAGGAACTGTATGCAAGACCTAGAAAAATGTGGACTTGGGTCTTTCTGCAGGGTCATCCCCAAATGTTTTGCCCCCCCCACGCCTGTTTTCTAAACCCATTTTTGTTGTCTTTTAGGTATTTGTGCATTTTACTACTGCTAATCAGTGCTAAAGAGTGTGTGCTTTCTTTCTCTCTCTAAAACCATGGTAACATTGGGTTACACCCAATTAGCACATTTACTTTACTTCGAAGTCCCTAGTAAAGTGATACCACATGTGGTACTACATGTACTCGGGACTGTAAATTAAATGCTACAAGTGGGTCTGCAGCACTAATTGTTACACCCACTTAAGTAGCCATTTTTAACATGTCTCAGGCATTCCATTGCAGCTGTGTGTGTGTGGTTTGAACTGTCATGTCAACCTGGCAAAATAAACCTTTTGACCGGCCTAAGCCTCCCTTTTTAATACGCCTTTAGAGTAGGCCCTACATTGCCAAGAGGGCAGGGTGCAGTTTATTTAGAAAGGTGGGTATGCACTTTTAACATTTACATGTCCTAGTATTGAAAAACATTAAAATAATGTTTGAGACTGCAAGGCCTGCCTCTTACATAGGATAAGATTGGGTTACCTTATTAAATTTAATTAGTGATAACTTTCATTTGGAATAAATATAACTATTAAGTGTGGCATCTAAATAATTGTAATTTAAAACCCTCTTTAATGGTAAAGTTTGATTTTAAGTCACAGTTCTGACAATGTCACTTCTAAAAAGTTGGAATTTTCATGTCCTAACCAATTGGTACCTGCAGCATGTATCCTGGGTCACATGACTCGGTATAGCTGCCGTTTGGTCTGTGTGTATTACTCTCAGACAGTGAGGCAAAGATGGAATAGATATTGGCAGCATGGACCATCTCTGACTTGATATGGGGGCGGACCTGTCACCTACCACAACTGTATATAACAAATACTCTACTGAGCACATTCACAAAGGGTTTGACACTAATCTTTTGTGCCACTAGGCAAGCTGGGGCCAGGGAAGAGGGGCAAGAAATTCCAAGTACTTCAGTGGTGGAAACCTCTGGAACCTCGTCCTACATCAAAGTGGATGCCAAGTATAAATAAGAGGCTCTCGGATCCAACTGTTTAGCACACCTCTAGACCTGTGGAAGACTCCACAAAGGACTGCTGTGCTTCTCTGCTACTCTGTTGTTCTGCTACCCCGCTGCCTGAGTCGAAAGAACTGGGGCTGCATATTGAATCCAGGACCACTAGAGACCCTACAAGGGCTAGTTGGCTCCCCTCCGGATCACAAACCTAGGGACAGAAAAGACTCCAACCACCTTGACCCCAGCACATGGACTCTGTCTACTTCGAGTCCTCACTGCCCAAGTGGTGCCACTTGAGTCCTGGACCCTTAGAAGTGGGCCTGAAGGTTCTCTGCCAGCACAGCTATGGTCCTGTGAGCAGTACTAATACAGCACTATGCATCTCCTCGTAGCTACATCAGAACTGACGCTAGGTAACATATCCTCTGTAGAAGCCTTCGCATTGCAAGCCCTCGTGAATGAAATCCTTGACGACGATGAACGACTCTGCATTGTAGGCCCGCATTTTCCTCGGAACCGTGGCTGTAGGACGCAACCTCTACATGGGATCTCGCAGCTCTCTGCATCCAGGATTTAAGGTACTTTGTTCAGCACACCTAAATTGGTACCTGTATCTGGCCATGCTCCATCGTAGTTGGCCTGAACCTGCCAATCAGCACAGTCTGATGTGACCAGGTAACCACAGTTAGCGCATTGTGCTTCTAGCCACTATTTACACTTAAATCGTTAAAATTGCATATTCCCTGTTCTACTGATTGGATTTTGTGTGGCTTTAGCCCCAAATAATTTATAAAATGTTACCCTATTTTCCTAAATTGGTGTGGGATTTTTCAGATTTTGTGTTTTCCCTTTTTTCTGTTAATACTGTTGAAGAGCTGCATACTCACTTTACAAATTACCTCCAAGTTATGCCTGACTGCTTTGAGCCAAGCTACTAGAGGGAGGAGCACAGGTTAATTTGGGATCGCTTGTGACTTCACCCTGAGAAGAATTGTGGTTGCTGTTTGAGTTGTGTTACTCCCCCTCAACCAATGAATGAATATCCATTCATCCATCCATCCATCCACCCACCTACCTACCTACCTACCTACCTACCTATATACACAAACACAAGGTTCTCCACATGGAACAGTATTGTGTCTGTGCGTCTGATTGAAATGGAACCACAGAAATCAGGATTTGATGGAATGGGGCTAAAGCATGTAATTGATACAGTAATAAGAAACACACTATTTAAACACGTTTTTAAATTGTACACATTTTTTAACATAGCATATATGTAAATTAGGCGCACAAGGAGAGAAAGTTATTTGCTTGGAGTCCCTCGATTTTCGAATTAGTTCAGGGATTTAGAACCACGATCTCCAGCTTTTAACTGATTTTTTAAGCTGATGTTAATTTTTGAGTAGTAAAATCCTTTATCAAAATATTTGCCTTACTTTTGAGACCCCCAGATTATTATGTGGCTCACTAAGTTGCGATTCTGCTTCCCAACACTTCAAGGCAATCTCACTGTTTGGTACGTTATAATTGTATTGTTGCAGAGCACTGTACTCAACGAATTGATCATTTTTCATGCCTTCCCCTTGTGGTTTTGCGTGCTGGCAGGTCAGCGTGCTGCATACAGAGATGGATTGATCTCTCACCGCGTGGAAATGGCAGATGCTTGTTAAGCCCCCAGTGGGGCTTGCTTCACTCTGCAGCGCTTTCCCATTTAAGTAGATCTTCCCACAACATTTTGAAAGGTTCTATCGTGTGTTCTTGATCTTTAACCAGCTATCAAAAATGAGAATAGCGAGCTATAAGCCAAGCAATCACAGGGTTAACTTGTTGTGTGCTTGCTCAAAGCCCAGGCTTGCGTTCTAAGCTTCGTCAAGATCACAGGCTTGAATTGCTGAGCTCACCCAAGAGTGGGTTTGCTTATTTTTCAGAGTTTAGGCGAGCTGGTATTTATATTACAGGGTACTAAGATGGCACAAATAAATACCTCAGTTAGACAGTGTAGTGTCCCCAGAGTGCTGGATTGACGATGCTGGTGTATATCTTTAAGCACTTTTCTTGCTTTATAAATAACTGTGAAATATTGACTTTTTTTACTCAATAAAATGGAATCTTTAATCATGGATTTCTGGACAAAAATGCAAATAAGAAAAGAGCATGCAGTCCATTTAAATAGATTTGTGAAGACATTTGTGGGGCTTCTGTGTGTCAAAGCATTACGATGACCGTATGATGCCAACCTGTGGTCTCAAATAATATTTTTTTTTCACATTTAGGTTCGAGCTCCAACTGGCAAAATTGTGTTTTGCTTCAAGTGCTGAAAATACTTGCATCCTTACCTAATGCACAATAGTTCTCCTGGTGAACAACACTTACAACGCAACTTTTACATCGCAGAGCCTTTACAACGCAACCATTATAACGCAAACTATTACAACGCATTGCTCTGGGGGGCGCTCTAGTATAGGGAATAGGTTAATTTACTATCCAATAACCTTCCCTAGTATCCACGGGGACTGGAGTTGGAATAGTAAATTAAACTATTCACTATCCAGCGCCCCAAAGCACTATGCGTTGTAATGGACTGCGTTGTAATAATTGTGTTGTAAATGCATGTGATGTAAATGCATGCGTTGTAACGTCATACATCCAGTTCTCCTTTTCCATGAACCCTACTCATCCCACCTGCACAGGGACGCTACAGCAGTCTTAGCCCCACTGTTGATAAACAGTCATCTTTTTAAATAGATTGGACGGTGTTTACATTTCCTATTTTAAATTAAATTGTGTGTGTGTGTGCACGTTTGTGTTTGTGTGAGATCATTATCAAAGCAGAACACACATGCCACGGTTAGAATGGGTTAGGTGTGCTCCATAATTTGAGGAAAGACATTACCCTGCAAATCTTTCATGATATCCATGTACGTTAAATGTTACTACATAGAAGTTGATTGGATGTCATTTACATAGCCATTATCCAGAATATTTGCCATTGATCTGACCATCTTGGATACTTGGGTCTTGATTCTGAGTGGGTAGGAGAATAATGTACTACTTATCGCACCCAGTACAATCCATGGCTTTGGAATTTATTGGGTACATTAAATAGCACCTATTTAGAATTTTTAGAGAATACCATACAGATTTTGATGTTTACCTTACCAAAATCCACTTGTTACAGTAAATGCTGTACTGTTTTTCCATGTTAAATTTCAGCATGTCTGACTTGCCGATATCTAATGAAGGTTGAGGTACTTAATACACCTTGTAATTCCTAAATGTGGTAAATACCACCCAACTCAGAATTCTGACCCATGTGCTGGGGTTAGGGAACACTGATATACTTATAATTCTGCTTATATTTAGGCTCTGGTGATGTTTTTCTTGCTCTTCACCTCATCAGCTAACAAACCATAGAATCCTCCAGATTGCATGCTGGCATACCCACTTGAAAAGGTAGTATTAGCACAACTAGTTTATTAATATTTTCATGAAGAAGAAAAAAAAAGTTCCTTGTGGTGTGCACCGTTTTAATTATTTTGTTATTATTCAACATGCAGTGTCCTATTTAATCCTGAGGGTCATTGGTTAAAAAGAGGAATTTCTTGTTTTGGTGATTTCAATGCCATGACAACATTATTAACTTTCCTTACTGAGGTATTTCGGTACTTTTCTGGGTCCCTTCAGAAACCACTGTAATGGCAGATAAGGTACTCTGTTGGTTTCTTCATGTTGGCCTTGGATATTTCCAGACTCTCCCAAGAACGAAGCACATTGTGCTGTTGGTTCACATAAAGTAAATGACTAGATACCTATAGTTTTGCAACATTTTATGCTATGCGTTTAGGGCAAGAGCAAGGAGTGGGCTTTACAGAAAATAAATGGGACTCAATAGCCCAATTTGCATTCATGACCGCCGCAGACAGAGATTGCAAAGGAGGGCCAGAAGAATCCAAGGGCAAGGCCTGAGTAGCAGCTTCTTCCACTGACAAGATGGCGCTGTCTAGGCGGGTGCCGGCTGTGCAGATTATCACACTGCTAACTACACACAGGGGCAGATTTATGAGTTCTGGCGCATCTCTGCAAATCAGCAGGGATGCGCCAGAACTGATGCGTCACGCAAGTCCCTCCTTGCGGCACCACAGATGCGCTGCATTTACAATGCGGCGCACCATGGGGCAAGGAAGGGCAGATGCGTGACGCATATTGTGGTGTACGGGCGGCGCATTGCTGGAGTAGCATCGCAAGTGCGACGCAACTCCTGCAATCTATAGAGGCCACCCATACATAACGTGGTGCGTCACTCCTTACGCCTGCTTCAAGCAGGCGTAAGGATTTGGCGCAGCAGCCTCATTAAACTGACTCAGTGAAATCTTGTAGATTTCACTGCGTCAGTTTTACGGGGCCTTCCTATGAGGGAACGCCCAACCTGCGACAGAACGCCCACATGAAACCTGACGCAGGTTTCATGTGGCGCAGGGCTTTACAACGTGACGCATCTGCCTAGATGCGTCACGTTGTAAATAGGTCGCAGGGATGCGCCACGTTTCCGCGCCGTTGTGTCACGCAACGGTGGCGTAAAGGTGGCGCAAGTCCATCATAAATCTGCCCCACAGTGTTTGCCACACAGTAATTGCACTTCTGACTATACATGAGTCTGTCTCATATCGCAGAAGGGTGTTCACAATTAAATTTAAGTTGTAATATAAGACTTTGTCTGTTCAAGAGAGTTCTCCAATTGCACTCAAAGAGCAATAATGACTCTGTATGATGAACATGGTTGCTAAAACCTGGTAAAATATTAGTTCACTGACAAATACCTGAACATAGCCATGTCGACCTAATTTAAAGATAAATGGAACCACATGCTTTTTGTCTTGTGTATTTTATACACAATGCATGTGCTCTCCCCCATATTTCTTTATTATCTACGTTATCGAACAGCTCAGATTAAATTGCTCGAAGGATTAAGTTGAAGTGTAAATAAAAAATAAATGGAACCCTTGAAACAATCATCATGTCGGGGACATTAGACATGATTGTTCTACACCAGTTGTACTTTGAGCTTTTTCTCCAGCAGAAATTAAGAGCCAAGTCACGGAAATAAAGGAAGACCACCTCATCCCAGGTCATTACAGACACTGTATCTGATCCTCAACCTTTCATCTGCTACTACTTGATTACAGGTGTGTTGGCCTCATTAATTGAATGGAAGCCAAACAAAACTACAGCGCTTAGAATGCATTAGGCTATCACATAAAAGTCCAGGACTGGCAATAGCATCTCTAATGACCCGGATGGAGGTGAACATCCTACAGAAATTGGACGTCTCCTGGCGATTTACTGTGGCATTATCATAACTACAAGTGTATTTTAGGAATTGCCTGAGTTTATTAAAATATTGCTAGGTAATAGTGCAAAATCGACTGGAAATGGTGCAATTTATTGATCTGGGTGTAGATCTTTCAGTGCATTGAACTTCTCTCCAGCTTTTGCTACCTGGTGCTTTTCTGTGAGGAGCTACTTTCCCGAAGTTTAAATCCTCCAAAGCACAAAATCAGATTTTGCCTGGTACGGCAGCATCACTCTTGAACTCTCTCCCTGCTGAAATAGAATATCAACATGTTCTGCTCTCCTTCTGAAGCACTCAAAAAATGTTACCCCTTCCTTAACATACAAATGTACCAAATGAATGAGCATCCACAGATTATTTAATTAATTGTAACCTTAGTTTGAATGTGTACTGTACAGTACAGCACATATGCACAGTTGCAAAGGTTTAGAGAGAATAAGAATTTTTTTCCACTGTTACTCCAGCCTCTTGGAGCTCTGATTTTTTTTAATGCAAATTTCTTTCTGCCAATGTTGGGCTTTGCATCAAAATCTTTGGATCCTTGGAAATAAAATCGTAATACATAACTTTGCTCTGTGATGCAAACCTGGGGCAACGCGTTTTTATTTCTGCCTCTATATGGTATCTGTTTTCAGTGTCAGTGCCTCCTGATCATAGGTGCATTCCAGTGTCAGTGCGCAATGTTATGCACACATAATATGTGGACAAAGTGCATTCACACCAGTGTTAACTTGTAATTCAAAATATAAAATCGTATTTGTATGAATTCACAATACAGATGTTAGGTACAATATAAATAATTAACTCACTTGCATAATGAAACAACACACCCATAAAAGTAAAACAAAACAAAGCGCCAAGCCGACTTGAAAAAGTTTGCTGTTAAAACCTGAGAAATAATCATCCACACAATTCTAATTTATGAGAATGTTCATAAGAAATGTCTCAGTAGTTCTTGTTCTTGTTTTTGAATTAGCCCTTATACAGCACATTAGTATAATGAGAGTTTTGGCTAAATCACAAGAAAGGTCAATCTGACCATATGTGTTGTAAGCAAAAAAAACACAGAGGCGGCAATTGTTATTCCAAACCACTGCTACATTATTCTCTGGGTGCTGAGAATCAAAGGTGTGGAAGTCACTAGTTTGATATAAAAAAAAAAGAGCCCAAGCAATCTAACATGTCTACTGGCAGAATCATCATTGAAATCATCATTGAAATTCAAACCTGCAGCCATGCATTGGATGTCTCACAGCATGCTCCCGCAATGTTCTCATTTTTTTCATTTAATGATTCCCCTACCATAGTGGAATTACAAAATGGATTGTGGGCTGATGTACTTTTGTACTTTCGAACAGCAATTCTGGTTTAATCCAAACAGACAAGAAGAATAAATGGTCACACTTGGTATAGGCTAAAAGATGTCTATAAGGCAATTTCATGAAAAATTCGAACTCAGTTTTGCAATCACAAGTATATAGATTTTCTGTAATGATATACTTTTTTCAACAATAGACATTTAATTCCTAATTTTTTTGAAGAGCAGTTATTGGCTGTCAGTAACACAAAATTGACTATTTTCTCTATTTTGTATGCACAGGATACCACTGTTTCATGCAAATTTGAAAGAAAAGAATTGACACAGATGCTAATTTTATATAAAAAATGTAAAACTCGTCTGTTGTTTTATGCAGCCCCCTATTAATACTTTCTATACATATGAGAAAATGAATAGGATAAAAAATATAATGCATATCAGATTTCCTCAAAATAGGTGCCACACCTCTTGAAATATTGCCTACCTCTTTACCTCGTCGTAATTCTCAAAGATCTAAACACTTGTTTCTTAAAGTGATACCTCTCTGATGCTTTCAAATATGAACATTGCATTTGTCTCTCACTCTGAAAGACATTGAGCCAGTTGTACAAAACATTTTTGCTGTCATTAACACTCTATTCGGAGTTTGAAACAGCAAAAAAAAAAAAATCTGAAGTAGCATTCCTATTTTTGGAGTTAGTAAAGTTTTGTTAAATCGAATTGCTTCCTCTGAGATGGTATTTTGTAGGAACATGTTGTAGATGCCCCTCTAAATACGTAAATGTTTAAAAGAAAAGTTTGTTGGAGAGTATGCAGTCATCCAGGGGACTGCTGCCAACCTTCAAACTAACTTTAAAAATGTAAACTTGTTTTTTTCTATTTAGGAAGTTTGCTTATTTGTTTTTTTAAAGTTTGCATTATTTAAAGGCTATCACAGACATGATGGTTTGCTGACCATATTAGGCCACCATCCAGGTAATGGCTACCAATTGGAGCGAGTCACAACTTCCAAATTAATATTCAGGATTTAAGTCAGATTATGCCCTGCCCAAAACTGAAATTTTCACTAACTGATTTATTATTACATAGGTCGGTTTGTAAAAATTCAATGATGGTGGTAAAAAAAACTGTTGAGGCAAAATGTGACCATTTGTTGCAGCACGAATTTAGCAACCCTGCCCTAGTTCCTCAGGTCAGGGTTGTGTTTCTTCCCAGGCAGTATATATACTAACGTAGCTCAGATATCACCAACAGCTAACCTATTGCATTCTTAGTCACTTATTTTCACTAATGCCCTCCAATGCATGGATGTGCATGATTGCATGAATTGATAGCCCAGGTAGATTTTGTCTGGATGAAATGTAATTGTTGACTCCTGATAATATAGTTTTTACCTCAAATGCACATCTTTCATCCTGCTGTTGCCAGGGGTGAAAATACTAATATTGACTCTATTGACAATCTTTTTAGAGCACTCAAGTAGCTTCATTTATCTGAAAAAAGACATACTGGTTTCCCTATATCCACAGTCTTGACTGTCTACACATCTTCTACAACAGAACCCATCCAAATTAGAGTTGTTTCTGATTGTCTCCCTCAATGCTCTATCCCGATGTAAACCTGATTCTACATGCTCCCTCTGTTTCATTGTAAACCCCCCATCATTGATTATGACAAAACAAAAGGATATAGACTGGAGTCAAATTTGCCCTCCACCCCAGCATCTTGAGACCCCAACGGGTGAGTAACTGTGTTTTACAAACCTCTGATTGATTGATTGATTGATTGATTTTAATGTTCAGATAAAGCCCCTAGACAAAAGTGCTCAATGTAAAATAACATTCCTCAGTGGATAAACCACTCCACTCCCAACATCAGTGGTTCATCTCTAGTTCGCAATAGCTATGATTATTGCAGTGCTCTAGTGCCAGGCTCTAATGCTGCCATGCACAGCGTTGCAATATTAGTATCAGAATAGTTGACCAAATTACTCCAATCCTGGTCTATCTCAAGTGACTAATATTGAAGCTAGCAGCATATTTAAATTAGTCTTTATAGTGAACAACATATTACACCCAGGATCCCCAAAAGAATGTGACCATAAACTGGATTTGCAGCTGTTTCTATTGCCTCTGGAGCTGAGGAAACCGTCCTGAAACTCCACATTCTCCTCTACTGAGAAATCCCTTTTTAGAGGTTAGATAGTGAAGATAGGACCATTGGGAGCACCAGTCGATAGTCCAGCAAAATAAAGTAGGCAATTACAGCATGAGTAGGACAGAGAATCTCCATAGTCAACATGAGGAATTGTAATCAAAGCAATATAGCTGCAATATCAGGCAGACCAGCTCATATTTGAACACTGAGGGGTCGATTACAATCTTGTTAAGAAACTCTTCCAATCAAATCTGATTATTTTCTGAAAGAATAAGGCTCTGCAAGTCCATCTAACCGATTATGATGTTTCCAAACATCGTTCAGTCGGATTCCCTTTGACTTCAAAGGGAGCCTGTGTTCCGAACCAGAACACAGGCTCCCATTGAAAAATGGGGTGTGTGGGAAAAACCTTGCACCCTGTGGTGGGCATCCCATGGTGCCTGCCATATTGTGCATGGTTAGGAAGAGGGGTCGTTGGGTTCCCCCACAGGCCCCATTCAGACACCTCTGGGTAAAGCGGGGGCCCTAAAATGGGCCCCCAAAGACAGATTTTGACAGACGCTTCATGACGGGCAGACCGAGTCGGTACAGCTCTCCGAAACGGTTATCATAATTGCTCGTCCGGAAACCCATAGAGGTGTACGAATTGGCTCCAGAAAACTCAGGCTGTCCGAATACCTTTCAGAACTGATTCGGACTGCCCCAATGGTTTCCAGGCATCCTAATCAGTTGTTGGGAAATGTGTACGATTCATTCGGAAACAAGGGTTCCAAATCGGATTCTGCAGTACCGAATCCCATTTGGAGCCTCTCCTAATGAGATCGTAACTGCACCCTAAATTGGAGTGTTTAGTTCTAGTTACTAGGGGGTGAAGTTCCGTTCCTTGGATGCACTCATAAAGAAGCCTTCCAAAAATGTTCTTTTTCACTTGAATATTGAAACTGAACATTTAAGTAAAAAAGGAAACTTGTAACTCTGTCTTACAATTGGCGATGCTCTCTTCCTCTCTCTCTCCTACAGGGTAATTATTTTTTCCTTCTATTTTTTCTTGACTCCTGGGGTGTTTCCATTACCTGTCCATTCTCGCCTTTAGCCCCCATACCAGGTAGTACTTTCCTAAAATGAGAAACAGCTGCCTTAGCAAGATTTGTATTGGCTTCCATATTCTTTCATAGCCTATTTTTATGATAGTAGGATGTACTGGCCAGGTTAATGCACTAATAACTAAAATTTAATCATCTTTCATAGCCTTTAAAATGATGCCAGGCGACTACTTTTATGACACTTTTCCTTTTTGAATAATTTAAATGGAAAATAAACTGCTGCTACTGCATCAAGATTTACATGTGAATTGGGCATTTTATGAATGATTATTTTTAAGTTTCCATACATAACTTCACTGTTTCAGCTTATCAACACTTCCTTTGAGTTTCAAAGAATTCTCAGATTTTTGGTATGCTTGTGTAAGCCATGACATAAGAACTAACCAAATAAAGAAACTGTGAATGAGCCTACATTTTAGCAAGACCCTTACTACACTTTAGGAAGGAAATAAAATGGGAAAAGTTACAGCGAGAAGTTACTATGTCTACAAAATGTGCATAATATTTGATTTATTCAATCGCTTGAGGAAGGAAGAAACCGTAGATCACAGAGATGTAATATACAGGAAATTAAACATATCACTAAATCAATATTAGCTAGCAACACCATGTTTAGAGTATGTTCCAATCCTCACACACCTCCCTCAATATCTTCTAATTAGGCCAAACAAAAAACATCAACAGGATCAATCAGGCACTATGAAAGGGTACTGAAATCCCCATGCAAATGAGAGTGCATTGTGCACACTGCAAGATTATGAAGTACTATATAATTGTTACAACACAATTCAATGTTTACACATAAAGGGGCTGATATATCAAGTTTGTGCTCCATTGCCAAGTTATACAAAGTTGCACAAACCTGCAGAAAGTGTTGCCTAATTATTTACATTTCAGTACCAAACTGTGTTTGCTCTAGAAATTGGTCATTAAAAATTGCAAATAGTGTTTTGCTGCGCTGTGCTACTAGCATCAAGAGGGCGACCCCCAAGGTTTAACTGGGCATTCCCACACTAGCACCTATGGGTACTGATGCAAAGCCCTACGTAATAAAAGTATTATCAAGGCTTGTCACCAAAAATGATGCCTTAATGAGTCAGGCGCAATGTGGAGAAGAAAAATATTGCAGTTTCTCCTAACTTTGTATACATTGCATTCTTGTTGCACTGCAAACCACAC
Organism: Lissotriton vulgaris; assembly: GCF_964263255.1. NCBI lineage: Eukaryota > Metazoa > Chordata > Amphibia > Caudata > Salamandridae > Lissotriton > Lissotriton vulgaris. The sequence continues at coordinate 712,014 of NW_028255510.1, read as the reverse complement.
AGCCAATGTGAGGAATGTTTAAGTTTGTCTAGGTGAAGTATTTTGTACTGGTACCCAGTACTAGACATCACACACACACACCTTTGCACTGTGCTACAGGTGTATTTGCATGGCAGTAGGCTGTTTGTGTGCAAGTTTCTACAATACCATTGGTTTGTATTCGAAAACCCTCATAGACATCCTGGTATCATCGTTGCGGTATATCTTTTTTCCGCCCCTTCAGGAGTCATGGCGTATTCATCGGGTGTTCGATTAATGTGCTGGATGCCTGCCTCACCCGAGGCTTCCTCTGGTACCAGTAGAAGTGTCCAGAGATCAAAAAAAAGTATAAAATGAAAATTAGGGTAAAAATAGTGTCTAATCAGAAAAATTATTTATTAAAGGTAAGTAGGCACTATGGTTTAAAAAAGTGTTGCAATATCAAGGTAGTCGAGTTACTAGACTGCCATATCTCTTAGGAGACGTGTCGACATGTTTCAGCTCACTACGCCCAGCCGGGTCTGTGGAGCTTTCGTCAGGACAAAAAACATAAAACATACAAAACGTAAAAAGAATGTAACTCACACCATTTGTGTGGTATTCAATGTTGAGTATAGTATATCTATACTGGGATTCCCGTGCTGTCTTACGCACAGTAAATACTTCAACAGGGGTCCAAGAGTCGCGTGTGGTTTTTACCACGAGGTACAGCGTAGCGTCCCCTGTGCTGACTCTTCCCCTGGCTAAGCCAGTTTGAGTGGCCTTTGGGTCAGCGCTTTGCTCATTATTAAATGGCCTTACGTTGCCTGCACTTAATTTGATGGCTTTCCTCCCTGTTCTTCTGAGTTCTGCCCAAGAGCATTTTGGTATTATTGTTCTGATATCCTTCTCCTGCACAGTTTAGGGGACTCAATGTTGGTATTCAGTGTATATGTTTATGTTGTAATTTCACTTGGTTCATTCCCACCCCCCCTCCTTCCCGTCCCTGTTGGTATGTTCCGCTCAATAATGCATGAACATTCCAGAGCTGCCTCCAGCTGACTGAAACCTGTGGTGGTGATAAGATGGAATAAAGAAGACTTATACCCTACTTCAGTGTACCTCGTTATCTTATTACACTGGCGACAGAAGACTGCGTGGGGGCAGTTCACCATCACACCCAAGTGATACTCCAGCACAGCAAGTTTCCTGTAAGAGACGAAGACGCCTTCTCACTTACCTTCCCCGCCTTTGAAGCAGAGGGCTGAGGGTGAGGTGTCAATTCCGAGAACCTCGCTGGGTGCTGTCATCTTCATGCTGAGGTGAGCTGTGGGGATCCCTCCTGCGCGAGCATTGGCTGTGTCTTCCAGCAAGTTGTCCATGGTCAATGGGGGAAGGTGTTCGGGTGGGTACCCAGGGGCAAAGGAAATTACAGCCTCGAGTGTGCCTGCTCACCTTATTGCCATCTCCCTAAGGTGAACGTGTACGCCTGAGAACGGGTACAGCGTTAAGTCAACCAGCGTTACGGCATGAGCAGTTGGTGGTGGCTGCCTAGAAGTTGAGGAGCTGTGAGGCACGACCGTTTTCTGTGGGGTTGCTGTGTGGTCCTCCTCAACGCGGTTTCCGTCAGGATGAGTGCCTGAGCTTGGGAGCTGCGGAGAGAGCACCACATCCGCGCAGTTCCTCACAGTGTCGGAGTGGGGAATAGCGTTGACTGCACCGCACCTGCGTGTCAGTTTCCTCACAAGCGCCAGAGCAGGGGAGCTGTGTGAGGCACACCGCACCTGCGCAGTAAACTCTCCTCACAGCGCCAAAGCCGGGGAGCGGTGGCAAGGAAAACATCTCCAGCGTTCTGTTTTTCCTCACAAAGGTATCCGCTAGCAACGGTGAGCTTAGCGGTGCCCTCTCCCGAGTGTTAACAGGAGCCTTAAAGAAATATTTATTAACCCCTTGTTGGTGCTTTTCGGTGTGTCCTTCAGTCTTCGCTGACAGGCACAGCTGTCCGCATTCACACGGTTTTTGGGGTCAAGGCACTGCGCAGAGCCACCGGTTCTTCAAGGAGGCATCAGACGACGGTGGTGGCGGCTTTTCAAAAGGTACTTTCTATCCCCCATCGTACCTTCGCTGACAGGCTCAACTGGACTAAATTTTTCCCCTGCATGTTTGAAGAGTTGCCAGTCGATATTTCGCTGATGGGCACAGCTGTGTAGAATCTGTGAAATTGTTTTTTCACAGTGTTTTGACAGGAACCTTTCATAATAACGTACTGTCTACCCATACATTATTACTATAATTGTACTTTGAAATCGTTAAGAGCTGTATGGTTCAAGGGGTCATTTCACCTGTGGTGGTGTTGTGGGGGAGTACAGTTACACGTTAAGCATAAGATTGTGTTTTATCTTTTCCTCACGATGGCAAGCACGAGCATGTCTCAACCACCACCATTCCTGAACGAGGTGGGGGAACCACAGTTACCTTGGAAAAAGTGGTTAGGACTTTTAGAATCCTATTTGATAGCCATTGGGGGAGAGAAATTTTCTGCTTTAAGAAAATTGCACACCTTACTCCATAACTTAGGTGTAGAAGGGCGCAAAACTTATGATAATATAACTGCGGAGGCAGAGGAGGATAGTGATGATGATGAGAATGTGTATTTAGCAGCAGTTGGCAGACTGGAAAAACATTTTGGCAAAACTATTAATGTGGTTTTGGAGAGGCACAAATTTTTCTCTAGGGTGCAAGGTAAAGGAGAAAAGGTGAAAACTTACATTACAGAACTTAAAGGTTTAGCTAACACTTGTGATTTTGATAGTTTATATGACTCCCTTATTAGAGACCAGCTAGTTAGGTGTACTAATAACAATAAAATTCAAGAGAGGCTCTTGGTGGCCAATCCGGATTTTAAACAAGCGGTAGAAATTGCAGTAGGCATTGAGGACACAGCAGATTGTATGGCAGCTATGAAGGGAGAGGGACAGAAGAACACGGAGGTCAATGTTATTAGCAAACATGAAGCTAGCAGGGAGGCTAAGGGGAAAGGCCAGGGTCCGGTTCCTCCTGGTACCAAACTTAAGTGTTTCAGGTGTGGCAGCCCCAACCACCTGGCCAATCACGCAAATTGCCCGGCAAGATCAGTTACATGTCATAAGTGTGGGAGGAGAGGCCATCTAGAGAGACTGTGCAAAGATTTTCAACCTAATTCAGTTCACTCTATTGAACAGGAGACAGATCAAGAAGTCAAGTTGGTGTTCAAGGTGGATGATGAAGAGGGAGCAGAGAAGTATCCGTCTTGCACTTTTACTCTAGATCAGAGGGAGGTCTGTGTCTTTGCTGATTCGTGTTCTCCGTATACCTTAATTGAAGAAGAGACATTTCATAGAGTGTTCCCCTCAGAACAGCATACTTTACAACCTGCAGATGAGCACCCTGGGGGGTACACTAAGGACCCCATACCCTTGGTGGGAATGACAACCATGAGGATTGGGTTTAAAGGAAGGTGCACTGTGGGCAAGGTGTATATTACTAAGAAAGGCTCTTGTTTGTTGGGGTGGAGACACCAACGGGAGCTTGGCATCAAACTAGACCCCAACAGCCCTGACCAAGTACTCCTGGTAGGGGGCATGAAGGTGTGTGAAGAGTTTCAACAGGTATTCACGGAAAAATTGGGGTTACTCAAGGGTTATCAGCATTCCATTAAACTTAAAGGGAAGGCGAAACCTGTGGCCCATAGAGTAAGACCTATTCCCCATTTGATGCAAGCTCCGCTTCAAGCTGAAATAGACAAATTGCTAGCTCAAGGTGTAATTGAGCCCATTGAGAGTTCACACTGGTTGGCCCCGATTGTTCTTACAACCAAGTCTACAGGAAAGGACATCAGGCTATGTGTGGACCTTAGAGACCTTAACAACAGTATCTGGGTAGACAGACATCCCCTACCACGCATACACGAGGTCCTCACTTTGATCAAAGGAGCCAGCTGTTTTAGTGTCCTCGACCTGTCCTCTGCCTACCACCAGGTAGAGTTACACCCCAACTCAAGGCATTTAACCTCTTTCATCACACCCTTAGGTGCCTTTCAGTACATCCGCATGCCGTTTGGCTTAGCCTCGGCTGCTGCTGCATTTCAGAGGATTATGCAACATGTGCTGGAGGGTCTACCTAGGACGCTATGCTTCCAGGATGATATCCTCATCTATGGTAAGGATGTTGAAGAGCACGACCACATTTTGAGGGGAGCCTTGGTTAGACTAGAGGCTGCGGGTCTAACCTTAAAAATTGGGGTGGGGTCAGTGGAGTACTTTTATTTATTTATTTATTTATTACATTTGTATAGCGCATTATCACCGATTGGTCTCTAAGCGCTTGTACTTTGTGAAACTGATCCTTTCAGAGAGCAGACTACCCAGTTATATCACACCCCACGCTTCTCAAAAGAGCACTGTTTTTAAAGATCGCCTGAAGGGCATTAAATTTGGTTCCTTCCTGAGACTTGATGGTAGCTTGTTCCAGGCTGCGGGAAGAGTGGTTGAGAAAGCCCGTCCACCCAAGGTGGTCAGACGATAGCGCGGATTCACCAGAAGAGAGTCCTCAGATGAACGCAAGGTTCTTCTAGGGGTATACTGCACCAACCTAGCTTTAATATAGTTGGGTGAATTGCCGTAAACCGCGTTATGAGCGATGCACAGACCTTTGAATAAAATCCTCTGCCTAATAGGAAGCCAATATAATTGGCGTAAAAGAGGAGAGGCATGGGTGTTTCTAGCCTTTCCGAAAATCAGTCTGGCTGCATCGTTCATCACGATTTTCAGTCTCGAAAGTTGCTGCTGGGGAAGCCCAACGTAGAGGGCATTCCCATAGTCGAGACGTCCTAGGATCATTGCGGACACCACCGTCCTTCGTGTGGAAAATGAGAGCATTGGGAAGATTTTCCGGAGTTGCCTTAGGAGGCAAACGCATGTGCCAACCACCGATGACACTTGATTTTTCATGGATAGATTACATCAATATGGATACCCAGGCTTTTCACCACTTTTGCAGGTATTGGAGTCCTACCCAACTCCTGAGGCCAGAGAAGATCGTTCCAAGGATTGCTTGAGATGGTAATGGGCAATACTTCGGTCTTCTCTGGATTAATCTTCAGGGAGTTGGAAGACATCCAGTCAGTCGTGTATTTTAAGATGTTATGTAACCTAGCCTGGGTATCAGATGACTCCTCAATTTGTATGATAATCTGTGTGTCATCGGCGTAGTTATAAATTTGACATTCCATTTGATTTAGAGCAGAAATCAGTGGCTGTAAGTATATGTTAAAAAGGAGCGGTGAGAGGGCAGATCCCTGCGGCACTCCGCATGGTATTGCCGCTGGTGTAGAGACCAAATCTGACAACTGGACCCTCTGCGATCTTTCCTGCAGGAATGATATTAGCCAGCCCAGCGCGGTCCCCCCGATGCCCAGATCTCTCACGCGTCTCAGCAGTAGGTTGTGATTCACCGTGTCAAACGCGGCTGAGAGATCTAAGAGCACCAGGGCCCCCGGGATCTTTTTGTCAGCTCTACATCTTAGTTCATCTAGAATGGATACCATCACCAGCTCCGTGCTGTGGTGTTTTCGAAAGCCAGCCTGATTTTGCTCTAATAGGGCGTTGGTCTCCAAGTGTTTTGAAAGATGACTCAAAACATGTTGCTCAATCATTTTAGCCAGAAAAGGTAGTTGGGAAATGGGCCTATAGTTTTTATGATCTTTAGCATCGGCCCCTGGCTTCTTAAGAAGCGGGATCAGCCTGGCCTCTTTGAAAGAGATCGAGACCTGTCCCGTCTCTAAGAATCTATTGAAGAGGGTAAGCACATCCTCTTCCACTCCTGACATCGCGAGCTTAAAAACACTGGGTGGGCAGGGATCTACCTGCGAACCCGAGTTTACTCTCTCTGTCAAAGTGGCCAGAATTTCCTTGGTAATCAAGGGCAGTGTATTGATAGGATAGTGTACATCAGGGGGATCCAGCGTGATATGTAATGGGCATTCAAACCTTTGCGTCTGGGAAATTTCACCCAGGAGGTTTTCCATTTTCCTTGTAAAGAAATCCTGGAAATTCTGGCAGTCTTCCTGTGAAAACTCAGGTTTCTGCTCTTTGGTATTTCGCAATTCCTTGAGTACTTTAAAAATTTCTTTCTGTGGCAACTGAGCTGTCCTTAATCTATTCTCAAAGAAATCTGCTTACGGGCCAATATGGCCTTTTTATAATGTGCCAGCTCCTGTATGTAAAGGTTCCGGGTGTTGGTATTATAATCCTTCCTCCAGGCTCTCTCCACCTTACGGAGCGCCTGTTTCTTGGCTCTTAGAGTTTCATCAAACCAAGGAGCTCCCCTCACTCTATCCACCCATTTCACCTTTTTTTCAGGGGCAACACCATCGATGGCATTCTTCAATTTATCAAGTAGTTTTTGACTACTAACCTCGACATTCTCATTGGCTATATTTGACTCCTTTGAGCTTAATAAGTGTCCCACCAACTCCTCCTGGTTGATGTTACTCCATTTTCTTACCGTTTTCCACATGGTTCTTTGTTTATTCCCCACCCGGTTGCTTTTCTTCTGACCAGTAATTAAATAATGGTCTGACCAAGCGCATGGTGTAGTGCTAATGGGGTCTGGCAGGGAGTCTATGCTCCATACCAGATCTAAAGTATGGCCTTTGTCATGGGTAGGGCTGGTCACTATTTGACGCATACCCAGAGTCATTAAAGCCTCTTCAAGGAGTACTTGGGCCACACCATTTCTGTGGATGGCATTAAGCCCAAGCTTAACCTTGTGGAAGCCATTCGAGACACCAAACCTCCCACTAATGTTGAAGAGTTAAAGTCTTTTCTCTGACTTTCTGAGTATTACGCCAAATTTGTGAGGAATTATGCCAGTATTGTGGAACCCCTTAGAATGTTGGTGAAAGCAAGAAATCCATTTGTTTGGAATGAAAGTTGTCAAGGGGCGTTCACTACAGTGAAAGATTGCATAGCCTCAGCCCCATCTCTGGGAAGATTTGATCCGACCAAACCCACGATCCTATTCACTGATGCTAGTAAAAAGGGTGTGGGGGCTAGCCTTGTACAAATGGACAGGAATGAAGAACAGGTAGTGGCCTTCGCGTCACGAGCTCTAAAAGGGGCAGAGGTTAACTACTCTGTGGTTGAAAAAGAGGCACTTGCTTGCACATGGGCCATTAAACACTTCCGCTTTTTCTTATGGGGCATTCCTTTCACTGTGCGGACCGACCATAAACCTCTCATGTATGCCTTCACCACGAAGGGATCGGAGAAAACCACACCAAGAATTTCCAGGTGGATTTTAGGCTTGGAGGGGTACAACTTCATTGTGAAGTACATTCCAGGATCTCAGAATGTGGTTGCAGATTTCCTGTCCCGTTCACCTAATAAAGTGGGTAGGGAAGAAGCCATAACAGTGGATGAGGAACGGGTGTTGACACTTACTTCTTTGGGTAAGGAGGAATGGGAACAGGGATTGAACCAAGACGGGCACTTACAGACACTCAAAGACCTTATAATAAATGGGTGGCCCAGTGACAAGAGCAAGGTAGAACCCAAATTGGGTGGGTTTTGAGAGGTGAGACTGGAACTTAACATTTTTGATGATATGGTGTTCAGAGGAGAAAAGGTTGTCCCACCGGCCTCCCTAAGACAGAAAATTGTGGACCTGGCACATGAGGGACACTTGGGCCGCAGTTTAACCAAGAGTAAGATCAGGTTGGACAACTGGTGGCCAGGAATGTATGCCATAGCTGTACTTGTTGTGAGAGATTGCATGGAGTGTTGCAAGGCGTATAAAACCCATCAAACCCGGAAACCACCCCTGTCTCCGGTGCCCATACCCGACAAGCCTTAGTCCAAATTGGCACTGGACATAATTGGTCCACTAAATTTGAAAACTTTGAGAGAAAGATTCATTGTGATATTGGTGGACTATCGCTCGAAGTGGGTGGCATTGAAATGTGTACACCAGATTGACACTAAGGCACTCGTGAGCTTCCTTAATGAAATCTTTTTCGAGGAAGGCATCCCAGACATTCTAGTCACGGATAATGGGGTGCAGTTCACATCGGAAGAGATGAAGGCATTTCTTTCAGACATGGGTATTGTTCACCAAAGATCTGCCTTATACTGTCCCCGCGCCAATGGGTTAGTGGAACGGATGAACCGGGTGGTGAAAGAGTGCTTACAACGGGCAGAAATGTTAAACACACCACCTGCACAGGCTCTGCGAGAAACAGTCTGGGCGCACCACACCACTCCCAACTTGGTCACGGGGGTGTCTCCTTTTACATTATTGAAGGGGAGAGATCCTAAAACTAAACTTTCTCCCCCTATTGAGAGACAAAACAATCGTTTGGTGGACGGAGAGATGATTGGTGAATGTTACAAAAGCCACCAAGAAAAGTATGTAGCAAGGTACAATGCTGACAAACATGTTAAAACCAGACAGGTGCGTGAAGGTGATTTGGTGCGCATTGATCTCCCCAAGTTGAGACGGAGAAGTGCCACCAGGTTCTCCGATCCCATGGTGGTGAGTAATGTGGGTAAGAATGTGGTACAGTTGGCCAATGGTCAAACCTGGAGCATGGATAGGATTGTTCCATACAAGGATTTCAAGGTTCCCCAGTTGCAAGTGTTACCTCCAGGAATGAGTCTGGTGACCCCCAAAAGGTCGTCTAGATCCACAGTTGCACCCCGCTGGAGCAAGGATTACTACACTACATAATAATCCTTCAGTCTCTGGTTACTGTGTTTTGGCGTGCCACCTCCTGGTGGCCTACTTTATGTATTGAATTCTCTTACCTATGCAATGTACCCTATCCGTTCTTTTCCCTTCCCCCATAAGGAGATGTGTTGTAATCTCACTTGGTTCATTCCCACCCCCCCTCCTTCCCGTTCCTGTTGGTATGTTCCGCTCAATAATGCATGAACATTCCAGAGCTGTCTCCAGCTGTCTGGAACCTGTGGTGGTGATAAGATGGAATAAAGAAGACTTATACGCTACTTCAGTGTACCTCGTTATTTTATTACAGTTTCCTTGCTCCCTTCACTTGCTTTTTGATGTGCCCCCATCCACCTGCTCTTAAAAAGCACTGGCAAAGTTAATAGCTCAACGTTTTAAAGTTGTGATTTATTGGTTTTGTCAGAGCTTATTTCTTAGAGAACTATCGGTGTTCCAGCTCAAAGTGCTATTTACTACTGTGTATCTTGCAACGTTATTGTTGGTTGGGATTGCAAGGATTGTTTTTGTGCATCAATGATTGCTTTCTCAAACTTGACATTTTCAAAACAAAATTACCTTTTTCAATTATCTGGCAGGATTATCTGGCAGGAGGCTCAAGCACCCTGTGATTCTGGGCAAGTCACATAATCTCCCCATACCCAAAATGAATGTGTCCATCTGTAATGCAACTAGTGCTCATGTAAAGTGCTCTGATACCTTCGGGTCAAGTTTGTGCTATATACAACTTCAAAAGATATATTTATTTATAACTGTTCCACTCCCCTCGTCCTGTTGAAATTTTTCAATACAACATAACATCACAATTACGGGCAGAAGAGGCAGGCTTCAAAATTCATTACCTGCGGTCTGAAATTATGATATCTACTGAAATGTTGCACTTCTCTTTACTTTCACCTGGATATTTACTTGGGCACTTAGAGATGGAATTATCCTTTTGAATTCCTGGAAATGATATCTTAGAAATTCCTGAAGGTCTAACTCAATGCATCAAATGTACCTCACCCCAGAAATAGAAAACCCACCGACTTCTTGGGACACTTGTAATGAGGACTCTAAATTTTCATTGAATATATGTATATTATATGTTCATTTCCAAGGTAGCTAATTTAAAAGTTAAAAAAATATATAAAATATAATCTTAATGTTAGCATTTGTTAAAACCACATGTATAGTTGGAATAATACTATTCAGTCTATTGTAAAATTTCCGGCAAAAATAGGAAGCAAGCCATTGGAAAATAAATAATATATTAAATAATTATAGCATAATTTAAATAAAAATAGTTACAGAATCTGAAGATGCTAGGAAGAGCAGGAGATCAAGAATGATATTGTCTGTATTGTTAAATCCTGCTATTTGGAGCTCATCACGTCAGGATTCCCGTCTTATTGCATATGTGTATATTAAGCCCTAGCAATAGGGCTGAGTGAGTTATCCCTGACATGTATGAGTTATCAGCAGCTGCCAGGTTTGAATGCTATCAGCACCAATTCAACCATCAATCATTTGAGGATACCTTGAATGTAATTTAACTGGGTAATAGCAGCTCCTATTATTGATAGCACTTAGAAGCCGCAAAATGACTGTCTAAAGTGCTATATGAAATGTGTTCTTTTGATTTTTCTCCTGCATATGCCTTACATGCTTATGTAAATGAATAATGATGTCTCTTAAGTTCTGTGTGTAAACATATGAGGCACGGATGATTGTACAGCGAGTAGGTCGGTCACATTTCTGGTCAATATTATGACTGTTGCAAGGCTTAGTGCCTGACTATGACTACAGCGGTCCATTGGACCGCCAGAGTCATGGTGTTGGTCATGAACCCCCAGACTGGTGGACCACCCGCACAACTTTGACAACTGGATCGCAATAGGACCGCTGCACCCACCAGGGATCCTGATCCCACGTCAGTGATGCAGCAGTCAGAGGCTACAATATGCTGGCAGTGCCGCTGCGGCACCACAACACCTATTACAAGTTTCCTCACCGCCCTCTTTTTCATGACGGTCGCCTACCATGGAAAGGGTTGCAGTAAGGGAACAAGGGAGGGCCCTTGCAGGGTCCCCTGTCCCCTCTGTGCATGGGGGTGTATGCAGAGGGGCACATGATGTGCCCCCCCCTGTATTTCTGCACCCCCTGTTGCTGCAAGGGAAAACATGCACAACATGGTGCATTTCATCCTGTGCAGCAACATGCTGTGGCTCTCCCAGGGCTGTGCCTTTCTAAGGCTCTCGTTTGAGCCTTAGAAAGGCACCACGGTGGCACACCGCCTGCCAGGATTAAACTCGTAATCCGGCGGACAGTCTGACTTCGAGTTTGGCGGTCTTCCTCTGGGATACTGGCATGGTGGTCCACAGGAAGAACCCCAAACTCGTAATCAGGGCCCTAATCTGGCCTAGTATTGAGTGGTCTCTAGCTCTGTTAGCCCTAGTCATCAACAATCGTGCAATATGGTGATTTATTGCTACATTCTCAAAAAGGGTTTGGAGAACAGGAGGAAATAAGGCAGTAGGGATACAATGTGGACAGATCTGGTGGTATTTGGAGGTTATTATCTGCAAAGTCTCTTAAATGTTAGATAACTGCCTGTATCACTTTTGCCCAATCCCAGTTTTGGACTGACTTGTGCCTTAGGTTTTTGAAGAGCTGGTGTAGTAGTATATGACCACCGAAGAGAATAGTAAATGCTTGTTTGTCAGGAATGTGTTGCTTTTGGCATTACAACTACAGGACATTCCTAAAGCAACTGCAAAAGCACCACGGAACACAACACAATAGCATAATGCTAGCCAACCAGAATGAACCACTGAAACCACAGTGCAACACAATGATAACGCAATGCAACAATTCAGCACAAAAAATACACATCTTAAAAAGCAACCCCACATATCAACACTGAAAAAATCCACCAGAGCTATTATTTGGGGCAAATAATCGTAACACTCATTCCTGTTCCTTAAATATGATTATAGAATAAAAGGTGACTGACTGACTGACTGAATAAAAGGTGTTTAAACCAAGAACACCCTTATATAACACCAAGAAGAGCCTTACATAACACCAAGGTCCTGTAATAGTGCCAGCCACAAATATTTTGTGATCCGGCTCTTTAGATAGATTCTCTCATTTGGTTCAGTCACATCTGCTGTAAATAGTTTTGTCGATTTAAAAGGATATCATGCAATTCTCGAAGCAGTCTTACCAAAAACCAGGGGGCAAATTTATGTTAACTGGCGCATCCCCAGGGATGCGCCAGTTAACATGCGCCACAGTGCGCCAAAGCTCCGCCAGCCATGGTGCGCCGCATTTATAATGCGGCGCACCATGGTGCAAAAACGGCACAGATGCGTGACGCATCTGTGCCGGAAATGTGGCGCATTGCTGGAGTTGCGTCGCAAGCGTGACGCAGCTCCAGCAAGGCTTGGGGGTGCCCCATTTTAACAATGCTGCGTCAAGACCTACGCCTGCTTTAAGCAGGCGCAGGCTTTTGACGCAGCATTGGCTTAAAAGTGACTGAGTGAAATCTCATAGATTTCACTCAGCCACTTTTGCGAGGCGCACCTGCCCCGGAACGCCCACCCTGCGCCGGAACGCCCACAAGCGGCGCAGGGCTTTACAACGTGACGCATCTGCCTAGATGCGTCACGTTGTAAATCGTTCGTAGGGATGCACCACGTTTACGCCGCCTTGCGTGACGCAACAGCGGCGTAAACGTGGCGCAAGGGCCTCATAAATCTCCCCCCAGGTGTTTTCCGATTTGTCGCGTTACTCCATTAGGAACGCGTCTATCACCAATGGAGCATTTGACCTTCTGCGAAATTTGTGGTTAACTTGCCTTTCTTTGCTTGTCTCTAGATAGCAAACCTTAGTCACATAGCTTAATAAAGCAATCAATTCGTTGGCATCTGCATATTTAGCTACTGTTCGATTACAGAAAGGGGAACTGATCAAAGAAGACATTAATTTAGCATTTCAGTTAAAAACACGTTTTGTTTTTAATTCTAAAAATTGATGTTTTTAAAGCAGGTGCGCTAAGGGGCCGCTGTTCAAGTATACTTTGATTGACTTCCTGACACAAAAAGTATTCGCGCTCTGAATCCTGGAAGGCCCTCCTGTGACCCAGAAAGAAGTGTAGCTTATTACAGGAATGTATCATCAGTCATGATAATTGCATGTGATAGCTCGGATATGCTCCAGCGGCTCTCTGCACACCTCTCATTGACTTCTTTACATTACCACATCACCCTTTTACATTTAGCAGGTGTTTTATGAAATATGCAGCACATTAGCCTCTTTCATTCCTTTCCCTTTTTTTGCTTGCTTTTAGCATAGGTGACAGCATTTTTCTGTGGCTTGTATCTGTAAACAAGCAAATAATATATGAAAGACATTTTGAAAACTGGCCTACAAGACGATTAGGCACATTGTCTCAAATTACATATCTGCGTATTTTTGTTTACTTACACTCAGCAATAAACATATGAAGTAATGGCCAATGAGTATCAGATAGGGCATGCAGGAGCATTGCTATCAATAGTGCAACAGGTGTAGTCTCACCGGGAACAAATGATAGATGTACTCTACTAGTCTGCAATTGCTTAGGGGGTGGGGCAATTCACATGCCTGCACCATGATCCATGGCACCATTGCTACACTACCAGAGGCATGCCCTTACTACAATTAGAAAAAATGGCATGCTGTTGGTACCACGTATAACTTTGTTTCGTCCTTCAAATCCACAAAGAATGACCATAGAACACGGCTGTCTCCGCGATGCGGTGTTGTCTTCCCAAAGGGTTACACAATTAAGCATGTTTTTCTGGTCCAAATAGGATGGTTGAATATTGGCCATTCTGCAGTGAACATACACGGTTATATATATTATACAATTTCATGATACATTCAAATAATGGGTGACCCAGGTATCTTTCTTCAATATGAACAAGAAATGCTGTTCTCGTTTTGCATCACTTTCATGTGACAAGTATGTGTGTGTATGTGTGTGTTGTCTGTGTATACATTATGTGTTCTAAGCACCTACAAACCACATTGCAACAATGTATTTAGCTGCGATGTCCAGTATATGACCAGATGAACTCGATCTATGCCAGATTTTGAAGATGTGTAAATAATTTCACATCAGCACTCATTGTATATACATTTTTGGGGGCATAGCATGAAATTCTGTCTTGTGCCTGACCCTCCAGTACCTATGTTCTGACACCTGAGACATAGAGGGGCTAACGATGTCAGTCAGAAAGCAACCCGACCGACTTCTTGTCGGAATCGGTTCTGGCCGACTCACATCTTGCGAGTTCAACCGACCGATTACGATGGTTTCTGAGCACCATTCAGAAAGACTCCCATTGACTTCAATGGGAGCCTGTGTTCCAACCGAAAACACAGGCTCCCATGGAAAAAAAGGGGTGGTTGCGAAAAACCTGCATGGTTTTTTGCAACCACCCCTTTTTTTGGGGTGCCATGTGGCGGGCATCCCATTGTGCCTTCCAAACTGTTCATGGTTTGAAAGGGAGGTCCCTTGGGTACTCCCTCATCGAGAAGGGGAGCCTGCTACAGGCCCCCAAAGTCAGTTTCCAACAGCCGTTCTGAGTCCAACAGACCGATTCGGAAAAGCTGTCTGAATCCAACATCGTAACACGTGGGGCAGAAAGGCAGTCTGTTAACTTTCCATTGTAATCGGCCAGTCAGAAATGTTTCCCAGGCAGTCGGAAACATAAGTTCCGACACGGGTTAGGAAAATCCAAATGCCATTCGTCGCCTTTCTGACCTACATCGTAATCAGCCCCAGGAGTCTTTTTTTAAATGGACAATTAATTGACTGTTTTCATGTTGTCTTAAACAGAAATTCTCTATGACACCATTATTTGCTATTCTTTCACATGACCCCATCATGCCTAAATGAAAGACTTGCTATTGGCTACTCACTACAGAATGGTCACAGTTGAAGATCTTGTGCATAATCCATAATTCTCTGCATAGCCCTTTGCCAAAATAACTTTCATATTTTTATGGGGCACACAAACAGGTCTGATGCCTTCATTCAGATACAAGAGATTATGCGAGAGATCACTATACATACAAGGTCCCACTTTCTGGAACTCCGCTCTGCTACCTTAAAGACATGAAGAAACAGGCTGAGTTTAACCAGAGGAATAAAACTACAGCTATTACGCATATCCTTCATAGTGATTGGGAGGAAATAGCTATGTCATTACCGTGCCTCTTCTTCATTTTCTTTGCCAGTCAAAAGACTAAGACTAGCCCTGCTACTAGGACATGATTTTAATGTGTGAAGAGAGGGTTTACTATCATAATAATAAATACCTCTCCATTGAACCCCCACAGATTGGATCAGCAGACCATATACCCATCTCAGGAGTCTGAGACCAGATCATCATGTCCATGGGCATCCTTGCTCCCTGGTACACATTTTCTGGACATCCAAAGTATTTTGGAATGGCTCATGTGACATAGAATACTTTCAATCATGTCCTTTTAAACTACAAAATGAAATTATTACTTGCATTACAAGATTTGGCTACAATGAGTCCAGGTTGACCGTTAACAGTGGGATTGTATGGTCATGACATTTCTCTGTCTAAACTCTCACAATGAAGCATAGTCCTGTGGTGCAACTATTCCAAGCCTACGGCCCGCATCCTTTAAGTGAATATTTTATTTCTAAAAATCATTGCTCCTGATCTCCTGAATGGATTTTTGTAATGTTCTTGTTGTTTAAGGGCCTGATCAAAAAGGTAAACCTACACGTTTGTATAATTAACCTTTTTACAGTATTCACAAAAGTGCAATATAATAGTAACTTTATGACTGCGAGGAAAATATGCAGTTGGAGCAGAGAAATCCAAGCATAAAAAGATAGGACATGCCTTAGAGTAAACATTGAATAAAATTACACACATGTGTGAGGTTTACCTTTCTGAATCAGGCCCTAAATGATTATTCTTTCTTCCTTTTATTATTCGATTTGGGAATTTTATATGAGTTACATCTTTTGTGTTTTTTTGTCTTTCTCACTTCATTATTTATTTGGTTGCTGTAGCAATTGGGATTAGCACATTTAATCCCCCTGGATTTTTTGCCTGCATGTAAAAATCTCAATCTTTCTCTTTATGCATGGGAGTTGCATTTTCCAGGTAACCCGTCTATGCTGAAATGTGTCTCTTCAATTAAATTCCTTTTACAATACTAACCGACTTCTCATTTCTTTTACCCTTTGTTGTGCAGTTAATTGTCTTAACAAAGTAATTTCCTTGTTGGAATTCACTCACCAATTTTAAAATAAAGCCAGTAGTCTTAATCAATATGAAGACTATATATTATGTATCTCGGATGTACTGTCTTGTGGGAAAATGTGGTGATTTTCAGACCAGTCAGTCCTTGTATTAAACTGGTAGGTATATCAAGGTACATATTTCAAATGCATTACTCTCTATCAAAATTTCTGGCCTTAAGGATGCCAGACATAACTTCAAAATATGACTTTGAAGACACAATGAGGGAGAACACAAATGTAGTAGGTCACGGTTAAGGTAAAAAAATAAACATTAAATGTATTTTTGCATACTAGCATTTGAAATTAAAAAGGCTTCCCTTCATGGGAATGGAAATGCTTTTTGTCATAACAATGCCCCCAAATCACTGGCAGGGTAGGAAACATTCCCATTCTACGCCTGCCTGGCATGACTGGCACTAACACAGCCTTTCTGGATTGGTAGTAGAGAAAAACTTTCAGTTCAAAACATCAGATCAAGAATGGAATTAATGGGAATGGGCTGGAGAGTAGGGATACAAGTGATGCATAGGTCCGAGGGACAATTCCTACATTTTCTTACACCTAAAAATATCTCTGAATGAAAACACATAAACTAACTCTACAAACAATACATCCCCTGATAACTGTAAATATATTTCTAGATGCTCAATGTATACTCTCAGAAGTTTCCTTTCCAAACACAACTTGGATTAGATTAGAAGAGAGTTGTTGACTCCTACTGTTCAAGTTCTCCATTACCGACTGACATAAAACATGTATCTGCCCCCCCCCCTCCGGAGTTATGCTATTGTTCTGAAGTTTTTCTTTACCCTTTTAAAAGAAGTACAGTTTTGTACAGCAATGAAGATTTCAGTCAATTTAGAGCAATCTACTTTACAACAAGATATGTAATGCATTAGGTTTCTTGGCGATTTGAATGTAATGTGATGTGAGATATGTCCCCCCATTCTTTATTCTTGACTTTTCAAGATGGTGTATCACCAAAACAAGTGTAGCTAGAGCAGTTTAAAATGCAGGGATTTGCTGAGTGTAACGTGGAATATATTTCTTCTTTCAAGTAAAACTTGAGTACATTTTGGAGTCTGGTACCATGATTTTTCAATGAGGCCCTTTCATGCTTTGTCACTTCTACGGTGTTTTAATAAAAGCATTATGACGTGGCAAACGTATGTTTCCATCTGCCATGATTTGAAATGGCATATTGTGTAACTAGTTAGGGCCTTGAATGGGGAAGGTATGTAGCAGTAAGTGTTTGCATGCTATTCCTGACTTTGTATTCAGCCTGTACAGGTTTTACAAGGTCGCTTTCACATGGGAATATTTCTTCAGATTCAGAGCCATTCCAGGGGCCTTATTTATGAAGGACTTGCGCCGCCGGTGCGTCACTTTTAACATGGGAAAAAGTGACGCATCGGCAGCGCAAGTCCTTCATAAATAAGGCCCCAGGTGCCTAGTTGTGTGTTTCTGTCATTGTTGTATAGTGTTATGCTTTGTTGAGAAATGTTTGCTTCTAACGTTAAAACGGTCCAAGCAGGTAATCACCAGAGCTCTTGTTATCTATCAGCAGCTTGGGTATTTTCTGGAGCATGGAGAAATGAAATGTAACACTCAAAGATTTAACTTTTTTAATATTTTGCAGTGAGAAATGTCAACTGAATTTGAGATTTTCCTTAATTTACGTGTTGCAAACCCCCTCAAGGTGGCGAGTGGCCCCCCTTCTCACCCATTTCCATCCAAACTACGTTCTTTACTCATTCTCAAATCACCACTGACAATGTGCTTTGATGCCTTAAAAGGTCACAGTTTATTCAAAATCACATGTGCATACAATTTTGCAAACTTAATTTTCATATCACTATTCACTTAAAGTCCATGCTACATATTACATTTCCTGATCTTCGCATTTTGTTTTGTTCGCAGTATAGACCCAGCCTCCTCAATTTCCTGGGAGGGAGGGCCCCCCTGTCTAGGCTTTCGGTTTTCGGGTCTAGGATTCAACTTGCTACCGATTTGTAGGATGTCCATCTGGACCTGCCCGGGCTGCAAGTGCCGTCCTGCTCGCCCTGGGCCCTTTTATGGGCCCTCCCCTCTTCCAGAGGTCCAAGGTCCTTAATTAAGCATCTACTCTATCTTTCCTGAGGCCGAGTCCACCATTTCGCTTCCTCAGTACCCCTGCCATTAGGCATCCCAAGGGTCCTGAGGGAGCATCACATCTACTCTCTCTATGGCGGCACGCTGCCCCAGGCTCACTCAGTGCCCCTGCCGTGAGGCATTCCAAAAACACTATGTGAGCCTTCCTTCTACCTTTTAGTAAGATCATTCTTTCTGCTACCTTCCTTGAGTTCCTTCTGCTTCACCTCTACCCTTGCGGCTGCGACGTCCACTTCTTTGGTGCGGGTCGGAGCATTCCATCTACCTTTTAGTAAGACCATTCCTTCTGCTACCTTCCTTGTGTTCCTTCTGCTTCACCTCTACCCTTGCGGCTGCGACGCCCACTTCTTTGGTGTGGGTGGGAGCATTCCATCTACCTTTTAGTAAGACCATTCCTTCTGCTACCTTCCTTGTGTTCCTTCTGCTTCACCTCTACCCTTGCGGTGGCGACACCCACTTCTTTGTTGTGGGTGGGTGGATTCTTCTCCTTTCTCTGCGAGGGGGGGTGGTTGTGCCTCTCTTGGGCCCGCAGGCCTTTTTTATCCCCCCACGCCCTCACTGGCTCACCCACTGATTTGGGGGCCCGGTGCTCGCCTGAGGGGATCAATCCTGGTCACCCCCTCTCTACAGGCATGTAAATGGGTGCAGGGAGGGGCTTCCCGCCTCCGGACTGCATTTGACCCAGGACCCCATTGGGTCAGGCTTTGCCTTCCCGTTCCCGTTTACTAGTTGCGCCTAGGCATGGTATGAAAATTAGAAGTTAGACTCAATTGTAGGCGAATACTTCATACTTTCATATGAAAAACATCTAAACAGTTAGCAAACTATACACATGAATAGATGTACATACAAACAGATGTTATAGTTTACTGGTGTAACATCATGCCTCTCACAGCCTTCTTGTCTTTTTTTTGCTTATAGTCCTAGCCCTGGTAGTGACACTTGCATAAGAGTGTACACACGTTTTATGATTAGTTCTTATGTTTTTATACTAGATAATTCGGTAAAAAAAAAAACAGAATACCTTATTCATCGCTTCATTTTTGGACGCACTGCATTTGATTTTTCCTTTTTCACAATGCCATAGAAAAGTATTACCCCCTGAGAAAAATTATCAAATTGGTCATTTGTCTTTGCCAACAAAGTAAAGAGAAACATGTCGCTGACTTTCCAACGGAAAGCTCCGCGAATTATAGTGAATTTTATTTAATATTGGTAAAAAGGGAATTTCATGAAATCATTTAAAAAGGCTGAACGTTTCACTAACTGAAATAAATGTGTACATATGGACATATCCTGCTGCCAAAACGCTTTTCAATTCAGCTTTGCTCATTCATGTCCGACAAATCATTGCCCAGGAAGAGCTTAACCCAATAAAATGAAAGCAATTAACTTTTATTTGAGAGTAAATTATGCCGAATCTGCTAATCATTTGTGTGCTAATACGTAGAATACAGTTTAACTACATCCATGTAGCAATCATTAACATTTCTTCATTTTCATTCGGAAGAATGTTTTTATCAAAACAATAAAAACGTTTAATTTGGACTGGCCGCGATCTTCAGTAATACCATTATGTTATCCCACAAATTTGCCGATTATTTAGTACTGACACCTGTTGAAAATAAGATTTGTTTGGTGTATTTTGGAGAGGTATTTTGGTTTCGCACATCAGCAACTATTATTGGAGTAGTAAAATCCTAAAGAGCATTTTTTTTATCATGGAAGCTTCTTACTCTATGATCTATTCTTATATGACATATCACTCGGGTAAGCAAACACATTTATGTTATATTTCATGAAGTTCCTAGGGGCTTCAATTTCATAAGCGCATTTAGATTGAACCCGACTAAGGGACTGAGTACGTATTTGATGGACAGAGTTACTCCGTCACAAACATGACGGATATCCCGTCCACCAAATTACAATTCCATTATATTCTGTGGTACTTGCAATACGGCGGACGGGATATCCCTGACCTTTGTGACGGAGTATCCTATCTGGCAAACTCATAATCATGCCCATAGTGTTTAACACCTTGGCTGCTAGGCGTTTCCCCCCCCCTGTGCTGGAAATTGCTTTTTTACTTTATTTATGACGAGCTCAGCTCGTCATCAGCACAGCTCAACTGTGCATCATGACGAGCTGAAGGCGTTCGGAATCGTAAATATTGAAATATTCCATTAATGAGCATTAGCGTCTCAGGCAGTGTAAGAATTTTGGTTCTTGGTTGAGGAGAGTTGAAGCCCCAAGCAACCACCATCCACAACTCTCATTAGCAAACAACAATTCACTGTGCTTACCCCTCTGGTAGCTTGGGAAGTTGGCACTAATTGTAATAAAGTATTTGACACCAAAACAACATAAATGTAATCAATAGAACCAGAGATATGTAATTTTAAAGATTTCAGGTACGTATAGTGCCAAAAAGAACAAAGCAGCACTTGCGAATATCTGGTCGCTTGAGGCTGGGTGAAAGTCACAAGTTCAGGCTGACCATGAATGAGCACGGGCTAGATGCAAGGACCAGGTTAGTCTGGCTGAAAAATGTATCTTCTAAAGACCAGTGCGAAGAGTCCAGTTTGTCATGGAGAAGGCAGCGAGGAGCAGGAAGAGCATCATGGATGGTCGTTCCTGGAGATTCACATTGGTACTCATTTTGGACTGTTGATGCCATAGCATGAAGTGCAGATCTCCCATTGCTGGTCATCACTGGCAGTCAATGTAGCGCAAAGAGTCGGGTTCACTGGAGCTTCACATTGGTAGTCGGCGTAAACAGCATGATCTTGGCATGAATGGGTCAATTCGTGGCCGCAAACAGCCCAAAACATCAGGATTGCTCCTTTTGTTCAAGGAGGAGATCAAATGATGCCAGTCCATGGGACCAGGACCTGGGATACACCACTTTGGGATTAGAAACTCACTCTATTAGAGGCCAGCAGGGCTCAGGCAGGTCTTGTTGCTGGACAAGGCAGGTCGAGTTGCAGCAGGTCAGCTGGGCAGTTGCAGAGAGGTCTCTGTAGCTTATTGTGTCCCTGTACCTCAGAACAGGAGGTCAGTCACCTTGTGATTAAAGGTGCAGGTCCAGTCTTCCTATTCCGACAACAGGGGAGGACTCGGGCCCAGGGTTTTCCACTGATAACAGGGTAATCTTTCTTCTGTCCATGAGTGCACTGAAGAGTGGTTTTGTGGGTCCTATTGGTATACCCTTTTGATGAGGGAGAAGCTTCTGAAGTGTTACACTACAGAGGTGTCTGCAATTTCCTGCCTCCCTGCCATGGGTCCCGTCAATCTTGGGGTACAATAGGCTAGTGTGAAGTCCTTCGTGTTTGAACTTGCCAGTGCCTTTGAAGTGCAAATGTGGTAGGTGACTGACCCCTCATCACGTCAGGTTGGCCTATCCTTTCTGCGCCCAGACCCTCCATTGCGATACCGCCTGGGAGAAATGCACAGAAGCTACACCTACTCATGTTATCCAGGAAACAGGCAGCAGGAACCTATGGTTAGAACATGAAAATACCACATTCTAAAAGTGCCATTTTGAGAATTGTGACTTAATATCCATCTTCACCAATAAAGAGGGTTTTAAATTTCAATTCATCCGACACCGGACATGGCATTCCCACCTGTTCTCACACAAAAGTTATCACTTATTAAATGTAATAAGGTAACCCAATGTTTACTTATGAGAGAGGAAGGCCTTGCATTACTGAAAAATACATTTGAGAGTTTTTCACTACCAGAACATGTATGGGCTGTTGAGAGATGATGTATATGCGTTAAAAAGGAAGATTTAGGCATGGCAAAAAGATTAAAACTGCGCGCACAGGCTGCAATGCAGACTGGAAACGTTTACAAAGGCTACTAAAGTGGGTGTCACTATAAGTGCAACAGGTCAACTAGTAGTATATAATTCAAAGGGACTAGGTTCATGTAGTGCCTCTTTACTAAGGACTTACAAGTAAATAAAATGTGTCAATTGGGTAAAAGACAATTTTAATCCGTTAAATGCAGCGCACGTTCAGCGGACGTCGCGTGCACTACCTCGGTAGTTAAAGGAGGGAGCACAATCACTTTAGCACTGATTAGCAGTGGTTTCAGGTGCAGAGTCCTAAAAGCCAACAAAAGCTTGTTCAGAAAAGAGGAGGCTTGCAGGCAAAAGGTTTGGGGGTGACCCTTGTAAGAGGGCCAGGTCCAACAGGCAGTAACACAAATGAATAGCCCTAGTAGTGCATACATCACAGATAACAATGGTATACATCTGTATCTCCAGACCATGGAGAACATAAATGGTTTAAGGCAGCACATATACCTATGGTCACTTCAAAAATAGATATTAGTTATTCAGGACAGTATGAGCATTGCTTGTCTAGTCATTATTGAGTATTAACAGCATCTGAGACCGCACACATCAATCATCCAAGCACTAATGGTGACTGATATCATATACAGAATTAGTCCAGGCAGTACATACAAGCCATTTCCAAATAGAGACAATGATCATGTGATGGTGACAGTGCTAGGTGGGTTTTCCCCAAAACAGTCTGTTTTACCATACAATGGGTCCATGAGACAACATTTCTTCTTCTTACCACCACCACCACCCAAGGTTAATCTCTCCTCTTAATATGAGTCACAGCACTGTGCAGCATGTTTGCAGCCAGTGGAGTCAAGGGGCGGACAGATCTTTGGGCCTTATGGTATGACAGCACTGCACCCTCCAAATGATGTCTTTTTTCTAATGGGAAGTTCACTAATAAGGAAGATCCCTTAGCAACCATGATTGAGTCAACCCACCCTTGTCTTAATTAAACTTCACTGGAATGAGTTTGAATATGTGTAAAGCCACTCCTAGTACCTGGCGCTAACCCCTGGGCACCTGAAACTAGCCCACTGATCTCTGAATCTCTCTTGTTTCCAACTGGCACAGAATGTGGGTTTGTTACTAGGGGTCACACATTCTCTGGTGACAAAAGTATTATTTAGGACGTTTTGACCCATAATATCTTAAAATCCCACTCTTATTACCTTTAGGAAAGACCCTAAACTTTCTATGACTATCTATTCTTGAACTAGGGGGTCATCAGGAATCGCTTCAAAACATAGGAAAATATACTTAATAGTTATCTAGTTGCATTTGCAAGATAAATTAAATACCTTTTTCCTTTAGATGCTGCAGCCTTTCGCTACCCATATATTCTCTATTGTATTGTGATGTTATCGTTAACAGTTCAGTGCATGGGACCTTTATACTGTCTGTGTTTAATAAATAATATAGGTATATGTTTATGGGAATTGTAAATCACCTACTATTAAAAGCTCAATCAGTGTTTTCGAACGCCTAGCATTTTGCCTAATTTTGAAACCAATTGCTGTAAGCTTTTATATTCAATGGGAAAGGTGTTTGGAGTGTGACATTTCCCCCAAAAATCTGATATACCTTCCATGAAAAATCTATCAGCTGGGTTTCCTACCAAAACACCATGTCACAGTTCAATAACCCGGTATGACATAAATCTCACAATATATTATTATATGTATTGTCATTATTATTTTGGCTACTGCTAGTGTCTACTACGGTATATTTGTTTCGAGTACCCAAGACTACTGTGGACTAGCTATTTATTGAGTGGCAGAAAAAAGTGTTTCTTCTTCGGAAATGTTGCTTCCATATTTTTTCTTCTGTGTTTACGACAGACATAAGACAAGGTAGAGTGTTCTAATGTGTCAATGCAATGAGTACAGACATTTGCTATTGTTAGAATACCTGCTTTGCCTTATGATACCTTGTTATACACTACTTGTAGATACATTTTGCATTTGCTATCAATCCATTGTATCCTTCTTGATTAATCTTCTTTGGTAATGTATTGTAGGTCAACATTTTGTTTGTATTATTTTTTTACATTATCAAAAAATACACAAACAGAACAGTAATTTGGTCCGTGTTTATGATGAGCAGCCATTGCCATTTTCGGTCTGTCGCTTTCCAAGGATTGACGGATAAACATGCATTATTTTCACCTCCCTCTTCCTCCTTTGAGCCAATAACAATATGAAGTAATCCCACCCCCATGTCACCATTTCTGGTGACCTCTGCTCAGAGGGAGACCTCCCCAACACTCAACAAGGGTGCCATCAAGAGACTTGCATTCTCCAGGAACTACCCAAGCAAGGCGTGAATGCTCAGCAGTCAAAGAAGGGTGTGCAGAGTGATTTGATTTGACAAAAAAGTGCAGGAGGAGTCGTGATTAGGATTACTAGTGGCTATTCCATGCAAGAATGATTGCTCTTCAGGAAAGTTTGATGTCACTCTGTGGAGAACTGGAAAGGCCCACACAGTGACTGTATTGAGCCTTCCACTGACATCTCCCAAACTGCATCTCCCATCCTACATTAAGAGACCCACTTCTGTAAATGACAAAATTGACTCATGTCAATTGACACTGCACACAATTATTTTTTGTGGTTCTACTGGTTCATAATGCTGGAATGCCAGACAATTGGATTCATAAAGTTGAATATCTTTCATGATAATATAAAGTATGAAATAATGCAAGGGTGTGTTACAGCATTACAGGGTTTAAAAACAAATAATTAGAGACAATTTATTTTTGGTTTACTTTGTTGGGTCAGCACTGGCTGATTGAAACCACGTACAAATGTTAAGCGCGTTTACTGAAAGTGTCAGCTGCACTGTAACTCTCCCCTTTGGATTCCGGCAAATGGGTTTCTTTGCAAGGTTTTCTGAGCCAAATGACATTGTGTTCAAATATATGAGAGGCTGCAAAGTAATTTATGGCAAGTTGGTGTGGACAAGTGAATGTTAATTTGGATGGCCCAATTAGATACCATTTTTAGATTTATGCTTTTCCCAATAAAATCAATACAGCAGTGGTGAGGTGCATGGCAAAGTATACAGAGGGAATGATCTGGACAGATTAATGTTCTCCTATTTGAGAGTAAGCTGCTGTCCCCCAAATAAAGAAATAAATCTAAACCTACATTTCACAGCTAGAGATTTGGTGTACATACACCTCCGCAGTGGCACTTGCATGAGCAGGTAGTGATATTTACATCTCTCCGACTACAGCGGCATGATTTGTTTTTTTTCTTAAATAATCAAATGCTCATGTTCCATCAGAAAATATTCAAATAAGTGTTTACATTATCATAAGTCATTTTTATATGCAACCAGGAGTTGTTGATACAATATTTGTGTAGTCCAGTCATAAAACAAATTCTTGTCGCTCCCGTGATATGAAGCTGTGGAGAATAATAAGCTTGCAAATTTGTCGGAGGATTTCTTTCCGCAGGTTTTATGCGCTCACATTATGCGCGAAGGGTTGACGGCTGATTCATGCATTGCAAGCTTGGCGAGGCCTGTTGTAAGCCTGCAGCTATTTTTGCACTTATTCTGCATCAGTCTGTCATGAAGCTCTTTAGTAAGAGAAAATCAATAATGGTGCCGTGCAGACCAAGAATAATCAAATGGCAAAACTAGATGTTATATTTAGGATACACACCAAATTTGTAGATAGTCGTGTTGCAGCAAAAACATGACAGTCTTCCTCTTTTGTGTGCTGCTGGTTGTCAACTTTACCACACTATGTATAATGCTTGACTGGGACGCAACAGGAATAATAAGAGCAATGCTCGTCTCCACTTCTTGATTGCTTGATTGAGAAGGAATTGCTGCCCTTATTCACTCAGTCGAATGCCCTTCTTGAAGTGCTTGATCATTAGGGTGGTGATTACCATTGACTCATCCCTCACAGTCGAGCCCCAGATTTCCGAAACAGTCAACTCCGGCTTTTTTCAGCTTCCCTTGGCGAGGAGTGTTCTCTCCTCCCTAGAGTGAATTGGGCGACATTGATGAATGCAGATCTAGCAACATGTTTAGACTAAGGGAACACTTTTTATCTTGGGTTGTCTGACAAATTGCCAAGTCTACGACAGGTGATTAATTATGGGGCTGCCCTTCTTTGGTTTGGGTGCAAAATGAAGTCAATATTTCTCTTGCACCAAATAAGTCTTGTATCATGGAGTCTATCTAGTTGGAATTCCCGTGTCTCATGTACTCTATATTTTGAATCCCTTTGCTTGTCAATTTGGCTGAGATTAAACAAAAATATTAGTTTGGATCTTTAATGCGCATAAACAATGGATGCCTCCAGAGTTAAAAAACAAATATTGTATGCAAAGGAGATATTGATAATTTATAGGGATAGCCTATTGTGAGGGAAATCACAATAAAGACATTCAAAAAATGTCATCTATTGTCGGGCAAAGTACTGTAAATATATAAAAAAGTATCTGTAATTATTCTCAAGGTCTACTACAGTCGTATGTTGTACTCTTTTCATGTATATTTGTGTTCTAGTCCTATGGTGGACAAAGTGTTCTGTAACGAACTATAATCTTGTTTATTTCCAAACAATATAGTGATTTATGACATCACTATGAAATGCAACACAAACACATATATGCATAAAAGTAAACACACACATCTATGAAACACTATATAGAGTTTCTATTGATATCATAAAGTAAATCTAAATGTCTCGCTATGATGGCAATCTAGAACCATGCTGCTCATTACCTGTTATGCATTTCCATTTATTCCATGTTTATTGTGAAGCAGTTCTTTAGAGAAAAAAAGAAATTCACAACTGATAAGTTCACTAAATCTGTTAGTGAAATCCTGGGCTATAATTTGTATAATGAACAAGATACA
The DNA here is from genome assembly GCF_964263255.1 of Lissotriton vulgaris. Classification (NCBI taxonomy): domain Eukaryota; kingdom Metazoa; phylum Chordata; class Amphibia; order Caudata; family Salamandridae; genus Lissotriton; species Lissotriton vulgaris. The sequence continues at coordinate 685,066 of NW_028255510.1, read as the reverse complement.
AATACTTAATTGTGTAGTTAAAAAGGTGGAATTTTACAAGAAACACCCTTTACTTTCTCCCCAAAAATACATTCTCTGTAGAAGGTAGAGTTTATTGGAGCTGATCTCTGCAAACTGCAGCTAACAAATGGCGCTGATTGGAATGATACTTTTCAGGATTTGTGTACCGTTAATGAACATGTCAGTGAATAAACAATTGGCAATGGTAAACTGAACAAAGCTGTTTAGGGCAGTTATTATAATGATGCAATCCGTCCATATTTTACTGGAACTGCAGAATATGTTCAATATTTCTGAGGGAAATGTAAAAAATGATATTTCACAGGTACTTATAAATATGTTCTATGCATTAGGAGCAATAAATCATATGTAAGATGTTAGAACGTCTATTATGACGTTAATAGCTGCTACTATTATTCTTTTCACTTCTTTTGCTGAATTCTTTTTTGCTGCCTGATATCAATGTGCTCCGAAGGGGGGTGTTCTTTAAGACACACGAGTAAATATCCAAGGGTGAAATAGGCAATCCTTAGTCTCTCTCTTTCAAGGTTAGGGCTTCCAAGTGAGGCATGACAATACATTAATGAAACTCGCACTTCATTCAAGGGTATGTTGGAATAATGAGATCTATTAATATTCTCTCATATATTTCCAGGCTCTGTTTGCTGCTGCTGCGAGGTCAACCTGGCCATAAAATATCTGTATTGTGGGGACATTTTTATGAAGAAGGGATATGTTGCACAATGGTTTTAAGAACGTACACAAAAAAAGCATTTCTAGTGTTGCAGAATTAATACCTAAAAAAAAAAAGTCACATTATGTACATTTACAAAATGAGAATTATAAGGATTATTTTCCCAACACTGCACATGCATGTATTCAGTGGAAAAGATATCCCAAAAGGAGGCGCGTGCACACTCACTATGATGGAATGATGGGAGCCATTTTCACTCCCTTGAACTGATGGGATCATGGAAGACCAACCCAGACCCACTGTGTGAGTACAGCAGGCCAGTGGAGGAAATCTGAAGATTTTTTGAGTGGCACCGAGGGTAAGTGAGAGGGACACTGCCAGCCATTAGCCTGTCAACTCACTGCCACTATTACTCTCCACCAGGCATTTCCTTTAGCTTGCACCAGGTGTGAAGATTATAAAAATCTATTTAAATAAATATTTGTTTTCAACTAGTACAAAAAGATCATACATTTATAAATAACACAGTTTAAGAAAAGCATACAAAGTATATAGCAATAATGTGGTATACATATGTACAAAAGTGACAACAGGTCGATGCAGATGGCAGAGTGGTCAGTGAAATACATTTGATTAGTTGTGAGGGTGCAAGCACACATATGAACAGTTATACCAGACCTGTTTGATATTTACGTTTGACAGTGTTACGGTCTTCCTCCTTGTTGTCATTCTTAAGCTTTAAACGTTGTTACATGTTTACAGTAACTATGTGAGTGGTTTGCAGTATGACAGACCTGAGGCTGTATTACACAAGGTGCCTCGGTGGTGCAACAGGCGTTTGCACCAGCTTTGGGCACCCAAGGGTACTTGCGCACATACAGTACCAGCGCTTTCACATAGGGGCTTGGCCTCATGCAAATGAGGGAATCTCTTTGCCTCTGTGCCCTCGCTGTATTACAGACACAGAGGCAAAGAAGTTCTCAGGAGGCACACTGTCAGTGCATCCCCTGATTGCAGCCCCATAGTAGGGGTAAAGTGACTGCACCCTCCTGCAAGGGGATGTCTAATCCCTGTAAAAGTGTATGCGGTGCTGCTTGCACTGTGAAACACGGAGTGGCAGCTTTTAAGCCACTCCATATTTCAGTTGAATGCACTGCCTCAGGGCAGCATGAATTTGCAGTGCAGACTATGTAATAGGACACACTTTCCCTATTTGCACCTGTTGCCCCTGTTTAAAGGTGCGCTGGAGGCAAACAGGCAATGTGCACTCTTTACATAATGGGGCCCCTAGCATCTACCACGCTTATGGCATCATGGTATCAGAGCCACCAACATCTAAGTAAGGCTCTAACAGCCACATGCATCAAGCTAAAAACCGGTCGCAAAGAGGCAGATTCTTAGAATCTGCCCCTTTGCGATCGGTATTTTTGTATTTGGGATGCATCATCCCAAATGCAGAAACCGCAATTTAAGGAATCTCTAAATTGAGATTCCTTAAATTGGTATTGCATTTATGGAATCCCACTTTGAGATTCCTTAAATGCAATGCATCAAAATAAAATTATTAGCGATTTCGCTAATAGGAGTAGCAAATTGCCATGAAGTTGAACTTCATGGTAATTTGCAAAAACTTTGAAAAATGCACTTTTGTGCATTTTTCAAAGTTTCATGTTGCGCACACACATGCCCTTAGGGCATGTGTGTGCGCAACATATGTGCACAAATCAACTTCAGGGGTGCAACAGGGTGTCCTTTTGACACCCTGCCACCCTTGAAATTGTATTCTCAATTTGCGATTCTTTAATTGAGAATCGCACATTGAGAATGTCTTCCCATTCATTCCTATGGACCTCTAGGCCTCTATGCCCATAGGAATGAATGGGGAGGTATTCCTTAATTGCGATTTTCAATTTGCGAGTGGCAGTTAAGGAATATTTAGAAATTGCTATTTTTTAAGCGATTTCTACATGCATAGGCTTTTGCGATTCCTTAATTGCGATTCCTTAAAAATCGCAATTAAGGAATCGCAAAAGCCAACATTGATGCATGTGCCTGTAAATTCCTTAATCTAACCCTTACCTCAACCCTAGTCTTTATGCATCACTTAGACTATCATTTGCTACAACCCATATCCCTCACCTAAACTCGTTATCATAAGACCATTACTTAACTCTTAATGAAACTCTAATCTGAAACCTCACCTCATCCTTATATCATATTTTACTCCACCTTTCATTCTAACCCTAAATCAGTGTTATACCTAATCCTAAACCTTAATCAAGTCCTAAAACTAACTGTTACCAGAACCCTAACCCTATCAGCTGTCATTGCAGCATTCACATCACTATCTCTTACTTTTAGAATAACTCAACCATTAAACCTTATCTAACCCTAGCTCTAATTTTCACACTAACCCAGCACCTTACCTCAACTATTCCCTCATAGGGCACATAATTAATTTATTCACAAATTTGTCATCTGTTTGTTAGTGATGTAAAAAAAAGACATAAGTTGCCTAATATTTTCTATCAACTTTGTTGCATTTCAATTTTTCACTAATTTCACTGCAAGCAGTGCTTACAGACCAATACATTTTCATTGATGCCAGCAAATAGAATGCACTATCATTCAGGCCAAGCTATCTCGGAAAATGGAAGTTTGTTCAAAATGGATGCCCGATGGTGCAGCAGCGGGTAAACATCCTTTACAATGCATGTGTTACAACGCATGCCATACGCCACATTTTTTACTCAGCAAACTTTTTTACAACACAGGGCTTTACACTGCAAACCATTACAATGCATTCCCCAAAGTAACTCCGTGGTGGAGTTAGAATAGTAAATTGCAATGTAATGGCAAATATATTGTAATGGATTGTGTTGTAAATCCCTGCATTTTAAAAGATTTTGCGGAGTAAAAAATGTGAGGTAATGGCAAGCGTTGTAAAAGCGTGCGGGGTAACTTTTCCTATTAGCCGCAGCGGCTGCTTCATACTAGTATTTACACAATATGTTGCACTATGTGTCTCTGTAATGAACCAAATATCACTATAACCCTTTCAGCTGAATGATATTGTGTCAGTTTCCTATCTGGGTAGGTGAACTAGGGATCTGCTTTTGAACAGGAACGCTATACTTATGTTCATTAGTCTTGCATGTTTTCTACGGTATCCTTTCCTTTCGGAAAAGCGTTGTATGATCCATCTTTTCTCTGAGATGAGGGATTTAAAACATTTGTAGTGATCAGTTTTGGGGTGCCTCATCCTTGAAATATGTGTTTACCAGCTTTACATCTGTGGCCCCTCCCCACAGCCTACCTTGATTCACCACCACACAATTAAGTGAGACAAAAAGATGTGATTGCAATTACTTTTAATTATGATGAAATATAATGTGTTGCTTGTTGAAGTGAGCAGCCCTCTTTTGCTGTTGTATCTGATGGATTATGTTGCAGTGTTTTCTCATTTTTTTCCGAATACCGCAGTGATTTTCATTGCATTCTCTTCTGTTCCAAAGTTGTGCCTGAGTACAGGTTGTGGGAATAATATATCTTCGGAAACGTCATGTTTTTACAGCCGCGACCACAAATCTTCTATTATCCTTGATAGACTTCTCTAGCTCAGGGTTGTGGTTTACCAATAAAGATGTTGATTCCAGGGACTTTTGGGCTCGCCTTCGAGCGCTTCATCCCAGGGCGTTCTGCGAGAGGATTGGATTTGCCTGTCATTTCTGTGGGGCTGGTTTTATTTCTGTCTAAAGGACGGTTTAATGGGCAAGAAGCCTTCCTGTGTGTCCAAGCAGACGTCTGACGTGTTGATGCCTACCTGTATTTCAAGAGTTATTTAGTTCAATAGATATTAAAGATGATGGATTTTGTTTTGGTTTTATGCTGCATTATCGACAGCACAACCGCTGCAAGTCATATTAAAACTCTAGTCTGCTGCGGAAACCACTGAATCATTTGAAAGTCATTCCCCGAGCGCCGAAAGCGATACCAAGCGGATGTCTGTGCGCTATACTAATGCCCATAATGTAAGATAACGTAACATTAGTTGTAAAGTTTTATTTAAATCAGCTTTACTTGCCTTTGTGTGTAAAAATAACCATTGGTATATTAGTTATGGATGTGTAATTGTAATAGGGCAAATACATCAAAAGTAATACGGGATTTTAAAGGTCCTATCGCATAAATACAGATAGAGAAAAATACAGGGGCATATTACCAAGCAATAGCGATAATTATCGCAATTGCTTGGTTAGAGACAAAAATTTATCACCGACCTGAGGCGATTTTTATCGCAGATAAACCTTGGTAATTCCAAGGTTTATCGCAAATGCAATAAATATCGGCCGCAATGCATGAATATCGCTGAAAAGTCAGCGATAATCATGCATTACCGAGCTAATGCTCTTAGCCATGCTATCCACCTACCATTGGATAACATGGCTAAGAACTGCTCAGGGCAGGTGTTAGCTTTTGGAGATATTCGCGCTTAGCGCGAATATCTCCAAAAGTTGGTATTAGGAGATAGCGATGTTAGCGACTGTTTCCAGTCAATAACATCTTGGCACGCCCACTTTGCATGTCATTAGTGATACATTTCTCTGACATGCAAAGTGGGGCCCAAGATGGTCGCTATCTCCTACTAGCTGTCGCTAAATGGTGTTAGCAACAGCTAGGTAATAGGGAGATATTTTTATCTCCGCTTTCTTGGCTTTTAAAGACAAAAAAGCGGAGATAAACCCCCTTGATAATAAGCCCCAATACAATTCCAAAAAGTGTTATAGAAGGGATGTACAGCTGGAAACAATTATTGCTCGTTGCTGAAGGGAACAGGGAGCACAGTAGAAGTGAATGATGTAGTTGCACAAGGACATTCCCCTCGAAGCACTAATTTCAGAGCCGGTCCTTTTGGCTCTGTGCACTTTTGCATCCATTCCAGTGATTTGTGTTTGAACCTGTCGTTACTTGGATGAATCCTAACTTGTGTACTCAGCTTCTCATCCTTCCAAACTTAACAAAATGAACACCACAGAGTTAGGTAAGAAAAAAAAAAGGAAAAAACATCAGTTAACTGTCAATAACCCCTAGATACTTATTAGATGTGAACATGCTCTCCACACATACTCCTGTTATTAATTAGTCAATTTGCTATTGCTGCAGGGCAAATGCATCAGATGCAGATTATAGGCAGGCAAGGCGGCCATGGCCGACAGGCACATAGTTAGTTTCTCACAGATAGCAGACCCAGAGTGACTTATATTCATTGATAAGAAGGCATCAAAAAAGATCACAAAGGGGCGAGGGACTGGAAGAACAATGTCAGAAGACCTCCAAGGCTCAGAAGGTGGAAGAGCCACAAAAAGACAGAAAAGGTCAGACGACTAATGTGTTCCATGTCTGAGAGGATACATGCAGTCTGAAAACTTGATACACAGATGTTGTAAGCCCATGGTTGAGAATATGGGAAGGGTTTTATGACTTTACTCTACACTCAGAATTAAAATATACCCGGGAGAAGCAATGGATTAATAGCGCAAGGTCTCAGAGAGGAAAAAGAGATATCTGAATTAATATAGTGGCATAAATTCAAGACGTCCTAAGGGTCATTTGTCCCATGCACCAGGTGAAACATTGATGTCCTGATGTCTGCAAATCTCCACAGAATCTGCAATGATGGAAGATATAATGGTGGCTGAATGTGAGTGCTGCTTGTTACTCACCATGTGGAGCAAAGGTTTGTGGTGCTACTCATCACCACATGGGTCATTTCCACTTGTTGGGCACTTTTTTACCGGGATGTTGTGTTAGCATGGAGGGTAAATGGATTATGTGGTTGTGGGAAGAGCCGTATATTTCCTTCACTGCTTCTTGCTGGAGACTTTTCAAGTTTCAATACTATCATCCTCTGCTGGTTTTCTCTCCCAGTGTCATCATAACCCACCCAGACTCTTTACGAGGGATATTGGGAGGGAGAGGCATTCATCAACAATAGAAATAGTGGCACTGGGGACAAGAGAGGGGAAGACAACCGGGAACCCCCACGGCCAGGTAATCACTTCCCCTCAATTCGGTGTTCACCAAACAACTTCCTTCAGCTATCTCTGACCACACAAGCGTGCAGTCTTTCACCACCCAAAGAGCAACCTCATAACAGAGAAGCTTTCTAGACTGCCACAGAAAGCCTTGAGATAGCAAGCCAGTGACCTTGTTCAAACTCTGCCATAATTTCTGCTGGAAACCATGAAAGAACAGCATCGAGGGAAGCCAGCACACATTTTGCTTTTCTCTATTCATGAAACTAGGGCCACAGCAAAAGTCAGAGCCCAGCAGAATCTTACAGCCCTCTTCATTCCCTTCTACATGCAAGTGAAGGTTAAGAGAGGTGAATAGTCCACTAAGCACGTGAATGGTGGCTGGACTAAAGATCATGGTAAGAACCTCTGAGCCAGCAGGTTATAGCCTGGCACCCCTGTGTCTCAGCCCAGCCTGCTCATTGCTTCTCCACCTTGTGCCATGGCTTGGTACCCATTCAATGGTGGCGTAAGCACCACCTTTATTTTTATGTTCCAATACAACACTGCTCTCCAGTTGCCCATACCAGAAGCAAGGCTGAAGCAGCAAAAGGTGATTGTGTCTCCCGGTTATCACTTCTATACCATTCCCAAAGTCCACATGTAAGCATTAACCTCACCAGGGGCATCTCGGTGCTGTTCTCTTAAACTTAGATGTATCAAAGGGTTTTACCCATTCTGTGTCTATGGGAAAATGTGTTCATACATATGGCCCTTAGTATTTGTCAGAATTTACTGGCATAGTAGCACACTAGAACTGGACATGAAATAACATACCATAACATACTGAAATAATATCTGCCTATACATTCTGAACACTACGTATCTGATAATGTCAGAAGAGTGAATAAGATCAGCAATATTTTCCATTGTAGTATCTTAAAAAAATAACTCCAGATAGGTCCAACATTGCCCAACAGCAGAAGTACCTCGCACAAGATCAGTCAAGAAAATGTAATTCACACATAGGCACCAAATGTAATTAACAACACATAGACACCGTTGCACATCTTTTCAAATGAATTGATTGCAAAATATAAACTCATTAAACTCAACAGTCCTCGTTAAATTAAAAATAAACGCATTCTTATCGTTTTCAAAACAGAACAAAGAGTGGACAGTTGGGGTTTCCTCGTGAGGCCATGGGTTTAAGAATACATGTAGGTAATTGCTATCCAGTGAAGAAGCGTGCACGTGCAAACAGATTGGGGACCTTCTCTCCTTCCTGTGTCAAGGTTACATTTTATATTAACTTACTCGAGCATTCTTCAGAGTGTGTTCATCATATGATGGCGCTTGACTTGCTCATCAGAAAATGAAGTGTTATTTATTTGTATCTGCGCAATCTCCCTTTGAAAGAACCCGTGTGCACTGCCAGGGGTTTGTGTACTTGGCCCGGATCCCAGAGCTTTGCATACTTGGCGGTGTGCACGGTATTGCCTCCTTGGGGAGGAAGAGGTTGAATCACAGCATTTAATTCTTAATGATTGTGCTGCACGGTCAAGAAGACGCACAGTCAGAGAGGCTCTTTATTTATTACTTACTGGCCTATCTATTGGCAAGCAGCCCGTTTAATTTACTCATCAATATCCAATGCTTTTAATCTATTACTTTAAATCCAGTGCAGAATTAAGTACCACACAGTCGCTGCGGTGCATGTGGTCTGAAGTCGGATAGATAAAAACGAAACAACATAGATTTCCTCTTGGAAAGTCTGCCAAAGTGCATAATGTTACTTATGTACATTATTTTTACAGTTTTATGTATTGTGAATAGCCTACAAATGTTTTTGTACTTTAACGATGTCCATGGACTAAGGACAGGAATATTTGGTCGTTAGCCCTTTTTTATATTTATTTTTTAATGACTGATGTGTATCCCTTGGTATTTTAATTCCTGCTCTACTGCGGACTGAGGGAAACACTCATGGTTCCAGGATAGACTTTTGCCCAGCATCAAACAACGGAAATATTATTGATTTCCATCTCATTTGGTTAAAAAAAATGTACTTTTAGACACTTGTAACTGATTGAAATATTGGGGCATATTACCAAGCAATAGTGATAATTATCTCTATTGCTTGGTTAGAGACAAAAATGTATCGCCGACCTGCGGCGATTTCTATCGCAGATAAACCTTGGTATTACCAAGGTTTATCGCAAATGCGATAAAAATCGTCCACAATGCATGAATATTGCTGAAAAGTCAGCGATATTCATGCATTACCGAGCCAAAGCTCTTAGCCATGTTATCCATCTCCCATTGGATAACATGGCTAAGAACTGCTCAGGGCAGGTGTTAGCTTTTGGAGATATTCGTGCTTAGCGCGAATATCTCCAAAAGTTGGTAATAGGAGATAGCGATGTTAGCGACTGTTTCCAGTCGCTAACATCTTGGCACGCCCACATTGCATGTCATTAGTGATAAATTTCTCTGACATGTAAAGTGGGGCCCAAGATGGCCGCTGTCTCCTACTAGCTGTCGCTAACTGGTGTTAGCGACAGCTAGGTAATAGGGAGATATTTTATCTTCGCTTTCTTGGCTTTTAAAGCCAAAAAAGCGGAGATAAACCCCCTTGATAATATGCCCCATTGTTGTTTGTAGGAGGCTTAGATGTCGCTAAATGTGTCCCTATCCTTACCAGTCTTCAGAGTCATCCTGCATTTCAGCATCCAAATTTGAAACCACAGCCTGCACCTGGATGTTCTTTATTGTTCTTAATACATACAAGTAAGCCATATGAGTAAAAAAGACGGAGGAGCTCCAGCGATTCCTCTGAAGGCACGAGATGACCACTGGGCCTGCGGAGAGCTCTAATTTGGTGGGTGGTAGTTCAAAAAGGTGTTGGACATGATGCCTTCGGACACTCCAACGAATGGTAGGCCTCCTGCCAGACTCTAAATTAGGCCTATACTCTGCACCATGGTTGTATGCAGATTCGTTTAACTCAATATAAAGTTAGTATGTTACTCCATTTAACAGGAGTAAATATTTATTTTTCATGGAAAACTTTTTAATACCCATTTCTTTTAAACTTTCATTGCTGGTCTCTTTCAGTTATGTTTACCTGAGTGCATCTCCTCGTTTTGTGAAGTTTAAGACGGTGTCTCTCTTCCGTCTTCTCTTGCTGCTCCTTATCAGTTGCAGAATGCTTCAGTTGCCAGCAATGGGAATAGCATCTGATTTACATGTCTGCAAAGTGACAAACAAAGATATCATTGCACATAACTGTGCTGGAAGAATCATGCCACATATTATAGCTTTTATAAACTCACTCCATAATCTACTGCACACAATAAGGAATGCCACTAGAAAATGTTTTGTGATTCTGCACTTTCTACTCTATCCTATCAAGCCCGAATGTTAGCAGCATATAGGAAGCTGTTGAGCAGCTACTCGTGGGAAAAAAGTCAACCCTTTATTGTCTTTTGAGTGTCAAAGAGATTGTGCTGTCACTTATGCTACTTTTATGCATGTCAATGAATCACAATCCAATAGTACTACTATATTGGCTCAGAAGTATAAAAAGAGAATATCAAATATAAGCATTGCACATTAATTTCTGAAAACACATTTGATTCTAACAAATGTGTCAACAGAGCAGGCTCTGTAGGTAGTGTACTAAGGAAACTGTCAGCACCCTCACCCCCCCCCGGACATATAGTTGTGTGGGGAATAGCATTGCTCAACATGGGTAGAGTGCCTGCATTTCCACTCTGAAACATGTACTGTGCATTAGATTTACACACTTGGTTTGTTTACTATTCCTGTAGGACTTTGGTAGATTTTGCAGAAAATGCACTAATGGAATTGAAGTCAAACATCATAAGTGGGCTGTAGTGTGTATTTCTAGCAACCACACATCTACAAAAAATGCTTGGCTGCCAGGAGCACCCCCTTGCTTTGTCTAGGCTGCAGTTTTAAAATCGTGTGAGGTGGGAAAAAAATGCCTTCGCTGTGTTGGAAACCTTATTTTTATATATTAATAAGTCATCACTAAAATGTGTCTCATAAGCCCACTGGGTTGGATGCGTAATGCTTAATATACAAACAAGTAACGCACTATATATTTGAAATAGTGTTCTCTTATAATGAAATGTCCAAAAACAGTGTAGGTTCAGCTAGATTTTCTGTGAGCAGGCTTAAGTAAAACTTAAATTCCCTAATTTCTATCTTCAGCAGGAGAAAATACTAGAAAATTAATTAAAGGTTTTTTCCACTTTAAAAAAACAAAAACACAAACAATCTAGTTTCATTGATAAGTAGTTTTTTGATAACTTTGATGAAAAGTAACCTTATGAGAAAGTGCTTTGTGATACCTGAGCTAAAACTGTCTTGAAACCAGTGTTTTCACACATCTCACCTTTGAGGCCTAAAGCAAATTCCTACCTGTAGTTAATGAACATGCACTCTGGATGACAACATCTTGGCACTCTGAGTCCAGGAAGCCAGGAGTTTTTCCAATAACTGATTACTTAGCAGGAACAGATTAGCCTTCTGGATATGTTACCATTATACCCAAGGCTCTCCTTGATTTTTTTTTCTACTAGCAGAAGGAGAAAAGGGCTCTTGACCCTGACAGGAAGATGAGACATCATCAAAATAGGGGAGCAGTTTAGGGTGAGTAATAGCCCTTTCTGATGGAAGGGGTTAGCCATTTTGGATTAGGTCTTTGATGATTTTCAGAGTAATACAAGGAGGATGTACTGCAAACAAGAGGAGACATAGGATAAGTCAATAGACAGGATGGAGTAGGAAAATATTTCTCCAATCACTACAATAGGACTGGCCCCTCACCACCATTTCCACAGAACACTCTTGAACCTAGGAAAACAATACATGAGAAAGAAGACCCTGCTGAATATACTGAAGGACAGCTCACATCTATAGGTTCACATAGCCTAGAACTCTTCTCCAAGGGTAATGTAGTTGACCTCCAGTTTGCTTGACCAAAGGATATAAATAATGTTGTTTGTGCTGGACAGGGGCTATTCTAATACCAAAGCTATCCTTTAACACTTGTCCTGCTTTACTTGTATTCTGTACTATGTAGCACCCATGCAAAGTAGGAAAAATAAAGAGAAATTAAAACATTTCTCCTTGTTACACATGCCTTGAGGAGGCATAATACTTTGGCCCAAAACCCTCTTGAAGAATGTTTTTAGGAAGGGATTGTATTAAAACTGATAGTTGCATGAAACCACTCATGAACCAGCCATGCAATGCCCCTTGACGCATAGAAATGCAAGGCAGCGTATAGCACAACTTTCCGTTAGTTTTGTAAACCAAGCAACACAAATCCTGATTTGTGTTGAATAGTAAATTCAGTGTAAGACGGTAAGGATTTGGTCTCTTTTTGGAAGTGCGAATCCCCCAGTGGAGAAATGTCCATGGCTCAAGTCGGTGAGAGTTACTCAAAGTCAGATACATCATTAAGCTCCCAATGAAGATGAATCCACTGGGTTTGGTACCAGCATTTTAGAAGGACAAAGGTGAATTGAGCTGCCAAGGTCACTTCATCACTGGGATGCAACTACTTTCTGGCTGTGCTATCTCTCCAAATTTGCCAGCGAAGCAAGGCTGGAAACTAACTCAGCAGACTCTGCAATGTCAGATACCATTACCACAAGGTCCAACTGAACCAGGTTTTAGCATAGCAAAATCTGTGAGTATGACAAACCTGGTTTCCTTAACCATCTGGGGTGCCGCCTCCCTGGGCAAGCATCAGCACCTAAAACACAGTCCTCCAGAAGTGGAAAAAGCTAATAATTTCCATTCGTCCCTAATTGCTAGGGAAATTCCTCCTAAATACTGCTGCAGCCTTTAGTCCCTCAGGGTAGGTTTCTGGGAACTAGGTCTTCATCCAAAGCTCCTGCAGAGTTCAGAAGTCTGTGGCAAATATAATTACATGCCTAGCCCTAACCCTTGCCTAAAACCTAGCAATAACCATAACCCAAGCGCACACCTACCTCTAAAACTAACATTAGCACTAGCAATGAACTTAACCCTAGCTCTAACTCTAGCCTTAGCCTTGAATCTAGCTCTCTATCCAACCCTAGCCTGGTACATACCTTAATACTTACCAAACAATATAAGTAACACAAAATATGTGTGCTCTGTCAATGATGGGGTTAAAGAAAAAGTTCAGCAGTATTGGAGGCAATCATAGGGCTCTCAGAGTGAGGATTTGTAAATCAGTGGACTGGATGGTAAACTATTAAAAAGATCATCAGCAACATCCTCCCCTCAATGAATAGCCTAAAAGTTCACAATGCAAAGTCAACAGAAGTGATGAGCACTGACAAACGCATTGGAATGAACAGCACAGTGCAAAAAACAATTCTTTCCCATGTTTCCCCCGACAATATACGATGTTACCTCGTGGTGTTTACAACGTGATACCTATACAACGCAGGCATTACAACGCAAGTCGTTACGACTTGCGCTGGAGGGCGCTGGACTTAGAAATAGTATGATTTACTATTCCAACTCCAGTCTACTAACAGTAGGTAAAGTGTTTGAATAGTAAATCACACTATTCCTTAGGTTAGAGCACTATCCAACGCATGTCATTATAATAACTTGCGTTGTAATACCCACATTGTAAAGGTATTACGGTGTAAACACTGTCATGTAACCAGTGTTACCCTTCCACCGAGTATAACAGAGCATCATTCTAGAAGGGGACATACTACCCTACCTCTGCCCCACTGGTAAATTTATGAGAAAACACTTAACTAATCCAGGAGGAAAAACAAGTTGAGGCATGGAGAACAGTATGTATAGAAAGAAACATAAGCTGAGGCATAGGTAGAAGTATGGTATTATATATTATATGGATAGGAAGATGCCAGTGATGTATTGATCAGGAGAGTTCACGAGGAATGGGAGTATTAAGGAGAATACAGATGGAGTTCCGGCATGCACATTATTGATCACAGCTCAAAGGCAGTCCAACCATTGCACACCACAATCATTGAGAAGTGGCATAGGGAGAGATCAAATTTCAGATTATAATATTGCCATCTGAAGTATCAACTTCCAGAATGGGCTTGAAAGGGTAATGCACTTAAAGGATCTGAACTATCATCAGTTAAGAAGTTCCCTCGTTATACCTTCTAACTGGACAGATACATGTTGCACTCAAATAAGTAAAAAAATAAAATAGTTGACTTGATTAATGTATTCTCCCATCTCAATGTGTTTAAAGACATGCATTATTTCTCAAAGAATTGGATTATGTCGTAAATCTGATACAAAGCCTCATTAATTCTGTACATTCTATACAATTAGGAGAAACAGCTGCTAGTATTCAACTTGAGAGACACATAAATAGATAATTCAAGTCCTTGGCATTATTTAAATATTATCAATGGGGATATATTATTAGAAGCTAACCTCTTTCTTTTCCCATAAGTGAAATGCTGTCTAAAAGGGATGGGTGCCCCTTTCTGATCCTTATATTGTGAAACGTTGTCTGCTTGTAGATTTGAAGTTTAGTTGTCAGATGAAGAACAGAAATACCCCCACATCCACTAAAGGATAGACTGTTACAGTGTTGTGAAAATAACCCAATACATTCTAACAGACGTTGACAGAACAAACATCCATGTTACATCCGACTAAAAAAATGCTTTTGGCGATGGTACAGAAAGCACACCAACTAAGTTCTAATAACTGAATTAATATAATAATGAAATGCAGTTACAAACTAAGCAGTCTCATGTGCTGGTTTTAGAGTTTCACCTGTATATAATGAAATAATAAACAATCTCTGTTTACTACATTCAAGCTTTACCTGTTAGCATATTTCATTTCGAAAACATGACCACAAATTGAAGTCTAAAGCTGCCCACTTGCTGCTGTTGCAAAGAACATGATGTCACATTTCTGAAATTCAACCACAGCCTCAGAACACCCAAAGGTTCAAACAGTTGTGGTAGGTCTTGAGCCTAGGAAAATGGAAAATATTGGCAGGCACTCCATCTTGGCAATAATATCAATGCCAAATATTCTTCTCCACTTTCCAAAGGGTGTATCAGCATTCACATCTATTGTAGTTCAAATAACAGTATAACATCCAGATGTGACAAATGTGTTGGTAAAGTACGTGGACAATTGAGCAATGTACAAAACAAAGCAACAAAAAGAAATAATATGAAAGAACTGAAATCTGTCTTAAGGTCATATCCTCATTGCCTAAAAATGTAAGTGGAAATACTCCATTGCTACCTTTAAATGTTTCGAATCAACTCTTGATCTACTAACTGATATAACATACTTTCACTTAATCAAAAAGGTTTCCCTTAATTTACACATGATCACATACCCTAACTTGGTCTTCAAATATTTTTTTTTCTCAAAATAAAAGGTTTCTCTGTATCCCGTTCCCTGATTCACACGAGTCTTTCCCAGCCAGAGAGTAGTCACTGTTTGCTGTGGATCATTCCTTGTTATTTCTTTGTAATAGAAGATTTGTGGGGACAATTAAATACCAGTGGTGGTTTTTCTCGTGCACAAAAAGTATCATATTTTTGTTTAATGGCATGGTACAACGGTCTAATAATAATTCTATTATTTTTGATGGAGTTAGATCTTATTTTTGTGTGATGAATTAAGTTATACGTAGACAGTGCTTGGTTAATTGAGAGTTTCAAAGTGATTCAGTTGATGTATTTGTTTCTTTTGTTTTAACTTCTCAAAATATGCACTTATATCTACTTTGATAGTAGTATAGATGAGTGTATGACTGCTCACAACTCTATTCATTTTGAAGGTGCTTTGTGCTTTAATAAAACTTGGACAGTCATGATTTAGTTCACAATCATAAATGAATTATTGTTCGACACCAATGTTCAGGAGTAATTCCAGACATTTTGATTTCGAGATTGAACAGAAATTGCAGTGAAAACAACGTAATTCATGTTGAGTGATACAGAAATAGACTGTGCCACAAAATGTTATAAATTACTAGCAAAAAAATGCGATCAATTTTTAAATTTCTTTCACATGATGACAGATGTTAAAAACATATTATTTAAGTTTCATTTTGGAAGTCACTTGTAAATTTGGGAATGCATCGATAAAAGTAGAAGGTTACAAATGGTCACTGAAATAGATATCAGTTCTGTTACAGAACCTGATAATATTACTTTGAAGCTGAAAACATAAAACATTGGCTTTTTTAACAAAGAATTTAAATAAATGTATCTTGTGTTAAAGGCCTTAAATATTATAGCAAGCAACATATACATTAAATATGGAAGAGGCACACGTGAAAGTATTGACAGAGCAATATCTTTGGCCAACAATATTTGTAGAGGAACGGGAAATATATTGCTTGGCCAATCTGTGGTACTTTAGCTTCAAGAGAAACGCTTCTATGTAGCATTTGAAAAAGGTCCTGCATAATAAAAAAATATGAAACAATCTTAAGGTACGCCCTTTGATCAGCCGCAGCCTGTGCAGGTAGGAGCGGTGGGGAGGGTAGGAGGGGATTTCCACAAACGATGACAAGGGAAAATTAAATAAATAATTAATTTTCCCTCAAGAGTGTATGTCAAAATCCCCCCCACCCAGCCCCACTGCCCACTGCTCTTACCTGCACGAGCCGCAGCTGCATTTGATATGTGCCCAGTTATATTAGATGATATAGAATATGTACAATGAATATTGCTTTATTTAGATTTTCCTGCCTCCTGCCAGAATCGTATAAACATGTTTCTACAATTAAAAACTACAAGGTAGTCATTTACATGGAGCTAAAGGAAGTCAGGTTCCTTTCCATAAAGTGGAGATCCTTATCACTTATTGTAAAAAAAGATACATTAACTCAATAAAATGTCACAAAATTAGTGTACCGTTAATTACATGTATACTATTTGCCAAATATACATGCTGTCCACAAAATGAGATGTCCTTGTTTTTAAACTTCACTAAGTTCTGAATCCTATGTTCTTCCCTCAATGGTCCTCAGTGCTCTGTTAAATTGCTAACTTTCTTTCATGTGTAAATTACTCATTCAATATAAGTGAGGCCTCAAATATATCGGACCACCCGTCCTCTGCTTAAGAATCCTTTTCTATTAAAGGTTTACCTATTTAAGAACATTTGTGCATGGTAGTCCTCTGCTCCTGCACACTAGAGTGTTAATTTCAAACTGGAGTGAAAATACATGCTTAACTCTCACCAGCATCCTTGTTCTCTGTCACCGTGTTGGCTCTTGGCAATCAAAGATTGTGTACAATTACTACTGGCAAACATATCAAGAAGCAAGCTACTTGTTAAGTTACAAATTAAGATTTCCTTAGTGGCAGTAAGTGTACCTATGCAAATTACTATGGGTATGCAATTCTTGGTGAAACTAACACGTTCTATATATTTGGAAGGATATATTTCTAAACGTGCTTTAATTTTACGAGTTTATGAACCAGGTACTATACAAACAACGATTTTTCTCTTCAGTGAATGCAATTATCTTCTGTAATTTATATGCCGAGTAGCCACGTTAAGGGCAGAATATTTAAAACCTTTTGCCTTTTCCCAGGAACACCACTTTACAGTAATTAAACAAGGGATCAATTATTATTTTTTATTTAGGGTTACTGCAGCCCTGGAGGCTCCAGGCTAAGTGTTGCAATCCTTGGGGTCATTCCTTAACAGCTTTCTTTGAAAGTTGAAAATGTTATTCTGCTTGGTCGGCTGGACTACAATAACCCTTAGCAAGTTTGGTATTTTTTGTACTCGACGAAAGATTCAAATAAAAACTACTTCCAAACCAAAAATATATAGATCATAGATTGGCAGTTCTAAAAGCCGCCCAAACAAAAGTTAGAAAATGGTAGAAAAATTGCTAATCAACACTCGTCAGACATATAAACCAAGAAAAAATACGTTGTTTTTTGATATGGCTATGCAACACCAGATATAACACAAAATAATGATACCCTGTTTTTACTTACTACATTTTCTTGTTTCTCATTTTTGGGAAATTCTTATTTTTCTTTTTATCTCATATACATAAAATTACACATATATTTATTTCTTTTAAACATCCAAAGACACTATTTGGTTTCAAATGTAGGTAAGGTGAAAGTAGGTGTCAGTTATGTATTTTTTAGCAAATTAGACTTTTATTCCACTTTTCAATCATCTCAACACTGTGGAACACTTTTCGACAAGCATTCCCTGTGGACAAAAATACCAGGGACTCAGCAATTAAATTTTACTTCACCTTTAGTGAAGGCATTTAACAAAGGGAATGCAGTCAGCAGATAATGGAGAGGCACTTCCTGGCATTGCCTTCCTTAATTGACAGGGTTATGTCACTGTAAAATGCCAGACCCCTCCTGTTAAAAATAAATGAAGGTTCTAATACAAATGTGCATGGTCTTTGAACATCACAATAAAAAGGCCTGGCTTGGAGGTGCTTTTTGTTTGAAGTTGCAAACAGGTCCCGATGCCCTAACGGAAAAAGAACTGCATGCCCCATTATTGCAGCTGGCAGAGTGTCTTCAGGAAAGGGACACAAATACATATCTCTTGCTTAATGATGTCCTCGGCTAGCAGCAATGTGCTCGGTTAACTTGCCCTATGCCTCAAAGTCCTACATGGGCATCAGCCTTGCATCCAGGTATACCGGGCTCGATTCAAAAACATATTAGTGAATGCATAATTTGAGCCAATATGTGTAAGTAACTTATGAATAAGTTGGGGATGTCCTAATTCTCACTGCACTTGGAATCTTGTATTGCTTTTATCTATGTATTTTGTACTTATTGATAATTAATTAAAGGTGCTTGAAAAATATGGATAGTTATTCACAGAATGACAGGGCAATTCAGCATGGTATGATGGGGCAACTGGAAAGTATTTTCAAATGAAGGTGATTTACACCTGTAAACAACGTGTGTATGTTATCCATTAATAGAGTTAGAATGAATACACATTTACAAATATTGTCTATTTACATGATTTTCCCATGCATGCAGCCTTTTCTATGCATATCCTGTGAAACGTGGGCAGGACGTAATCGGACTGTCTAGTCAAATTCATTTGAGTGTTTGGTACGCCGACAGGCATTTGTGAATAAAATGTTCTTCCATATATCCAGGGCCATTTCTAGGCGTTTTGCCGCCCTAGGTGAGAATAAAAAAATGCCGTCCCCTCCCTTTTACTACCATCACTCCCTCCCCCTGTAATCATGGTTCAACTTCACTTTTGCTTTTCAGCTTTCCGGCTCATCCGAGCAGGAAATCCAGTCGAACGGAGCATATACTCAGGAGCGCAGGAGACACAAACATGACCTAATATTGGGAGTGGATGTGGCCTAACGGGCTAGGGTGGTCGATCTCAAATCTAGGGAGCCCGGTTCCAGTCTCAGCAATGACGCTCAACATCCTGTGGTCCTGGGAAAATCACTTAATGCCCCCATGCCCACTGCCCAACGAAAAATGGGAGTGTCCTTGTATAACATAACTGGTGCTCATGTAAAACTCTCTGATATCACGCTATATAAATCTCCGGGGAAAAAACCTTACTATATAATAATACCAAACACGAAATAACACACCACTCACATGAAAATGAAATATCAGTACAACACAAAACACATGAGGTATAGAACATTATACCATCAATTCCTCTATATGATGCACCTCAATAATTCATTCCAGCATCGCTTTTGCTCGTTGCAAGTCAGGTGCACTTGCTCGCTCTAGGTCAGGTGCATTTGATTAGCGTGACCTCTGTCTCGTAAACTGATGGCTAGCTAAGAGCTTCAATTAGTGGCAGGGCATCTTGTTGCAATTTTAGGCCTCACTGTTGCCAGCTCTGCTCAGAGAACACCATGACGGAAAACAAAACCCATGTAACTCCTGCTTTCCTTGCAAGCAAACAAGTATAACGCAGCAATATCTTTGTCTCTACCAGTTCCAGCGCCAGGCAGCTCACCGTGCCAAAGTTGGCCTTGTTGCGATGCAGCGTGAAGGATTCCCTCGTGGGGTGGGGCGACCCTCTCCGTTGCGCAAACCGCACCGGCCTAGCGCCCAAGCCGAGCACCTCTGCACTTACGGGAACGGGAGGAACCATGGAACTAGCCTGGTAACCCCCTGCAAAACTGCTCACTTGCCTCGCTTGGTCACCTTATTCTCTGCACGCGCAGCCTCCACTCGTTGATGCGGGCCCACCGACTCCGACTCCAGGCCTCTGGGTCTCCAGGTCTCCGTGGCTTCCACTGTGGCTCGTCACTTCCGCACTTCCGAAAACTGCCTTGACTCAGAGAGAGACCTAACAGAGAGCACATTAAACTCTTCCAGTTTATCACATTTGCAGGGCCCGATGTGATGTAGGTAATGGACGCAGCACCTAGAGAAGGAAATCCCATATACCAGGTTCCAACTCTTTATTTTGACC
Source organism: Lissotriton vulgaris (assembly GCF_964263255.1). NCBI lineage: Eukaryota > Metazoa > Chordata > Amphibia > Caudata > Salamandridae > Lissotriton > Lissotriton vulgaris. The sequence continues at coordinate 664,885 of NW_028255510.1, read as the reverse complement.
AACATTTAAATGTGTTTTTTTCTCTTCAAATGCAGAAGATATGCTACCAGTCTCTGCTGGCTACATCTGGCATTATTTTTTATTTAGTCGCTGGAATTTGCCTTGCTAGTTCCGCTGGACATAGGTAGTCTACTTCTGAAACAGCCACGCTCCACCTCTGGATCAGTTAGAAGCCATTTAAAGCCGGTCGCCTGCGATTTCTGACAGAGGACACACAAACAAACAAACAATTCTGACAATAATTAATGTGCCAAAAACGAAACTTAATAATTAATGTGCTTAAAACGAAACTTCCTCAGTGAAAGCGTAACACAAAACGAAGATATATTTTAGATCAAAATGAAAAAACTGCCATTAAGGGAAATGTGACAAATGTAGAACTTTCAAAAGGCAACATTAATGAGATTGTAAAATCACAGCTGCTACTCCAGTGTTATTTCACACAACTGGGGCCAAGGGGATTCCCAAACTTGTGTTTTTTGCCGTTCTCCTCCTTTTTCCGCCCTAGGCGGCCGCCTAGTCTTGCCTAATGGTAGAAACGGTCCTGCATATATCTTTCAACTATCTGAAACGCAGGAATGACCTGAGCGTACATTGCATACTTAGCAAGCATGAAAATTAGATTGGCTTGTGCATACTATGATGTCGCTTTTTTAATAGCAAGAATATTCCTATGGCATAACTTATTTTTCTCCCAGGCAGAAGGTATGCTTGCAGACAGTAAAGTTTAGCTGACATGTCTGTACTAATGTCTATCACATTGTAAACCTAATCATACAGCATAACGTCTGCTGTGGTAGGTTGGAACTGTAAAAGTTGAGTCACTATAAAGAAACAATGTTTTCCTGATAAAGTACCCATAAAGCTTGTTGATTAGCTAGCTTTCTGATCGTCTATTGAAAACCATTGGCAATTTAGTGCAAAAGCAGAGTCTTTGAGAGAAGCAGGCACACAGGCTATGCTCCGGTGCATGCCTGCTCCCAATGCAACTTACTGCTAGAATTTTTGGAGAGTGACATATGTTCCAGGTTTAGATGCTCTGATTTTAAGGAACAGTAGATATTCTCCCCATAAATGGATGGAATTATCTCCTCATCCCCGATTGAGGCTGCTACCGGGAAGCAGTAGCAAGGTGAAGAGGGGGTAAGTGGGTGTATATAAAAAAAAATTACTTACCTGCCTCCGTCCTCTTCCTGGCTTCTCTGCGAACAGGAAGCACCCAGGCTCCCCAAAGCCAATCAAGTCAAGTTAACAAAGCTTTATTTCGATATTTGATATCATAAAAGCACATTTACAAATTAAAAACACAATTCATTATAAATACATTTAAAAAAGAATTTCATCTAAGAGACTTTTTTACAGTGGGTAGATAAAAAATGTATTAAACTTTAACAGCTTTGCGAGTGTTTAAAAACAGTTAATTATACAAATTCTTTATATAGCCTTTCGTCTGATCAACCATGCCCAGCTTATGAATTTAGCCACCCCACAGGCTAGAGTTGTACTAGGATCAGCCTTAAGTATTCTAAGTGCACCAGAGTGGTCCCTAGTTTCAAGCTGCAGGCACACAGGTTTAAGCCATTTCAGTCTGGGTTTTGTATAGGCCGGGCAGACAAAGAAAAGGTGAGGGATATTTTCAGCGACACCTGCACAGTTTGGACAATCCGCATTCGTTTAGTGCGGGGGCTTCCATATACTGGTACGATCACGAAGAGTAAGGGTACCCATCCTGAACTGGATATAAAGAGTCCTGTTTCTCGGCTTTGTGATAAAGTCCAGATAGGGCTCCAGGCGAGGTGAAGGCATCTGTTGACGAAATACCTCAGTGAGCCTGCCTTGGTTTGGGTCCCTCTGCTCTTGATCGTCAACCCATGTACAAAAGGCTCTCTTGGTTTCTACCTTTGATAACAGTGCCCCAGACTGCCAAGCAGTTAAGAGGCCAGTGGCCGAGAGGAGCTTCCTTGTATTAGTTAACAATCTGATCTTGTGAGATCCTTGGAGGTTCATGACCTCTCTTAGGCCGTCGGCAGACTTGGAGAGCTCTGGGGTATGCCATAACCAGGCCCAATATAGGAGAGGACGCAGAGTGATTAGGTCCTTAATTGAACGGTGACCCAGATCACTCAAGAGTGGCTTAGTTGGAGTGCCCCTCGGGAGTGAGAGAAGTTCCCTAAAGAACTTGTTTTCTGAGGTGACTAGCACGTCTACACATCCAAAGCCCCAGAGTTCTGCTCCATATAGTGCACAGCCTATGGCTTTGGCAGCATAAATTTCCAGAGCACAATAATGCAATGCAGAATTGTGATTGGTCTGAACACCGTGGTTCGGCGCTCTGACAGGGAATGGGAGCCTGTGCATGTTCTCTACAACCTGGATGGAGAACATGCAAAATGGGCATGGCTCTTTGGCTTGCCCAAGACAGCAAGTCAAACAGTCATGGGCACTCAGAGTGCCACCACTCCACACCCCCACGCTGCCTAGCCTAGCCCCGTCCCGTCCGGTAAAACTGCCTCAGCATGGAAATATAAAATGATAATAATCTTTTGTTATTTATCATTTTATTTTTCCTTTGTTGCAGGGCTAAAAGGCAGTGGGGCGACGCTTCTCTGCTGCCACTGCTCATCCAACAAGTTATATCAAATCCCACCTAGGTGTGATGCAATCAGTACAAAAATGGGTACCACCTACATCTGGGGGGAAATAAAATATACTATTTCAATCTCAATAATGCCCTCCACTGCTTCAATTGATGATGCGTGAGATAGAAACATGACAATAGAAGGCAAATGTACAATCTGTTGATGGTCAAAGAGCCTGAAGTGATGGACTTTGCACTGCAAAGGGATTTATTTGATACATACTTGTTTTATGACTTTCTCTAAGGAGTATTGACAAAACATGACAAGTGTACCCAGGCACTGCTGGATGACTTTATTTTGGGAACTCAATTCAAAAAATCCTCTAGAAGGTGATCCCTGTAGGCTTTTACTACGAATTTCGTTTATCTCTTCTGAGCAACAATACGATCTCATTTTGACCACTAATGGAACCATTGACAGTCATAGTTCTAGTGACATACAGTCTCTGGATACAATGTAAACAACTGGTGAAGTTACAAACCCCGATGCAATGAAACTGATAAGGGGAGGAGTTGATTGTCTGCAATAACTGAACAAAAAAGCAACTGTATGCATTACTAGAGACTGACCAATAAAAATCAGCCATCCCCATATAACTGCAGCGCAAAAGATCAAAGTATAAACTATTATTTAACCTAGTCAGTTCTTGCACAGTGAGAAATCTTAAGAGTGTTATAGCCACCAGTACTAACACAGGCTACAGTCTTATCCCTTTATTCTTAGAACGACAATGTTCAACATCCTAGTGATTATTCAACACCTACACATCAGCCAAAGTCACCAACATAAAGACCCCCAAACATACCTGCTCCTATGCACAATGGGTGCCTTACCGCAACCTTCTTCACATTTTGCGTTAGAAAGAAACCTCTTTTGAGGAACAAAGTTTCGTTGCCATCAGCACAAGATGACATCAGACAGTGCCTCATCAAATAAGTGACACTTTTCTCCATGGTCCCCAAAGTAGAAACTCAAGAATCTTGGGAGGCCTTTACAAACACGATCACGTAAAGTTTTACAAAAGGGTTAGCTCATGAAAAATGATATTTCAGGAACTACTGAGGTGGAAACGTGTCTCCATTGGAAAATGAGATGACATGAATAATTGCATCTTAATACATTGTGCATCTCACATTGTCTCAAGAACATATAGACTTGGTAAGGACACTTTTTACTGTAACACTTGTCATGTAAGCTAATGTTGGACCTACCAGAAGAAAAGAGTGGTCTTGTACCTTGACAAAACAGTAAGCCAATGTCTGTCCAAAATATCAAATGAAGAAAAGATATATTGAATAATGAGTCCTTACTATAAAAAACGACCTTTCCTCTTTGTCACTGACAGTTCCCATAAGACCTCAACTCTTCCTGTCCCCGTCTGCCATTCTAGTTTTCTCCATCTCATCTTCATTTGAATAAAAACGCACCTTTAATCTCCAGTATGCTGTGAAATTGTTTATACTTTGCCACGAATTCTCTTTTTCGTTCCTCTTTTTCTCCCTAACATTGACCACCCTTCATGTCCTCAGAACAATATATGGTATGTTTGAATTATTCTGTGAAACAAACGCTCTCTGGATGAAGCAGGCTCACACAAGTGTAAACTCCGCAGTGGGTCAGGGCAATGCCGGTCGACAACAAAATTCAGGAGATGAAAGTAAGTGTACAATTAAGAGGGATGCAGCAGGCTGGCTGAACAGGAGAGAAGGTCTGTGGTCCACCACTCAGAAACCACACTAAGGAAAGACGCTGGCTTAAAAATTGGTGCCGCTGATCACTTTTGGTATCAATTTATTTAAAAAATCACGTCTCTCATCTCTTCATAATGTTAATGATAATGCACCAGCAAGGAGTGTCATCGACAGATAATCGGTGCCTGTAATAGAAAGTAAGAATTCCTTCCAAGGATTGTGACTGGTGAAGGTGTTTCATATATAAGAGTACAAATGTGGTAATGGTTATGAGAAGTTGTGTGTCCCTAGTGAAGAAGGCAGTGACACATACCTGGGAGATCAGTACACCCTTTGTGTTTTTTTCGCTGGTGTTTTTTTACACACTGTGAGATTCACTCAGTACTATTAAATTAGCAGCATTCTTTACCCAGGTTTCATACTAAAAGCACTTTAAAAGCAAATGTCTCGTTCGGAATTTAATTACCCCTAAACATTAGCAATTAGCCTGGATGGTTTGCTTGTTTTTCTCATTTTTCTGTGCGCACATGACTTCAAATTTCATTGTTAATAGTTATTTTCCTTTGTCACATTTAAAATAGGGATGATTCAGATTGCGGAACCGATGAAAAAAGAATTGCTAATTGTTTGTGGTTGACGGACCCCTTTGTATCTCTTTAATTCCCAGTGAAAGACATGCCTGTTGACTTGCGCCTGATGATTGACAGTCCTACGTACCCAGCAAAGTTTCTGATTAGTAGAAACTAGATACAGGGCTCATTTTACTGCAACATCTTTAAAAGTTCAATATGTCTAAGGTAAGTAGACCTGAAAAATATATGCTGCTCTTCTGCAGGCCTGATATAGAATTTGTATCATGCGGCAAGTGGTAAATCTGAAATCTGTTCTCGCGGACTTAGTGTTCATGAGAGGTGACAGACTGACAGCGGCGGTAATTGAAGTCCTATATTTGTCCACAGTGTATTTTCAGTTTGGGTTATAGGAGACGGAGATTACCTACACTTCCCAGCCAGTACGTATTAATCCACTGGAATTTCCTGTAGGCACAAGAGAGTGCTTTAATTCCCAAACTCATTCAATGCTTGACCTCTCGCGAGACTGACAATTGGGGTGCCAATGATTGCCAATTATGACAAAAGCTCTTGTAAGGTGGCCATTGATCCACTGGGAAATGTAACGGAGGCATCCGACTAATTTCCTCTGTGCCACAGATTGACATCCTGCTGGTAATAAATTCAGTCACCGCTGGGCTGATATAGAATGGAACCGACATTACAGGATGTGAAGGACGCGCTTCTTGTTGCAGCCCTAAGGATTGCCTCCGTTCCACGTGGAACATTTATACTGGCACAGCAAATGGGTGATGAACACAGAAACTGATACAAGGATGCATAACTAACCAATGTGACACATCAATTTTTTGAAGATGAACTATGAGATATGCCAGTTAATTATACCTTCTTGTTGGACCTGGCCCTTTTTGCAGGGTTATTCCCAAACTTTTTGCCTTTTTCCGCCTATTTTTGTGACCTTTTTGTTGGCTTTAGGACTCTGGGCACTTTACCACTGTTAATCAGTGCTAAAGTGCATATAGTCTCTCCCTATAATGTAATGGTAACTGGTTTCTCAATGAATGGTCTATTTGATTGACTAGTATGTCCCTAGTACAGTGCACCATGGGTGCCAAGGGCCTGAAAATCAAATGCTACCAATTGGCCTACAGCACCGATTGTGCCACACACATGAGTAGTCCTTCAAACATGTATCAGGCTTGCCGCTGCTGTGTCTGTGTGTGCAGTTTTAAACTGCAATGTAAACCTGGCAAGTGCACTTCCCAGGCCCAAACCGTAACTTTTATTACACGTAAGGCACCCCTAAGGTAGGCCCAAGGTAGCCCCATGGTCAAGGTGCAGTGTATTTAAAAGGTAGGACATGTACTGTTGTGTTTTACATGTACTGCTAATTTTGGTTTTCCCTACAGTAAGGCCTATCTCTCCCATAGGTTAGCTATCAAGCTGTCTTGTCTCATGTTTCAAGTGTATCTGCCAATTGGGAACTGATAAAAAATTGGAGTTTGGTGCCTCCGGACTCACAATTTACAAATACATATTTTAGTAAAGTTTGTTTTTAAAATGCAAGTCTGAATATGCCACTTTTAGAAAGCTGTCATTTTTTTACTTTACAAAAAAGGGACCAAGTGCCACAGGTACCTTGGACTCAGTGTGCACTGTTTATAAATGTATCACACAACATAAGCAGTGCACACTGAGTCCAAGGTACCAGAAGCACTTGGCTCCTTTTTTGTGATTCATTTAATGTGTGCTTGGCAGAACGATTCAGCATTGCACGCACCACATGAAAAATCTGAAATAGAAGTTATACATGAGAGAAATAGGAGTGCACAATCACAGATATTTAGTTACAGATGTTCCTACTTTAACCATTCTGTGCCTCAGTCTCTCTGCTGAATACACATCTGGGTTAGGATGATAGTAGGGCTATTTATACATTCACTCTAGCCAGTCACACAAAGGGAGCTGAAGTGTGCCCTGCATATCCTGATGGCCCATCACCAGGCGGATGGGACTTCCTGAGCTAGAGTGGTGGGAGGAATAGACTGTGACACCTGAATAGGACTGTGCCTGTCCTCACAGAAAGAAGTCTCCACCACCTGTAGTGTATCTTGAGCCAGGTCAGAGAAAGGCAGTGTCTTGTGCAGTACAAAGTCTTTCCTTTGAGGTTTGCCTACTTCAGAGGCAGAAAGAGGTATAAGTATTGGAACTCTGACAAACCAAAGTTGTAGCAGTTCTGGACAGAGGATATTCTGCCAGGAAGAAGCGCTGAATGCTGCAGGAGGGACGGCCACTCCACCTGCTGCTTTCTTGGTCTGGCTTGCTGCTTTGGTCCTGGGAATGAAAGAGGTGGGTTTTGTTTTTTGTATCCTGCTTCCAAGGTTCTCCAACGCCTTGAGGTGAGCTAGCCTCCTGTTAAGAATTCGCAGGCCCATCAAAGACTCCACCTGCCAGTGCCTGAGCTCTTCCGCTGAGAACCCTGACTTGCCAAGTAGTGCCAAATCTAGTTCCTGGGCCCTTGGAAGTGTAACCTGGCGATCTTAAGGTGAAAATCCATGCATCAACTCCAGCGCCTGTTTTATCGATTGCATTTCTGCGAAAGATCGACGTATCCCTGAAGCCTGCACCAAAGCATGGTTCCCACTTGATACATCAACTGCAGCATTCACCGTAGGCCTCAGCTTTTATTCACAGCATGTCCAAAAAATCACTGCAACATGAGTTTCGAAGACTGTGTCAGGGACATCTGTGGCACTCGCTCCGAAACCGATGCAGCACCAGTTTCGCAACTGTGGGATCGATCCAGCGCATGCAACGCCGCTGTCGCAGCGATACAGCACATCTTGATTTTCTATGCATCATCCCTGGGTGCTGATAATTTGTTAACACCACAGTAAGGAATCGAGGGCACATATCTGGAAACTGGCACATCACCTTCGTTGCCAGTACAGACCACGTGTCTGAAAATGGGCACATCACCTCCGCTGCCAGTACGGAACCAAAGCATCACTTCCCCTGCCTGTAAGGAACCGACACATTACCTCCTCTGCCTAGCAGTAAGGAAACAATACATCAGCTTCCCTGCCTATAAGGAACCAATGCATCACCTCCCATATATAGTAAGGAACCGATGCGTCGCTTTGATTTTCATGGCACCTCACTTCCCCTGCAATTTGCCTCGCCTCAGATTTTTGATAGGGGTGGGTGGAATTTGTATAATCGCGTTACGCAAATGTCCGTGAAACGGCAAAAACTCTCCGCGAACACACAGAATTTCCGTGAACATGCGTACGTGTCATGGAACGCTGAATTTTTGGCAATTTTGCGTTCTCCGCAGGACGCAAAATTACCCAAATTCCACGAGCGGAACGGAATTTACCACCCAGGCCTAATTTTTTAACGCATCTAAGTTACGTTTTTATAGACTAAACTTGCTTCATCTTTTAAAAGTGACACTTGACTTGTGTATGTTGGATTTTTATTGTTTTAGTCTTGTTTTCAGATAAATATAGACTATTTTTCCAAAGCCGTATGGACTCCTTTTGTGGTGTTTTCACTATGTCATTGTGTGTGTGTGTACAAATACTTTACACATTGCCTCTGAGAGAAGTGTGGCTGCTCCTGCCAAGCTACGAAGGTGACTCGCTTACCCTGACTAGAGTGAGGTTCCCTACTTGGACAGGCTGCAAACCACTGCCAATCTAGAGACCCCATTATTAACATTGGTGGACAGCAGTGAGGATAGGTCTTGTATTTGTTATTATTTACATTGATTGGTGTCCACTACTTCCATATGGCAGACCATTATGTACCAGCATACTATTTTCCCCTTTTCTCTCAAATGGTAATTTTTTCTAAATTTACTCCTGCTTCATCTTGATCTACTTGGAGCCCTGTGTGTTTGTTGTACCTGTGAGGCATTGATAGAATGGATGTTAACTACTGCCACCTAGAGGATCTTGACACAGCTCTGTTTATCTATGAGGATAACTGCTGGTTAGCAACACTAACAGATTATTCTGGGGAGGAATCTGAGGGGGAAGGCCCCTCTGGAAGTGTAAGGACGTAAGGCCTCCGGGGGGATGCCAAAGCTGGATTCCAAGAGATCAATGGCCCTAGGAAGGGAGCAGAGGAGGAGAAAAATGATTTTGCAGATGCTCCAGAGTAGAGAGGGGAGCCCACAGAGAGGGAATTCCCTGCTGTATCTACTCCTTAGAGCAGTGTCTCCTCACATACCTTGTCCACTGAGGAGTCCAAAGACAGAGAGGCTTAGAGGGACCTGCAGCTGCAGCTTGATCAACTGGCTTCAGAGGAGAGAAGAACTGAGGCTGATGAAGCCCTAGTAGAGGAGGGCTGAGATGTAAAAGGAAAGGATGTGAGCTCATGAGCTGAGCTTGAAAGATCTGGATTTGGAAGCCAGGATGGCTGGATCCAGCACAGACGGTGGCAGCAAAAGTATCATGTCTAGTACTGAAGAAAAGGTCCATAAATCCAGAGACTTGGTTTCTAACTTCAAGGACAGGGATGACATAAACCTGGGTGCTCAGGGATATGAGGTAGCTCCAGAGGTGCACAGGGTCCCTGAGGAGGATTGCTTAACTGGCACAGGGAGTCATATTCCTGGTGGTGGGAGGGTCACTCTGCTGGCTCTTGAAGGTGCCAGTGCATGGAAAATGGGCAACACAAAAAGGGTAACACCTAGATGGAAGGCCAACAGTGTCATTGCTAGGTTTCCAGGGATATTTTGTGGGTGTACTACCAACTAAGGGGCATATTATAAAGAGAATTATCGCAGCTTTAGCGGCCGTTTTTGGCCGAAAAGCGGCGATAATTCTATTGTAGTAGCAACAAGGGCACTCTAGTGCGTTTCCTTGAGTGAGCAGCCCTTTTAACTCCACTTTGCATGTCAGCGATGAATATCACTAATGACATGCAAAGTAGGTGTTCCCTTACGTTTCTCCCTTGAAATCCGCAATGACACGGCGGCGCAATATTATCAAGCTTCAAGCAAACCTGTGATGCGATAAAATAAACCGCACTAGCCGTGGTTATCGAGGGTTTGTAATTAAGCATGGGCTGAAAATTCATTCCGCTCGTGGAATTTGAGGATTTTCCGCGATTTCGCGATCCGCGAATCTCGCGAAATCGCGGTAAAATCCGCGAATCAGCGGGACGAATTTTCAGCCAAGCACTTACAGGGTTACAGCAGCAGGTGCAAAAGTTGAAGCTAATTTTTTGTAACCTTTTACAAAAGGGTTACAAAGAAATTAACTTCAGCTTGGGCACCTGCTGCTGTAAGCCTGTAAGTGCTTCCTGGCGCCTTGTTGCCTACTTGCAACTATTCTCTGACCCTGCTCTGACCCTTGAAGCAGGGTCAGAGAATAGTTACAAGTAGGCAATGAGGCGCCTGTCACGAAAATTAAACCTCAACAGGAAGCACTGACAGATATAAAAACAAGCATTTGCAATGCAATAGGTCTCGCATTAGGAAATTTTGAGCTATTGGTCATGTAAATGACAATTTTTTTTATTTATGTGTTGGTTTTGAAAATTGCTAAATTAATAGCTTTGTCATTTACAATGCCAATAGTTATAACTTTCACAAATGTGACACCTATAGCATTTGTAATGCAACATGTTTTGTACTTACGTGACTTAGAAGTATTGATATTACAAATTACAATGGCTTTTAATTTTTTTAGATAATTAATACTTAAATAAAAGTGATTTTAATTTATAATGGCAATAGCTTAAACTTTTGTAAATAACTTTTGTGAAGATTATGTTCAGTGTATTTTATTGTGACGAAAATCCAAGAACAGAAGTGAAATATTAACATCTTTTTGTGACATTTGTAATAAAGCTTGAAACATTGAGAGAACATATTTGAACCAGTTGTTGTTGAATGGTTGCACAGATTGATGCTGGGGTGGCGCTGAGTAGTGCTGTGGTGGTGCTGCGTGATGCTGGGGTGGTGCTGAGTGATGCTGTGGTGGTGCTGAGTGATGCTGTGGTGGTGCTGAGTGGGGCTGTGGTGGTGCTGAGTGATAATGTGGTGGTGCTGAGTGATACTGTGGTGGTGCTGAGTGATGCTGTGGTAGCGCTGAGTGGTGCTGTGGTGGTGCTGATTGGTGCTGTGGTGGTGCTGAGTGATGCTGTGGTGGTGCTGAGTGATGCTGTGGTGGTGCTGAGTGGTGCTGTGGTGGTGCTGAGTGATAATGTGGTGGCGCTGAGTGATGCTGTGGTGGCGCTGAGTGATGCTGTGGTGGCGCTGAGTGGTGCTGTGGTGGTGCTGAGTGGTGCTGTGGTGGTGCTGAGTGATGCTGTGGTGGTGCTGAGTGATGCTGTGGTGGTGCTGAGTGGTGCTGTGGTGGTGCTGAGTGATAATGTGGTGGTGCTGAGTGATGCTGTGGTGGTGCTGAGTGATGCTGTGGTGGCACTGAGTGATGCTGTGGTGGTGCTGAGTGGTGCTGTGGTGGTGCTGAGTGATGCTGTGGTGGTGCTGAGTGATGCTGTGGTGGTGCTGAGTGGTGCTGTGGTGGTGCTGAGTGATAATGTGGTGGTGCTGAGTGATGCTGGGGTAGCGCTGAGTGATGATGTGGTGATGCAGAGGGCAGAAAGGCACAAAAAGCAGTCTAACAAAGGGCAGAAGGGCAGAAAAACAAGGGAAAAACGAGTCTAACAGAGGGCAGAAGGGCACAAAAAAACAGTCTAACAGAGGACAGAAGGGCAGGAAAACAAGGGAAAAACGAGTCTAACAGAGGGCAGAAGGGCACAAAAAACGAGTCTAACAGGGAGCAGAAAGGCACAAAAACGAGTCTAACAGAGGGCAGAAGGGCACAAAAACAAGGGAATAACAGAGGGCAGAAGGGCACAAAAAACGAGTCTAACAGAGGGCAGAAGGGCAGGAAAACAAGGGAAAATGAGTCTAACAGAGGGCAGAAGGGCACAAAAAACAAGTCTTACAGGGGGCAGAAGGGCAGAAAAATAAGGGAAAAACGAGTCTAACAGAGGGCAGAAGGGCAGAAAAACAAGAGAAAAACGAGTCTAACAGAGGGCAGAAGGGTACAAAAAAACAAGTCTAACAGGGGGCAGAATGAATCCCGCCCTGCAAGTTTTTCCACGAAGTGCCACCTTTTTGTGCAATACCTCTATTCAACTGGAGTACTTTCTACTGTCTAATCAGTAAGTGCTCCCTCGTTGGCTAAATGTATAGGGGTATGTATCCCCATGGATGCACCAGTTATTGTGCGCCGCAGCTCCGCCACCCATGGTGCACCGCATTTACAATGCGGCGCACCATGTGGCAAAAACGGCACAGATGCGTCACGCATCAGTGCCGTAAAAGCAGCGCATTGCTGGAGCTGCATCGCAAGCGCGACGCAGCTCCAGCAATGCTCTGGGGGGCCCTATCTCCCCAATGATGCGGCAAGCCTTGTGCCTGCTTCAAGCAGGCGCAGGGTTTTGGCGCAGCATTGGCCTAAAAGTGACTGAGTGAAATCTTGTAGATTTCACACAGCCACTTTTAGGAGGTGTTCCTGCGCAGGAACACCCTCCCCTGCGCCAGGAATGCCTCCTGATGGCGCAGGGCTTTACAACGTGACGCATCTCTCAGATGCGTCACGTTGTTAATACCCAGCACCATGGCGCATCTTTTGTGCTGCCGCTGCGTCACAAAAGTCACGCAACTGCGGCGCAAAGGAGGCGCAAGCGGCTTGTAAATCTGCCCCATAGTGCTTTTACTACACTGTAGCTGCGTAAAGGGTCAGAAGATGTGTCTCCAGTGACCATGTGTGCCTGTGCCTGTGTTACAGGCACACATGGTCACTGGAGACACATCTTCTGGCCCTTTACGCAGCTGCAGTGTAGTGAAAACACTATACATTTACCCAATGAGGGAGCACTTACTGGATTAGCCAGTAGAAAGTACTCCAGGGCAAATCGCAAAAAAATCAGCGATTTCGCGGGAATATTTGCGAATTCGCGGATTTTTTTTGTGATTTCACGGGAAATACGGGAATTCGCAGAACGCGAATTCGCAAATTTCGCCCATGCTTATTTGTAATGCCTGGTCAGAAACTGACTTAGCCATACTTTTAATGGCAGGTGGATTGTACGGCTGAGGCAACAACGCACATTATCAAGGAAACAAGTTAAATGTTGCATTTCCCACTTAGCGCGATTCTGTTTCAAGCCACTGTTGCAGGATTTAATGGCAGTGGAGATATGCCTTGATAATAATGCAATATCTCGGCAATTAAATCTTGCAATACGCAGCGTTAAACAGAATCGCGCAATGCGGGAAATGCGATATTTTGCGCGTTTCCTTGATAATATGCCCCTAACTTTTTTTGGACTGCACTTTGACCAGTTGTTTGGAACCTGGAAGAGATGATTCAACTCTGACAACTCTGATCTTGAAAAACACTGTGCAGCTTGACCTTTTTATTACTCACCAGTTGATCACGCTGCATTTCTCCCCTTGCAAAGGCTATTTAGCGGAAGTTTTAAACATTCGAGCACCACTACTATTGTAGAACATTGTTAGCCATCTACATCTCACCAAGAAATACAGAAAAGGAGAGGAGAGAACACATTCTATTTAATCCTAATTTAGTTGGCCATCTTGTATTCCCCCATAGAATTGGCTGTAACGATTCTCCTGAACTTTATTTTGGAGTGGTTTGTGAAATGACATAGGGAGGCAGAACCAGTCTGATCAAAACTGATTATCCACTACATAAAAATACCTTACACTGTGAAAAATGTAATCAGTAGGTACATAATTGCATTTCGCACTGACACACAAGCAGAACCACTGCAACAAAATTACTTCTGCGACACAACCATTAAGGCTTCATTTGAAAGCTGAGTTTGTTTTGATTATTTCGAGAAAGCACTACGGACAGTTTCTTCCTCAAAACATTAACAAACAATTCACAAGAACCTTCTTCGTTTGTATTCAATGTTTTCAGCTTGTGTTTTCGCAAGCTAAAGGCACTCTGAAACTCTCTTTCGTACTGAATATAGATGGGCGCTGGGTCCATTGTTTTGATTTTCACAAAAAGTTCCTCTACAAAACATTAACGTTTAGGTATATTTATACTGCAATAGATGAATACGTCAGGATTATTATCTTAAAAGGATAGTTGATGCATACTAGGCAGTGATTCACAAAGCCCTCATGCAAACGTTTGAAATCTACCGAGTTACGTTTCCTCCTATTACGCGTTATTTGCATTATGCAATATACCTAAAATTACACCTTTACATTGCATAATTACGCCACTAACCTTTTTGCATGTTGCATCAATGCACTGTGTAATTGTTGTACTAGGTTGGTCGAGATGTGTTCAATTCTAGTTGCTTTTTTGTCTTTTGCCCTGTTATGTTTGTATTGGTTTGCTATTTTCTTTTTGGTTCATTGCTGGGTTGTTTGTGCTCTATTGTTGCTGTAGATATTCCAACATTAACAACATAAAGCTTCCCTTCCTTTAAAGTTCTTATGAAAGCTACTTACTTAAAACCGCTTCTAATGGTAAAAATGTCACTGTTCTAGCTGTCCAACTATTTGAGGAACTAATCTTCACAATAGTGTGGTGAAGGCCAGTCTCAAATCAGGACTTCCAGTGCTCACTTTACATGATACAACTCGAGAAGTGAAAGTGTTTCTACAGAAATACAGAACTCTGGTAGAGAACGTTTTTGATGAGCCATTGGAGAACATATTTGATCTCGGCGCGAGGTCTGAATAGGTGTTGCCTTTGACGGGTTCTTCATATCTGTAGATTCAACATTAGTATGTACATTGGGACTATTAGATTCTCAGTGGATCAGGATGAGCACTGCATCATAAGGTTGAAAGTTGCTGATTTTAGTTCCATGCTTGTATTAACTTGCGGCAGTAAATCAAGGGAACTTCAGCTTCTCACTGTTCTTAATCGAGCATCATTGCTTCCGATACCGACTCCCATACCAGGCCTTTTTTTTAAAAACGTGTCTTTATTGAAGATGATGTATAATGTTTCGGAGAGCGTATCATAAAGGTCAAGGATACAAGCAGTAAGATATCAAATATTCGACAAGTGGTTCAACATATAGAATATAAAAAGCTGGTATTATAACCAATGTGACCAATTTGTTGGACAACTAGCGACACGTTCTCCAGGCAGCATTTATCTAGCAATCAGCTAGTCTAGATCGACATTCCTTAGAAACAATTATGTGAAAACATACTAACCCCTGTCCAGTCAACAACGAGAAAACAAGTGTATAAACTAACAGCAACAGCAGCGGCAGAACAAACTCACATCAACAAACTCTCCACATATCCCCCCCCAACCACAGTGGGGGGCAAGGAGAGGGGGAAGGAAGGCTATGGACGATGGCACACCCAAGGGGAGAAGAGAAGCGGAACCAGCCACTAAGGAGCACACATAGGCCGCATGTCTCTCAGTCAGGTGGCATCTGACCATTTGAATGCTCTTTTGCCTCAAGACCCCAAGGGAGGGTGGTCTCACACCATTGTGGGAGGCACCACTTAGTCCACACTCCATCAGCTGCCAGGAAAGCCGACCGGGGACTGTGACTCTCCAACCCCCAGGTGCTTCAGCATATCACTAAATTTTTCCAAATCTAGCTCTGTATACTCATTTGTGTGAATGAGACAGAGCCGCTGCTCCTCAACCACTCCCCATTTACGCATAGCTGCCAACCACTGATGTACCAACAGCAGATTGGGACATGACCAGTGAATAGCAATGCTCTGCTGGGCCAGTATCAATCCCAACAGGACCAACCTATGACCCATCTTACCTCCTCGCTTGGGAGTTGGGAATACACCCAATAGGTAGTGCTTAATTGAGGCCTCCACCAGATGCGAATAGCCTCCCGCAGCATCTCCAATAACTCTTACCAGTAACTCAACAACCTGCAGCACCCTCATGTCATGTATAAGAATGGCACTGGCTTTTCTCCGCATCTGGGGAATAATGCCGGCTGTGTCGCCTTGAATCTGTGTAATCGTTGGCATGTCAGATAGGTGAGGTGCAAGTAGTGGATCTGGGTGAGCTTGAATTGCGGTTTCCTGGCCATCTCCCAGACTTGTGCCTAGGCTCACTGCCACTCACCCTCTTTGAGGGGCTTGTATAGATCATCAGTCGATCTGTTTCAGACACTAGACATATCCGTCCCACGGTCGGCCTTCAAGGCTTTGTATAAGAGGGAGATTATGCATTTGAAGGAACCCCGGTCCAGTAGAAGTAGCAGCTGCAGCGTCTATGACTCTGCTGGTTCTGTGGAAAAGCCGACCCAGACCTCACATGTCATACAAGATATCTTGGCATACTGTAGGAACTGGCCCAGCTGTTGCTGGATTAGTTCCCATATCTCTTCGAATGTGAGAAAGGCTTCATTAAGGTAGAGATCCCCAGCCGTGGAACAGCCCCCACAAACCATGGTGTCAGCTCCATCACAGATTGGATCTTCGGAAATCAGGGGACCCATTTAAGGGGCAACAATCTTGTGTATACCAGGTCTTTAAGTAAAAGTGGACTACCAGAGTTCTGTGCTTTTGTCATGTGATTGTTGAAGAATAGGGCTTCACAGAAGAACTTTCCTTGACTTCTTAGTGTACAGCTTTCAGATCTCAGCTCCCTTTGTGACAAAGGCCAAAAAAGCAACCGAGATGTGCTTAATGTTTCTGGTATTAGAAGGTACAGCCAAGAAAGAGTGAGGGTAGAGGGAAGTATCCTCTTGTCCTTATATTTTGAAGTGCCTTGAGTTTTGCAACTGTGGACACTACTGGTTTAACATCAGGGCCTAATTTGAGCCGGTGGTTGCAGGTGGGGGGCACTGGCACTTATTTTTAGGGACCGGCACTTATTTTTCCATATCAAATATTTAATGAGTGCAAGAGAGAGAAAAAGACATAGCTCATTTAGATGGAGAAAGAAAAAGATGACAAAATCATCACAAACAGAAAGCTAGAACCTACAAGAGCAAGAAAAAGGGACAGGGAGTATTTGGAAGTAGATTAAACACTGCCTGCCTTGGTACTCGTCACACAGTTGTTTAATTGCACCAGCCGCCATCTTCTAAGCAGAGCTTTAGGTACCTGCACTCCACTCCTTCTTTTACAAATTAATTGCTATTCTGCATTTGAATTATAAGGCATTGTGCCCTCAATCCCGTTTGGAGCCCTGATAATAAATGTTTTGCATTTCACATAGGGAGATTGTCATCATACAACAAAAGCGTTAATAACAAATTGTAGATTTAATGAATTAAAGAAAATTGTAAAGTGTCTGGTTACCCTGAACTAAGATATCATGGTACTGGAATAGTTGAAAGAACATATGCTATCCTACTCCAGGAAAGAGGAATTAACAGACAGATCTTAATTAGGAGTGGAACCTATTTGAGTAATTCCATGTAGCTTAATCTCACGGAATTGCGTAAGTATTCTGTGAGATTATACGGAATTATGTAATAAGAGTGATTCTATGTCTAGTGCTATTTCTTAATGCAAAAATGCCACCTTGCATCCAAAATGGACACAAAAATGTATTTTTGCACTGGGAAATGGAGCTAAATGCAGCAAAACACGACTAGTGAGCAAAAGCGGCCACTCGCTAAATGTCCTCTGGGGATAGGATTATTCCCCAATTTACTCCCAGCATTTTGCAGTATTTTCCCGGCACAAAAAGCGTGCTTTCATCTAAAATGGAAATGAGGAGGCATTTTTGCACTATGAAGTAGTGCTAAATGCAGCAGAACATGATTAGAGAGCGCAAGTGGCCGCTCGCTATATGTGCTCTTGGGTAGGATTTTTTCCCCAAAATTATGCGAGCAGTAGTAAACGCATAATTAACAGTAATTACAACTTTAAGATTAATGTGGAATTACCTAAATAACTCTGATTGCTTCTGCATAACTGAAATTCTGTCCAGGCCTAGTCTTACACGCTTTTCAAAATTCAAATAATCATTTATAGTTTTAAGAAAAATCAGAGCTCTCATTATAGCAGGTCTGGCCTTTATAAAAGAACAACCTAAGCTATCACCAAAGATGACTCAAGGCTACTAAATTATGCTATGATTTCCTCAAAGTTAGTCTAACGGAGAAGGCTAGGCTGACCACATTATTTAAGGGCTGAATCTAACGTCATGACTTTGATCCTGGGCCTATCTTCTAAAAAGGATAAACTTGGAAGCATATGTTGGGGGAGGGGCTAACACAAATTGCTTCCAACTACTACTAAGAGGAAGTGAGACTGGAGAAAGACAGCTGTTTACAGGCCATAATAGGGCTTTGTTTTACTGTAATGTTAGAGTAAAGGATTAACATTCTAATTTGTTCACAGACTTTTTTTAAACATACTGTTTCCCCTAGATTGTCTTCATAAATCAGATTATACTAATTGCTTTAAAAAAACTGACAAAGACATATGGACGATCACAAATTCTGGAGTGATCATGGTAAGATGTGTTGGGATGGGGGGAGACGAGGAAGGAGTAGTGACGAAGAAGCACTAATGCAGCCTTTCCATACCATAGTGACTGGCTACACAGATTTATGTGTTGCACTCTGTACACTTTTTCCTAAAACATACAAATGACATCTAGTTCCTCCTTTTAGTATGTCGGTTACCATGGCTTCTATCAGGACTCACATAGTTGACAATCTCTTGTGAGAAGGTCATTTCAATCAAATCAAGTTGATCCTGTAACTGTATCTTTATTATGGTGGGTGTCATTAATGACATTAGCAGGAGGACCTTAATTAGACCTGACTGGGGAGAGTGGATGGATTGTTAGATGGTCTAATCTATTTCAGTCCTGTAATGTCTAGTCACTGTTTCTACTAAGGAGCTACAGGAACTACCATCAATAAGGTGCAGGATAGACTCTGCCTATCCCACTCTGAGGGCATTAAGAACGTCATGGGACAAACACTTGCAGGAAAATGGCATGCTCGTACCTGGTAGTACAACTACAGGCTCTGTTAGCCTGTGGATTTTAGGTAAAACCATGCGCCTCTTTTTATGTATTGCACATGATGAAATGCCTACATTTTCAAAAACATCTATTATTAAAGTATTTCTGTGAAGAATAATGTGGTGCTAGATAGCAAGATTAAATAATACATTAATGCATTATTAGGAATACATCAGAGAGAGAGAGGGTCAAACAGAATCAATGCAAACCTCTCAAAGCATTGTATTAAGTGTACCCACTGATGTTAATGAGGCTGCTAATAGATAGATCGATAGATAGACAGACAGATCGACAGATCAACAGATCGATACATAGATAGATAGATAGATAGATAGATAGATAGATAGATAGATAGATAGCGATAGATAGATAGATAGATAGATAGATAGATAGATAGATAGATAGATAGACAGATAGATAGATAGATATATAGATAGATAGATAGATAGATAGATAGATAGATAGATAGATAGATAGATAGATAGATAGATAGATAGATAGATAGATAGATAGATAGATAGATAGATAGATAAATAGATCACACTAAAGAAACTGCCAGCCAGGGCAAAAATCTGGATCCCAAAGTATACAATGAGTCAGAGAGAAATGTAAAATCCAACAAATAAGGGACTCGAGCAGATTAACTTCATCTTGTACTAACTGGGGATGGTGGTAGCCGGAACGTTGCAGTGGAAATATAATTTTGAACTTTGGTGAGTCCATCTGTTTGAGTCACTTCAATCTATCTATCTATCTATCTATCTATCTATCTATCTATCTATCTATCTATCTATCTATCTATCTATCTACCCGTCCGTCCGTCCGTCCGTCCGTCCGTCCGTCCGTCCATCCATCCATCCATCCATCCATCCATCCATCCATCCATCCATCCATCCATCCATCCATCCATCCATCCATCCATCCATCCATCCATCCATCCATCCATCCATCCATCCATCCATCCATCCATCCATCCATCCATCCATCCATCCATCCATCCATCTATCTATCTATCTATCTATCTATCTATCTATCTATCTATCTATCTATCTATCTATCTATCTATCTATCTATCTATCTATCTATCTATCTATCTATCTATCTATCTAATCTATCTAGCTATCTGCCTATCTACCTATTTATATATACATATGTGTGCGTGTGTGTGTATATATATATATATATCTATAAATGTATGTATATAGATGTATATATATATATATATATATATATATATATCCTCCTTATCAACAAATCCTAAAAACGTAACACATAAAATAGTGTAAAAATGCCGATGTGTTGTAAAACTAGTAATGATCAATAATGCGCTTGATATTCTTAACATATTACCCTGTTAGAATGCATATTTTATTTTTCTGTGATGATATTCATTTGTTTATGTACTCTTTTGCTTGTGGCTCATAGGAGGCAGCCATCTTCGTTTTTATAGCAAGTGTGAGCACGAGCTCACTCCAGCGCAGCTGCCTGTCAGTCAGCTGTCACTGTGCAGATGCCCCTGAGCTGCTCTGTTCTCTAATTAGAGGAGGAAAACTAGCTGTTTACGACTGTATGTGGGATGACATTTTTTTCTGCTGACAGATGGCTACCAAGCACTTTGCACTCTCAATATGAATAGGTGCCGTTTCATCTAAAGTTAACAATTAAAAATGCATTTCACCTTCAGCTTAATTCCCTCCGTTTGACGTCTAACGTTGATGGGTGCACTCGTCTTTGCTTTAGGCATGTACTGTTAACCCAATGGCTGCTAACAGATGCCACTCAGAGTCAATTGCATCAAACACAGTTTTTTCACAGAGCAAGGGGTGAGCATGTAAAACATCTATTTTGGCACTTTGCGGATACAAATAAATGCAGATATTTGAAGTTAATTAGAAGCTTCAGTTTAGTTTGTTCAAAGGTAAATACAAATTGCAGTCAGTTGTATAGCTTTTCCTCACGTTAAATGTGAGACAGATTGGGGCAGGCAACTCCAGGTGAAAGCCGTCTAATAATAACTGGTGTGCTGTGCATGCATGGGACCGTTGACTGCCTGTCTAAAAGATTCTTAGAACCCAATTATCTGTCTGTTTGCACCCAGAGGAAGGCCTTAGGGTTGCCTGACCTATTTTAAAAATGTATATCACGGCACTGGAATAGTAGAAACAGGCATAAACCATGGTTTTGACTCTGTGTGTAAACTGGTGCTATGTTTGAATTTGTCCCAGAATTTGTGAATCTTAATTGTCTCTCATGACATCTATGTAGAAGGGCTGCATTATTTTGTATCATCATTCTCTGCTACTTTGAGCCAGGCTGCAAGATTTTTCTGCTTTTTAAGCATGTCTTTTTAGATATGGTTCTGTCCTTCTGCCTCCCTTATACGCAACGCAGTGCAGCAAATTTGGTTGATGAGTTGCATCATTTCTAATTATATTTGGCCCTAAGTGTTTTGGGAAGGATGAACGGATGAGTGTTACTATGTATTATGCAGAATAAAATACCCCCTTCAGTGCAATAAAAATATTTTGTAAGTCACCTCAAAGTTGTATGACCATATAAAGGCACTCTGCTTTCGTCCTTGTTCCCTATATGGTCACAGATGTGCTCAGTCACTTGCAAAGTGGACACAATGTATGGTAGGGGGTCACTTTATCTCATATATGAACCGTGGCAGTAAAAAGATGCTGTTCAGTATGCAAATAGGCCATCTCTTAGAGTTTGATTACTCTGCCTAATGTTAATTGAAATACATGTTGGAAAGCCCTGAGAGCCAAGGGATTTCATGCCTGCTGTGCCACAGACCACTGGAGAAGATGTACAAACGTAACCATTGTGGTACAGGAAGTGGCAAGCAGAATACATAGATTTCCCTCAGGTAATCAGTCTGATATGTCAAGTATGGCAGGGTCCAGGGAGGGAGACGGAATGATGAGTGGAAACAGAGAGGACTGACAAGGTGATGGATAGCACTGTTGAGCAGCAGGGTCACGGTACAGTGGAGAATAATGAAGGAGGAGAAATGGGTCAGCTCCTAGTGAATATCAATTCTAATATTGCCAACTTGAAGAAAGTCAAAAGCAAACACAGAACAGGGCTGGTCAAATAACTGTTCGAAACTAAAAGTGAAATCAAACAAACGCCTTTGGGAAAATACAAAGTAATGTTCTTGTCCATGGGGATCACATCTTTTAAAATGACACAGCAGGTGAAATGGGTGCCTGCTTGTTGGACACTGCTATAACAGAAGAGCACTGCAAAAACGTCGTTATTGTGTTGCTTTTAATGAGTGTTGCTTGTGATGATGTTTCAAGATGGTGCAAAGTTTTCATGTGTTGAACAAGATGGTTCTGACGTCAACTGTGCTGCTTTTTTAGCGGATTATTACATCAGGCTATTGCAGGTGTGGCTGAAGAGCGGAATTATTTATTTCCGTTGTCATTCATTTATAACACTCATGTACATTGGCGATATGAATAGATGACACTAAGTGACGTGTCAGGGCAGGGGCCCCTCTCTGCTCTAACAGAATGATTTCCATTTAAAGAGCGAAAACACCTTTCAGACCATTCTGCTAAAAAGAGTTGCGGGTACAAGCAACCCAGCAAAACCTTTTCACATCATTGTCTTCACCAGAGACTGAACAATGTTGTACTGGTGACTAAGTATTTTGTACCAACCTTTGCACTAACTTACTCCCTAGGACAAAATGCGATTTTCACTTAGTGGAAATGCTCTTGCACACACCAGTCAGTGGAAATCTTATTGTGTGCCATTCAAGTGTTTAGGCCGGTGCAAAATTGCTCAATCATTGGTGAAAAGTTGCCCAGTCCGATGTGCAATGCATTTACCCAGCATCAATTTTGCTGCCAGCATATCAACAAATAACATTAATGAAATCTCCAGTGTCCGAAGTGGCGCATGCTCGTCAGATGCAACCAATGCAGACCAACACCGTGTGCCCAATTACAAAAAAAGTTAAAAATCGGAAGAGGTTGATCTGCCCTGAGGAGCGCTCACTTGGAAAAGGTGACGCACAAGATTTCAAACCACCTAGTAAAATCACCGTGGTCTGGCCTGACGTTTGAGGACAAAAGAGACCTCTGCCATGTGTCATGTTGTATGTCACTGTAGACGTGTCACTTGGGATGGATGTGAAGATACCTCCTAAAATGCGCCCTTGTGGGGCACGCTCATTACTGTAGGGGCATAGCACGGGTCTGTAGCCTCCACTGTCAGATGAACGCGCCCCATGAGCATAAAAGCGGGCACAAATGACTGCTGCGCGTCATGAGTACGTCTGCCGCGTGGCTTCTAGCACATGAACGCTCACGCTGAGGTAAAGGGACTGCGTGTTCACAAAAGCACTGCTATGTACTACACAGAGTCTAATTAAGTCAAATAACACAAGTGAAATAGACCACATCACGTGGCGAACATAGCCACGTTCTGTTGATCTTCTCTGCATTACAATGTCCCATTGTTCATATTCTATATACTAAAAGCAAAAATCTTTTACTTTCAGTACTGAACGAAACATAGCTTGAATTCTAAAACCAGTGGCGTGGATAGAATTTCTCTGCTATCCTTCGCTAGCGGACCTGGCACGAGGTCGTGAAAGATTGGCACAGGATAAAAACTAATCATCTTTCGCGAGGCAGACCGAGGCGGAGACCACATTATTTTGTCCTGTAGTGCAAAAAAATTCCTTGAAACGCTGTGGAATCGTAATAGAGGTCTGCGTTACTTCAATATAATATTGATTTTGCGAAAGCAAAGCATTTCGCTCCCATATTCCTTTTAATTAGGACATGCTGGCAGTCGCTTAAATGGCTTGCAGGCTGCAGGATGACATCAGCATCTCCAGCGGGTTGTGCCAGCTTGAAACATTCTGATAGTGGATGTAATCAGAGGTTTAGCAGTACATTTATATATGCATTCGCCGATTTCTTTCTATCAGACGTCGACTCCCACAGTTTTTGGCGACGAAACAGAATGCCTCTGGATGTTAACCCTCAGAATGGGCGCAGTGTAGCTGTGCATGTATAAGAAAGCTTGCACCAGTATATTGTATAAGTTCTCCGTATGCGGTACAGAATATAGGAAAACTCTTCTGCCATGAGAAAGTAGATGGTATTTCATGTTTTGATATGCTACTTTACGTTACGTTATGCAATCTGTACAGTTATTTACCTGCCTACTGTGTTTTTTCATATGTGATTCGTTATCATGCTATGTAGTGTTATGTCATGATATGTTATTCTTTTTATACTTGGAGAAAATGATAAAATTATATATTAAATTGTGAACAACTCTATGATGTGCTTTACATTCAGTTATTCAGTTATCAATCAATCAACTGGTACTTGTATAGCATAGGTTATCATCTGAGAGGGTACCAGACACTGTGCTGCGGGTGTCAGTCAAAAAGACAGGTCTTGAGCCCCTTCTTGAAGTGGGTTAGTGAGGGTGAATTACGGAGGTGGAGGGGAAGGGTGTTCCAGGACTTGGTGGCGAGGTGGGAGAAGGAGCGTTCTCTACAGCAGCAGCGGCGGATGCGTGTTATCTGTGGGAGGGTGAAGTGAGTGGAGCAGAGGTTCCTGGGAGGTCGGTGGAAATTTAGGCGGTGGTTCATATAGGTAAGTCCTTGGTTATGAAGCATTTGTAGTCACAGTTCAGAAGCTTGAATTGGCATCTTTTGTGGATGGGGAGCTGATGGAGGTCTTGCAGGTGATTGGAGATGTGGGTTCTCTTGGGCAGGTTGAGGATAAGTCTGGCTGTTGAGTTCTAGATCTTCTGGAGACTTTTCATGAGTTCAATGGAGGTTCCTGCGTTGAGTGTGTTTCCATAGTTCAACCCGCTGCTGCTGAGGACCTGCATCACCATTTTCCTGTTGCTGATGGGGAGTCATTTGAAGCCTTTGCGGAGCATGCAGAAGCAGGCTGAGGAGACGGTGATGACCTGACATTTCATGGAGAGTTCACTGTCCAGGATGATGCTGAGGTTGGGGGTGTGCTCTTTAGGGGTGGGGGTGGGTCTGAGTTCTGATGGCCACCAGGAGTCATTCCAGAGGGAAGTGTGTCTGCTGAAGCTCGGTACCACAGTTTTTTTCAATTTTGAGCTTCAGGCAGTTGTTCTTCATCCAGGCTGAGACATTTTTCATCCAGTTGTGGAAGTGGGTCTTCATCAAGGTGGGGTCCGCTGAGAGCAAGAGGATGAGCTGGGTATTGTCGGCGTAGGTAAATATGTTGATGTTGTGGGTTCTGACAATGTCTGCGAGTGGTGTCATGTAGATGTTGAAGAGGTTTGGGCGCCCGCAGATGGTGTGCTTGGGTTGTCAGGTGAAGGGAGGGAGATGGGTTCTTTGGTTTCATCCCATGAGAAAGGATGGCATTCATCTGTGTGTGTCATCTGGGATTCCGATCTGCCAGAGTCGATGGATAAATGTGTGGTTGGAGACTGTGTCGAAGGCTACAGAGAGGTTGAGAAGGGAGCGTATGTCGTCTGTTGTGGCAATCAGGGCTGTCTCAGTGCTGTGATTGGCTCTGAAATCTGATTGGGAAGGGTCCAGCAGGTTGTTTCTCTCAGGTAACCAGTAAGTTGGAGGTCGATGGCTTTGTCCAGGACTTTGGTGGCAAACAGGAGCAGTCAGCTGGGACAGATGTTCTGAAGCTCACTGAGGACTTCGGAGGGCTTCTTGAGGAGAGGTCTCATCTGTGCATTTTTCCAGGCATTGGGGAAAGGGCTGTGGTGATGGAGGCATTGAGGATGATGGTGAGCTGGTGGCTGATCTTGTCTCTTCCGAGTTTTAAAAGTCGGTGGGAGCATGGATTGGTGGGTGCTCCTGAGTGAATAGAGTTCATTAGAGTAATTATGATCAATGTGCTGCGTTGTAACAATGCGGTGAGCGGGTGGTTGGTGGTGGTGGTTCATGGGATGCTGAGTAGTTCAGTGGATTGGGGATCAAAGTTTCTGTAGATGTTTGCTATCTTGTAGTGGAAGTGGTTGGAAAGGTGTTGCAGATTTCCTCTGAGGAGAGAATTCAGTTGTCGGTGAATCATGGGCAAGTGAACTCTCTGATGATGGTGAAGAGTTCCGTGGATTGGTTGGTGCTGGTCTCAATCCGGAAAGTCAGGGCCACTTTGTTCATTGCTTTGAGCTAACAGTGGTATTTGTTCAGGGCCGACTTGACTGTGGCTCAGTATGTGTTGTTCCTCCTGATGTGCCGTCTTCTTTCCAGTTGTTTACATCAGCACTTTAACATGCTGAGTACTGGGGTGTAAAAGCTGGCCCGTTTGGTGGATCTTTGCATTTGACTGGTTTGGTGGGGGCAACTTGGTTGGCGGTGCTGGTGATCCAAGCACTGAAGTTCTCTACTGCATCGTTCAGGTTGCTGGTGACATTGGGCTGTGCGATGTGAAGGGCGTTGGTGCATTAGTGCTGAGTGATCTTGGTCCAGCTGGAGGAGGGGATGCTTTGGCAGTTGTGGGTGGTGCAGGGTGGTCGAGTGAGGGTGAAATGTACAATGGAGTGGTTCAACCAGGTGAGTTCCATGGTGTGGCTGTATCTGATTCTGTTGCTGGACATGAAGGTGGGGCCCAGCATGTGTCCTGTTTGTGTGGGGTCTGTGACCAGGTGCTTGAGATCAATGTTGTCCAGTCTTTCCAGGAGGTCGGTGGAGTTGGTGTCAGTGGGGTCATCCAGCTGGAAGTTGAGGTCTCCCAGGAAGAGGCAGTGCTCAAATTCAATGGCGAGCAGGGTGATGAATTCAATGATGGCATTGCTGAGGCCAATTCATGGTGCTGATAGTCTGTAGGCGAGGTTGCCTTTGATGGTGTTTTTGTCGTCAGTGCCTAGCTGTAAGTTCATGTGTTCCATGACAGGCATGGTTTCATCATTGGTGGTGGTGCAGGTGATCAATTCTTTGTGTATGATGGCAATGCCACCTCTGTGTCTGTTGGTGCAGTCACTGTGTCTCATCTTGTAGCCAATGAGTGTTGCTGTGGTATGCCTAGGGCCAATGCGAGGGTGAGCCTGGTCTCTGTAATGAAAGTCACTTCGGGGTCAAGGGTGGAGATGGTGTCACAGACTTCGGTGGTGTGTTTGCTCATCAATCTGGCGTTGATAAGGAGGCAACTGAGTTGTTCTGGGGAGGACCTGGCCGACAGGGCTGTCATGGTGCTGGCTGCAGCAAACTCTGTAGGTCCTGGGTTGGAGGTGAACCGGCATCAGATGCAGGTGAAAGGTTCCGATGTGGAGAAAGGTGGTACTAGGCAGCAGTTTCTGTTGTGTCTGAGGTCCAGGCATAAAAGTCTGCAGCAGAGTATCTGTTGGGTGCGGAGGGCCAGGTTCCCTGGCACTGGGCTCAGGTCAGGGGTGAACGGGCACATACAGGCTTGCCTTTGGTGTGCCATGCATATAAAGTTCTGGGAGGTGGGGGGTCTGGCCAGTAGGTGGGTGGGCATGGATCAAAAAAACTACAATGTCTAGCACCTCAGAGGAAAACAGGGAGGAGAGCCAGGTGCTCTGTCAGGGAGCCAGGCGACTGATTCAGCCGGAGAAAGGAGTTGCTCGCGAGATTAAGAGGCAATGTTGTGGGCTCTAAAAACTGTATTTAAGGCATAAACCATGATCTGTGGTATGCAGAGAACGTACTGAAGTTTTGTAAAAGAGGCTTGTTGTAAGTGTTCTAACGAAGAGGATTGAGAGAAAGGATCTGATGGGATGGCAGTTGAATTGATTGAGTTGTAATATAGACCAGTAAACAGGTATCATAGTTCCCAGTGACCTCTAAGGCCTTTAGAGGTTCTGGGTGTGATTTTCAACAAGATGATGATCGGCAGTACAGCTTGGGCTTTCGTCTGTTTATCTAATGCTTTTAATTGTATCCTAGATGCCAAAAGGGCACGTGATGGCATGGAATGCATTTCGGCAACTCTCATTAAGGGCAGAATTAATAGAATCTGTGTTAAAATACGGAGATCTACTATTGTGTTGTTACTGATACCTTTGGGAGAGATTTTCTACTTTTAAAGGATTTTCTATGAATTCTAGGTTTTGGATTACATAGCCAAGTACATGGTCAAGGTTTGCAGTGGTGCATACTCTCTTTGAATGCATCTGGAGCAGAACTGGGCTTTGTGCCTGTTGGACTTGGCCCTCTTTGCAGGTTCATCCCCAAACTTTCTCTCTCCATCCTCCTGTTTTCTGAACCCATTTTTGTAGGCTTTTAGGACTCTCTGCACTTTACCACTGCTAACCAGTGCTAAAATGATTGTGCTCTCTCCTCTAAACATGGTGACATTGGCTTGCAACCAAATTCCACATTTAGTTTACTTGTAAGTCCGTAGTAAAGAGGTGCTACATGAACCCAAGGCCTGTAAGTTAAATACGACTAGTGGACCTCCAGCACTGTTTGTGCTACCCAAGGCCTGTAAGTTAAATACGACTAGTGGACCTCCAGCACTGTTTGTGCTACCCACTTAATAGACCTTTTAAACAAGTCTCAGTCCTGCCATTGCAGCCTTTGTGTACAGCTTTAAACTGCCATTTCAACTTTGCAAAATAATGTTTTTTGCCATGCCTAACTCTTCCTTTTGAATACATATAAGACATTCCTAGTGTAGGCCCAAAATACTTGGTAGGACAGGGTGCAGTGTATTTAAAAGCTGGGCATGTACTTTTAACTGTTACGTGTCCTAGTAGTGAAAAACTCTTAAATTAATTTTCCCTACTGCAACAGCTACTTCTCCCATAGGATAACTTTGGGTTACCTCATTACATTTAATACATGATACTTGTCAATTGGGAGCCGGTGGAATGTCGAATTTGGTGTCAAAGGAATTGTAATTCACAAATCTGAAAATGCCACTTATTGATGGTTGGAATTTTCTTGTCCCAATCATTTGGTGGCTGCGGCCTGTATCCTGGGTCACACAACTAGGTGTAGCTGGCATTTGTTTTTGTGAATTCCTCCCAGACAGTGAGATAAAGGGGGAGTAGGTGTTGGCAGGATGGGCTATCTCTGACTTGATAAGCGGTGGAGTGGTGACCTACCCTACTTGCACATTACAAAGCCTCTGCCTTAGGACTCTCATAAAAGGTTTTTCTCTAGTCCTTTGCGCCTCCAGACAAGATGAGTCCAGGGCAGGGAGGTGGGAAATTCCAAGCACTTCTGGTCATGGAAACCTTCAGAACCTTCTCCTACTTCAAATCTGGTACCAAGTATAAATGTTGTATCCTGAAACCCAACTCTTCAGTTCACCTCTGGATCTGTGGAAGACTCAGAAGGACTGCTGTGCTACTCTGCTCCAAGAAGAAATGATACTCTCCTGCCATGTTACCTGAGTCAAACATACTGGGCCAGCATCTTAAACCCAAGACCACCAGAGTAACTTCAAGGGCTTCTTGGCTGGCCCCCTGATCAGAGCATCCAGGACAGAAAATACTCCGACCACCTTGAACCCAGGACCTGGACTGTCTACTGTAAGTCTTGCCCCCAAGTGGTAGCACCCCAGTTCTGGACCCTTCGAAGTGGGCCTGGATGTGCTTTGCCAGCCCAGCAGTGGC
Organism: Lissotriton vulgaris; assembly: GCF_964263255.1. Lineage (NCBI taxonomy): Eukaryota > Metazoa > Chordata > Amphibia > Caudata > Salamandridae > Lissotriton > Lissotriton vulgaris. The sequence continues at coordinate 635,420 of NW_028255510.1, read as the reverse complement.
CTCTTGGGCTGCACCGATGCAGCATGATGCATCTCCTTGCAGCTCTCCATCAGAACTGTTGCATCTTGACACATCCTGATGTAGGACTTTGTATTGCAAGCCTTCATCGTTTGCATACTTGATGATGACTCAGGACTTCACAATGCAAGTCCCATTGATGACCTCATCGGAACCACAGCTGCACAATGCATGTCCAAAGCAGAACCTTGCACTGACACCTGCTTTTCATCAGAACTGCCACTGTGTGACACTTCCTCAACTCGGGATCTTGCAACACTGTGCAACCATCATTTATGGTACTTTGTTCCGTAGGCCTAACATTGTCCCTGTATCCGGCCCAGGCTCCATCTCAGTCAGCCTGAACTTGTGACTTTGTTCCAGTACAGCGTAAACAGATAGCCCCAGTTGCCGCTTTGTGGTTTTAGGCACTATGTTTACCTACAGCTTAAAAATTCAATATCTCCAGTTCTATTGATTGGTCGTTTGTTGTTTTGGTCTTAAATAATTTATAAAAGTATAATCTATTTTTCTAAATTGCTGTGGGAGTTTTCTTCTGTTGTGTTTTCACCAAAAGTGTTTGAAGTGCTGCATAAATACTGTATGCTTTGCCTCTAAGTTAAGCCTGAGTGCTTTCATGCAAAGCTACCACAGGTTTAAACACAGGCTAATGTTGGGGTTTGTTTGTGGTTCACCTTGACAAGAATTGTAGTTTCTGCTTGAGCAGGGTTTCAGCCGCTCAACCAGTAACCACATTTGCCACAGTGGCCTAATACATTCAAAATGTGCTCTCTCTCATGCAGGCACATACTCATGTGCTGGAGAGAGTGCAGCTGTGAAACGTCAAGTAGCAGGTTCAAATACGAACACACACCCTACTCACTTGGGTGAGGAGCACTAGTTGTGCGCCACCACTATGAGAGTCTTACTAGACAAGTATATGCCTCTTTAATATGGCACAAGTGCTTGACAGAAGGCATTCCTCATTTGCATAGGACCACAATTCCATCTATACAGGGGAACTCTGAATTCACATTTAACAGGGATAGAGTATTCATCAACGTTTATGACCTCATTCTGCTTTCCACTAGAGATGCGTTGTCTTTGATGTCAGACTAAGGGTCAGACATTGTCCATTTGTACATTTTATAAAATGTGTACTTTGTAATTCCTCATACTCCTGACTAAGCCCTAAAACGCTATTTGTAGATGGGTACAAATTGACTCCTTTGAGATTGTAGGTGATTAGAGCGTGATCTATGTGCAGTGAATATTTGTGTCGCGCACGTGATGCAGCGTAAATCCCACTCTAATATGTAAATTAACATGTTATTGCTCCACTACATTCCTTCTGATTTCATATTGATTGCAAATAGTCAAAAAACATTGTTTCATCTCAATAGCCTTTCAAAAGAGTCATAACCACCGTGTGTTTTTTTTGTTAATGGTCAACAAGAGACTACTCTAGACTAATGAACGATAAACATATCCAGCATGTGCAAGCAAAACCAACACAATACATCATCAAGAACTCATTGTTAGCACTGGGAACTACAGGAAAGGACAACCCTGCGTGGATATGAATCATTATTCAGATACATTTCACAAGCATTGCGGTAAAATAACCTCTGTGTATTTTGGGAAAGACTAATGATATCTGAATGGGTGCTGTAGAAACAATGCAGCGTGTCAACGAGGTTTTCATTACTCTGATATGTCATTTGGAAAGATGCCAACACTTTGTCAAATGTCAATTATTGAAATGTCAAAAACATAATCTGAGAGAATAATCAGGTATTATAAGAAAATCCTGACACTCTGCTGTATGGTTAGAGCTTATTAATTCTAATTTGGGTGAACAGTTTATAAAACAAGATGTCTTGTCAAGAAGGTGGATTCATAGCATGATATGTTACTCATCTTGCAAAGGTATGGAAATGTAAATGCCACTTAATGCGTTTGAAACATGGATGACATAGGACAACATGTCAATATTCTGCCTTCTTCATTTCGGTGCTACGTAATTAAGACAAGCTGAACTGCTAAAGCTTCAGAGTTTTTTTAAGGCTTTGTTTCCATGAACCATAGCCCTTTAAAATTTTCATTGTAGAGTTGCTTGACAGAACGATTTTGTTTGCTGATTTAATCCTCTGACTAGTGAAATAGCATGTCCGTGTATTACTGTTTTGAAGGCCTCCCACAATGTTGTCAGAGATGGGACTGGGGTGCTGGTTTTCTGCAAAAAAGTTTTGTTGTTTTGATGAGTTCTTTACTATTCTTGAGGTGGTTAAGGTAACCAGGTAGTAAAGGAAACAGCCTGCTCCGCCTCGGGGTGGACACTGTATATGTAATGAGCACTTGAGAGTGATCCGATATACCCCTGGATAGGCGTGTGATCTCAGTCACCCCTGTTTGTCCTGTTGCTAATTAAAAAATGTAATCTAGTCTGGAAAGGCTATTATGCACTCCTGAATGAAATGTGTATTGTTGCACTGTCGTGTACCTGGTTCCCCATATGTCGATTAGGCCGCGAGCCTCAACAAACTCCACCAGTTTGAGGTTTGCGCTGCTAGGGTCTCTAGGGTTTCCTATCTTTGCCTGTGCGTACTTGTAAGTCAGTCTATGCCTGTGTGCGTGCGCTTGTAAGTCAGTCTATGATGCCCATTAGATTCCCCATGTTAGACTAATGTTCTGATTTGTTACCTTTGCCTCAAATTGTAAAGCGCTCTGATATCCTTCGGGATCAAGTTCGCTCTATATAAAACTTTATAAATAAAAACAAATATAAATATCTCTTGAATGTAACTCATGCTCGAGGCAAAGTTCTTTCATCAGCAAGAAGGGATTGGTGCTTCCTTATGCTGCCACCTACTGGCGACAATGACTTACAATAAAAGGCAAGAACAAATTGACTTTTTGGAGAAGCTCCCATCCCCAACTAACTTGCGCAGTTTTTTCATAAACACTGCATGTACTGGCCCTTTCTTTTCAGTAAGCAGTCAATGAAAAGTAGGTGTCTGGTGTCTAGTGTAGTGTGTGGGTAAGATATTGTCCACTCACTGCATACATGCATCCATCTAATGGTCTTTGACTCAAGTATCAGGTTGACATTTAGCATCCTCTCGAAGTGGTTTTCAGGTTCCAACTGTGCCTAACAGGGTTAACCTATATTTATAAATCTTTACTGAGTGAAATTGTCCGATCTCTGAAAATGCCCCCAAAAAACTTCCTGGGGCGAGGTAAGCAAAGATCAAAACAAGCAATTGAGTACAGTAGAAATCTAAAACGACATAGGTTGATATAAAATTGCAAACAGGTATTAAAAAAAGTTATTGAGTTCAAAAAGCAGAAGGAAGCCACATGAAAATAAAGGGTGTGGTTTTGTCATGTTAGCGTGTAAGGCCTTGTAATGCACTTTTTGGGGTTGAGCTATCCATTAAATTCTGTGTGAGGATTCTAATCTTCAGAAATTCTTCCAAGTTTGCTTGATCTCCTTATTAGATGAGCAAGAAGCAATCAACAGACTAGAACATAAGTGGCCCTGGGTATCCTGCTGGACATCCAGTTTGTTTAGCCAAGTTATAAGAGTTACTTCCAGAATAAAAGCTCTTGGAAAGAAAGTTTACTTAGGTGACATTTCTTCAGAGGAAATGTCAAATGCATATTCTGTTGCATTTGATTGGCTTAGCCAAAGAAATTAATGAAGAACACTTGAGATAAATAAAAATGCTCCAGGCGGAAGGGAACTTAAGTCAAAGCCAAAGTCGGACACTCTTCTTGCATTGCTAGGACATGACTGATTCTCATATGACTCATTTATTGAGCCTTCCTTGGTGCAAAGTAGTTATTGAGAGCAGTTAAACTGAAGATAGCTAACTGGTTTGTATCACCTTGGTTGTTTGACAGTCTATGTGAGAGGGTAAATGCTCTGATTCGCAGTAGACACACCAAAGGTCTGAGACAAATGGAAGTTACTCATATCGATTTGTATATTTCCAAGATTATTTTATGAGTAGAATCTATGGAAGATTCTTTTGTAACTGAAAGCATTTCTCATTGTCCCAAATGGCTCTCTGGTTCTAAGTTTCAGGGCTTTTAACTCTGCTGAAAAATGATGGAGCCTAAGCACAGTAACTAACCTCAGTCTATGTAGTGCCAGCATCATCTTCCAAATGAGCTTCAGACTCTTTGTGGCATAACATACAGACTTCAATGAGTTATTTTGCTTGTCTCCTCATGAATCTTCACATTTGTATGATGAATCCTTCTGTCTCATATCAGCTCAAGGTAATGGGTACTATCTCCACAGGCTCATTCATGAGCCTTTCTTGGCCAAAGTTTCAACTGCCTTTGCAATGTGTCTCTAGTCCAAAATGGATACATTGTTAAGGGATTTAATGATGATTTGTTATTCAAGCAGCATACCATATGTCGCAAATGGTTAGTTCCAATCTGCTGCGACTTGGCTAGTAGTAGTCACCTGGAAGCTTTCAGGATTTTAAAAAGTGACACGTTACCAAAAATCTTGGTTGCTAGCAGAGTGCTTTACTTGTTGTACTGTAGTCTAATTATCTTTTTGCACTTTGCACGTTCACTTTATGCAATTGTTGCACCGTCTCTATTGCACATCCGAGGCTAATGCTGTAAATGTACAGGTGGTTTTTAGCTATTTGTTTTGTTTGTCCCCTAAGTAACATGTATTTTTTATATTATCTTGCACTTTAGCAACTGTCGCTTTTTTGAATGTTCATGTTGTTAATTTTAACATATCTTATTGTCTGGAGGAATACTACGATGTATAACAAGCTTCTAGAAAATGTTCAATGATTTCCTTTATTGTATTTCTAACAAAGACATTGTGATTATGTTGTATCTGGGTGTATATAGGTCCCCCTTTTTTTAGAAAATGAATTACATGTACCCTTCTCCTTGTCTAGCACTTATTAGTGCTCCTGTTTTATTTGTTTCTCTGTATACTTCGATGATTATTTAACCAAATAAAGTTATTACTACTACTACACTATTCAAGCAGCAAGTTAGTATAGTTACTGCAGTGAAAGACTAAAGATCTCATTCCATCTGAGGATCATTTGATGGATGGATTAGAAGGTGGGTGTTAGACCTGTCATCCTTAAGGTGGTCTTTCCCCAATCTTTTGCCTGTTTCCTCCCATTTCTACTGTATTTTCTTGTTGGAGTTAGAACTCAGCGCACTTTACCACTACTAACAAGATCTAAAGTTTGTGTGCTTCTCCCCAAACCTTGGTAACCTTGCTACATACATGATGGGCATATTTAGCTACTTGTAAGTCCCTTGCAAAGATGTATACCACATGCCCAGGGCCTGTAAACTAAATGGCACTAGTGAGCCTGCAGCACTTATTGTGCCACTCATACATGTGGCCTTTTCAAACCTGTCTCAGGCGTGCCATTGCAGAGCCTGTGTGCACAGTATACTGCTACTGCAACTCAGTATTTAAATAACTTGCCAAGTCTGAAACTCCCCTCTTAGTACACATCAGACACCACTAAGGTAAGCCCTACATCACAGTAAGGGCAGGGTGCTGTGCACCTAAAAGGCAGGAAATATATGTTTGTATTTTACATGTTCTAACAGTGAAACACAGCTACATTTGTTTTTCACACTGAGAGGCCTATTCCTGTCCTATACTTACATTGATAATTTCCTTATACCTACTTAAGTGGTAATTTCTGATCAGAACAGAGTGGCTTTATCGTGTTTGGTATGGTTGGAAAAGTAATGACAAATCCTCTTTAATGGTAAAGCTGGATTTATTGTTACTATTTTAGAAAGACCACTTTTAGAAAATGGACATTTCTCTGCTCTTAATTTTGTCCTGTGAGACTGCATCATGTCCCTAATCCATTTCTGGCATGGGTGTCAGCTGCATTTGTGCATACTCCCTAGACAGCCATCACACAGGAGGGGCTGGGTGTGAAAGTATAGCCATCTGCGTACTGATAGCCTTCCTGGGCAGGAAGAGAGGGTGGCAGGTCACACTCACAACAGAATAGAATGTAGACTGCCCTCCCACAAAACACTGATTTACCCCCAAATGTTAGTCTGGAGCCAGGGCTGGATTGAAAGGGACCCTTGTGCACATCTAAAGACTGCGTTGAAGTCACCCCCTCATCAAAGGCACTTTTTAGTATAAGTATAAGGCCTCTTGCTCTGCCAAATCGATGCACTACTGGATCAAGAAGAAACTCTGCTGGAGTAAAGGCAGATGCACCAGAAGGATTGTCACTTTGCTGTACTTTACTGTTCCCAGGACCTGCTGTCAGGCTTTACTGAGCTGGCCTGATGCCTGCTGATCTCTACCCTGCAAAGAAAGAACTACGCATATCTCAGAGTGACTCCAAGGGCTTGTGGCTTGGCCCCTGTTTTTCTCAAGGACCCCCAGAACATACAGTACCTTGCAACTACCCAAAGCAAGCCTAGCACACCCCTAGGTAAGCCGCTGCTTGTGCTGCTTGGACACTCTACAGCACACTCTAGCACCTGAGCCCTTTTGGTTCCCTCATAGCTGTGCTCCCTTCCACAACCATGCTGGGAGTGCAACATTGCTCTCCTCTGTGAGAAGTGACCGGGGAGAAATACATTTGGAGACTACAGGCAGTATCCATTGTGACCGGCAAGCACGGATGGAGCCGCACTCACTATTCAGGCACCATACCACGAGAGGCTCTGACAGAGTGAGTGCCCCAGGACCTGCATCTCTGACTCTCTGTAAAAGCCATGGTCCTCGCACAAAGTCTTCAGTGGAATGAGAAAGATTTTGCCCTTCTGTCTCAAAACCCAATCTGTGCGGCTTTTGGACCTCTCGCTGCACCTCCTGCATCTAAGGGCTTTCTCACCTGACCTAAGCTGTCTTGGAGACCGTGTATCCCCCCACCCCACTAAGTACATTGCATTTCAGCCTGCTCTTGAGCCACAAAGTGATTTTGTGTTAACAGGGGATTAGGCCAGTGTAGCCTGGTGAGTGGCCTGATCTCGTCCCATGGTGGCACCCTGAAAGGCTGAGGGATTGTGAATTATTGGACCCGTGCAGTTCTCGTGGGTGGCACAGTGCTCCTCAGAGCATGGCCGAAAATGTGTATTACTTAGGCCCATAATCCAAGTAATCTCTACACTATTGTGTAGCTCTCCACACAGTGGGTGCACAGACTTAGCCATACCTGTTGAAACCAGAACCAAGTAGTTCTGACGCGACAGCACTCCTCGCAGTCGGCAGACACACATTCTCCAAAATTCCCAATTGAGCCCAATGGTATCATACAACAATTACTGTAGAGCCTCTAAATGAAGGACAACTGCATTTAAAACACTGCTTTTGCCTTATATTGACAGACTTAATACCTTTTTCTAAGTAGTTGATTGGATTTTTGCTGTTTTGGTCATACTCTGATAATGTAAAGGTTTTCTATTTTTTTTTATAAAGCTGTGTAGAATCTTTTTGTGGTGTTTTCCCTGTATCACTCTGCGTGTGTGTTGCACAAATATGTTGCACATTGCCTCTTAGGATAAGTCTGCCTTCTCTGCACCAAGCTTCCAGAGGGTGAGCACAGGTTATCCCTGGTGTTTGTATGACTTGCTTTGACTTGAGTGGTAGGTTCTGCTTGGCTTAGGTGCATACCCTAGCCAGCCAGAAACACTGTTCCTAACATTGGCCCATCAAAGCAGTCTTTGTGCCAGGAGGCACTTTGGCAATCCAGGTGGTAGATGGGAAATGGCATTTAAATAAGTCTCAAGGATTCACAGTTTGATATTTCAGTGGAGGGTATTTACACTGGATTGCTGACATTCAATCATTGCTATTAAAAAGAATTGCAACCTCCACCCAACCTTGTGACAGAGTGGGTCTCAAGGATCCTCTTGTCAGTTTCCTATCTGCATCCATGTTTTTTTTAGTGGAGGAACATGCTGTTATATATATGTTCTTCCAGCAAGACCTCCTATATTTTTGTTTGCTTGTTTGATGTTTGTCCATGCCTCACCTAGATTTGATACTGCAATTCTTTAGACTAGTAGGTTTACGACAGAGATATGTACTGAATGATTGTTGTTGAAATCAGAGAATGCTTGAATACGGGAAAGTAGATACAGATAATAATGATTGAGCGCTTTAATGACAGGAGATGATTTATAAATTTATGGTGCATTAAGGAGCTTAGATTAAACAGTTTTAAGTGATAACCAATAATTTCTATATAGTGTACTAATGTTTTAATGATGTTTCTTCATAAACACATTCTATTGATTGAAAAACGCATGTGGGTGGTTAAAATCAATAACCATCTTTATTCTTGGTCATGGGAATCCAATGTTTTTTCAGGAAGACAGGATCAATGCCAGTATTTCAGGATAAACCTGACCATAAACACTTGATTAAATTAACATCATACTATGTACATTTATCATATTTTGTTATGAAAGTCTGGCATGTGTCCTGCCCTCTTGAGCCTATGCTGAACACCATTTATTTATTTATTTTTATTTATTTTGCGATTTTTAAAGCGCAACAATTACCCATACGGGTGTCTCGGCGCTGCAGAACTCTGAGCTCACTACTGAAGACGAAGGGTTAGGAGGTAGAGAAAAGCCATGTTTTAAGGCTTTTTCGAAATTTAAGAAGCGTAGGTGCAGATTTGATATGGAGTGGGAGAGTGTTCCATAGCTTAGCTGTAGCAGTGGTGAAACATCTATCTCCCCAGGTGGCCTTTCTTGTACGAGGTACATTCAGCAAGAGGGCTGTGGAAGATCGTAACGTCCTGCGTTGTTCCACTGGATGAAGAGCTTCTTTTAGATACTGGGGCCCTGGATGGTTTAGGGTTTTATAGGCTATACATAGGGCCTTAAATTTGATTCTGCTCCTGATTGGAAGCCAGTGGAGCCTTTTGATGTGGTGGGAAGTGGGAGTGAATTTAGGAATGGAAAGTAAGGTTCTAGCCGCCGCGTTTTGCACGGTCTGCAACTTGTTGAGAACCCCTTCCTGCGCATTCAGAAGGAGTGAGTTGCAGTAGTCTGTTCTTGAAAAGACTAGTGAGCTGATGAGGGTTTTACCGGCTGATTGAGGTAGGTATGGCAGAAGCTTTTTGATTTTTTTGAGGGTAAAAAAGGCGGAAGATACGACAGCGTTAGCATGATGGTGAAAAGTCAGCTTATTGTCGAAGATGACTCCTAGGTTCCGGACTTTTACCACTGGTTGGGGGGGGGAGCCCAACTCAGGTGGCCACCACTGTGGGGACCATGCTGGCTGCAAGCTCCCGAATGTCATCACCTCCGTTTTATCGGAGTTAAGTTTGAGGCAGTTTGATGACATCCAGGAGCTTATTGCCTTCATACCTTCCTGAAAGTTGGATGCGACACTGGCTCCATTGTTGTGCACCGATAGCACTAGTTGCGTGTCATCGGCGTACGTGGTAAGGGCTATTCCGTAAGTTTTTATTACTCTCGCTAAGTCCGATACGTAGATATTAAAGAGCGTCGGACTTAGCGAGGAGCCTTGAGGAACACCACAGGGGAGAGAGAAGGTCTGAGAAGTGAAATTCCCTACCCTGACAGTCTGCGGACGATTGGCAAGGAAAGAGGCAATTAGATCTTTAGCTGTGCCTCCTATGCCCAGCGCCGAGACACGGTCGATCAGTGTGACATGGTCGACCGTGTCAAATGCTGCAGAGAGATCTAGAAGTATCAGAACAGCTGCCCCTCCTGTATCCATAGTTGTTCTGATTTCGTCCGCAGCTTTCAGAAGAGCTGTTTCCGTCCCGTGTCCTTGTCTAAACCCAAACTGGGTGTCATCCAGCAAATTGTTGTCGTTAATGAATTTCGAGAGGATATTCATAGACTTCTCGAAAATCTTAGCTGGGAATGGAAGGCAGGCGATGGGTCTATAGCTTGCAGGGAGGAGAGGGTCCAGAGTAGGTTTTTTCAGTAGTGGCTTAATTATGGCTTCTTTCCAAACTGCAGGGTATATGCCTGTTGAGAACATGGCATTGCAAATGGTAGCTAGTGCGGGGGAGATTGCTTCAGGGATGAGATTCAGAACGGAGGGTGGGCAGGGATCCAGAGGGGATCCTGATTTGGTACTAGCTGCCAGGCGTTGGATGAGATTTTGATCTACAGGAGTGAAAGATGAAAAGGTAGGCCGAGTATCCATGTGAGATACCAGTGGAGTGGCAGGGGGGGCGGAATGGGAAAAAGTATCAAAAATGGAGCTGACTTTTTCCTTGAAGAAACTGGCCAAGGCATCTGCCAGTAACTGAGTGCCTTCTATACGGGGCGTAGGGGGATTGGCTAGGGTATTAACTACCCGAAATAATTGTCCTGTTGAATTTTTTGCCTGATCGATTTGGGTAGTGAAATAGTTACTTTTCTCAGTGGTTAACAGTCTTTTATAGGTAGAGAGGGCATTTTTGTAGTTGAGTTTGTCTACCATACTATAATTGCGGCGCCAGTGCCTTTCAAGGTTCCTACAATGTTGTTTTTGCAAGCGTAGGGCTTCCGTAAACCATGGGGCTGATGGTGTTTTCCTGTTCCGGTGTGAACTTTTTGTCGGAGCTAGTTTATTGCATGCCATGTCTAAGTTTTTCAGGTAGTTGGAGGATGCTTTGATAGGATCTTGTTCGTTGGGAATATGGTTATCCTGCATTATCTCGGCTAGTGAGATTAGATTAATATTTTTCCAGTCTCTGTAGGATGAAGGAGGTGATGAGGTGGAGTTTAGTTTAACAAGGTCTGTTTAAACTGTGAAGCAGATGGCTGAGTGGTCAGTCCAAATGAGTGGGATTATTTGAGTAACCTTTACAAGGGAACTGTTGGTGAAAATGCCGTCTAATGTATGACCTGCCTGATGCGTGGGGGAGGTTATTAGTTGTTTTAGGCCTGCGGCTGAAAGATCTGTGAGAAGTTGTGTAGTGTCCTTGTTGTTCAAAGTCTCTAGATGAAAATTGAAGTCACCTAATAGGGTAAAATGCGGGGTGTCTGCAATCGCTTCAATTAGACTGCCTATATTTGCTAAGAACTTAGCTCTTGACCCCGGAGGGCGGTAAATCAGCAAGCCCTTAAAAGAAAATTTAGCCGAGAGGCCAAGTGTAAAAATCATAGACTCGTATTCTGGGCAGGTAAATGTTTTCGTAGTAAGTTTAAAGAGGTCTTTATAAATTATGGCAATGCCACCGCCTCTTTTTTTTGGCCTGTCTAGTCTGCATACATTGTAGTTGGTGGGGGTGGCTTCTGTAAAGTCGGGTCCCGAGGCATCATCTCCCCAAGTCTCGGTAATGAACAGGAGGTCCAGTTTGTGTGCGTCAATAAAGTCAGCTATTTCTAATTTATGTTTGGGGAGAGATCTAGCGTTTATAAGCGCTGCTTGGATCGATAGAGGGCAGTTAGTAGATAAATTTGCCCTAGGTTTATTGCAAGTGGGACAGCGAATTGGGCCGAAGCTATGGTTGGAATAGGCTAAGATCGGTGGTTCGTGGGGTTGGTTTGCTGTGTGCCTCAATTGTAGTAGGTTGACAGCAGAGTAGGTCAATCTCATCGTGTCAGAGGGTGGCCAAGGTAGTGAGCCTGCATGGAGGTTGGCCGTTGGGCCGTCCTCGGCGCGGACGAGCGCAGACGAGCTTGCCTTATGCGCGCCTTCGGCGTGCATTCGTCGCGCCCGCTGCGCTCGTCCGCTGCGCTTCCGGGAAGGACACATATTTTATAGAGGATGTCGACGGCGATGGGGGGTGTGGCCGACCGAGGGGGGGCGTGTCTCGTGGCTTCCCTCAGCAGGGTGATGGCGCCAAGAAAACGAGCGTTTTTTGGCTGTAGCAGCGCTCACACAGCTGCTTGTTGGTATTTTTAAAGAGTGCCAGGAGGTTAGTGCAAATTACAAACACAGTATTTCAATTTTTAAAAACAAGTAAAATCACGAGGCAGAGCTCCCGGCTTTCCGCCTCAGGAGTGGGCTCCGTTTTGCAATAGTGCGCGCTAGTGGTCAGCGCGTCCTATTAGTACCTGTGGGGGGCGTGGCCGACCGAGGGGGGGCGTGTCTCGTGGCTTCCCTCAGCAGGGTGATGGCGCCAAGAAAACGAGCGTTTTTTAGCTGTAGCAGCGCTCACACAGCTGCTTGTTGGTATTTTTAAAGAGTGCCAGGAGGTTAGTGCAAATTACAAACACAGTATTTCAATTTTTAAAAACAAGTAAAATCACGAGGCAGAGCTCCCGGCTTTCCGCCTCAGGAGTGGGCTCCGTTTTGCAATAGTGCGCGCTAGTGGTCAGCGCGTCCTATTAGTACCTGTGGGGGGCGTGGCCGACCGAGGGGGGGCGTGTCTCGTGGCTTCCCTCAGCAGGGTGATGGCGCCAAGAAAACGAGCGTTTTTTGGCTGTAGCAGCGCTCACACAGCTGCTTGTTGGTATTTTTAAAGAGTGCCAGGAGGTTAGTGCAAATTACAAACACAGTATTTCAATTTTTAAAAACAAGTAAAATCACGAGGCAGAGCTCCCGGCTTTCCGCCTCAGGAGTGGGCTCCGTTTTGCAATAGTGCGCGCTAGTGGTCAGCGCGTCCTATTAGTACCTGTGAGGGGCGTGGCCGACCGAGGGGGGGCGTGTCTCGTGGCTTCCCTCAGCAGGGTGATGGCGCCAAGAAAACAAGCGTTTTTTGGCTGTAGCAGCGCTCACACAGCTGCTTGTTGGTATTTTTAAAGAGTGCCAGGAGGTTAGTGCAAATTACAAACACAGTATTTCAATTTTTAAAAACAAGTAAAATCACGAGGCAGAGCTCCCGGCTTTCCGCCTCAGGAGTGGGCTCCGTTTTGCAATAGTTTATTCAAAAAGAGATGGTAGATAAGTGGCAGAAATTCACCAGAAACATAGAAGCAGAAGTATTGAAATGGCTTGTGCTTTGACACCCAATAAAATGTCAGGGAGAGACATCATAAAATATTTCACTAAGACAATTGCCTTTGAACATGTTTTTAAACACCCTGTAAGAAAATATTGAGGCTGCCGAATGTTATTGGTGATTTATACCAGGCATACACAATGAGTTATGAAAGGTAGCAAGTTTTAAAAGGAAAGGGAATGGTTAAATCACAAGAATTGAAAATCCACCAGCAAAATGTGCATGCAGCAGCAACTTGTCAGAAATTTGAGCCCCTAGCTAGTCCTACATGATGCTCCTGCCCAGAGAATTGGCATGTTTGATCAATGTGATATTGAATATGACAGGAGCTGCGGAAAAAATGATATAGATCAGTTTGGGGATGAGGAAGCACAACCAGAGAGCTATTCTTTGGTGTAGGGTATCAACGCTTGTTTTTGTTGCCTTACCAAAGGATTAGCATAGGTTTCCAATCCGATGTTTGGAACCAGAAGATGTGCAGCATATGGTTGAGCTAGTTATCTTGTAGGCGCTTTATATTGATTTTAAAACGTTTGACTAGGCAGGTAATGATACTCGGAAATTACTCATAGCCTCCCACCTGTAACTGTTTCCTTCTCTTTAATGTCCTCAGCAGAATTTACAACTCCAGATGCAACCTATAGAATATTGATTGTTGCAGACTGGAAGTCTAAACTTAGACAGGCCAGAGAAGTTATACGATACTTGGGGGCATATCAGCAAGGGGCCGAGATAGAATTATCGCCACTTTAGCGTCCGTTTTCGGGCAAAAAGCGGCGATATTTCTATCACAATATCAGCAAAGACACACTAGCGCATGTTCTCATGCTTCAGCGCCCTTTCCCTTAACGTCCAGCTTTACATCTCTAATGATATGCAAAGTGGGCGTTCCACACCAGAATAATGTGGGAAATGTCGCTAACCGACATTTCTCCTATTATTAATCTGCACGCCAACCTGCACAGCGATAAGAAAAGTAGCTCTAACCGTGCTTATCGCTACTTTCCTTACGCCTGCTTTCAATCTGACTTAGCCATTATATCCAATGGAAGGTGGATATTATGGCTAAGTCTGCCCTGCCCTATCATCAAGCTATTGCCTATGGCTGTGTGATTATCGCTGAAATGGCACATTTAGCAGCTATAGCTTTGATTTTTATCGCTTTGGAGATATGCGTCACTGATAGTGCGCTATCTCAACGATAAAATCCAGCGATAGCCGGTGATAATTATCCTCCCACGAAGTGCGCTTAGCGATAATTATCGCCGGCTGTTGCTGATATGCCCCTAAGACACTAGTCAATGGACCATATACTACTTCAACAATAAATGAATTATATTGAGTTACTTGTGTCCTCTCAACTAGAAAAACAGTCTCTTTATGGAGTGAACGAGAACTATCTGGGGCCCTTTGCTTTACTATGTGGAATGGAATAATGTCGCTATTTCCTCGTAAGCAAACAGATGCCATTTGTTAGGATTTCATTCTTTGTAAATGTTTCAATTGAACTTAATTTGCTTCGGACGAAAATGAAAGAACTTGCACAGACAAATTAGATGTAAGCATCTCTGAATATTAAAATTTAGAGAGTAAAGTAAGAATGAATGTATTAAAATAGAAAAATGTAATTTCACCCATCTTTCGCTTCTTTTCATCCTAAATTCAATTCCAGTGTGTGAGAAGTTGGCCTGATATGTAGTGTTTCCAATTCTGGAACCACTGGGTATCAGTCCAAACAAACCCCAAAGATGTCAGGTTGTAAGTCAACCTTGATAGACAAGCTATCCTAGTGGTAGCATGGACTAAGCAGCCTTAAAGGCTTAACTTAAGAGGTCGTGTTAAGCGAGCTGTTTTACCACATACAATCCTGTAATCAAATGAAAGGACACCACACAAGTATATATTGTAAAAATATATGTATTTATTTCTAAATTACTCCCCAGTACTCTTTATGAGGAAAGGGGCACAAGCGTTAAATCAAAAGCACAGTAAAACATATAAAGTTGCACAATTATGGATGAGGGCGGGTGGCCACTCAGACCATATACTAAAAAAGTGGTATAAGGAACACTTATCGAACAGTGGTTAGGCCTAGGGCCTAGAGATTCGCTGGGAGCAGTCAGGACTAGCAATGATGAAGTCGGGAGTAGCCCACAGGAGACGGGTGCAGCACGGAAAGTGCGGCGCGCACCAATGCACTGTCAATGGTGCGTAAAAGTTAGTTAAAGTGAATTAAATGATACTTCCGCTGAACCTAGGAACACAAAACTTTAGACACAGACCCTAGAGGTGTGTACCAGTGTATAGACACCGGCGTTGCAATGTTACCTCACCCACAGGCCGTGGGTGCACAGGGTCGAAGTGGCGTCGGGTTCTGACACGCAGGTTCTTGGTGCTTGAAGCTGTTGCAGCTGCAGGCGATGTGAAGCAGAAGTGTCCGGTGCGATCCAAGAGGGGATCGAAGTAGAAAAGTACCTGAAAGCAGAGGGGACAGAGTCTGGGTCACTCAGCAGTGACCAGGGTGGAACCAGGACGGAACCAGGCAATGTCGGGCGCAATCAGGCGGTTGTTGATAGGCTTCTCTCCGCTGTCACGTGGGCTCTGGGGCATCTGCGACGTCCAGGAGCAGGTCACGATCTGTCCCACGTAGGCTCTCGCCGTCAGCACCGTCGGCTTCAAGATTGCAGCAAACAGCACTTGGCAAAAGCAATCCACGCGGAACCGGGAGATTGCTTATCACTCGAACCAGGAGGGTCAGAGTGGGGGCTCCTTTTCACAGGAGCTGGTGCAGATCTGGAGCAACCAGAAAAGCGAGTCGTATTTCAAGTTTCGTCGGCACAAGGGCCACAAGCCAGCTGGCAAGTGACCGGGCCAACGCGTCGAGCCCACACAAGCAGAAGGGCCCCACGCAGCACTCGTCGAGTGTGGAGGGGTGAGCTTTGGTGCAAGTGGAGCTCGGGGCTGGGGCTTCTCAAACCCCGGTGTACAGCTTCGAGGGTCTCTCGTGGGCTGCACGGTCAGCGTCTTGTGGTCTTTTCAAGATGGCGTGCCCCACGCTTCCGGTTGCCTCCACGGGTCTCAGCTCTGCAGAGACTGTGGATCGGGCAGGTAGAAGGCAGGCAAGCTTGATCTCGTCGATCTCTGTCGCTCGAGTTCCGGCGGGAACTGCAACAAAGCAAGGGTCGAGGGCTGGTTGGTACCTGTTTGCACAGGGTGGTCACTCCTTGACCACAAGGGAGATTCTTCAGTCTTCTAACGTCGTGCAGAAAGTCGAAGGGTCCAGAATTCGTTTCTTATGTTTCTTCAGGATGATCTGAGTTCCATTGGGACTGCTCCCCCTCTTATTCGAATCTGGGGGGTTGGACATCCTGCTAGGTCCCCTCCTATGGGTGGGACCCAGGAAGGGGGTGGTTACACCCCTCTCCTTTGATCCTGGCCGCGCTGGGACAGGGGCTGGGAGGCCCCAGAACCGGTTTGGCCGGATCCTGCAAGGGGCAGCCTTGTGCTCCCCAGGCAGTGTCTGGTTTCTTTGAAACCTCCCTACTCCAATCCACTATCTCCTGTCTGGGGTGGTTTGACACCGCCCTGTGACAGGAAACTCTTTGTCCAGGCCTCCTCTGCCGGGTTTCGGTCAGCAGCAGGAGGCCAGACCCGTGTCTGTGGCAGGGGCATCCATTTTGTGGATCTGAGGCTCATTTTAAATCAACCGCGTTTCAGTAAAGTAACATGTCTTCTCCCTCTAGAAGGGTGAAATGCTACCCCCGTCGCCAGAACTGGCGAGGGGGTAGTATTCCAATTCGTATGACACCTTACACGACATGTTTTGATAAAGCCAAACCAAAGTTGCTATATAACCGCGAGGATTATAAGGCGCTTAAGAGTATATGGTATGGCATTATCCCGGATCAGCTTAGGGAGTTGTTCCCGACAGCTGCAGACAGGCTCAGCTCATGCCAGAGCACCATCTCACATAAAACCACGCACTCTGCCTCCAGGATTGATGAGGCCTTCCATAGGAGTGGCTTACAGGCTATATATGTGTCCAGATATAGGTTTAGATATAGGTATACTATATCTAAGCAAGGGGTGATTACACCCACTTGCCCCAGCTGAGTGATCAGCCAGTTGTGTCAATTTAAGAACCAGCCAGGGGTGGCAAAAGCTATGCTTCAGCCCCTGGTAGGCCTTGGTGGCACCTATGCCCTGAGCACCTATAGTGCATGGTACAGGGGCTGACAAGGAGTCCATTTCCAATTGTGGTATGTACCTATAGCACATGTATTATAAATTTAGAGAGAGAACAGCAGGCTGGGGGTCTGATTAGCAGGCCCACAGCCTCAGTAAGTCGAAAACCAGTGAAGCAAAAAGCAAAAATTGGGGTGACCATAGGATAGCAGACCCTACTCTCCTACATAACCCCCCCCCAAACGCAGGGACATTAAACTTAACCTTGACCAGATAAGTCTTCATGTTCTAAGTGGAAGTACCTGGAGAGACCATCTGCATTACCATGGTCAGTCCCTGGGCGGTGCTCCACTGTAAAGTCCATCCCCTGTAGGGAAATGGACCACCTGAGCAGTTTGGGATTTTCACCCTTCATCTGATTTAGCCACAAGAGGGGCTTATGGTCTGTCTGAATTAGGAAGTGAGTACCAAACAAGTATGGCCTCAACTTCTTCAGGGCCCAAACCACAGCAAAGGCCTCCCTCTCAATAGCTGACCAACGTTTCTCCCTGGGGGTCAGCCTTCTGCTAATAAAAGCAATGGGCTGGTCTTGACCATCTTGATTAAGTTGTGAAAGCACAGCTCCCACCCCCAACTCAGAAGCATCTGTCTGTACAATGAACTGTTTGGAGTAGTCAGGACTCTTCAGGATAGGTGTAGAGCACATGGCATTCTTCAGGTCATCAAATGCCTTTTGACAGCTAACTGTCCACTGAACCTTTTTGGGCATCTTCTTGGATGTCAAGTCATTCAATGGTGTCACAATGGACCCATAGTTCTTTACAAATTTTCTGTAATACCCAGTCAGGCCCAAGAAGGCTCTGACTTGTGTCTGGGTAGTTGGAGGAGCCCAGTCCTGTATGGTCTGGATCTTGCTCTCCAGTGGTTGAACTTGACCCCCACCTACTAGGTGGCCCAAGTACACAACCTTGCTCTGCCCTATCTGGCACTTAGTAGCCTTGATAGTCAGGCCTGCCTTTTGCAGGGCCTCCAGAACCTTCTTCAGGTGGATCAGGTGATCCTCCCAGGTGGAGCTAAAGACAGCAATATCATCTAGATATGCTGCACAAAAGTCATCCAGCCCAGCAAGGACTTGATTCACCAACCTTTGGAAGGTGGCAGGTGCATTCTTCAAACCAAAGGGCATCACCACAAACTGATAATGTCCACTAGGGGTAGAGAATGCTGTTTTGGCTTTTGACTCTTCAGCTAGTCTGATTTGCCAGTAGCCAGCTGTCAAATCAAATGTGCTCAGAAACTTGGCAGAAGCCAATTTATCAATGAGCTCATCTGCTCTTGGAATGGGATGAGCATCTGTCCTAGTGACAGCATTGAGACCTCTGTAGTCCACACAAAACCTCATTTCTCTCTTCCCATCTTTGGTATGAGGTTTTGGCACAAGGACCACTGGGCTAGCCCATGGGCTCTCTGATGGCTCAATCACTCCAAGCTCCAACATCTTTTGCACCTCAGCCTTTATACAATCCCTGACATGGTCAGGTTGCCTGTAGATCTTATTCTTCACAGGCAGATTGTCACCAGTGTCCACCTCATGGGTGCACCAGTTAGTCTGACTGGGTGTGAGTGAAAACAAATGTCTGTGGGCCTGCAACACCTGTCTGCAGTCCACCTGTTGCTGCTCAGTGAGGCTGCCTGCCAAGGCTACTCCATCAACTGAACCATCATCAGGGTTCTGGGAAAGCAGGTCTGGGAGAGGGTCACTCTCTTCCTCCTGTTCCCCATCTGTGGCCATGAGGAGACTCATGTCCTCCCTGTCAACAAATGCTTTCAACCGATTTACATGGAGCACCCTGTGGGGGCTCCTAGGGGTACCAAAGTCAACCAAGTAGGTGACTTCTCCCTTCTTTTCAATGATAGGGTAGGGTCCAGTCCATTGGTCCTGGAGAGCTGCTGGCCCCACTGGGTCCAACACCCACACCTTCTGCCCTGGCTGGTACTCAACCAGAACAGCCTTTTGGTCATGCCAGGCTTTCTGTAGTTCCTGACTTGCCTCAAGGTTTTTGGATGCTCTCTCCATGTATTCAGCCATCCTGGAGCGGAGACCAAGTACATAGTCCACAATGTCTAGTTTAGGCTTTTTGAGAGGTAACTCCCATCCTTCCTTCACCAGACTCAGTGGACCCCTTACAGGGTGGCCAAACAAAAGTTCAAAAGGGCTGTAGCCAACCCCCTTCTGTGGGACCTCTCTGTAAGCAAAGAGCAAGCAGGGTAAAAGGATGTCCCATTTCCGCCTAAGCTTCTCTGGTAAACCTTTTATCATTCCCTTTAGGGTCTTGTTGAACCTTTCAACAAGCCCATTGCATTGTGGATGGTAGGGTGTGGTAAACTTATAGTTTACTCCACACTCTTTCCACATTGCTTTTAAGTATCCAGACATAAAGTTGGTACCTCTGTCTGAAAGAACCTCCTTTGGAAAGCCCACTCTTGAGAAAACTGCAATGAGGGCTTTTGCCACCACAGGAGCTGTGGTGGTCCTCAGGGGAATTGCCTCTGGATACCTGGTGGCATGATCCACTACCACCAGTATAAATCTGTGCCCAGATGCTGTTGGAGGATCCATGGGACCCACAATGTCTATTCCAACTCTTTCAAAGGGTACCCCCACCACAGGTAGTGGTATCAGGGGGGCCTTTGTTGTGCCACCTGACTTACCACTGGCTTGGCAAGTGACACAGGAGCGACAAAACTCCTTGACATTTTCTGACATGTGAGGCCAGTGAAAGTGTGGAACAAGCCTGTCCAAAGTCTTATTCTGGCCTAAGTGTCCTGCAAGGGGAATATCATGGGCCAAGGTAAGAAGGAAGCCCCTAAACTTCAAAGGTATAACCAACCTCCTGGTTGTGCCAGGCTTGGGGTCTCTAGCCTCTGAATAAAGGAGCCCTTCATCCCAATACACTTTATGGGTACCTTGAGCATTCCCTGCAGCCTCAGCAGCAGCTTGCTGTCTGAGGGGTTCAAGTGAAGGGCAATCTAATTGGGCCTGCCCCAGGTCTGCCCTTGAGGGTCCCCCTGTCCCCAGAAACTCAACCTGATCAGGCTCAAGCTCCTCTGGGACAGTCTCCTCTTGGACTGCAGAATCAGTTTCCTGTGAAACTTGATCCTCAACCTGGGGCAAGTGGGAAGGCACAGCCTTAACCCTCTTGCTCCTTCTCTTGGGTTGTGGTTGGTCTATTGTTTCAAGATCCACCACTGGTTCAGGAAGGCACTTCTTAGCCTGAGACCTTGTCACTGCAAGGACATGAGCTGAAATCCCTAGCATTTCTGCATGAGTCCTGTACTCCACTTCTGACCAAACTGAGCTTTCAAGATCATTGCCTAACAGACAGTCTACTGGGAGGTCTGCACTCACAACAACTTTCTTTAGGCCATCTACCCCTCCCCAGGAGAAGTTCACAACAGCCACACTATGGGAAGTAGTGGAGTTGATTGCATTGGTCACTAGGTAACTTTCACCTAGTACAATCTGTCCAGGGTCCACAAAGTCAGGTGTCACCATTGTAACACTGGCACAAGTGTCCCTGTAGGCCTGAGCCAGTTTCTCATTGATTAAGGGAGTCTGCCTATATTTGCCCAGGTTACTGGGGCTTACTGCAGTGGGCAAAGATAAGTCCACATCATATAGGAGAACTGCCTGTGTGGGGATTCTGACTAGGCCAGATTCCACCTCAGTACCCAGGGTCAACCCTACTAAACCCTTTGGCTGTGTACCACCACTGTTAACTGTACTAGGGGGTGCAGGTGCTTTAGGAGCTGCAGTGGTGGGGACTGGATTTTTCTTAGTGCATTCACTGCCCCAGTGTGAAACTGATTTGCAGGTATTACACCAAGGTTTCTTTGGGCCATCATTCTTCTTTTTCTTGTTTCCATTTTGGGAACCCCCCTCCTTATTGCTAGTTTGGGGGCCTGAAGACTTCTGGTCCTTTTCTTTATCTTTCTGATTCCCACCCTTCTGGTCTGTTTTCTTCTGGTCACCTTGGTTCTGGTTTTTCTGCTTAATCCTTGTTCTGACCCATTTGTCTGCCTTCTTTCCCAATTCTTGGGGAGAGGTCAAATCAGAGTCAACAAGATATTGATGCAACAGCTGGTTCTGACAGTTATTAAGGATCTGCTCTCTCATCATAAGATTGTACAATCCTGTATAGTCTGAAACTTTACTTCCCTGCAGCCAACCCTCCAGAGCCTTAGTGGCACAATCTACAAAATCAGTCCAGTCCTGAGTCTGTGCTTTTTGGGTGTCTCTGAACAACAACCTGTATTGCTCAGTGGTTAGGCCAAACCCTTCAATAAGAGCACTCTTCAGAACAGAGTAGTTTTTGGCATCCTCAGGTCTAACAGTGAGGAGCCTGTCCCTCCCTTTCTCAGAAAAGGAGTACCATAAAATTGCTGCCCACTGATCCTCAGGGACCTGCTGTACCATGCAGGCCCTCTCTAGAGCAGTCATCCATTTGTGAATATCATCCCCTTCCTTGTAGGGGGGCACACTTTTTGTCAGGTTTCTATTGTCATAGGCCCTGTCTTTCTCTTTAGGAACTTTGCTGCCACCAGTGGCATCTAAGCCACACAATTTTCTTTCTCTTGCTAAAGCAAGTTTAGCTTGAGCCAAGGCTACCTCTTCCCTTTCTATTTGGAGTTGGACAGCCCTCATCCTGGCCCTATGCTCTTTTCTCTGGGAGGAAGTCATCCCTCTTTGAGATTCTCTTGAGGCACTAGAAAGATGAGAGTCCCCTGATGGAGATCTCACCCTCCTGTTGCCTGGGAGAATTAGGTTATGAGATCTGGAGTGGTGCTGGCCCTCTCCATTCTCATGTAGGTCCAAGTTGGCCTGGTTAAGCCTGGCAACCTGTACCTGGTTTCCCCTCTGATCCTGATCTTCAGGCTCTTCTACATCAGAGCTTTCCTCTTCCTCTTCTTCCTCCTCTACTTCATCTTCAGGAAGATCCTCATTCTCAGGGGAGTTTATCCCTTCACCTGTTTCTAAGGGAGCCTGACTCACCTTATCTAGGTCATCCTTTTCTAGGAGAGCTACTAGGGAAGGAATGATAGGGCCTCTGCCCTTTTTTAGCCCCCTGGCTGTGCACAAGGCACTCAGGTCTTTGTGGCTAAGGTTGTCATATCTGGATGTTGTCCCTATAGGATCAACTATTACAGGAGCAGAGCCTGAGGCTCTACCTGTATCAGACATGACTGCTAGTGAGGTGTAAGTGATGCACTTACCTACACTAAGTGGTTTCCTACTGTACCTTGCTAGTGAGTTGTAGTCAGGGTGTGCTAATCCCTTTAATCTACAACTACTAAGTTCAGTAGAACTTAATATGCTAAGCTTTTGATTTATATGTACCTAGAGGTACTTGATGTGATCTTTCAATTTGATAAAGATTGCAATGGTAAAACAAACAGCAAGCTCAAATCCGCACCGCTGCACACCAATGTGAGAAGTTGGCCTGATATGTAGTGTTTCCAATTCTGGAACCACTGGGTATCAGTCCAAACAAACCCCAAAGATGTCAGGTTGTAAGTCAACCTTGTTAGACAAGCTATCCTAGTGGTAGCATGGACTAAGCAGCCTTAAAGGCTTAACTTAAGAGGTCGTGTTAAGCGAGCTGTTTTACCACATACAATCCTGTAATCAAATGAAAGGACACCACACAAGTATATATTGTAAAAATATATGTATTTATTTCTAAATTACTCCCCAGTACTCTTTATGAGGAAAGGGGCACAAGCGTTAAATCAAAAGCACAGTAAAACATATAAAGTTGCACAATTATGGATGAGGGCGGGTGGCCACTCAGACCATATACTAAAAAAGTGGTATAAGGAACACTTATCGAACAGTGGTTAGGCCTAGGGCCTAGAGATTCGCTGGGAGCAGTCAGGACTAGCAATGATGAAGTCGGGAGTAGCCCACAGGAGACGGGTGCAGCACGGAAAGTGCGGCGCGCACCAATGCACTGTCAATGGTGCGTAAAAGTTAGTTAAAGTGAATTAAATGATACTTCCGCTGAACCTAGGAACACAAAACTTTAGACACAGACCCTAGAGGTGTGTACCAGTGTATAGACACCAGCGTTGCAATGTTACCTCACCCACAGGCCGTGGGTGCACAGGGTCGAAGTGGCGTCGGGTTCTGACACGCAGGTTCTTGGTGCTTGAAGCTGTTGCAGCTGCAGGCGATGTGAAGCAGAAGTGTCCGGTGCGATCCAAGAGGGGATCAAAGTAGAAAAGTACCTGAAAGCAGAGGGGACAGAGTCTGGGTCACTCAGCAGTGACCAGGGTGGAACCAGGACGGAACCAGGCAATGTCGGGCGCAATCAGGCGGTTGTCGATAGGCTTCTCTCCGCTGTCACGTGGGCTCTGGGGCATCTGCGACGTCCAGGAGCAGGTCACGATCTGTCCCACGTAGGCTCTCGCCGTCAGTACCGTCGGCTTCAAGATTGCAGCAAACAGCACTTGGCAAAAGCAATCCACGCGGAACCGGGAGATTGCTTATCACTCGAACCAGGAGGGTCAGAGTGGGGGCTCCTTTTCACAGGAGCTGGTTCAGATCTGGAGCAACCAGAAAAGCGAGTCGTATTTCAAGTTTCGTCGGCACAGGGGCCACAAGCCAGCTGGCAAGTGACCGGGCCAACGCGTCGAGCCCACACAAGCAGAAGGGCCCCACGCAGCACTCGTCGAGTGTGGAGGGGTGAGCTTTGGTGCAAGTGGAGCTCGGGGCTGGGGCTTCTCAAACCCCGGTGTACAGCTTCGAGGGTCTCTCGTGGGCTGCACGGTCAGCGTCTCGTGGCCTTTTCAAGATGGCGTGCCCCACGCTTCCGGTCGCCTCCACGGGTCTCAGCTCTGCAGGGACTGTGGATCGGGCAGGTAGAAGGCAGGCAAGCTTGATCTCGTCGATCTCTGTCGCTCGAGTTCCGGCGGGAACTGCAACAAAGCAAGGGTCGAGGGCTGGTTGGTACCTGTTTGCACAGGGTGGTCACTCCTTGACCACAAGGGAGATTCTTCAGTCTTCTAACGTCGTGCAGAAAGTCGAAGGGTCCAGAATTCGTTTCTTATGTTTCTTCAGGATGATCTGAGTTCCATTGGGACTGCTCCCCCTCTTATTCGAATCTGGGGGGTTGGACATCCTGCTAGGTCCCCTCCTATGGGTGGGACCCAGGAAGGGGGTGGTTACACCCCTCTCCTTTGAACCTGGCCGCGCTGGGACAGGGGCTGGGAGGCCCCAGAACCGGTTTGGCCGGATCCTGCAAGGGGCAGCCTTGTGCTCCCCAGGCAGTGTCTGGTTTCTTTGAAACCTCCCTACTCCAATCCACTATCTCCTGTCTGGGGTGGTTTGACACCGCCCTGTGACAGGACACTCTTTGTCCAGGCCTCCTCTGCCGGGTTTCGGTCAGCAGCAGGAGGCCAGACCCGTGTCTGTGGCAGGGGCATCCATTTTGTGGATCTGAGGCTCATTTTAAATCAACCGCGTTTCAGTAAAGTAACATGTCTTCTCCCTCTAGAAGGGTGGAATGCTACCCCCGTCGCCAGAACTGGCGAGGGGGTAGTATTCCAATTCGTATGACACCTTACACGACATGTTTTGATAAAGCCAAACCAAAGTTGCTATATAACCGCGAGGATTATAAGGCGCTTAAGAGTATATGGTATGGCATTATCCCGGATCAGCTTAGGGAGTTGTTCCCGACAGCTGCAGACAGGCTCAGCTCATGCCAGAGCACCATCTCACATAAAACCACGCACTCTGCCTCCAGGATTGATGAGGCCTTCCATAGGAGTGGCTTACAGGCTATATATGTGTCCAGATATAGGTTTAGATATAGGTATACTATATCTAAGCAAGGGGTGATTACACCCACTTGCCCCAGCTGAGTGATCAGCCAGTTGTGTCAATTTAAGAACCAGCCAGGGGTGGCAAAAGCTATGCTTCAGCCCCTGGTAGGCCTTGGTGGCACCTTTGCCCTGAGCACCTATAGTGCATGGTACAGGGGCTGACAAGGAGTCCATTTCCAATTGTGGTATGTACCTATAGCACATGTATTATAAATTTAGAGAGAGAACAGCAGGCTGGGGGTCTGATTAGCAGGCCCACAGCCTCAGTAAGTCGAAAACCAGTGAAGCAAAAAGCAAAAATTGGGGTGACCATAGGATAGCAGACCCTACTCTCCTACACAGTGGTTCTGCTTTTCAAAATCCAGGAAAGTGAAATATTTTGCCTCCGTGCTTATCATGAATAGGAAAGAAAAAAGGGTTTAATTGTTCCAGTTCTTGCAATTTTTTCATGGTTTATTGATTATGTTCATAAAGCACACACATCAAAACTGATGTTCCCTAAGCTGAAGCTGCTAGTAATTCAATGCCCTACCGATTCTTCTGGGCATGACCCATTGCCTTTATGCACACTAACATGCCAAAACTTTTACTGTCATTGTTTACCAAGACTGGAGACGACAACGCCGTAAAGATTTCCATCGCCCCCAATTTAGCTGCCAAGCTTACCATCTCATGTGGCTGTTGGCACATCCGCTGGCAGGTCACCATCAGACTGGAGATAAATAAATGCAAATCTTAAAAATAAAACAACAGGCCATCTCCATTTCTACTTCCAGTGTCTGAAATGGCATAGCCGTATCCATCAGGACCACCCCACATCTGCTGTAATTTAGGAAAGAGCCGAGGACACCCCTCTTTAAAGAACACTACATCACAGTGAAGTAAGAGCCATCTACGCTCTAAGAACCCAGCTGTGTTGCTCTCCATTTATTCCTGCTAATTTTTTGGCGCATTCTCACTTGCTCGTCTTTTCATCCGTAATTTACATCCCTAACACCGAGAATTACAAAACTGACATTCCGAGCTGCCTATTCCTCAGTGGGCTTCTGTTTTTTCTATTTTTGCTTCAGTGGATTCTTGCCTGCAGGAGTGACCCTGGAGGGCTCTGGTAATTGGGTGGGAAACATGCAATGTGCATGAAGGTTATTATTAGTTGTTTTCTGCTTAAAATGTCTTGTTACAGGAATTTGAAACTTAGATTTTTTAAGATTCTAATGCAGCCCTTTCCGTTTTACTCCAATGAATATCCTTCTGAATGTTCCATTTTCTGTGCAGTTTTTTTTACCAGCCGTGCGTACTGAGATAAAATATATGCAGCTTTGCGAAATTCATTCCCAGTGACCCAAATGAAGTATGCAGATACACTAAGGTGTAAAATGATATGTCGCACATGCCTATAATGCAGAGAGCAAAGTTTTCCTTTTCGAAGCAGAAACCAACACTGGTTCGAACACCCATCGTTCACGGTAATAACATCAGATCCATGCATTTTTCCATAGTTCACAAAAATGACTCAATTGAATTTCTGGTGACATTTACAATCTCTTCCTTTAGTATAGTACCTGTAAGAAGCATCCAAGTTTCCCACCTACTGCAGCTCAGTTTTCACTGGACAGTTTAGACGACAGCAGACTAGCGGCAGCTTCTTGCAAAGGTTTTTGGAGTAACAGCTACCTACGTATGATTTAACCACTTGAATGCGGGGCTTATTGCCCCGCTGTGCTGAGGGGAGAGGGGGCGCCAACAGCGCCCCAGTGCTCATGACGAGCTCAGCTCGTCATGACCACACCCGTTTGTGTAGAACGTTCGCACAGCAGGGGAATTAGCCCAGCGTGCGAGCTGTCCAACGGTCATGACGAGCTCAGCTCGTCATGAGCACACGAGCACCGTAGCTCATGACGAGCTGAGCTCATCATGAGTGTTCAAGGGGTTAATGTAGCACTAGCCTCGACTAGTGTAGGAGGAGAAGTCCTTTGCACTGGGCAACAAGTTCAGTTATTTACTTCCCTTCCCTATAGGCCTGCACCACTGGGCATCATAAACGGGGTAATCCACAATTGGCTCAATGTGCAATAATTCCCATAGGACACCATCTAAGGGTTGACCTGAGACCAATGTCCGACGATATGTTCATTAGACTATACCTCTTAACCTTTTCTTTGACTGGTACAGTCCTACTAACTGCACCAGCTGTTGAGGACTGAGCTAAACTCTGTAATCATTGGATGCAATCCACCCACATCGCCATTCGCTTTTCCTACACCACAACAGTGTGAATGCAGTGTAGACCAATGAAGTTCCCAAAGAAAAGGAGTAGGTAACAAAAAGAGAGCCTAACACAACCTGCTGGCTCTTTGCCACTTGGAGGGAGAGTGTTGTAAGTGTCACAAAATATACTCCTATGCGAGCAAGACAATCAGCAAGAAAAAAAATATAGGGCCTTATTTATGAAGTCCTTTGTCACATTTACGCCACCATTGCTCCACTTTTTGTGATGCTGCTGCGTAAATAATGTGCCATGTTGAGCCATATTTATGAAGTGATGCATCTAGGCAGATGCATCACTCCATAAACCCTTGTGTTACATTATACCTGCCTCAGGTATAATGTATGCAAGTCAGCTGTTCCCCCGCTTCAATGCCTCGTAGAAGTGGCGCATTAAAATCTGTAGGATTTCAGTGCACTACTTCTAGGGCACCATTGCATCAATACCTAACGCCTGCCAGATGGCAGGCATTAGGGTGGTGCAGGCCCTTTCACATGGGGCTTGCCTCATGTGAAAGGACACATTGCTGGAGTTGCGTCTGCTTTCAGACACACCCAGCCAACCCATCCTTTCTTTTTCCATCACCCGAAAAGGTCCATATGTTTAGTGTTCATAATAACATAAGCTCTACCTGTACATTATTAATAAGCTTTTCTTTGTGGACTGCCGACTAGTTAGGTAATGTGGAGATGCAGAATTGCTCTACTTCCTGCTTTAACATTAGTGTTTCTGTTAAAATATTTGTGTCCTAATCAAGCATCAGCCTGACATATAACATGAGCGAAAACACCAATAAGGTTATTTGTTTACTTGTTTTTCTTCTTTTTTTGTATGACAAATAGAACATAATATATTTTATAATATGCAGTGTATGATTTCTCTGCACTTCAATTATTTATGAATCACTACCTATGCGAACGATTGTCAAATTATTTTTTCCATTGCTTTTGAATTGATTTTATGATGTGTTCGATGGAAACCATGCCCAGTGTGATAAGGCATTATGGATCACCAGCAGAGGGCCATATTGGGCAGCCGAAAGATGCAAATATGGTCCTTTTTATTCGAAGGAGGATCGAAGGGAAATATGTATGGAAATCTGCTTCCTGTTTCTGATCAGAACACATCTCATTTTGTTTTGTTAACTAATCTGGAGGAGGACATCCTTGATGGTTATTGGCTATTTTTTGAAGTTGTTGAATTTAAAGTTTCACCAGCTCTTGGCTTTTCGTAAGGTGATCAGAGCCTGCATTTTATAATTTTTTAGCAAGGCATTTGGCTTACTTTATGGCGATTTAATTGTAGATGATGTAATAGCCTTTGTAGATAACGGTGGGTCTAACCTCAAGATATTTCAAGTGCATTGCAGTGTTATGTGTGTTTTAGGATCGTTAAGAAAGATAGTCTATGTGCAGAAACAAGTGTGTAAGAAACAGATTTTAATATTCTTTCAAATGTAATGTGTTAGAAATGGGATCTCTGGTTGGCCAAAGATAACACCTGCTGACCCTCTTGGTAGCTTGGAACGAGCAGTCAGGCTTATCCCAGAGGCAATGTGTAAAGCGTTTGCGCAACACACAAAACACAACAGCAACACCCTAGGCACACCACAAAAGAAATACCACAGAAGGTTATAGATAAAATTAGCCTTTGTAGTATCATAAAACACATTAGATCATAATCACACAATGTACACTGTGCCACCTGGCACTGGACAGAATCTACAGGGGATTATATACACATGACAGGGCCAGTTGGGCCACTGTCAGAACAATCACAAAGGGAAATTAGCAAATGTAGAACATATACTAACTGTAGCACAAAATAATAATTGTAGAGCACAGCCAGTAATTACTGGAGCAATAATGACCTCAGCAATATCTCATTGGGCCTAAACACATTAGGAGGCATAAATCACAGTGCATAAATACAGCACATAACTCACATGTCCTGCGCACCTACATAAATCACAGTATGCACAAATCACCTTGGGCAGGAATCAAATTTGAGCCCCATGCAACTGGCCTTGCATGGGGCTCAAATGTCCTTTGTCCAAATAGTCAGGGCTGGGCTGCTAGTACAGCAAACTCCAAAGGTGCGCCAAACACTCAAGCCTAAACGTGGCAGCTGCCCACTACTTGCTGAGCAGCTGTGCAAAGGAGCCCTGGCACCAGAGTGCCTCCTGAACCCCTCACTGGGACTCTATTGCCAAAAGAAAGTGCCCCCGTTATGCAACTGCCCACTCTCTCTCGCGGTGCAGCTGGAAGTGAGCCCTGCACCACTGTGCCTTACAAAGGAATGGTCCCGAGTCCCACTCCGGAACTTTGCCCAATAATTGCCGCAACATGTTGCAACAATGCCGCAAGCACTGCCTATGTGCCTCGAGAGGCCCCAACAGGCGGGGCATTCAGCCCCCACTCCCTTACTGGGGGAGCACTGGTGGATGCCTCTGGGTCCCCATGGGTGAGGGCAGGCACCGCCAACGTGCCTCAGCTCTCTCTCACCCCCGGGCCCCTCCTCACCTGGTCAGGCGGTCTCCTTCTTGTCATGGAAGCGTGGGATAGGCTCCCGTCTCCTTCCTTGATCACAGGAGCATGGAGTAGGCTCCCGTCCGCTTCCTGCTTTGCTTCTCCGGAGCAGGGGGTGCACTCCCGTCTGCTCCCAGCCTCTCCTTCTCTGCACAGGTGCATGGGGCAGGCTCCCGTCCACTTCCTGCTTTTTCTGGTCAGGCCCCACCCACGTCTCGGCTAGGGTTGCCTGACTTCCTGTTGCTTCCGGGTCACGGCTGTGAGTCTTTCCCTTTATACACACAGCATTGCAGGGTGGGCACCCGTTATTTAAACAAAGGTGATTGCGGCCATAACGCAGGGTGCGCACCTGCCATGCATGAAATATAGGTGATTGTGGCCATAACACGGGTAGGGCACCCGCTATTTAAATAAAGGTCATTGCGACCATAACACGGGGTGGGCACCCGCTATGCATTAAATCTCTGAGGCGGCAAGTCAAAAAGAAAAGCGCTTTCCAGGTGCTAGGACAGAGTCCCCACACTCTCTCACACAAAGTCAAGGGTGGGCTCCTGCTTTACCAGCAAAGCACAAGGAATCCTACATGTTGTGTCTCCCTCGCAGCCTCACGCTGCCAACGCCAGCTTCTCTCCTCTGCTGGCACTTCCAAACAAATAGTGCCTTCGAGGTGCTCCTCCCAGCAAATGAAGAGCACTTCTAATTTAAGGCAAAGCGCTCCCAAGGTGCTAGAAAGGTTAAAGTCTCAAGTCCAGGGGAATACCCTCAGGAGGAAGGGGACACAAGGGTGGGCTCAGGCAGGCCAACACAAAGGTCCCTCCAGCATGGAGGCAGTCCCTTGTTGTGGTTCCTCTTGGAGCCCAGCTGCATGAGCCCCCCAGCGTCAGGATCAGCACACCCTCACACTGGGGTCACAGCCCCTACATTTACACACCCCTTTCCCTTTGTCACATAACACAAGGCTGGGGGAAAACCAGATGCAACTGATTTGGGGGGAGCTTTGGAGCACTTTGTTGTGCTCAGCTCCTCTCCGCTTTGTCAGGTTGGGCCTAGGTGCTCAGACGCACCACAGGAGGCAGAGCCAGCATTGTGGAGGTAAGGCACAGCCCTATTCAGGTCCCAGGTGCAACTCCTCCCCCCATCTACCTGCAGATATCCCTATTCACCACTGGGCAGACCCATCCTGGCTCCTGGAGCCAAGCACACCATCCAGCCCGTCAATCATAAGCCAGACATGCACTCCACATCAGGCAAGAAGACACACAGCACACAGAAATGCCAACTTCTAAAAGTGGCACTTCTCCACCAGTCACAATAAATCTGCGCACACCATTGCGCAGCATCTATTCTCATGAGTGCGCACATACAAAACTCGCCCCTGCACTCCTCGCACACCAGGAATTACCATGGACACATATCTCCCCCATGAATTCCTATGGGAGGGCAGGCCAGTCTCACCAACTGCACTCAGAGTGCATATGCACTTTACACTGGTACACAGTGCTGAAGTGCGCAGAGGCCAAAAACAACTAACATCATGTTACATTAAAAGGCAAAAAGTTTAGGGGTGAACCTGCAAAAAGGGCCAAGTCCAACATAATGTTACTGTGCAATAAAGGTAAAAAGGAACTGGATATCTCTTGGCAGACGGAGATGTCCTCCTACTGAGAAACCCCATAAACGTATGTTACGATCTACAAAGCAAAGATTCAAAGAAAGTTGTTTATTTGAATAGACTTGTGCTCCTTGTCTAATAAATACTTTTTAGGTCAGGCTTAATAG
Source organism: Lissotriton vulgaris (assembly GCF_964263255.1). Lineage (NCBI taxonomy): Eukaryota > Metazoa > Chordata > Amphibia > Caudata > Salamandridae > Lissotriton > Lissotriton vulgaris. Next base: position 603,870 of record NW_028255510.1, on the reverse strand, counting down.
ACAGCTTTCTCGGTCTAGCAGGCTTCATGTTTTCCATCAATTTGTAAGAACATTTCTCAGACACACTGTTCTATGTATCAGATCCCAGGATAGAATAAGCTGTGGACAACTCATGTCACATACAGTATGAAAAAGCATTAAATGATTATTTTGTAGTTACGGATTCTTGACCCCACGCACTGTACCACAGCATATAAACGGATAATTGATAATGTGCATGTGAGACAGTTTCAGACTTGTAATATTTAACGAGCTTGTTGAATAAAAAGATTTGTAAAAAAAATTGTAAGAAAAATACATAGATATATTCAAAGGCAGGGCCTTTCAGCCAGCCCTCTTCATCCATTGGACTGATCATGTGTCATTCACATTTTGCTTCCACCTACCATAGCATACAGCACAGGCAATGGATCCACCCACTTCAGCCATTAGATCTCTTAATTGTGAGTGACAGCATTTTGATTGTGCACATACACACATCTTCCTAGTAAGTAATGCACTTCAGTTTAGGGCTGGTGGGCAATCTCTGCTTTAAGTTCATGTTTTTATAATTATACTCTTCAATGAATTATCTTTAGTAGATTGTTATGCATATCTTTGCCTGTCATCTTTAGATGGCAGCATTTTTATTTTTTAATATTTTGAAACTTTTAAATACTGTTAGACCTTTCATCCTTGCTGTGGTTTCCCCATGCTATTTGCCTTTTGGCCTCCCGTTTTGCTGGCTTTAGGATCCTGGGCACTTTTCCATTGATAACCAGTGCTAAATGGCATATGCTCTGTACCCAAACCAAAGTAACATTGGCTTATCCACACTTGGCATATTAGATTTACTTCCCTAGTAGAATGCACTATATGTGCCTAGGGCCTGAAGAGTAAATGATACTAGTGGACCTGCAGCACTGATTGTGCAACCCACTCAGTAACCCTTTAAACCTGGCTCAGGCTTGCCTTTTCAGAGCCTGTGTGTGAAAATTTTAAACCTGCAATTTCGACCTGACAAGGTAACGTACATGCCTGGCCCAAACATCCCATTTTATTACATGTACGTCACCCTTAAGGAAGGCCATATGCAGTGTATTTAAAAGTTAGGACATTTTATTTTAGTTTTATAAGTCCTGATAGTGAAAACTACTGCAAGGCCTATCTCTCCAATAGGTTAACATTGGGATTGCCTTAAAACATATTTTAAGTGTAATTTTCAATTCGGAAAAGATAGAGATTTGGAGTTTGGTGTCCTGGAACTGTAAGTCTGAAAATGCCAATTTGAGAAAGTTGGCATTTTCGTACTTCAACCATTCTGTGCATCTACATGTTTCTAAATACACATGTCTGGGTTGAGTGACAGCTGGGCTTTGTAACCATTTGCAGACAGTCATACAAAGGGAGAAGGGCTGTGACATTGGCATCTTAATAGCCAATCACCAGTCTTCCTGAGGTTGATTGAGAAGGAGGAGCTAACACTTGCACCTGAATAGGGCTGTGCCTGCCCCACAAAAAGAGTTGCATATCCCCTGTAGTGTGTCTGGTGCCCCAGGGCAGGCAAGGTAGCGACCTTGTGATCTTCAAAGGCTGCTTTGATGTCTTCCCCTCTTTAAAGGCACATTGGGGTATAAGTACTGCTCTCCGGACACCACCAAATCAGAAATTTGCTTGAACCAAGGATATTCTGCCTGGATGTAGAGCTGTTGTACTGTAGGAGGGACTGCCACTTTGCAAACTGCATTGCTGTGCTGGTCTGCTGCCTGCTGATTGCTGTGCTGTATGAGGGACTGGCACTTTGCTACCTGCTCTGCTGTGTTGCCCTCTACTTCCCTCCTAGGAGTTAGATTGACTGGACTTGGTCTCTACATCCCTGAATCCAAGATTCTCCAAGGGCTTTCTGGCTTGTCTACTGTTTCCTGAAGTCTCTTGGACACAAAAGACGTCTTGCGGCTCTGCTGGTGCTGCTGGACACTGCAATCTGTGAGTCCTACCCTTGCCTGAGGTGCCCTTCTCCAGTCCGGGGCCTTAGAAGTGTGTTCTGCAGCTGTGTTTTTCAAAAAATTGATGCAGCCGTCCCTTTACACCAATCAGAACTGATGAAGTGTACTTCGACATAGTGCTGATTCAATGACGTCACGGAGTTCAAAGGCAAAGCAGTGTAGATCCTTTGACACCATCTTCGAGGCTCGACCATGCAGCACCGATCCTTCGACATCCTCTGTGAGGCTCAACTCTGACGCATCGAGACGAATGGATGGAAAAGACTGACACATCATGCTGTTGTTGTTGTTGCTTTGTTCCATACAAGGTACTTTTTTCAGCACACCCAGCATGTGTTCTTTAGCAGACCTGCCCCACCCTTCACAGTCAGTCTGAACTTTTGATTTGCACCAGTCTCACACGACCTCAGGTAACTTGTTGATCGCTAGTGATTGCTAAGCACTGTTTTTGCATTTAATCTTTAAAAATGTATATCTCAAGTTCTACTTATGGGATTTATGTTGTTTTGGACTTTTTTACTCAGATAAATATTTTTTACCTTTCTAAATTGGTGTGCAGTCTTTTGTGGTGTTTTCACTGTTTGACTGTAAGTAAAGTGTGCAAAAGTACTATACACATTCCCTCTTAAGTTATTACTGACAGCTTGGGGCGGAGCTGCCAGAGGGTGAGCACAGGTTAATTTAGGGTATGTATCACTGTTACCCTGAGTAGGTTTATAACATAACGTGTATTTGTAAAGCGCACATTCACCCATAGGTCTCTTGGCACTGAATAACAGATGTTTATTGTTACACAACTCAATGGTACTCATTTTATCGACCTCAGATGGATGAAATACTTAGTGGATCTGCCGCGATTTGAACCTGTGACCATGAGGTAAAACATAGGCCCCTGCAGTGGATGCATTAGTCCACTGATCCACCAGACCTAGTTTATGGCTCTTGCTTGGACAGGGTGTATAGTCTGCCAACTAGAAACCCCAGTTTCTAACACTGACTATTGTATATGTTGCAAAATAATAAGAATAAAACATCACAGGTTTGCCAAGGTCAGACCACATACCTTTGCCAGTAATTGTTTACGCTTAACGGTCTTTTTGTTCTTGAAAAGGGAAAATGTAAGATGTAAGAGCTGATGTTATTTGAGGTTTTTCATTTATTCTTATGCTCCCTCAGCCCGACGCTGTTCAACGTCTACATGGCTCCCCTCGCTCGCATCGCCAGACTACACGACCTCAACATAATCTCCTACGCTGATGACACCCAGCTGATCCTCTCCCTCACCAAGGACCCCCTCATTGCTAAATCCAACCTGCACCAGGGTATGAAGGCCGTCGCCGACTGGATGGAGGCAAGCAGGCTCAAGCTGAACACGGACAAGTCGAAGATCCTCATCCTCGGGCCCAACCCCTCGGCATGTGACGACTCCTGGTGGCCCCCGACCAACCACGCACGCAACCTAGGGGTCATCTTCGACTCCACGCTCAGCATGACCAACCAAGTCAACGCAGTCTCCTCCTCCTGCTTCCACACCCTCCGCATGCTCCGCAAGATCTACAGATGGATCCCGACAAACACACGGAAAACAGTCACCCACGCCCTCATCAGCAATCGACTCGACTACGGAAACGCCCTCTACACCGGAGCCCTGTCCAAACTCATCAGCAGACTCCAAAGAATCCAGAACGCCTCCGCACGCCTGGTCCTAGACGTCCCACGCAGAGACCACATCACCCCTCACCTGAGAGACCTACACTGGCTCCCCGTCAACAAAAGAATCATTTTCAAACTCATGATCCACGCACACAAAGCACTCCACAAGACCGGCCCAGCATATCTCAACAGCAGACTCTACTTCTACGTACCCAACAGGATACTTCGCTCAGCCGACCTTTACCTGGCCACCGTCCCACGCATCCACAAAACCAACTCCGGGGGCAGATCCTTCTCCCACCGCGCCGCCAAGACCTGAAATTCCCTCCCCCTCCTCCTATGACAGACCACAGACCTCCCAGCATTCAGAAGACTGCTCAAGACCTGGCTCTTCGACCACTAGCTGCAGCTCCCCCCCACCCTCCCCACCCAGCGCCTTGAGACCCTAGCAGGTAAGTAGCGCGCTTTACAAATTCCTGGATTGATTGATAGTTATGTGTTATATGTTCTAGATTTTTTGAAGTACGCACAAACTTTTTCTTCAGAAATACATTGTTTCATTAGTTTATTTGGTAGCTTTTGGTAAAACACTGATGTTTATTGTAGCCGGTTTGGCTCAGAGGTGAAAACTGCATCATATTATACTACAAAAAGACAGACTTGAAAAAACTTTTGCCTGTTATTTATGTGAGTATTTATTTGTGCCTGTGTCTTCCTATCGACCCACATTCAATAACTTTTCACTCCTGTTGATCTCTAGAAATTGTGCTATTAATATTATTTTATTACTGCTCAATTTAAAAATAGCTCTGCTTGTCCCAGTTACTTATCATCAAAGTTTGCGGTTCTGATCAAAGCCCTGGTCTATTGGGAAATGGTGCTGGCTATGAACTCTTATCACTGTTATATATCCAAAGGTAAAACAAGATGTGTGGAAAGCACTGACAATCAGAAGGGATCAATGTGGAGGCATGCTCTTTGCTGCAGGTTCCAGTATGTTAGAATCTAGAAAGCCTTCCAGGTCCTTCTTATGTGGAAGGTTGCTATCCAATATAAGTTATTAGTCATGATTTTCCAAACACTTGTGAGCAATCCTAGCTAATAAGTGATTAATTGTATCAAAGAACTTTGTACAACACAAGCAATGCCATACTGACCAAGATTACCCTACATAATGACATTGGTACAAGTATTGTGTCATTACTTATATCATTTTTTATTAAATAAAGTTTCCTTTGGAATAGATTGTTAGACCTGTCAGCCTTAGGGTGGTCTGCCCCCAAACGTTTTGCCTGATTACCTCCTCTTTTCCTGAATTTATTTGTTGGTCTTAGGACTTTGAGCACCTTACCACTGCTGACCAGTGCTCAAGTGCATGTGTTTGTACCCTAAACAAGGCAACATTGGTGTATGCATAATTGGCTTGACAAGTTTGCTTGTAAGTCTCCTGTAAAGTGGTATACCATATAGTAATAGTTTTTAAAAAAAGTGTTACGTGCTTATGTCTACTCGACTTTGTAAATTTAATTGATTTTTATTATATGTTTGTATGTCTGCTTTTATGAGTAATACTCGAATAAAGCACTTTTGAATTGAATTACCATATACCTGTAGCCTGTAAATTAAATGCTACTAGTAGGCCTGCAGCACCCACACAAGTAGCCCTTCAAGCATGTCTCAGACCTGCCACTGCAAAGCCTGTCTGTGCAGTTTTACTGCCACATCAACCTGCCATTTAAAACTCTTTGCCAAGCCTTAAACTCCCCTTTTATTATGCATAGGGCACCCTTAAGGAAGGCCCTAGGCAGCCCAATGGGCAGGGCACTATGTAAGTAATATGTAGGACATGTACATTTTATGTTTTGTATGTCTATGTAGCAAAAAATGCCTATATTCGTTTTCACTACTGTGAGGCCTACTCCTTTCATAGGTTAACCTTGGGAATTCGTTAATTCACTTTTAAGCTGTAATTCCAGTGGAGTAGCCATGCCATGTTTTATATTTTTGCAATGATAATGATAAATACTCTTTAATGGTAAAGTTGGATTTAACAATAGTATTTTTGAAATGCTACTTTTATAAAGTGGACATTTCTCTACTTCTGCATCTCTGTGTGCCAGCATCCTGTCTCCAATACACATCTGGGGTGGGATATGGCTACACTTTGTGCATTCTCTCTAGACAGGAAGGTTGGGTGTGTTTGAATGCCCATCTGCATTCTGATGGCTCTTCCTGGGCAGGAAGGGAGGGAAGAGCAGACACTTACACCCGAGTAGGCAGTGTCCTGTCCTCACACACAGGGCTAATTACCCCCTACAGATAGTTTGGAAAAGAATGCACTTCAAAGACCCTTCTCTGAATTCTCCACCAGATCAAAGGCCCTACTGGGTATAAGTACTGGGACTCTGACACTACCAATGCAGGCACTTCTGGTTCTGTAACTGAAATTTGTCAGAAGGACTGCTGTTCGAATTCAAGGAATGCTACTCTCGACTGCTGCCCTGAAAGGACTGCTTTTCTGCTGTGTTGCTCTACTGCCTGCTGCTCTCTGATCCTGCTAAGGGGGGGCTGGACTCTGCCCTGCATCCAAAGGGCTTGTTGGCTTGCCTCCTGTTGCTTGAGACTCAGGGATATCAAAGCCTCTACCCCATCTCCTGTGCCTGGTTCACTGGAAGTGGGTCAGATACTTGCACCAGAGAAGTCAATAATCCCCAGTCTGCTAGTAGCAGAACTGACACATCGACCTTGAGGTGGGAGTAGGACCAGCACATTACATTTGAAACCAGTGAATCGCCTCCAGAACCCAATGCATCAGAACCATGTATCACCATCGCAGCTGTGCAGACAGATCGGCGAATCAACCCGACTGCACAGAGAAAATCAGCCCATCGCATCAGAACAAAAGCCTTTCAGCTTTGACGCTTCATCTACAGAACTGACGCATCGCCACTACTGCAGGATTGCCACCAACACATCGCTTGGCCATGCTTGCATCTCGCTGTTGCACCCAGGATCAAGGTATTCTGTTCCCCGGGCCTGCTTGACTCGTGTATCTGGCCAGCAATCCATTGTTGTTGAATTGAACTGTTGATTTTGCCATGGTCCAGTGCAACCAGATAACCTCCATTGGTGCTTATTGCTCATAAGCGCTAGAACTCTTTGTATTCTTTAAAGAAAATCATACCTCTACTTCTCCTTATTGAATTTTTGTCAATTTGGTCTTGATTTATTTATAAAATTATTGTCTATTTTTTGTAAATCTGTCTGGAGTCTCTTTGTGGTGTTTTCATTGTGTTACTTTGAGTTGTGTTGCACTAATACTTTACACATTGCCTCTTTAGTTTAGCCTTACTGCCTTGTGTCAAGCTACCACGGGGTGAGCACAGGTAAACATTTTAGTGTGTATCTTACCCTGACCATGATTGTGGTTCCTGCTTGGACAGGGTGCATAACTCCATCAACCAGAATACCAATTTGTAGCATAGATCATGACAAATAAACCCAGACATGAAGTAACCATTAAAGATTTAACTTTGCTATGTTGAAGGTATCTTACCATACAAAAAGGCCTGACATGTCCTGTTAAAACATAGTGTTAAAACCCAAGGATAATTTCAAATGATCGGTAATGTAGAAAATATGGAAGTAGGGTAAAAATAGATACCTGTTAGAAGACCTTAACGGGGTCTATCTAACTTAAGTTCATGAGAGGTGCATCAATAATAGATATCCAGTATAGACACATACATTTTATTTTGAAATAAACTAAATATAATTCATGTGCAAAGTAGACATTATGCTAAAACTCTGTGAGAAATATGGCCCTCCTGGATCTATTTTAAACTCACCTATTCTCAAAGGTCAGCTAAAACCTGAAGAACTGGAATCCTCTTGCAAACAAGCCCCGATAACACATGAGACATTTGATCCATTTATTAAGGGACTGTTTTTTAATACAATGCCTATTGGTTGTATGTGGTAAAGGTCCTACCACAAGAGTATTATATTTAATGTATTCGGATTTACAAAGTAAGTGATTATGTATTATCCAAAGTATGTAAATTGTTGAGTGCCAGTAACAAAAATGAACTTTGTTTCTGTTTGTAGTGGTGTTCCATGAATCTTTTAAACAGAGGTTTAGTTCATGATCAAAAAATGAACTCACGTTTGTTTAATTTCTGTTATGTTTTCCATGTTTTAAAGATGTGTCCCAGTTGTCGAGCACATGCATACAACAAGCATACACAGATGCTTTCATCTGTGGATCACACCACTTTTATTTAATCATTGTTTTACATATATTTGTGTTGTTTTCCCCTTTCTGGGAAAAAGTATTAGCTAAGCCATGAAATTGAATTATGTATCAAGCTTGAGTGTTTCATATTGTTGTTGCCTATGGGTATTATTTGATGTACAGATCATTCTTACATATTTAGCAAATGTTTGAAGTAGATGGTTTTTATGTTACTCTTTTTCCTATTTTGAAAGCGCACAGACATCAGGAAGTTTCTTGGTGCTAGGTTAACAGAAACTTTACGCACAACCTACTGTTCAATCGTATGCTTGTCTAAAAAGCTATCAGCCTGATTCATCAAGCCGAAATCGGCTCGCAAAGGGCCAGATTCTGAGAATCTGGCCCTTTGCGAGCTCTATTTTTGCATTTGGGATTCATCATCCCAAATGCAAAAATCGGTAATAGCGATGTCGCAATTTTGCGAGGAATTACATTTAAGGAATCTCTATTTGAGATTCCTTAAATGCAATTCATCATTCATTAAAAAATTGCGAATTCGCAATTTCGGCCCGCTATTTACCGCGAGGTCAAACCTCGTGGTAAATAGCGAAAACTTAGAAAAATGCTTTTAAAAGCATTTTTCTAAGTTGCATGTTGTACACACACATGTCCTTTGGACATGTGTGTCCGCAACACCTGTTTCAATTTGCATTTAAGGGGTGCTACAGGGTGTCCTTTGGACACCCCTGGCACCCTTTAAATCTCTTTTTTATTTGCGATTAGCTAATTGCTAATCGCAAATAAGGAATACTCCCCATTCATTCATATGGGCCTTTTGGCCCATAGGAATGAATGGGGAGTTATTCCTTATTTGCGATTAGCAATTTGCTAATCGCAAATAAGGATTGTGTAGGAATCGCAACTCTTTTTGCGATTCCTACATGAATCCCGTTTTGCGAGTCTGTAATAGCGATTCCTTATGAATCGCTATTATAGACTCGCAAAACGGGTCTATGATGAATCAGGCTGTATGTCTTCAAGAGTTTCCTGAATTTAGTGCAATGGGGGGTGGACCTGATATCAAGTGTCGGAATGCTCTTGGCCATTTCTTCCAATTTATTCTGGTCAATAGACCTTTTTTTAACCTGAGCAGAAAAGTGGTTAGCAACAAATTTAAGATCTTAAAGTACAGCGTGACATCAGGACCACACAATAACAGTCTGAGTCAGTAACTTGAAGTTAAAAGGTTTATTGCAAACTCAAAGCCAGACTAATAGAAATCAATCTCAGGAACATACTATAAAAGTACAGGATTATCAAAGGAAGACCAAAGCGGCATACAATATTGGTCCCCAACAGCAAGAAGCATACAAGTATTGCATTAGCAGCAATGCAAAAGATAAGGAATAAGATTGGATGTCTAGACAAATGGTTTCCATTATTCTCCCTATACATGAAAAAGTTCACAACCGCTTCTAAGCCCTAATGTAAACAAAGGATAGTAGAAACCCTATTAAATCAAGGAAGCAAACATGTCGGCATCAGAACCTCTGCAGAAGTTCTCTAGGTAATAAGTCATGTATAGCATGAAGCTACACAATCAAAGATGACAAGATAGGTCTGTAACTCTTCAAGTCTAAAGGGTGTCTGATCAAATCCAAGATTGGTTCTCTAAATAAAATGCACAAAGAACATTTGAGAAATATTATTTCATACACATAATAATACTTTTCCAGTTTGCAAATAAAACTTGGCACCTTGAACACTACTCCCATATTCTAGTCTATGATTCCAATGCATCTTTGGATTCCTCCCTTTGTCTGATAGTACCAACTGGTAACACTCCCTTTGTTCTTCATTGAAATTATTTGATCTTGCCAGTTCTTCCACACCTTTCTATCTCTAAAATGCAATGTGCTTTTATTTGCTAATGAATTCCTTTGGTATGCCCCTGCAGAGACGAAAAACATGCAGAAAGCCAACTGTCACATTAGTAGTAAATATCTTGACTGTAAATTTATGGTCCACAATCACTAACTAAGCAGTTTATTTTAATTGCATATTAATTCTACGACCTACATATAATCCAATAAACAATATTGTACTCTTCTTTGTGGCACGGCACAATACACTAATACATGTATTATTAACTAAAAATGACAACTGGTCACGATTTAAAAAGAAAACTTTGAACACTTACATGATTCAGTTTTACTAATCCCTGGCAAATGCACTGCATTAAATGCATTTTAGCGCTCCACCTTACAATCCAAACCTATAAAAGATTAATATCAGCAATCCAGATGTCTCTGAAAAGGTAAAACCTTAATATGTATAGACATATATGTCAAAATCGCACAATAAATGCACTTTCTATACCTTTAGTGCACCATATCTCATTGGTATTATTGCATCACAAGTGTTCATTAGGTAAATGGAATATATAAATAGATACATGGCCTAGCCAAATGTAAATGGATGGAGCCAAAATTATGCTACTCCGAGTCGGAGGGCATTCCTGATGCAGACAGGGAACCTTGGTTGTTTCTCTTTTGACTTGCTGTTTTAAGTGGAATAAACAAAGAAGCAATCACTCCTGTTTATAAGAGGTGAGAAACACATTTTCTCCAGACTCTTTCTGCAAGATGTCTTGAAAACAATGTTTCATTGTACATTCAGAAAGAAACATTTTTTATAATTAGAAAAGTATTAAAAATGTTAGAAGGAATCCGTCTATTCATGTCCATATTCTTACTTCAGCTTGATTATATGTGAGCTCTCAGCCTGAAAAAAACTTAGAGCCTCAATTTTACAGAACCAATTCCCCAGGCATTATTCATTACTCGTATATATTTTTTAAATGCCTGAGATCCACATTCGTACTAATCATAGATCAAATATCTATTTCCATATAGGAGAATGTTAAATGCATTCAACATGGAAATACAATCCACGCCTTTGAGAGAGACATCCCTAAATGTATTGTTAGCCCTGGCATCCACGTGGCTCAGGTTGAACCCATCCTAGTTACTCTTCAAAGACTTGAAAAGAGTTGATCCAACCAGAGCATAGAGAATGGCTAATTATAGAAGAGGAGAAGTGAGACAATAGACTTGAGTGTCTTTAACCCCTCCCCTGCTGATGATGGAACCGCTCCGTCATCAGCTGCGGTGGCGCTGTGCTGATGACGGAGCGGTTCCATCATGGCCCTGCCGCCGCGCCTGCGCGGCGCGTTCTATTGAGCGGGCGGGGCCGTGACGGAACCGCTCCGTCATGAGCACAGCGCAAGCGACGCTGGTGCGGAGCGGTTCCGTCACCAGCATGCGCCCGCCGCTCGGCCGCCCTCCCCCCTTAGCAATGCGGCGGAATAGCCGCCACAGTGAAAGGGTTAATTGTGTATATTCTGTTACAAATATGTCTACATCACCTGACCCGCCTGAACTGATGGTGCCTGAATCCAGGTTTGAATTCTAAACACTCATTCTAGGCTCCTCTATGTGAATGATTTGAGCAATCCATGAATGCACCGCTGGTGGTGATGGCTGTGAATACCTTCAGGCTGAAATGAGGACACCACTAGTGACATGGTCTGTAAGAGAAGTGTGGCTTAAGTGCACAAAGTGCTCAGCCCGCACAGATGATTACACTACTGCACTTTGGCTGTCATCAATATTGATTGCATGTGCTGTACACTTTTCTTTTAAAGTGCAGCGTTTACTTTCCCAGCCGTAATAATGCTGTGTGCAGGGGCAATTCTCTGCCACCACATTCACAAACAACAGTTACTCAAAGGAATTCGGACATTTTCCATGCAAACGAGGAAAAATGCATCTGCCTTGATCTGTATGCTCCCATTATGTAATAAATTCCTGAGACAAAACATTCTCCCGGTGAGGTGCATGTTGTAGAGGTGGTCTGCATTTTACACCCTCATGACGCATCAAACTCGGCTAACACATGCATTTCATACCAGTTTATGCAGTCACAAACTGTACCCCTTCTGCCTGCCTGGCTCCCTGCCACAGGCAGGCCAGTGATTCCCTGTCACAAAGACAGGCAACAGATTTTACCCGGGAATCCCTGCATTCAGTCTTTGATGATGGACTGAAGCCCCCTGAAAGTGGGTGTAGTAAGAAATGGCACCCAATCTAGTGGCTGTTCTCAGGCTCCCCCTTAAATCATAGTGGAACCATTGACTACACCTTCAGAATGGAATGAGGCATCACCTCCCTCCGAGATAAGACACTCACTCCAAAGCTCAGGTGCTCACTAAACAACTGAGGGTCTACTTTAAGGAAGACTTACCAAGGAGGGATGTTGCTCCACCAGAACCTGCTCCAGGTTCGGGGAACGGCTCTCATGCCCCGGGACACATTCATCGCCACACGACATCACCTAATAAGGCAAGTTTTGTGTCTTTATTGATTCAATAAGGCCCTCAAGTTTCCATAGTTGGAGATCCATGACGGAGAACGATTGAACCTCAGAGTTTTGATTGAACTAGATTAAGTTAATCTAGTTTGTCCTGCAACCCTCAGTTCGTACAGAGATTCAGAATACTCACTGATAACTCTGAAGTATTTAGCTCTCTGTAATATCTCCTAAGAAGAAACATAAACTCGTTAGGAGGGCTATTGGGCACTGGGAGAAAGGACTTCCTACTTTCACTGGATCTAGATCAGAAGTGACCACTCGACAAACGCAAATGTATTTTTAATTAACCTTATATAATAGTTGTTTGTTTAATGGAGTGCATAATGCAGCACTTGCCAAGATGTCACTCATTCAATTCAAAGGGTTCTCAGTTTACCGACTTCAGAAGCATGAAAGGCTGGGCCTGCTTTGCCGGGAATCAAACGCCTGACCTTCAGGTCACTGTAAATGGCAGAAGAGTGACTTAATTCCCCAAATTTCTTTGCTCCATGATAACAAAAGAAATGATTGTGCACAAGGGCGCAAGTTAAATTACAATTTGAATTCAGTGGCAAGGATCTAATAAAACACTCATTAAACATTTATTAATAAACCTTCAAACTTAAAACATTTATTAATACAGTTTCTTGTTTTTAATCTCAAAAAATCACTTTTGCTCCAAGCCCTTCAAGCGCTGCAGCTTAATTGGTTCTGCCGCTGAGCCTTTGGTTTGGGACCTTGGCCCAATTTATTTGGTCATAATTAAAACTGTCCAGTAGCTCGTGACGAGACGGTCTTCACGAGCAATTTCTGACCTGCTATGCACGTGTTTTCACATTTTGGGCAAACTAAAGGTTATTCACGAGCTTAAGTGACATTTCTGGGGCATCCTATTAATAAGCACATGTTATTGTTGCTCATTTCTTTCTGCAGCCGTTGCCATGGAACTCCAAAATAAAAGCAGCATTTCAAAGGAAGGTATTAGATTATGGTATTTTTTTAGTCAACAAGACATGCTTAATTGAAAAGGTCACATTTGAAAGGCCTTGTGTTCAAACACATTTCGCAGCTTAATACCATGTCTGTACCCTACCATTTTGTCGTCTTCTGGTTCAGAAAGTAGAAACTGAAAATGTTGAGTAATAGGAAAAATGTTATAATGAGAATGCTGATCTCATCCTAGCAGCACATGCTGCATGAACTCAGAGTAATATGTCTCTTGGTTCAATGTCTGCAAGAAAATCGCTGTTTTGAGATAAGTTCAAAATATGTGAAAAAAAAGTGTCAGGGCCTGCGATCTGTGACACATGTATAGATGTGCATGCATTTGTCTTTATAGTTCTTTGTGTCAACATATATCAGACAGCCCACAATCCTATGAGGCTATGCAAATGGCATATGTGTGCTATAATTCATCTTAAAACCGTATTTCGGGGACGTTGTTAATCCACCTCGGTAAAGACAGATGCCCCCATATGCCACCCCAATGCTGTCCATATAACATAAGATAACATAATGTAAAATTGTGGTCAGGATGCAGAGGTAAATATTACTGGGTGGTCAACAGAATTTGAGGTGACACATTGGATGCTATTTTAATTGCCCTGCGCTGCTAAGGGTTCATAGAATTTTGATTGGAATTACCACTGGACCATGAACATTTGTTACATGGGTCGTGGGCATGAATCCCCACTTTGTCCTTCACCCTCCAGGACTCTCTCCTATGTGACAGAAGTGGTTACCATTTTGCAAGCAAGAGCTGTTGTGGAAGAAAAATGCCCGCACAAAAAAGAAGACACCTTTAAATATGTAACTTAACATAACAAATACTTATTATATTTGTGAACAAGAGCAAACAAGTATCTTTACATTTTCACAAAAATAAATATCCTTCCTAGAAACTCATTTGACCACGAAGCACTGGTAATTTACCACCAGGAGGTGTGCTGAGATGCATTTGTGTGGAGGAGAGCGTGTGGGTGGTGAGGGATCATTGGGCGTGAAGCAACATTAAAAACTGGATTTTGAATACAAATTAGATTGAGAACAGCACATGGGGTAGTAACATGAGCTAGACGCTGTGAGATATATGGAGGGAGTTAGTGGATTAGCTTGTCAATTTAGGCCTGTATCTGTATGTGTAGGTTCAGGCGAAAGGGGCAGAAATGTCTGTACAGCTCTGTGAGCAAAAAAGGTGCCAATTGATTGACTTGTGTTAACCATGCTCTTAGATATAAAACACATAAATGCATGTACATATTTGTAAATGCATGTGTCATTTGGCAAACCCTGGGGCAAGCAGCAGTTGAAGGAGTAATATATAAAGGCAGAGTTGTGTTATGCAATGTGTGCTAGAAATGAATGTTGGGCAACTTGACCACAAGTTGGTGTTTCAGAAAGCAACATCACACCTTATTGGCTTTGAAGTGGTGAGAAGAGAGAAAACATAGGGGCTTACATAGAAGATGCCTTCACCGACGGAGCATCACTTTCTGATGCTCCAGTGGCACAGGCCTCTCAATCATATCTATGAGGTGATGCAAATCCACTCTGCGTGGCTTTGCATGGCCTTGTAAATATGGAGTAAGGAGAGGCAGAGCAAAGCATCAGGGAGGCCTTCCATGGACATTGCTGTGGGTGTTCCCATGCAACGTCCATGTAATCTGATGCTGGCCCAGACTGATAAAATCACATAAAACTGGGACAGCACCAAAACCTTACGCCTCCCCAGAGCAGGTGTGACAAGGAGAAATGTTTTCATTTCTTCTAGTTTTTTCCTCTTTCCATGTGTGCACATAGAACAAGAAAAACACCTCCATGGATTGTTTTTGCGCAGGAAGGTGCTCCTCACTGGAGAAAAACAATCCTGCCAACAACGTAGACACCTTTGCACCAGGGTGTAGGGGTGCCTGCACTGCCGCTCGGCAACAAATTATGCGCCGGCTGAAAGGACAGGAGTGCACTGTATCTCGTAAATACGTAAATACGTTGCATTCCTGCCCTTTCAAATAGGCGGAGGGCGTGGAACAAAAAGACATGCAGCGCTGCCCTTCTCCAATTGTTTGTAAATATGCCCCATAGTTTCTTCAGAGGATTCAGCCCGAGAAGATGACGTCAGAGACTAGGCACCTCCCTGTCATGGCCATTGCAAGCTGAGAGTGCTGTGGTAGAGAGTTTATATGAACCCATCGTGTGCATTGGGGCAGGAGGTGAGAGTGAACTGCAGCAATTTTCAAAGATGGGGCATGTTTCAAAGGATGGGGCTGTTATGCACAACGAAAGCCTGGTTTTAAGGCTGCTGCTTGCCGGCTGTGTGCCTGCACTCAAGCACAAAGCCAGACAGGCGCACAGTAGGGCCCTGCATACACAACAAGGGCGGGCTTTATATATTAAGACGTGGATGGGCTTTTGTGCATGGTGTATTTTGCCTGCACCTGTTGCAATGTCCCACTGGTGCTTCATTCTGCTGGCTGGCTCCTTGGTTAAATAAAGTGGAACAATTGATAACAGCATTTTAAAGTTTAAACCCTACAGACTGATGTGATGTGTTGTTTTAAAATGTCATCAATGTTATTTTGAGTTTGTGGAGTGTTTAGATATTTTCAATCTTGCTTCACTTAGCACGTGCATGTGGAAATCAATGAGGCAAGATCAGCAACTAACTGCCCATCAGGGGAATTGCAGATGGATGTTATAGGCCAAGGAATACACAGTATGGAATATACAATATGTCAGCAGTTTTAAGGCACTTTCTAGTTGAAATTCATTTAGGCGTGCTGCAGACAGTATTTTAAGTACCAGTCTTTTGGGCATATTTGTCAAGAATTCTAATGCGGGCCATTTTAATTCAAATATTTTTTATTGCATTTTTAAACACGCCAATTTGTGAAATAATTGCAAGGACTGGGTTCTATAAAAGAAATGAAACCGCAACATATTTTTTTATTAATCTTCAGTGGTACACATAAAGCCATACCATGTTGCGGATACCGATGAAAAACTAATATTAATTAAAATATTTTTCTTAAAATATGATAGCTGTAATTCCCCTCTGACTTTAACTAATGTCATCTATTGCCAGCATTATGAAATCCCGTAGGATTCACTGAACTATCATGATACTTCAAGTGAAATGTTACAGAACAAATGCCTTTTTGATTGATTTTTTTGGCTTACAATATATTTGAAAACTGCTAATAAGTAAATAGAAGTATTCTTTGTATGTTTGTGTATCCGGGCGGTGCCTGGCTACCTAAATAACTGTCTACCTGCCTATCTAATTGTATTGCTCTTCCTTCCTTGTATTTCTTGGGTGCAGCGGACTAACTGTTTATTTGTGTACTTATTTCTCTCCACTGTCAAGTTGTTTTCCAACCAATCCTTTGTGTGTGCGTGTGTGCATGTGTGTCAGAACCCCTTCAAAGGGTGATGGGGCAAACAGGAGCTACTGGTCCCAACGGTGGGAGTTGAGGTCTTTTACTTCTAATGTTACGGAGTCTGGCTTACTATGGTTCGTAGGCAACTGTGCTAAGCACAGCCCTTTCAGCACTTGACTCTCAGTGGTAGCGTGGGTCAAGAAGTCCATGATTTCCCGGGTCGAGGTATAGGGCGGCATAGGTTCACGGTAGACAAGGGCACAAGGATCACAATACATCCAACAACCGCATTAAATAAATGACCAACCAAATACTCGCTTCAATCACTAATTTTTTATTTATACCCAAACACAAAGCGTAATCCAGCACACACAAACAATGCACACAGTCTTTGTTGGGCCAGCACTCTAGCTCTGTGGTGCAAGGTTTCATGTCCCACTCCCCTGTCCACTGGTGGTGGTGATTTCCCATTTTCATGAGGCAATAATCAGGTTACACCCTGCTAGTGAGTAAGAGTCTTAGAACCCCCAGAATTGCTTTTCTGAGCTCAAAGAGTCCCAGAGTCCCAGTGCTATCAATCGGAACAAGTTACCCGAGGGCTCTTCAGTGTGGCAGTCAGTCTTACCCTCTCCCGCTGATGTTGTGATATGGAAGATATTGGGAGTGTTCAACAGCCCAGCATCACCTTATACTGGAGGTGGTGCCAACAAATGGCTGCAGTCTCATGGCTGTGGCATACTAGCTGACCATCCATGTTGCTCCTCCAGTGATGTAATATATTCCTCTGATCCTGATGGCATGTCATAGCCAGTTACGTGATCTTTGATGCTCAAGTCATTGCTCTGGGAACATAGTTCAGAACCTGTGGCTCTTCATGGCCCCACTCTGCACCTGGGTGATGACCCTCAATTTTCACAGTGGATCACCAGGGAGACTGCCATTGTACTTCATGCTGGCTTCCTCCAGCATACAAGGGTGCCAATATGGATTGCAAAGGGGCTAATGGGCCAATCGCTGAGGTGAGGCTTTGACATCATGGCAGACCCCTCTAGCATATGGGGTTGCCAACTTGGGCAGCACACAGGTGGACAACACTTCACTTCACAGCAGCCTCCTCTAGTAGTTATGGCCACTGACTTTGGCAACACACTGGCAAATGGCGCAATCTGTGTGGCAACATTTATCTTCATGGTAGCCTCCTCTGACATGCGGGTTCACTGACTTTGCCAGCACGTGGGTAGACAGCCCATCAGTGCTGCAATGCTTCTCTTCATGGCGGCCCTCTATGGCATACTTGGTCAGCAACTTGGGAACTACATGGGAGGATGGCTCAATTGGTGTGCCAACTCTTTTCTTCACAGTGGCTCCCTATCATGTACATGGTTGCCAGCTTAGAGAGCACATGAGCAGACAGGCCAATCAGCGCAGAATTCCCTAAGGACTGTACATTTCCCAGTCTACTAGATGGGGTGTCTTGACATAATTCCCCACTGGACCTCGCTCGCTCAAGGCTCTCTCCACCTTCTCGCAATGTCCCCTGATAACCGTAGATTTCACAGTCCACTTCATGGGGTCTCAACATAATTCCCCACTGGACCCTGCTCCCTCCAGGATCTCTCCACCTTCTTGCAGTGTTCCCTTATCACAGTAGACAGGAAGGTGCTGGCGGTCCATGCTCAAGGGCAAGAGGTCTTGATTCTCCTGGGGGATGTCCCGTCACCCAGCAGGGAGACTAGCAGATCTTAATCACCAGACCTGGTCACAAAAGGCAGAAGTTTTGTTGAGCTTCTCAACATCAATGAACAGCCACAGAGGAGTACAGAAGGTAACATTCCTGTTGTGGGTGTTGCTTCCTTTGAAATGATCACTGTTCTGCTTTACCCTTCACCCAGGAAGCAGTCTATCACAACAGGAGAGACTGCACCCTGATATCCCCACAACATAGGCCACCCGGAACCAAACTGCTAACCTGAGCGTTACCTCTACCGATCGATTCCCCGCACTACGGGGACCTTTCCTTTCTGCTACGGAATTCGTGAAATTACCCTCTTCACGACTAGAAAATCGCAATACTTTCCCGGGCTTTCAAGCCCTTAGTTTACACTACACTCAACGTCACCACTGAGTAAAGAATCATCACCACTAATGTGAGAAACCATATTGAAGATTGTCTACCACACCCTACAGACAGTGTCAAACCCGGTCTCGAGCGGAGCCGGGTCGGAAATATCACCGGCAACGCGACCTTTGGTTATAAAACATTGACCAACAGCCCTGAGAAGTCGCGGAAAAGTGTGTTTTCTTGCGACGAAACACGTTTCGGCTGGCTTTCTGGGATCAAATAAAGAAAATCTGAAACACTGATGGTCCAATCCTTCGTCCATTACCCATGAACTATATGTACATTGAAAAATCCTTTTGGCTCGAAACTCCATTTAAGTGTGCAACAGGTTTTGCTTCTACTGTATGTCGTGTGTCCTCCAGGCACATTTTGAGGGGTTTCAGGGAATTGCCCCTTACCTGCATGCACCTTCTGCCTGACAGCGTTCTACTGTACGTCAACCCAAGCAGTGCGCCCAGTATTTCCCTCACACCTAAAACCCTGTTCTTGGCCTCTAGGCCATGAGACTGCCTTGAGGATCACACCTGAATAGAAGGCTTACTGATGTATGCCTAACAAAAAGTTACAAACGACCTAGCCCTGTTAGTTGATTTCCTGTCTCTGCAATGCTTTCCTTATCAGCCACATCATCTTCTTCAGATGTTACAAGACTCCACTAACCAGTGACCTTTTCAGAATCAAAGGAGTCCATTTGAAGTAAATCGGAGAGAGCCCTGCTCTCCCTTCTGTCCCATCCAGCTTTCAGGAATGAAGCAATCCACAAATGTTTCTGGGCGGGGTCCTCCATGTCTATATGCCTTTCCACGATCTTGAGGGTCCACAGGCATGCTTTCATAAACGCTTTCACACTGCACCGTACTACATGCTAACATGATGTAGGCCAAGGGTGAGTTAAGCACACAGCAGCAAACCCTTACATGAGTGGACTGCTAAAACATCTTATTCACATTACTGACTTGTATTACCAAAAAATCTATATTGTGCCACCACTTGCTTTTTGTATCTTAACTCATGAGAAGAGCAGTAGCCCTTTACCACTCTGAGGGTAGCACTGTGGCATTCAACTCAGTCTAACAAAACCAAAATACGTGAGACAGGTCTATGTAATAGTGCACACACATGGTCCCTGTTCTCCAGTGACCAAAGATCAGTACACAGGTTCCAGATATCATTGCAGCTTAGGCACTCAATCTAATACTCCTCTTTTTTTAAAACAATAAGTCCATGTGGTTACATCAACATGTTTTTGACTATTTAAAATACTGCACAAATGTCTTGCTCTGTTTACCTTTCAGGGCTTAAAAAATGTAATACATGATTGAATTACTTCCAGGTTGATTATTCCAACTCGATGTATCTCCGTCCTCCAGCTAAATTTATCAGGAAACTCTAGCTGGTACACAACTCGGCTACCAGGCTGCTTTTGAATCTTCCAAGGCATACCTCTGTTTCCTCCTTTATATGATATATTCATCAGCTTTTCATTGCTTAAAGGGTTCAATTTAAAACCTTGATGTACATTCACAGAGCTTTGCTGCTCTCTGGTCCCACTAGGCTCTGGAATTTGTTCAAGTCTTATGTTATATAAAGGTAACTGAAGTTCACCTACTCCTTCATTATTCCTCCTCCAAAATTCTAGCGGAGTAGAATAGGATGTAGCTTCACAGCAGTGTTAGGGGCAAAGCTGTGGAACAGTCTACCCATCTCACTCCGGCTGATGAACGACTGATCCTGATTTTTGAAGGACCTTAAAACCTGGTTATTCAAACAATCATTGATCTAATCTGCTGGCTGTCCCAGGAGTCAACCCTGTTGGGATCCGTGCTTCCATTTGTGGAGGTTTAGCAGCTAGACACTCTTTCTGAACAATATGAGCACTCTACAGATCTGTTAAGTTGGATTACATTCAGGAATGTATATCCGTACCCTCTATGGGACTTTCCCATCTAATAGTGTGTGTGCTTGACTGTATATATAGCTAGCCGTCACTCTCTCCACTTGTCTGCCTATCAATATACTTCTCACTCTGCCTCCCTGTATGTCTCTGTTTGCATACCTTTGCCCATCTTCTGTCTATGCAGTTGTCTGTCTTTCCTTATTTTTCTCTGTCTGTACAGCAATCCATATGGATTTCTGCCACACTCTGTATGTCTCAGTTTGCTGCATCTATTTCTCTCAATTCTATTCTCTATCATTTTGCTGATATGCCTATTTTAATGTCACCAGTCTGTTAGAAGATTTTTCTGTCATTTTCATTGTGCATTGTGTTTCTGTCTTATGGCCTGTGTCCCTGTCTGCTTGTACCCCCAATGATGCTCTGTCTTTCATTCTATCACTATATCTCTAACAACATACCAGTTTGTTGAAATGCCTCGGTTGGACCTCTCCTCCTCAGGGTGGTCTTCCCCCAAACATTTTGCCTGATTACTTTCTCTTTTTGATGTATTTGTTGTTGACCTTTGGACTCTGAACACTTTACCACTGCTGACCAGTGCTAAAATGCATGTGCTTCTTCTCTGAACATTTTGACATTGGTGTGTACCGAATTGGCATATTTAGTTCACTTATAAGTCCTGTGTAAAGTGATATGCCATATGGCCATGGCCTGTATTCTTAATGCTATTAGTGGGCCTGCAGCACTGGTTATGCCTCCCACAGTAGTATTTCAACCCTGTCTCAGGTCTGTCATTGCAAGGCTGGTGTGTGCTGTTTACTGCTACTTCGACTTGAGATTTAAACCACTTGCCAAGCCTTAAAATCCACTTCCAGTACACATAGGTCACGCCTAAGGCAGGCCCTAGGTAGCCCACAGAGCAGGGTGCTGAGTAAGTAAAAGGTAGGACATGTACTTTTCAGTTTTACATGTCTTAATAGTGATAAACAGCTAAATTTGTTTTTCACTAATGTGAGGCCTACTCCTCTCGTAGGCTAGCATTGGGATTTCCCTAAAATACATTTAAGCTGCAATTCCTGATTAGAAAGGAGTAGCTGTCTCAAGTTTTATATATTTGAATGGGTAATGATAAATCCTCTTTAATGGTAAATTTGGATATAACATTACAATTTAAGAAATGCTACTTTTAGGAACTGGATATTTCTTTCCTCGTACTACTCTGTGTGCCTTGCATCCTGTCTGTAATACATGTCAGTGGAGGGTGACAGTTACACTTTGTGCATTTCCACTGGACAGCCACAAACACAGGAAGGGTTGGTGTGACAGAGAACTCATCTGCAGTCATCTGCATTCTGATAGCTTTTCCTGGTTAGGAAAGGGGCACTTACACCTGAATGTGCAGTGTCCTTCTTCCCACAATAAGATCTGATTAGTCCCTAATGATACTCTGGAGGCAGGGTTGGGAAGAAAGAGGGAGCTGTGCACTTCAAGGGCCTCATTTTAAGTTACCACCATTTCAAAGGCATAACTAGGTATAAGTACTGGGCCTCCAACCCTACAAAGACAGTACACTACTAGATCTGTGAAAAACTCTGCCAGTACAAAAGACTGATGTGCTGCAAGGATTGCCACTTTGATTGACTGCTGCTGTCGATGAACTGCTTCTCGGCTTTGCTCTGCTGACCTGCTGCCTGCTGATCCCTACCTTGCTGTGGACAGGAATTGCACCTATCCCACTTTGAACCCAGAGTGACTCCAAGGGTTTTCTGGCTTGACCCCGTTCTAAAGTCTCAGGGCCATCAGAGATTTACTCCAACCCTGAAACAGCATCTGGACTGTGTCATCTGTGAGTCTTGCCCTGCCAGATGGTGCTAATCCAGGTCCTGATCCTTAAAAAGTGAGATGCTACTGTACAGAACTATCAGAATCGATGCAGCGGCAATTATGTGCTGATCGAAACCAACGCATTGCCCTTTGACGCCGATGCAGGAGCAATCAATAACATCGCTTCAACTAACGGTGTGGCTTGACGATGAAAGACAGCATGGATCAACAATGATCCAGCACCTGCTTCATAGAGGGATTAGTCGACAAAACCTTCATCGCCTGTGTGGATCAGAAGCGATGCATCTAGTCTTTGGCACTTGCTCCATCCAAGACACTTTTTCTGCTGGACCTGCATGAGCCCTGTAGCTGGCCTGCCCTCTATCGCAGTCAGCCTGAACTTTGGGTTTACTCCAGTCCAGCGTGAAATCAATTAACCCCCAGGCACTATTTGCTTCTAAGTACTACTTTTTGATTTATTCTCTGACAATTCGTAACTTTGGTTCTACTTATTGGATGTTTGTCATTTTGGTCTTGTTGTACTCATAACATTATGATCTATTTTACTAACCCTTTGTGGAGTATTTTTGTGGTGTTTTCATTGTGTTACTGTGTGTGTGTGTGTGTGTGTTTCACAAATACCTTATACATTGCCTCTTTAGATAAGCCTGACTGCTCTGAGGGTGATAGCTTACCCTGACTAGAGTGGTGGTACCTGCTTGTACAGCGTGCATATTCTGACAAAGAGAAATTCCAATTCTGTCAGCCCCTAATTATGCCTGCCAATCAGTTCTAAGTTACTGACTGTACATCATTACCAGGTTTCTTGTCTAATTTGATTTGTTTCTACATCTCTCTCTATTTTATCTGTTTTCTACAGCACTAAGCAGTTACAACTTTTACGATCCCATGCCTGTCTCTCTTTGAACATCGGGATGTGTCTCCATCTCTGCCTTTAGTTATTTTCAGGACTTGCCTTACCATCTATGCCTAAATCCCTGTCTCTATGTCAGCCTGTTCACATGTCTCTTCATCATTCTAGCCCCATATGTCGGTTTAACCACTTGTATTACTATCTGGTTAGTTGTCTGGTTAGCTGTTAGTTTGCTGTTATACCATTTTGTCACTAGCATTTGTCTGGGTACATGTATGGTGTCTTCGTGTCTCATTTAATCAGCCTCTATGTCTTGTCTCTTATCTCTTTACTTCTTGTACCTTCTGACTGTTAGTCGTCATTCTGTTATTCTTCTCCCATATTTCAGTTTATCCGGATGTGTTTCTCTGACCCTGACTGTGCATCTTGAACTTTCTAATTCTGTTTGATTTTATCTTTCAAATTTCAATGTGCCTATTTGTCCTTGTTCATGGTCCCATGTAGTTACCTCATTCAGCCCTTTATATTGTCTGACTCTCTACTTGTCTGATTTTCTCTTTCTCTGTCTGCATATATTTACCTGGTAGTCTTCTTCTCTTTCTATCGTCTCCTTATGTGCTTGTCTCTCTGTATACCTGTCTGCTTTATTTATTAACTCATACATTTATTTCATGCTGTGCTGAAGATGAGGAAAGATTTTTATCGTGCTTGCCAATCTGTGCTAAAAGCAATACAAACAATGCAGAAAGAATAAGACAAGCTAAAACAGTAAAACATTTTGTAGCACAAATTGTTCTCTTCACTGACTCAATTAAATATCTTCTAGTGGATGTAAGTAAATAGGCGAAACCCACGTAAAATTACCACAAAATTACAGAAAAGAACATGAAATTGCGCAACATGCATCTTGCACTGAAACAAATGAAACTCTAAAATTTAATTTTGAGTTTATTTCCAGTCGCTCACGTCCAAAGCACTGCCACTCACATTTATTTGTATGCCCCAAAATGACCTGAACGAACATCTCTGGGGAAAAAAACCACCCAAAAGCATTAAAATTTCTCCCAGGAATTAATTGTAGTGGTGTGTAAGCTAGTGTCAGTAATTGTGCATACATTAAATTACATGAAGTTGCTAAAATCACACCAAATACACTGAACAAATTCAAATTTCGCCTAGACCTAGTTCCTATTCAGTTAATTTCAGGTGAGGCCGGCACAGGTAAGAGCGGTGAGGCGGAGGCAGGGCGAATTGGTGGGGGGAGTCAACAGACAATGGGATAGGTAAAATTAAATAAAAAAAATAAAACCACTTACCTCGTGCTCGTCGAGTGCAACAGAAGTTGTTTCATTAATTTTTTTATTTAGTTTTACCTATCCCATCATCTGTTGACTGCTGCCCCACATCCGCTTCACCACCCCGCCCCACTGCTCTTACCTGTACCGGCCGTGCCTGGTTTATTTGAATGTGGATATGCCCATGTACTTGTCTATCTGGAAGCTTGTCTTTCAACATATCTGAATTTCTCAATATCTATTTGCTTTTCCTTAAATAGCAAATTTTTCACAAGGGAATTCACGTAAACAATATTGGAGAACCAATATTTTCTTTACTGTTTAGCAGTTTCCACTTCATCTACTTGAGTTCTGAATATATCCACTTAATGCTGTGATTGACAAATGGGGGCCTGTGGTGAGGAGATTATATCCTCTCCAGTAACAGCATGAGGCCAGCACCTTGGGATCCAAGGAACCAAGCTATAAAAAAAATACCAGTTAATTAATGCATAATGTCTTAAGGGGACTAAGTAAACCAGTTGCAGCTGTTCGCTAATGTGGCCTGTACTCCACCAGACCAATAAAGCTGCTAAGACTATATAGTTCTATGGGGAGTGAATGTACAATAGACTATCTTTCATACTATTTCCCACAAAGTTCTATTTAATGATGCTGGATTTCTATCCACTATACTGCCCCTCTTGGTTGCCTATTTAAAACCTGTATTCTGGCTCAAAAGCACTATTTATTTGACTGAAAATGATATGAAACGCCCTTTTCCAGTTCCCATCTACATACGAGAATACACTAAAAAAGAATGTGATATATAAATAGCATTAGAGAGTCTGAGCAACAGTAAAACGCATGAACTTATGGTTACCTGTTACATTATTTCTAGATTCTAGTGCTCCACGCTCCCATGCTTTGCTCCCTGTGCAACAAGAAGTCTCCAAACCTCCTTGACATTCCTTTTGTTGTTCTTATCAATACATGCTCATTTTGCATATTGTATCATATTTTATTTTTATACATAATGTGCCAACTTTCGTTTTTTTTATCACAATTAATATGTATTTCCTTTCTCTTCTCCTCTTTTATCTTGTTATATTGCTTAACATACCCAACTCTTATGTTTCCTTTTGGTTTCTCATTGATTCATGTGACTATTTCTTGTTATGTCTTATTTTGAACTATGATCATCTTTCCCTTAATAAACTCATTTTTGAACTGAAAAGAAAGCAAATGTTTTCTACAACCTTAAGCAAAGAAAGCGGCTCTAACTTACGGTGTATGTGAGGGGCCATATTATCAAGAAAGGGCGATACATTATCGCCGCTTTTATCGGCAGGAAACTGCCGCGAAAGCGGCGATAATGGACTTGATAATATGCCCTTGAGAATTCCCATAGAAGCCCAGGTTCTGGTGTTAACATGGGCTTCTATGGGAATTCACAAGGGCATATTATCAAGCCCATTATCGCCGCTTAATCGGCAGTTTCCTGCCGATAAAAGCGGCGATAATGTATCGCCCTTTCTTGATAATATGGCCGTAGTGTGTTGAATGGTCAAAGAGATGTGGGACCATAGTTCAAGAGAGTTCACTTTAAAAAGTGCTTATCTTTTGGTTGTGTGTCTGATTAGGCACTAATGCAATAGGATTGCTATTCAAACCCGTCGCACCACAGACTTTGCTACTGTTAGATGTTGAGGAACAGCCAGCCAAGAAGCCATCTCTATCAGAGTAGCAAACTCTGCAATTTTTATATTGTACTGAAACGAGCCAACCCTCTGTGGTGTGAGGAATGATGAAATGCCTCACACAGCAAAGAGAGTGTGGCCAAAAGCTACAAACATCCTGCATCAATAATGTTAATGGGGTGGGAATTGGTTTATGGCTCTTTGCACTTAATACTAATGCTGGAATGGAGGCCTGCAAGAAACATCAGACCTCCATCCCAGCATTCAACATTGTAATGTGGCTAGATTGATTACCCTGCCCCTTAAAGGGACAGGGGTCACAATGCCACACACAGGGACACACTGTGATGCGGGCCTTGGGAAGAACATGCAGTGACTAATAGGTCAACTATCTGATCCTTCTGATGACTGCAGCCTGTTCAGCTTAGCATAAGCTGTTAAATATTGACAAATTAAACCCTGTGAATAGTTAATGTTAATTGCAAGAAGGGGATAAACGCCCCTTGCCCCGCCTCTTTATTCTTGTGATTCATAAGAGAGCACAATGTTTGCACTGCAATTTGCAGTGCCTAGTATGAAGCACAAGTCCCTTTTATACACTGCAAATCCTGTCTTTTAGTTCGTAAAGTCAGTTGTGAGGTTCAGGCTCACAGTTTCTGATGACGCTAGTTCTTGGAAGCAGTCACGTGATTCCAGTGCTCTGTGCTGCCAAGAGCTGTTCCACAAGTCTCCTTCCCATTTCAGGAAGAGGAAA
Organism: Lissotriton vulgaris; assembly: GCF_964263255.1. Classification (NCBI taxonomy): domain Eukaryota; kingdom Metazoa; phylum Chordata; class Amphibia; order Caudata; family Salamandridae; genus Lissotriton; species Lissotriton vulgaris. The sequence goes on along the minus strand of NW_028255510.1, from coordinate 576,767 downwards.
CAGAGAGAACTCTTGGGGCACATGCCACTGTGTCCATGATTTGGCCACATCGTGTTCCTTCGTACATAGGAACTAGTTGCCCATAGTCCATCGCATTAATGATATGGGGGAAACTCTAATGCCTTCAAATGTGGACACTCAACTAGAGTATGTCTGGTTGTGGTAAATTGCCAGATCCCTCTCACAACTAATCCAAGTGCACATGACCATGCGCTAACTAATGTATTGATTGTTTTTTTCTAGATGGTAAACTGCTTTCATCTGGAAAAAACAACCAATGCATTAGTTAGCGCTTGGTCATATGCACTTGGATTAGCTGTTAGAGGGATCTAGCAATTTACACAAAAGAATGCATCTTAAACAACACCATTTGCCTAACCTGAATCTCCTGTAGATTTATTCAGGTGATGACATGCTGAGATTGAGTAGAAATGTTTTTCTCAACCCATGTTTAGGCATGAAAACACATGTGTTAGCAACAACAGGGGCTGCTCCGGATCGGGCCTCTGCATTCAATGAAAGTTACATTTGGGAACCTTGGTCTCTCATTCTGTAATCTATCTTCATTGACCAATGTATCTCAAATGAAACATTTTATTAGAAATATGTCCTGGAAGAAACGTTATTATTTGATTTAGAGCTAAATGTTTATTGATTCTACTTCATTATACTTATGCATTATATTGTTATGATTTTTTATATATTCATATATCTTCGATGTAATGCTTCCGTATGTTTTTCAAGCTTGGTTTCAATAAACTTGAACTTAAAAAAAAAGAAACGTTATTTTATTTAGAGGATAGTGTTCAAGAACATTCTGTCTCCAGAATTCGTGAGCAGGAAATACTGAATAAACTCAGTAGGATTTCGTATTGAAAAATGACCAACTATTAAGAAAATATTTTGTACATATAATACTTGGGGTTTACACTTAAATTCAAATAGTTGGAGAGTTGGTCCCTGTTTTCACCCGCTCTGCCCGTTTTGTATTTAGGGAGGTCCCGGATGTATAACCTGTTCTGTTTGTCTTCCTTTATTTGATGCTTCTATGTAGAACATTTTGCAAAAGTATTTTAATCGAAAATCATATTTAGAGCAAACCAAGCTCTGAATGTTGTGTTGGCTCCACACCTGTAACCTATTATTACCACGCTTTTTAGTCTATTATAAAAAAAAATCTGAATCTTTATAAAGTATATTGTAGATTAATTTGTATTTATTGTGTAGATTTTTTTGTTGACTTCCAATGGAAGTCCCCACACGAACGAAAACAATTATCTATACTACTATTATGAAGAGAGAACTTGCACCTTTTGGCCAGGTAAACTCGGGCACCACAGCACCAATCTATACACCCGATACATCTATGAAAATGTCAGGGTGTGTAGATGGACATAGGCTATATAATATTTTTTTAAAAAGTACATTTAAAAAATAAAGTTTGTAAACAAAGTAGTCCCCTGAAAGTAGCGCCGGCCGGGACCTAGCGCTGGCCGCTACGCGACGTGCGTGATGACGAAGGAGGAGGGCGGTGCAGTGACGAGCGGCTGTGCAGTGAGGAGCGGCGGCACAGGTAAGGAAAGGGAAAGTGAGACTGTGTGATGCAAATGTCGGAGCGCGAGTGAGTCGGGCGCGAGTGAGTCGGGGCGGGAGGGGGGCGCGAGTGAGTCTGGGCGGGAGGGGGGCGCGAGTGAGTCGGGCGGGAGGGGGGCGCGAGTGAGTCAGGCGGGAGGGAGTCGGTGCGGGAGGGGGTCGGAGCGGGTGTTCTGCCCCCAGCCCCTTTCTGCCCCAGGCAACGTTGGGGCAGGCTGCTAGTTTATATGATAAACAAATGCTACTGGTAACAGTTCAGGTAATGTGTGTGACATGGTTAGCAAGCCTCAGACCACAACAGAGGGAAACATTCTAGAGGTGCAGAAAGCTAGGGAAAACACCCTAAGCAGAGGCATGTCCTCGCAGGGGTGATTGAAACGTCATCTTAATGCATAAAATTTAATATTGTCTTTGAAAACAAATCTATGAAGCTTTTTCAATTGGGGCACTGTTAATCAAAAATATTATTTTGTTCGGAGGTGTGCTATTTCGAGTGATGAAGCACTTTCCCTTCTGTCTCCTCAGTTTAAGAGTTGAATATGCACCACGTTGATGTTGTTTGCGCTCTCCAGCTCTGTCAGCACTAACCACAAGATTCTTGTTTTTCCCTTTGACGTGTTGGATTGTTATGTAGGAGACTCCGCAGATAGCAGAACACTGCTGTGTCACCCAGCTATTTAGTTGTTTTGCTGGCTCAAAGTGCACTTACAGAGCCTCTCGACAGAGTTGTTTTAAGAAACATTTAAACTGCAAAGCATGTGTCACAAGCGATTCTGCCCAACTCGGGATTCTGGCCAGCATGACGCGAGAACATGCTCCGATCTGCTGAACGTCGCTGTGGGTAGCGTAGACAGAGCGTGCCTTCAGCCGCCCAATCAATTTCACAGTCCTGACCTGCCTAGCAATGAAGGACTTTTCACTGGATCTAACAATTGTTTGCCTGCGCACCGCAATAGATGGAATTTTCAAACTTTATTTTGAATTGTTTGAGCTTTTTTAAAGAAGTTTTATGTATAATTAAAAATCAAAGTCCATCTTATTAGTCAGTTTTGGAGTAATAATATGATTTTCTTGAGGAAATTTGTAACAAATAGCATAGTATTCCAATATTAGGTTAGGTAGTAACTGGAGGCTGTTAAAACAAGTTTTCTATTTTTTTCATTTTAAAACATTTCGGGGCAGATTTATGAGTTCTGGCGCATCTCTGCAAATCAGCAGGGATGCGCCAGAACTGATGCGTCACACAATTCCCTCCTTGCGGCACCACAGATGCGCCGCATTTACAATGCAGCGCACCATGGTGCAAGGAAGGGCAGATGCGTGACGCATCTTGTGGTGTACGGGCGGCGCATTGCTGGAGTAGCGTCGCAAGTGCGACGCAACTCCTGCAATGTACAGAAGCCACCCATTCATAACGTGGTGCGTCACTCCTTACGCCTTCTTCAAGCAGGCGTAAGGATTTGACGCAGCAGCCTCGTAAAACGGACGCAGTGAAATCTTGTAGATTTCACTGTGTCAGTTTTACGGGGCTTTCCTACGAGGGAACGCCCACCCTGCGACAGAACGCCCACATGAAACCTGACGCAGGTTTCATGTGGCGCAGGGCTTTACAACGTGACGCATCTGCCTAGATGTGTCACTTTGTAAATAGGTCGCAGGGATGCGCCACGTTTCCGCGCCGTTGCGTCACGCAACGGCGACGTAAACGTGGCGCAAGTCCGTCATAAATCTGCCCCATTGAATTTTATATGTGCTACTGCAAACTGCTTCAGAGTTTGTAGTATGCATACTGTGTGTGTTGTTTAAAGCTCTGCATGCAGTTGGAAGTGTTTTTTTCCTATGAAGTAGGACCCTATTGGAGACATCCAATTAAAACTAATATGTAATAGTGGTGAGCAAGCTCTGGTGGCGCCTGGTGCCACAATCACATTTGGCGCCCCCATACCCCATGACCACCTCCTCAGATTCTCTCACTACCACCGGGCAAAAGTAACTCGCATCTCTCCAGTCATAACATATTTCTAAATACAGCCCCCCCCCTAAGGTCAACGCCCCCTTCACAGGTCAGCGCCCACTGCGGTCGCACCGGTTGCACAGCCGTAAAGCCGGCCTTGAGAAAGCTACTTGGATGAGGATGGCCCCAGCATGATGCATGCTGTAATACGCAGACTGGACATCTGCCACTTTTGTGACAGAATTTCCCATCCACGAAACTCTGAATAAGGCCCTTAGACAACTTACATAACAAAGGAAACGTATGAGTGGTTCTATACTTGCAAACATGTCTACCATGTAGTAATCACAAGCTCACCTCATATTTCAAATAGTGGACAATGCGTCATGGTGGATAATATAGCTGTATAGTCCGCTGTAGCAGACTATAGCAACTATTAGAACATTGGAATGTTGGGAGCTCCATTGAAAACAATGGAGTGCTCCGGGCTTATAATGGCTGGTATAAGCCTGGAGCTCCAACATTCCAATGTTTCTTTGTTCACAGCTCTGGCTGTGAACAAAGGCTTCAGGGAGCCTGAGGGGATTCCAATTCCCTCACACTTCCAAAAGGCTTTGTTTTTTTGTTAGAACATTCTGTCCTCTAGTGACAGAATGTTCTAATAGCCTTATAGCCCTTCGTAGATGGCTATACCGCTATTAAAGTCCCTCTCCCTTGTTAAAGGCCCTCGCCTTCGGCTCGGGGCCTTTAACGCTGGAGAGGGCCTTTAATAGCCGGTATAGCCCTCTACGGCGGGCTATAAGGCTATATTAAAGGCCCGCTGCAGACTTAAAGGCCGGAGCCGAAGGCAAGGGACTTTAACAAAGCAGAGGGACTTTAAAAGCCGGTATAGCCCTGCTACAAAGGGCTGTACGGCTATTAGAACATTCCGCCACTAGAGGGCAGAATGTTCTAACAAATAAAACAAAGCCATCCCCTCGGGCACCCTGAAGCCTTTGCTCCCAGCCAGAGCTGTGAACAAAGAAGCATTGGAATGTTGGAGCTCCAGGATTCTACCAGCCATTATTAGCCCAGAGCACTCCATTGCTTTCAATGGAGCAATCAACATTCCAATGTTCTAATATTGCATGCATTACATCACTATGGTAAGTCTAAAATGACTATTATTACCTCTACCTCTACTTACCTGTAAATGTAGTAGCTACACAGATGTAGTGGATGAGATAATTTTCTCATGCAATATAACACACATGAACTAGTCAGGGTATCCCTGTATTTAGTGCTTGAAATGGAAACATAGAAGTGCAGATACTCTGTACCAGAGTACCTCACTGTAAGTACTATGTCACTCTGAAGAAATGCCTGTACTCTCCCTCTCAAAATAAAAAAAAGTGCTGCTACTCTGTGCCAGACAGTACCGGCCCATATAAAGCACTGCCTGATTTAGATAACTTTTGAAGGCAGATGAACTTATTCAAAATTCATTTCTGATTTGGTTTTGCCTCTTTTCTGGTGCATTTTTGTATTGAACAGTTCATGCAATGCTTCCTCCTTAACACATAATGAAACAGTGCAATTGGTGATCCGGCGGAGTGCTGGTATCACCTTTTTAGACTACCGTCATATGGTCGCATAAAAAGGGACATTTTTGATCACCCCTTATGTATCCTGAGCTCCCCTCTTCTGCACTCGACAGTTTACACTTAAGTACACCCACTATAGCTTAACATACTAGTGCTAACTTCAGTAAAGAGCACGTGCACCTTTAACAAAATTCACTTTGAATCCACATGGTATGCAGTTTGTGTGACGAGGGGGAGTCTTATCTCCTATTAAAACAGATGGGCGGATTTTACAGCTGTTCAATTGGTTGTGCAGCTTGTGAAAAGCGCGAGGTAGGGATAAGGAAGGATGAAATCCGGAGCAGATTACTTTTAAGGCGGGTTGTGCATTTGTTCCTGGCGCCACTCGGAAGGATGCAGGGGCTGCTGCAGATGAACACCAAACACTATTGCATAGTCCACAATTTAAGTACCAGAGGTCATTAGAAGCTGTGGACTATTAAAGGTCACTTTGAAGTGGGGCACGTAGCTGAATGTGTGCCTCATAACAAGAAAGCAGAAGGGGCAGTGCTTAATTTGTGCCGCTGGTTGCCGGCCACTGGGGAACGGACTTATTTTTCTGCATCGGACAACAGGGGAGCAAGAGACGGAAAACACTCGAAACGGAAAGACGGAGGAAGTGAAAGACCTCAAAGCTGACACAAAGGGAGAACGCGGAAACTATGAGGGTGAGATAAATGGGGAGGGCGCTGTCTGGTAGTTGATTACAGAGGCATGATGTAGATTTAGGACTATGCAGCCTCGGTATTTGGTGCACCTATATTCAGTTGAACTGACTTCGGGCTCTTGAGCAGAGCCCTGGCCACCTGTACTCCTACGTTTACAGGTTAAACACTTGTAAGGGGTGTTGCATTTTGGGAGATGGATTTTCGCGGATGCCAGAGCAGGTGGTGAAAGCAGTCTCGTAGGAGACGGTGAATTGAATGCACTCCTCAGACTGTTGTAAATGGTAAGATGTATTGCAACATCCTCATGTTTATTGCATTCTAAAACCCTTTATGTACTTGTGAGAGGTGTCCTGCAGTGTTGGTGATGGTGAGAAGAAGCAGCTGATCACCATCACAGAGCCCTGGCGGCCCCTGAGATGGGCCGGTTGTGACTATCACAGTTTGCAGGTAGTTGCAGGGGCCGATTCTATGCAAAGGCTTCACTGGTGGCCACTTACTGACCTCTCTGATGGGCACTACTCAAGACATAGTAACCATGGAGGAAGGGGGGATTGGGGGGCATATTACCAACAACTCGCAATAATTATCGCTAGGTTGGCTTAGCGGCAATAATTTTATTGCCGTGTAGCGACGATTTTTATCGCTTAGGAGCCTTGATATTATCAAGGTTTATCTCCTAAGCGATAAAAATCGGCCGAAATGCATGAATATCGCTGAAAAGTCAGCGATATTCATGCATTACCGAGCAAATGCTCTAAGCCATGTTATCCACCTCCCATTGGATAACATGGCTAAGAACTGCTCAGGGCAGGTTTTAGCTTTTGGAGATATTCGCGCTTAGCGCGAATATCTCCAAAAGTTGGTCATAGGAGATAGCGATGTTAGCGACTGTTTCCAGTCGCTAACATCTTGGCACGCCCACTTTGCATGCCATTAGTGATAAATATCACTGACATGCAAAGCGGGGCCCAAGATGGTCGCTATCTCCTACTAGCTGTCGCTAACTGGTGTTAGCGACAGCTAGGTATAGGGAGATCATTTTATCTCCGCTTTCTTGGCTTTTAAAGCCAAAAAAGCAGAGATAAACCCCCTTGATAATATGCCCCATAGTCTCCAGATTTAGGAGTGGGGGGATATTGGGGTAATATCCCCACAGACTTGGAAGTGACAACTGATGAACAAACAGTGTCAGACAGAACATGCCTCGCTGAAGCCACGTTGCACATTGCCTATGTCTCCTGAAGCATTGCCGACCCCAGTCGAAAACTCAGGGGAGCTCAGAGACCTTTTTGTTTTGTTAATTATTTGATTGTGGTCATTAAAGTGTTGAGCCCCTCCTAAAATCGGTCTGTTTGTCAAGTCAGGTGAGCCAGCAGAGAAAGGGAAAGCAGGAGATGCTATTTTATATTAATTTTATTGCTGGCTATATGGACTCGAGTAAAATCTGATATTAGGAAGAGGCTCAAAATCGCAGTTACCACAATTGAATAATTAGGAGCCCGCGCGGGTTTGCTCTTAGGTTAGAGCTCTTCAAGGAAACACTTGCAAAGTGTTGCAGGGTTTCGCATAGGCATGTTCTGTCACTGTATTTGATCTTCAGTGCCTGTGGAAACATTCAAAACAGAAAATCACACCTTTACATCATATGGAATTATGTGCGGATGGTGCTAGTTTCATTTAATGTGTGATAAATGTATTTACTGAACTCCATGTAACACCAATTGAATAACAGTAATTGAATAACTGAACACAAGCACTGTCCCTTGATGTTAACAGAAGAGGGAAGGATGTGACTCTACAGTCTCTGAACTGTTCATTGTGTAATACTGGATACAAACCACCAAAATCCTAGCACTTCCATTTGAAGAACCTGTGTTATCCTCGGCACATTGCTTTTCTTCATTGTGAATCATTTTCCTTAACCATCTAGTTTGAGAGCACATTGAAGTAATTCAGTTCAGTATCTGCACTCTAAAAAAGCCTCTTATATATAGTTAACATAAAATAATATTACTTTAGATTTAATAACTATATAGGCTGTATAAAGAGAGAACATAAAAAGGGACACAATTTCAGTAATTGATTGCAACACCATTGTAGCATGGGGGAGTTCTTGAATGTTTCATGTTTAAAAAAAAATACCTTTCAACAAATGTCTTTCAACTCAGTGATATAATCTTATATACCTAATTGAGACGCTGAGAAATGAATTTTCATTTTAATGTAATTATCATATTTTTCGTGGTATTTATTGCCTGATTCCCCCTTCTTGGTGGGTCGGCTCATGCTTTGGTTCTTGGATCCAAGCCAAACCCCATTGATCAGTAGTCTCCAAGGCATCTACGTCCCCCATCCAGAAGTATAATGTTTCTTATGTACTTGAATCAGGAAAGTACTAAAAAGAAATGTGAGGTATGAGTGTGTCAAAAATGGATGTAGGTGCTTATGTCAAAGTTCATTAAAACATCCTAATTAGTGCCAATGTTGTCTCCCTTTAGAAACAAATATTTACAAATGCACTATGTTTTGCCTTGCCCGATCGTCTATTCAAAATCAGGTATAAGATTTGGTGAGAAGATTAATCTGCTACATGTCGCATACAGATTCTGTATGTGCTGGTTTCTCTCTTCTCTGAGGCTGTTACAACTTTAATTCATACACACGTATTTACATTCATCCCTTGCACCAACCTGCCATGCCAATTCACAAAATGCTAGGAATTACCTTTATCAAGCCAGAGCCAGCATTATGCTCGGGTGAACACTATCATGCCATGCTTGAAAACAATTTTCATTGATTACCAGCATTATAGCACGAGTTGTCCCTTGGATGCCTTCAATATGGAAAGAAGGACCACCATTGTGCTGTTGTTGACAACAAAATGGCAAGATTTACCACCATACTGCTAGAACCATCAATATGCCACACGCCCAGAATATGCCATGCCATTATGACAGGGTGAACATTAGGCAAATGTTAGGCACCATCGTGCAGTGGATGCTGTGAAGATTTCATGTCAGGAGCAAGCCAGGAAAGAGTCATAGAGACACTCATGAAGAATGAGACCTGATCAGATTTGTGGTACTCAATCACAAAAACATCACACTACCCTCGATTCTGTCAGAGGGTCATGAGATTCAGACAGAAAAGGGTCTGAAGCTCGTGGAAGATTGGTCAATGGACTTTAAGAAACAGTAGGCCTCTAACAACTTTTGGGATGGGAACTTCCTGGGGCAGGGGTTCACATCAGGTATACAGAAGTATAGTCCATACTTAACCACATGGCACATGTCTCCCTGCTGGCAACATTTCATGGTTGTACTGGCTTTCTGTTTTCACTCAGTTCCTATATGCAACCTTGCCTCCTATCTCTTTTGTTTTTTTCCTCCTGCCCAGTTTTCATTTGGGTTAGTCCTCCTCTCTTTCCTTCAGTGCCTTTTACCTTGTTTTATTTATATGTGAATTGTTCTTCAACTTGTTTGTGGCTGTTTTGAAGTATTTTACTACTTCCCATCCTGAAGATCAGTGCTATTATCCTAGGTGATGTCTGGTTTCATTGCCATCAGTATTACCCTGAATCGGGGTAAGTTACTCAATCTGACAGCAGAAATTAATTTCTGCACCAGCTCTTGTTTTGTAATTCTTCTGTGTATGTAATTGGTTTACTGACGGTGGGGGGTGAAACCCCTCTCAAGCAGCAAACCCAATTCCTATTAGGTTAAAAAATTGAAAAAATGCAACTTAACCTGTGCTTAACCTTCTGTTAGCTTGGCACAAAGCAGTTAAGCTAAACTTAGAAGCAATGTGTAAAGGATTTATGCAGCACTTCAAACAGTAATAAAGTAAAAACACAAAACACAAGAAAATTCTCTCACTAATTTTGTAAAATAGAGTAAACTTTAATAAACTATTTGACACAAAAACAACTAACATTTAATCAGTAGAACTGGAGAAATGCAATTTTAAACGTTTAAGGTAAGTATAGCACCTAAAAGTACAAAGCGCCACCCACAGTCATCTGGTCGTGACACACCTGATGAAAGTCACAAGTTCAGGCCATCCACGAAGGAACCCGGTCGCATACAGGGACCAAGTTACTCCTCCTGAAAGAGTTACCTTCTAAAGTCTAGCACTTAGAGTTTAATAATTTGCAGTGGAAAGAGTCGCAAAGAGCAGGGAAAGCATTGGGGACGGTCATCAATGTTTCATAAAGAGTAGGCATGGTGTTGAGGACGGTCAACGCTGTAGTGCAAAGATCCTGTTGGGTGTTGCAGACAGTCATTGCCGGAGATCTATGTTGGTGGCCAACGTTCGCTGTCAATGCTGTTGCTCGAACTGCAGCTTTCGTGTTGCCAAATGTCGTTAGCTGTCACTGTAGTGCGAAGAGTCAGGTTCACAAATCTTGCATTTTCTAGGGGCTGCCCCTCTCACATGGCTTCATGCTGCTCCACAAATAAGATTTCAGGTGGAGGAAGGGACAGATAGCAGAATATCGGGTGGCATCTATGCTGGTGCTGGAGTATGGGGTAAAGAGCCAGAGAGAGTATTTGAGGACAGCGGCCACATGGGAAACTCTGAAGCCTGAGGGAGGCAGAATGCAACAAAAGCTCAGGTAACCTAAATCAGGGATCCTGTTGATGTGGGCACAAGCCGAAGATTCTTGTCTGGACTTGGGAATTAAGCAAGTGAGAGATGCTCAGAGCAGAAAGGGGCACTGCGGCCATTGGGTCACAGGTGCTGGAAATAGGGTTGCTGCAGCTCCCATAAAAATAATCATGCTGGAGTCCAGGAGGTGTGTAAGTAACAAAAAGGCCTTTACATTTTGTGTTTATCTTGTCACGTTTGCTGTGTGCAAAGAACAATGTCAGGCTTTGTCTTCTGGTGAATTGCTGCTTTTCGAGAATCTGTTGTTTACTTTTATTTCTTTGACTACAAAGTGAAAGGAAAAGTGACCAGGGTGACAATATTGCTGAGGTATAGGAAGTGAACGAAAATGCTGTTGGGTGTATGTTTTTTTTTTCAAACACACAACAACATTTAAATACCTGTAACTGACCTATATACATATTTCGACATATATATATACAGCAATTAGGAAAGTGCAAATGAAGCACTTATTTTTGTAATCCTGAAGTGTGATAGAAACAAAGATTTTATTAGAATCAAAGCAAACCAAGTTACGCAAATGATAAATATTTGCTAAAACTTGATTTCGATGCATTATTCTTGGTGCCATATATAGTTTGAACAGTAAAACTGCATATCTATGCAAGTTAGTCGCCATTTTCTATGGAAAATGTGCTGTCTATAAATGATAGTGCACTACTTCACCAGTGCTCCAGAATGGACATCTCACACCCTTACCTCTCTCCTGCTGAATGTGTGTGGCTCATTTGCAACACTTGTTCTTAGTGTGATGCTTGGATTTTTTACAATCCCTAAGACTTAAGTGATAACCAGCAGCAACCGCGGCCGGCAGTGGGAGTACCTGCAGGGTGGTTATGTGGGGAGGGGGAGGGGCAGGGTAGGGGGGTAGTAATGTATGGATTACGGAGTTTTACAGGTAAGTAAACATTTAAATAAATAAAACAAATTTCGTTGGCGCACTGCATCGCATTTGGGATGCAGTGCACTCAACGAAATTCGTTTAATTTATTTAAATGTTTACTTACCTGGGAAGCTCTGTAATCCATACATTACTACCCTCCGCCCTAACCCTCCCCCTCCCCATGTCACCGCCCTGCAGGTACTCACACTGCCGGCCCCTCCCACTCCCCACGTCAGCGCCCTGCAGGCACTCCCACTGCCGTCTGCGACTGTCCAGCAGCGGCCGGTGCAAGTAAGAGTGGTGGGGCGGTGTGGCGGTGGGGCTGAGAGGGGGCGATTTAGCAGACGACGACGAGGGAAAAATTATTATTTATTTAATTTTTCCTCGTGGTCATCTGTCGAATCTCCCCGCGCCCCAACCCGGCCCCACCGCTCTTATCTGTACAGGCCACTGCTGGGCAGCACACCCATTATGAAAACTGTTCCAGCACCACTGCATTAGGTGTGCTTGACCGCTGGGAGAGGAGGGAAAGGGTGGCATTGGGTAGGCATGCATGCTCTCAGAGAGCGGGGCATTGTTGTGTTCTCATCGGTTGCTGAACATTTTGCTGAGCCTGCAGCTTCCCTTTCCAGGTGCCTGAAGGTGAATCTTTTTTTCCTTATTCAGTTGTAATATTTTTTCAATACAACGAATGTTTGTTGTTCCCTTTTACTTTTGTTTTTAGAAAATGTACCCTAACAAAACACAATCACATGCCTTTATGAAGTACTTTTTTATAGGTTAATGTCCAACTTTTGTATATTGAAACTTTAGATGTGTCTGCTGCTGTCCATTTATTTTCGTTTTTTCGGAACATTTCTTTCTCTGCCCCGTCGTGCTTGAATTAATCGTACATGATTACAATGATTTTCTGTTTTATTTCGGTTTACTAACAATATATTCCGGTTTGCTTTTTGCTCAAATTCACATTGATATACTTGCGAACCGTGTAGCAACACCAGATGGCAGTATTGCACAAATTTGAGTTTAAGAACCACATACCTGTAATACGCTGGTGATGAGAAATATGCCTCGAACGTCTCATTCGAAATATATTTTTTCATCATAAAGGTCTCGTGGTTTTCTTTCGAACCTCCAGGTGGCAAAAATGCAAGTTGGATCACTTTGGTTGCTAAGCAGTGATATGTTGCTAACTAAGTTCTGCCGAACTGGAAAAATAACACTATAAGGGGGTGATAGTTGCGTAGGTGGTGTTGCTGGAGCGAGAGCTGATGGAGGGATATGTTTGTATGGGGGCCAGATTTACTAACATTTCATGCACCACACCCCAGCAAGGTAACTAGTTGTGCTGCTTTAGGTTAAAGAGAGACATCAGAACTGTGCCATATTTACAAAGATATTGCACATCTCTGCTGCCTCCTTGGGCAGGTGCACTGCCTGCTGTGTAGAGCCAATGCAGGCACCTTGCACCATAGTGCAAGGATGCCTGCATTACGGGCAAGATTGTTTTTGGACAGGAAGGGAGACCTTCCTGCACAAAACAACTATTAAAGGAATTTTCTGTGGAGGAGAAATAAAGCTATTTCTCCTCCTTACCCCTGGGTCTGCGGGGCTTAACATATTGATGCATTCCCAGGTTTACGACTCTTTGCAAGTTTGGGATGTGCCAAAATCCGTGGGTGGATGCACACTCCACCCATGGAACGCCTCCCTGCTGCAAGGTAACAGAAGGCAGTGAAATACTCTGCTTTGCATAATCTTAGCTTTACTAAACCATGCAGGCCATGTAAAGTGGCTTTGCATGGCTTAGTAAATTCCACAAAAGGACTAGTGTTCCCTCGCCTTGCCGCGTATCACACAAGGGCAATGCAAGCCCGTAGTAAATATGACCCACAGTGTTTCGAAATGTGGTATGGCCTAGTATTAAAGTATACAAAAGGGCGATGGATGGAAAGCTAGAATTTATCTCGACGACTGGTTATTTCCCGGGCTGAGTCCCAGTCGATTGTTATTTTGCACACCGTGCCACTGCAGTTTGGACCCTGCCATATGCAACTCAATCCTGACTGTGTTCTAAGGCGAACAGTCCAGACCCCTCTGCCATGCCAGGTCCCGCTGAACTGGCACACGAACAATCCAGGACTGATTTAGCCCAGTTAGGGCTCATCAACCAGGTATAGTTTGGTTCCAGTGATACATTGTGCATGGGACCCTAGTCTGGGTTTACCAGTCCCACTTAGAGCAGAACATCAAAGTATGAAAACAAGTGATGGATGGAATGCATGAATTATTCTCAGCTACTGGGAATTAATTGGGCCGCATCACAGTTCATTACTATTTTGCACACCATGCCACATGAGTTGGGACCCAGCCATATGCAAATTAGTCTTGACCCGTCCATATTAATTATGGAGAATCACACTCTACAAAACGCATATTATCTATTCATGTATGTGGTATATTTGTCTTTCTAATATTAATGACAGTTCCAGTTTACCTGTTATAAATTTTGTCTAATGTGACTTCCACGATGAAGAGATTAGATCATACATAAGAATGATAGTTTTCTGATTTTACTGTGTTTTACACATAAGCATTAAGACAAATAATTACCCATCTATTACTATATTAAAAAATAGTAAAACACAGAAAGTAGGTCTTCTTGTTGGTGTCTCTCCATGTTGTCATTCATCTTTACCAGACTAACATCTGTCCCGGGGGAAAGCAGGGGGCTAAAAATAGGCACTGATTACCGTAAATAGCTGCAGACCCGCAAGCATGTTTTCCTGACAATGCTGGTTTCAGCTGAGTGGATTGTTATATTGAAAATGGCAATATGGAGTACCTAAAACCTGACAGGTAGCCAAATGTGTCTTTAATTTAGGGTGTTGATGCTTTTTAGGTTAACAATCCCTAATTTTGCAGCAAATAATTAGGAGTTGTTAAATGAGATACAATAACATGCCTAATAATACAAAACAAATGCAAAACACATCTTAATGACATCTTTACAAGAATGGAAACTAGTATAAGATCCTTTTTGCTGAGCCCAGAAGGAAAAATCATTTTCGCTGGGATAAATGTTTTCTGGAACTGTTTTCTGTAGTAGTGTGTTTCTGTACCAGTGGCTAGCCAAATGTGATACTGGACTTACTTCACCTCTGAGATGGAACAATTTACTACTCTTTAAGTCTCTTTTTAGCAGCAGTAACTTCAGAAGTGCAGCTTGTAAATAGCCATAGGCTTACTCTGTTGTGGGTGGGTGCACATCCCAACCTTAACCTTTAACTAGCCTTCCATAAGCCCCTCCCTGTTCCTCACAATCCCCCCTTTCGCTATAAGTATTCCTGATTTTTCAGCCTCTTTCCTCTCTTCCTCCCACATTTACTATTAAAATGTATACTTAAGTGTATGGAGACTGTACTCTAGGCAGAGATCTGCACACAGAAAAATATAGGAGATCTGGAGAGGTTGTCTCTAAACATGTTTGTGGGCAGCAGTTTGTAGTACATTAGTAGGAGTATTGTAGTACTAGTAAACATACTACAAAATGCAGTTTGTGAACATACCCCATTGTGTTTATATTACATTGATGACGTTTTCCGATCAAAGTATTGTTGTGTTATAAATGTCTACTAATAGTGCTAAAACTTAACAGGCATTTAACTGTGAGTGTAAATTAATTGCTACCTTTGTTGGAAAAATCATCTCAGGGTAAAACTGTTACCACAATTTGTGGCTTTTTCCAAGTGAGAGTGTACCTCCGATGCAGAGTTCTGCATGCCAGAATGAGGGATAACGTGTGGTTTCACTTTTACCAAAAGGAACATTAGCATGTTTTCTGAATTTCACTGCGAAACTGAGGACAGAGAGCTCATTTAACACGTGTCGGAATTTGTGGTGTGAGAAACTGCAGTATCAGTGAACATTATTTTTCACTTTGCAATGCCAGATCAGGTGCGAACCCCATGTGCGTCCAGTTTCAGAGAGCTTGCAATATGACCTGCTATTTCATTTTTTCAACCAATTCAAAATAATAATGGACAAATGCTGATAAGTTGATCAAAAAAGAAGTATACAGCAGAGACTTGATTTTTTTGTTTTTTTGTTTTGATCCACAGGTCTCCTGACGAAGGTCGCAGCAAGTTAATTCCCCTGGGAGCGATTGAGCTCTGTGAGAGCATCTCACCTTAGTCAATTTTCACTGCTGTTGATCATCCTCTGTTGTATGCCATCAACTCAACAAGTCTCTCTCCTTGATTTATCATCAAACAACCTCACTCGTCCTCAACATCATGAGCAAAAGTCTGTTGTACCTTACCAAGGAGATGTGTACCACGGATTCTAAAATGCAAGAGACATGCTTGGGCATTAGCAATACAGTTCACAGTTAACGCTCCATATTCCTTATGCACCGCTATTGAACTCGATGTTCCCTACTCATCCCGATTGGACGATTCTACCACACTGGAGAGCATCCTTCCCAATCAGCCTTAGATTGAAGACTCTTGTCAACTTGGAGGACACAGTATGGTGCAAAAGAGAATCTCTTCTTGTGCCCCGGACTATCTGAATTGCTTTTATTTTCTTATACATTCAGTATATACGATAGACCAAAGAGCAAAATTTATGTTAACAATGGACATAATGCTATTATTAACAAAGCTACTGGGGGGCACAGTAAGGGTGTCCTACGAGGACATGACGTCAGCTGTTACAGAACTGAACCTTTGCTGTCTGGGGGACTTCCTCTGGATCATTAAAGAGGGGAACCACACGGAAGACTGCTCTGGCAAACTCCATTTGGACATAGACTGCAATGGAGTATGGAGTCAAAATACCAGCCTATGTTCTGGGAAGCAAATAAACTGTAAAAAATACACGGACTGTCTAAACGACACCATTATTCATCTGTACTTAGACTGACTTTCTCGTACTAAAATGAAAAAAATATCATTTTCAGTTTAACCAGTAAAACATGCCTCTTCTACAGTTCCATTTTTTGATAGTTGAAGTTGGATAATACCGTATTTGCAAAGAGCATGTTTGGTCATCTGTGGCCGATGTCTCATCCGATGCACCATTTAGCACCAGAAGTGAGTTAAGGAAAAAGTAACACTTGTTTGAAAGAGATCATTAAATGTATTTTGAAAAGCCTAAAGTTATATATTTAACAGTTTTTATATGTTGTATATTTGTAGAAAATCCTATTTAACAATTAACGTGGCCACTCTGCTGACACCACCTGACAAAGGCTCAGTTAAGTGATGTCGTCTGGCTTCAGTTGTCTCTGAAGTGACTGGTGTAGTTTGCTTTCCTCCATTTGGGACATTCTGGGTCTAAAGCATGACCAGAGAGAACTATGTAGAAAAAGCAAAGAACAATGGTGTTTATATCACATAAATCCATTCAATCATTGCATTGTTCAAAGGCAGTTTTTTAAAAATAATTTTCATTTTGTCTGTACGTATGGTAAAAAATAGAGCATCAATTATTTTAATCTTTGTTTCCTTACTTGCTTCTTTTTTTTTACCCTCCTCCTACAAAGAGTACACAGAGGTAAACAAGAATATCTCTGTTCCTAGAATAAGCAATCAGAAAATAATTTAAATTTTTTAGAACTTTGGGAATTGAGAAAGAAAGTTGGACAGTTGTGAAAAGAGAATATGCAGGAGAAGGCCGGGGTACCAGTGCTTTGGACGAGACATTCAAGGTACATAATGCAGTAGCAAACGTTCATAAACATATTCCGCAAACAAATCATATGGTCCACTCCCAGCCAATGTGTATTTTAATAATTTGTCTTTGTTTCAATTTAACTGGGCTACATAACAATCAACACAAACAAAATGTGTTACCAGATTCACTTAAGACCAACAGATAGAGCAGAGGGATCCAAGATCGGATCATTAGAGCAAGTACCCTCCCAGAATATCAGGATGATCACTGAATATCTATGATCATCATTTAGAATGATGTTATGTAAATATATCCTTTCTGAATATTCTGAAATGCTGGCACGGTTCTGGTCCTTCTGGATCAATGTTAGAGATCCCGATATAACATGGTTAATAACTGAACAAAGCGACTGCAGACTGAAGTGAGTAAAATGCAGCCCATAAAGAAGTTTTAAAATAAAACATTTTAATAAAATTTGTATTTCATGCAAAACAAATAGGACAAAACCACCAGTAAACAATGTAAAGCAATTTGATCAAGATTATTGTAAACTGATTTGATTTTGATTATCATATATTCAGCAGCTATAAACCCGCCACTTGAAAAGGGTTTAATCTGGCTCCATTTTCAAATATGGAAATCTGAATAACAATGTCATGCAACAAATGTTGGTGAATGCATTTGGTCACTGAAACACTTGACCACACTGACATTTCTTTGAAGTTTGTTTTGTTTTATGTTGTGGCACATTTTAGCCATCTCTAGCTAACACAGAAAGGGTATGAATGTTACAATATTTTTGTTATTTTACAGTATAAGCTTTTTGTGTTGCTACAGCTAAATTATGGAAATAAAGACAAATTCTTTTGTAATTGATCCATTTCTTCCCAGAACCACTGCAAATCTAATTGGCTTTATAAATGAATAAGTATGGTGAAGAGCAATTAATCATCAGTTTGCAAATGAAAGTAAAACTGGACAAGAAAGCTGATCACTGATGTAATATTTCATACACTTTTTTTATTCCCCATGTAGGTATGCAAATAAATCTGGTATAATTAATTGCTAGGGAATATTCTCTATGTGACCAAGTCCTGGAATACGTTACATGCATTAAGACTTCCTCCACTCCGCCTGTAAATGAGGCACGACTGTCTCTTACTTTTAGATCAATATCTTAGCCCACATACTCGATGACCCTCTCTTTGGTTCTTTTGTGCATCATTGCACTATTCATTATCCACAATTTAGCCAGACAACTCAGAAAGTAATCTTTCTGCCCTTATACCACACCAGTACTATATCTATTTAGAAATCAATTTTGAGTACAGGAAGTAGAACGGAAAGTAGTACTCCAGTAGAACTATTTCCCATAATCGCAAATGATTTGCACAAAACTTAGACCAGAGATCTCTGTCTCTTCCTCTCGTAGCTCTCCTGTGCAGCCATTTCACCACACAGAGGTTCTATTTTACCAGTATATGTGAAGGCTGAAGAAGACTTTTGGGAAAATAGAGAATACTACACAATTGGAAGGGTTTAGGGAAATTTAAGAACGTGTTTTGATGAAGGACATGCAAATACAAAAACACATCCACAAATGAATAACACAATTGTCGTTCAAAATCTACTTCCGTAGCACTACTAAGAAAACAGTTTCCAATCTACTCCAGCCAAGAGTTGAAGTAAGTCAAACTCTAAACATGGCCAATCACTTCAACACACCCTCTTAGTAATCAATGGTGGCAGGGAACACTAAGACTAAAACCACAAAGGGAAATCTATGAAATAATGTATTTGAAATGAAAGTGTTAACTAATATTTTTTAATACATACCAATTGCAAAACATTTATTTTTCCTTTTTTTTCTTTCTTTAAATATACATTTTTATAACAATTAAAGATTAATTTCATTTCTTGTAATTGCTAATATTGTTTTCATAATTATTTTAATATAGAATTAATATTTTACACTACTTGTAACCAATTTTCAAACACATGTAACACACCAGATACTGCAAATGGAGGAGAGAAACATTAAAACAAGTAAACTAACGCTATTTTATTTAAAATTTACACACTTTACACACTTCAAAACATTTTGTTTTGACCAGGCTTCACATACAACCAAAGCACCTGAGCAGCAATGGAGGGGGGAGGGGTGGGGGGTTTAAAAAGCAGGACTTTTTCAGACTTGAAAGCTATTTCAAAATATCTATTCCACTGAGGTTATGTGGAGGCAGACTATCTAATTCCCTCTAATGATAACTCCAAGCCCTGTCTCCTCCTTAGTGATGTTTCTCTTCCTCTCAAGTAGGGTAGGATGCAATTAGATTCTAGACCTAGTTTGCTGCACCCTGTTAGTGAGGTACTCTGAACTGAAGAGGGTTTAGTTAAGGGTTACATTTGTAATTGTGTATGGTTAAAGTAAAAGTCGTGTGGGATTTGGGCTTGGTGTATTTCCCTGTTTTCTACCATTTACAATTCTCCACCCTAGGGGCAGGGAATCCTATAAAAGGGCTTCAATTTAATTTACATAACTTTACGGTCATTACGGTAGGACAAACTCTTAAATCTAAACCAGATGAAGATCTAAGCACAGAAATTGTGATTAGCAGCCTTGCAGAGATCTCTCCTTTGATGAAGGTGTAAATCTCCAGGCATGGAGACCAACACACAAAAATTTCCCTTTCTGAATAGGACTCAATATATGTTCACTGCTCTATATAAACAGCATTTAAGGCCTCATTTATGAAGGTTTGCCATAGGGTAGAGCCATAGGCTTTCATGCAGCGCTGCCTTATGGCAAAACAAAGGGCAGGAATGTGCTGTATCTATCAGATACAGCACATTCCTGTCCTTTTACCCTGCGACGGTGCACATTGTACTGCTGTGCAGCAACACAGGCACCTTTGCACCAACGTGCAAGGGTGTCTGCATTATTCCCTCCCTGCAGAAAAACAATCACAAGAGGCTTTCTCGTCTTTCTGTGTGTGCTGCTGAATGCAGCACACATAAAATGGAAAAACAAGGAGAAATACACATATTTCTCATTGTTGTGCCTTCCTTACCCCTCCCCTGGGCAGGCGTATGTTTTTGGCACGGCCTCAGGTATACGATTTCTCGTAAATCGGGGCAGTGTCAAAAACCCATGGATGTTGCTGGGAATGCCTCCAGCAAGACCCAATGCACGACCCTTTAAGGCAGAAAACTGTGTTAAATAGAATGATATTTACTAGGTAGCATTAAGCCAAAAAAGAGGCTAAGTGTTGCCTCAAATATATGGAGCAGGCTTCTGTGCCACAAAACGTCACAAAAAGTGATGTTCTGGGGGCGCCATGGGCCTAATACATGAGGCCCTCTGAATCTAACTGTATTCTTGAGCTTTGTTGCTCAAATACTTTTCTATATATCCTCTTGTCATAAAGTATACATTTCCCCAAACTCTGTTAAATACACAAGAGCTCTCAAGAGATAGATCTTTGTTATATAAATACCTCAAGCAAAATGAAATATAATTCAACGCAACCTATTCCAGAGTGCATTGACCTTGCACTACAACAGCACCCCCCCTCCTCGTTCAAAAAACTAGGGGCCTCATTTATGAGGCTGTGCGTCACTTTTACGCCGCCGGTGCGTCACTTTTTGTGACGCACCAGTGGCTTAAAAAATGCGCCTTGTTGCGCCATATATACAAAGTGACGCATCTAGGTAGATGCGTCACTTTGTAAACCCCTGCGCCACATTATACCTGCGCCAGGTATAATGTATGCAAGGTGGGCGTATTGACGCAAGGAAGGGTCGTAGAAGTGACGCAGTGAAATCTATGAGATTTCACTGCGTCACTTTTAGGACGCTGTTGCGTCAAAGTCTTGCGCCTGCCTCACAGCAGGCGTAAGACTGACGCAGGCCCTTTCACATGGGGCTTGCCCCATGTGAAAGGATGCATTGCTGGAGTTGCGTCACTTATGTGACACACTCCAGCAATGCGTCACTTTTGCGCTTACAGATACGTCAGAAATACTGACGTATCTGTAACTCCTTGCGACATGATGCGTCATACATTAAATTTGATGCCTCAGAAATGTCGCAAGGAGTGCGCACTGAGAAGTGGCGCATCGCTGCTTTCACGCAGCGGTGCGTCATTTCTCATAAATGAGGCCCCAGCCACCTAGTTATAATTCTACTTCCTCTTTGATAAGTCTTAAACTTTCCTAATTGTCAATCAAAACCTATTTCTTTGTATAATACTCCTCCCTTCACATTGGACACACATTAATAACGATGCATAGCATACTATGTCGAGGCCTGCTTCAAGTTGTTTTGCAAATTCAGGTGATAGGGCAATTCAGTTTAAAACCACCATATAAATCGTGATATAGCACATTTAAATCTTTGGATAGAATTGACATAGAACTCATACAATACACAATGATGTCAGATAAGCAGACAGGAGCCCCAATAAAACAGCCACATATTTTTTCGCTCGTGTCAAAAAATTATTAATATATTTCTGTTGTAATCCAAGTAATCTTTACAATTGAAATATATTTACATGAATCCCTTTCAGAAAATGTAGTTACATTTGAGAAGTCTGTGATTTTGTTCACTTTAAACAGAACTCTAATTGATAGAAATGCATTCTAAATCAGTTTAGTACGTTTTCTTAACATATCTTTTACTTGATGATCGGTGTGCTAAATAGACAAGAACTTTATAGACCCCTGTCCCCAGATCAGATCGCAACTGGCATGTACATTTTAAAAATAAACTCATTACATTTATGCAGCAATTTGAGAACCCTGCTGCCCTTGGAAATGATAGATTCAAAATAAACATATAGCCGAACATAAATGTAATAGATGAAGTGATATATGTAACACTTAAAATAATTTCATCCCATGTTACTTACTCTGGGCTCTGTTACACTCCATCATATTTCCACTCCTTGTGCCACTGCAGATTGGACCAACCATATGCAAATCAGCCTTGGCACCATCCAGGAAAATGTGCATAGGATTTGTATCCTTGGAAAAAATACATTAACACATCTATGGAACAGGATGAGTATTAATCTCCTGCAGGTAAAAAGATGTTAAATTGCATCAACTGTCATTAAAAATCATACCTGCAGTAACACAATGTATGCCATGAATGGCAGGGTAGATGAATGAGTGTAAACTTTAAAAGCAATGGGAGAGTGGTGATGTACAGTTTTTAAACACATGTGTTCAGTGTTGTCTGCATAGGTAAGGGCCTTAACAGACTCATACCAACGACTTCATCTGCTGAGGAATTCTGGTACTTTTAAAAATAACTTGGTCAAATAATATTCGTAATGTGAGATATATGAGGTTTGAGTGCAGTGCAATGAAAAAAAGTGAGTGAGTGACGGTCGAGGCAAAACCTCTTTTTAATCTGACGTCCAGGTGAATAATTTTGCCTCGACCGTCATTTTAACATCACTCACTCACTTTTTTTCATTGCACTGCACTGTACCAGTACCGCCAGTGGCGTGGACACTTCCATCGTGTGAACCATAATTGGGTGATGTCTAGCCAATTCATCTAGGCTTGGATACACCAACTTGGTTCTAGACGTCCTACATGACGAGGCTCCGCCAAGTGGGTGGGCTGATAGGATTTCTACTGTACACCTAGTGTCTAGTGACCACTTGGGTCTGGTTCAGTGCAATTCAAGTGTGTAGTTCTAATTGAGGACCTTGTGGACTTAGCATTTTTCTTCACAGACCCTCCAGCTCTTCTTGTTCTTTACACTTTCTTGCTCTACCAGTTTGTGTCTCTTCCTGCTTGTGGAATCCACGTCTGGTTTAGGCATTGTCACTGACACCTGAATAGGGCTGTGACTGGCCTCCCACAAAGCTGTCTTCATCCCCCCTTAGTATGCCTGGAGCCAGGTCAGGGAAAGGCAGGGTCTTTTGCACACCACTGAATCTATATATATCATTGGGATAAAGACTTGGGCGGCTGCCTGGAGTTGTTTGTTTGGCGAACTACATGTATATATATATATATATATATATATATATATATATATATATATATATATATATATATATATATATATATATATATTTTGTAAAACAAACAGTCGACAATCGGCGCACACTTAATTCCGCTGGTGCCTATGTCGAGGTTAGACCATACCTCGCAATAATGTCCCAAAACAAGAATTCCATAGCACTCCAGAAGTTGTAGCTTAGATTTGCTTTTAATAAAGCATAGTGAACACTACCATCACCACCATAGTGGTGATGGTGGTGTTCACTATGCTTTAATTAAAGCTAATTTTAACTACAACTTCTGAAGTGCTATGGAATTCCTGTGTTGGGATATATATATATATATATATATATATATATATCTCCACTCTCTACCCCTTGCCGGAAAAACATGAGCCGCACACGCACCACTGATGCTTCAAGCAATTAATTGAGCAGTTACGGGCAGTCCTGACGCGCTTCGTTCAATCTTTGAACTTCTTCCGAGGTAAGCCCAGGCAGCAGGAAACCGATTGTGAGCCACAAACAATTGCTTTTTAAACATTTTCGGCCCTCTAGTGGACACCTTTGTGGGAGTATTTGCAATGCATGATGGGATTTGTGGTCTCGCATTTCAGTCATAATAGAAACCCTCCAGTAGGCTGTGCCAGTTTTAATTTTACTATCTCACCAGAGTAATTGTAGTTGCCAGGTTAGTGTTGCTCCATCCGCAGTCCTATTTTAGAGGCTGCTGAGGAACCATGCCAATTCAGGTGTCTGGCAGCGTCCGTTACCCAAAGTCATCTTCACAAGGAAACACACATGGCCAGGTAATGATGGCGCACTTTCTGGAGGTGCATAGCTCTGCGGCGAGTCCAAGCCACTACATTTAACCACTCTCTTCCCCTTGCTGGAAATACATGAGCTGCACATGCAACACTGATGCTTAAAGCATTTAATTGAGCAGTTACGGGCAGTCCTGACGCGTTTCGTTCATAGTCACATCAGGGCCACATGAACCCCCGCCCCACATGCCCAAACCCGCAAATAACACAAAGACACAAGTGTTAGGTTTGGGAAAAATTGCTGCAGGTTTATTACATACAACATATGAAATGATGGTGGGTTAACTTACGGGCGATCCTAGGGCAGGCCGCATTCTCGCCACCTGCCCGCCTGTTGAGCCAAACAACACAGTGGCGAACCACCCAACTGTTGCACAATTACCATAATTATACTGACACGCCCATTGCGGGGCGTGACTAGGCAAACCCCCGGTTGCACAGGCCCACAACCGCCCGAAGGACTACTGGGGCGCCGACACGAATTCCTGCACCTCCCACGAGGTTACAGGTTAGGCTCTGAGGTTATGCTCTGGCACCCCTATGTGCCCGCTGACGTCCAGCGTTTGCACCTCTCTTCTTCCGGATCGCCCAGTAACTCCGCCTGCAACGAAAAAGGAACATATTAAAAGCTCCCCCCGGAGCCCCCTCAAGCAGACACTCTGGGTTCGAGGAAGGGCGGGAAAAGAGTGTCCCAGCATGGGACTGCGACGTCCGGGGCGGCAAAGAGGCCTCCCCAGCGGGGCAGAGGTCTGAAGTACTTCCAGACAGCTCCTCCCAGCCGCCCCGGACGTCCATCACTTCAGTCTCCACCAACCAGGGGAGACTGCCTCAGGTGAGGATACTACTGTGTCATGCGGGGGCGGGACGGCCCTCCGTGACTAGGAGCCCGCCCTCCTTATGGCCACTGCGTGGCCTCGGGCAGGCGCATAGTCACATCAGGGCCACATGAACCCCCGCCCCACATGCCCAAACCCGCAAATAACACAAAGACACAAGTGTTAGGTTTGGGAAAAATTGCTGCAGGTTTATTACATACAACATATGAAATGATGGTGGGTTAACTTACGGGCGATCCTAGGGCAGGCCGCATTCTCGCCACCTGCCCGCCTGTTGAGCCAAACAACACAGTGGCGAACCACCCAACTGTTGCACAATTACCATAATTATACTGACACGCCCATTGCGGGGCGTGACTAGGCAAACCCCCGGTTGCACAGGCCCACAACCGCCCGAAGGACTACTGGGGCGCCGACACGAATTCCTGCACCTCCCACGAGGTTACAGGTTAGGCTCTGAGGTTATGCTCTGGCACCCCTATGTGCCCGCTGACGTCCAGCGTTTGCACCTCTCTTCTTCCGGATCGCCCAGTAACTCCGCCACAGCCCGTGAGGTGGTTCCCGCTGCCACACGGGCCCCCCCACCACTGCTACAGCTCTTTACCTGCAACCTTCACCTAGAATAGCCTCCTACAGATAGAGGAGGAACAGGGCAACGCCCATAGGCGTGGGGTGACACATCAGGCACCATTAGCCCTGTCCTACCAAACTAGCTCGGCCGAGCTTCTCGTCAATCCCGGGAACCCGACCACGCCAGGTGCGGGCACCTTATCCACCTTGAAGAGCCCAAGGCCCCTGACATAACCTTACATGCCCGAAGGAAAGAAAGGCCCCTTCTACCACCAATCTGCAGGTCCCCCCGGGTCCTGACACCAAATCAGAGAATGAAAGGGGAGGAAGGGCCCCTACTACTGAAGACCCTTTGTAACATGAAATAGGCTGTCCAGCACATGCCGCAGGGACGCCAGCATATCCCCTCCCACTGAACGACAGAAAAATTGCGCCATGGAAGACACTGCTACAGCTGACACGCCGTCCACTACACAGCCTAGCAGGAAGTTTGCTTACTGAAACGCGAACTTCTGCACAAACGAGCAGAAAGAGTGGTTACATGACGCTTATGCTGCTAACCTCAATAGAGGGCAGGGGAATTGGAGGGCACACGGCATACTATGTAGCTTGGACGAGTCCCAGGCAAGCAAAATACCGGGTCCACAGGCAATTACAGCCGGCATCCCCTGCCCCTAGGGCTTCAGGCTGGAAGCAGCTGCAGCCAAATACCATAAGTTAGCTAGCCTGTAAGCCAGCTTACGACCACCTCCCGGGGACAGCTGCGCCTGCCATGGGGAGCCCGCTAAGCTCCTGACCTACGCAGGGACATGCCTGGGGAAATACACGCCACTCCGACACCAAAAGGCATCACCACCCGGGTACTATTCCCTCGACCACAATAGTGAAGACTATCCCAGGCAAGAAACCAGGTGAAGGGGAGGGCCCCCCCCTGCCGAGAATCCCTCCCAATATACAAGTGCCGACACAAAATACAGATCAAACTGGCAGATTACGCTTGAGCAACTAATCCCCCACCGAATACAGAAGTCTATTGCAGTACGTAAATGCATATATTGGTATAACTAGCAACGTGGTCTTACAAGTGAAAACAGAAAACACGGGGACAGCCGGAAACACCTGCCCCCCCTAGTACTACGTGCCCCCCAGTCCAGCCAGTCGGCTGGAAGTCTATCCTACCACAGGGATAGCTTGTCCTGGGGATAGAGAACTGACACGGGGGGGGGCACTGGGAAAGATACCAGATAGAATATTCTCTAACAGACTTCAAGGGGCCCACCTCAAAGGATTAATGGCCGTCCGGGCTCAGGCTGTGGAAGCCACAGTTGCTCTAATTATACCTGAATTGAGTGTTACACTGAAAGCTGCAGACCGCGGGTGGGCTGCCAGCGGGTACCCAAGACTAGAAGGAAAGATAGACATGACTATTGACCTATGACCTTCCCTACTCATGGAAGAGCAACACATGTGCCGATATCAGAGGTGTACAGGTAGGATTTCTCAGTTATAAGTGGTAGCCATTATTGCAGTGCTCTCTATGTACCTGTGTTTGGTACTCTTTGTTGCATGCCACGCCACTTCTCTTAACGCACTGTTTGCTATTTATCGCATGTCTATCTTTGCACTTGCACCCGTGCCATCGTTGCCTACGTAACGTCTTCCGTGCCTGGGTGTCTGGTGTGTATTGCGTGCTATACCTATTGAACCCCCCACAGGGTGGTAAGTTTGCCGACCAAGCAAGGTACAATCGCTTGTGCTGCACCCCCACCCCTGCCCAAAATACTAGGGGGGTACTATCACCTCCCAGAGTTCTAAGCATATATGATTACCCTAGTTAGTAAATCAACACTCAGAAAATCGCGAGTCCTTAATGTGGATCCATTCAGAATTCTCTGGTGAAGCACAGCACTTAGCCCGGAAAAATTACTCATTTTCACCCAACATGGGGCTCGAACCCACGGCCCTGAGATTAAGAGTCTCATGCTCTACCAACTGAGCTAGCCGGGCTCCCTAATTGATGCAGCGGATTAGGTGAGAGAGAGGAGGAAAATACATACCCACCCATAATGTGCTAAGTACAGTCTGGGCAGCTGGATCATCCCAGGAGGAGGTGTCTGCCCACAGTTTAGAATAATAATGTTGCCAGAGATTAGTCGGTAAGCATGTAAACAACATTTGGGAACAATACACCTTTACTAGTGCTAACTTTGACTACAGGGCACGCCAAGGCAGTTCCATATGGCATAGCTTATTTAACACGAATCCTCACTTGCTTAACATAAACTTAACTCCGCGCTGGGGAGTTTACGCCAGCCCGCATACTGCCAAGTGCAGGTTGCTATATGAGACATTTTACAATTTGAGTGTAATTATGAGTGACCGTTTAATAGCTTCAAGTGACGCTTTCTTGTGTAGACGAGGGAAAAGGCAGTTGCTCCGCAAATGCTCGTAATTATCAGATCATAATGACCAGTGCCCTAGCGCATACCCTGTTTGTAGGCTTGTATATTCACACCTCATTCACCCATACATAATATTTATTGTAACTGTAAAACAATGAAACCCCTAGTATTTCAGGTAATAGCAAGCCTCCTGTTGACCTTACTGGAAAAATTACAGGGACCTACACATGGCTGACAAAGTTTGAGACTAAGTATGTGTGGCATATCGAGTCTTTTACGTGTGACATATGAATGTATTTATTGTAACTGTAAAACAATGAAACCCCTAGTATTTCAGGTAATAGTAAGCCTCCTGTTGACCTTACTGGAAAAATTACAGGGACCTACACATGGCTGACAAAGTTTGCGACTAAGTATGTGTGGCATATCCAGTCTTTTACGTGTGACATATGAATGTCTTATGTCAGCACTTCCCCGCATGTTAGGAAAGGACTGAAAAGAGATCGGCCGTGGGGCCTATCTAGTAGGATAATGACTTCTTTAGAGGTAAATGGGACCAAGTTATAACGTAAGTGCTTCGCAGAAACATTAACATAAAACGCTACTGGATTTTCCTTGGATACCTGCGTGTCAGTTGCAAGGCAGGATTATCAAATTAAGTAGTCATGCGTGGCCAAGACGTCAGGTTACTTTCCGTAACATGTCCCGGAGTGCAGCATTATCTATAGCTGCATTTTGCCTTGTTTTCTTTGAGCCTGAATCGCAAGGTTTGGCTGCAGGGAGCCTGCCTCAGAGTAGTTGGTGTGACAGAGGCACTGCTCCAAGGAAGAATATGGGCCCCAGGAGGTGATAGAAGGATAAAATTGCAGCCAAGATCAACTACAGCCATAAGGATACTTGTGTCCTAGGTGCCACTACACCCGCTGCTGCTACGCTCTGGTTTAAGCCTGTCTCAGTGAGGGAGTTTCTTCATATAAGAAACTGGTGTAGGTTTTAATCACAATTCCTGTCCACCTGCAATGCGATCTATAGCTTGATAGGGGAGTACCAGGGCTACATTAGAGTAGAGATATGAGCTATAATATAAAGCTGTAAAAGAAAACCAGTTACATGTACGATATGACGACCAGTGTCACTACCACCTCCAGCATTTACAAGGGGCAAAATCAGTCATTAAACCTCTGTTACCAGTACTAAAGAGCAGGTCATACTTGGATCTCTGTCGGCAACTCATGCTAGAAACCCAAAAGAAAGCTCCGATAAAAGATGGGCAGAAAGCGGGCGGGGCATCATGCCCTTATCATGCCCGCCTCATGCCTCGATGAGGCAGCGTAAGTGCTGCCTAGGAGAGACCTAGAGCCTACGCACTGCACGTCTAAAACTAAGTCTAACCAACTGTTATAATCTGCAGGAAACATAGCTTCCGATTTGCTAACCACAAGAAAGAAATGTTGTCGTAATATGGGAAATCAAAGACTATATTAGGCAGTGATCTAACACAACGAATAACAATGTTTTTGGTAGACACACACCAAACGCAAGCAAACAATGCAGCTTTGTGTAACTCCCTGGTTGGAATCAAGTACTGAACAGGGTAGGGGTAACTAAAGTGAGATCTTAATGTCGAACAGGCCACCTATCCACTATAGTTCCCCTCTATCAATAATTGGGTCGCGCGCTATATCCGATTTAGACCTCCACTTGAAGTTGCCTGTTAGGGTATCATTTTGGACTCTACTGGTACTGCGAACTCCGGAACCCGGGGGTCTTAAGCCGTGAGCAGCAATACCAGGTGGGCAGTTAGCTCGCATCACAGAATATTCCCCGGGCAGCTTTTGCTAGCAAAACCGGGCCTCCTTGGGTTCACATTAACTAAGTTAGATAAGACAATCAGGAAACAAGGTGTGGTAATGAAATGCATCCATAACAGTGGACAGTATATTTTAGCGTGTTAATGGAAAGCACAGACTCTGAACATACACCAATGATTCGAATTGGCATTACTAAAAATAGTGCATTCCTAACCAAGCAAACTCTATTTTGGAAAATTAGGCTAATGAGACTGGTGAAGACCTAAGGCTCCAATCCTAAAACTTGCAGTTCGCCGGCAATTCTGTGATGACAGTGAATAGCTCACAGTAGTACATTAGGATCGTAACTTCTAACTTGAATTAACAAAAGTATCAGTTACAAAAGCGGAAACCTACTGAGCTTATCCAAATAGCAAGAAAATAAATAATTTTCCGGTATCTAATGGCACAAGCGAGGCGCGGCATAGGCAACGCGGCGCAATACCTAGTTCCAGTTTGTATTACATGGCGCATACCTTTTGGCACTGGAGAAATGCATAGCGTACAAATCACAGGAAGTTCGGGAGCATCGCCGAGGCTCAAACTCGGGACCTAAAAATTCCCTCTCGAGCACAAGATGGGGGCATCCCCAAGCAGAGTCAGACCCACGCCGAGGTACAAACCCGGGTCCTTAAAGACCCCTCGCGGGCACAGGGCAGGAGCATCCCCGAGCTGTAACCGACCCGGGCCGCGACCCCCCTCACCCCGCAAAGTTCCAAACTGTAGCACACGCAAACTGGCTGCCGACCCGGGCAACGCTGGCGAAAGACAGCATACTGCCGAAGGCATTCTTTCGGCAAAGAGCCCACTTAGAAGACCATTGCAGTCCGGGCATGCACAATAAATGCCAGCTCCCTCCCCCCCCCGCAGCACCGCAATTCTGGAGCAGTGAATGTGTCAACAATATATCACTTCAATATAAACAAACAGGAAATTACGGCAACAGTAGATTATGCGAAACAGCAGATCCAGGAAGCATAGTCGGGTCCCGCGCCCACATGGGCCGAACACCGACACGCACCACGTTTCCCTTAAGGTGAAATAATGCACGGTCCGGGCACAGGAGCCCATGTCTGAGATATAAACATTCATTGTTTAGATGTAGGCACAATCGCACATGCGCGACAAACAACAGATCAGCTCAGAGTGTCGCCCGAATTACCCAGCCAAGATGGCCGCCGGGACTGCCGAAAACAGGGGGGAGGGGTGAGAATTCTTCGCGGCCGCCGGGGCTGAAGGGGAACGACCCAAAGTTACGATCCGGCACATGGCCCCCCTACCCCTCCACAAGATTCTGAGAAAGAAAGCGCCGCCGCTGAGCCGCCAGGTGGACCACAGCCGAGGGGAAGAATGCGTATTGCCACAAGGACCCAAGTCGCAGAGTAAACCGTGGAAACGCTGCATGGGGGGCACGGCGCTAGCATGGCCGCTCGGTTACCGCGGCGGGACCCGACGATTACAGGCCGGACCCGCTAAATACCCCCGACAACCTCAAGTAAACAAGTAAAGCAATCAATGCCAGAATTTGGGCCCAAAATTACAGGAAAGCTCCATAGTAAGCCTGCGCTCGTACGATGCAAACCATCACAGCATGTAGGGGCCAGAGATAGGCGTCATGACGATGATACAACCCTACAGCTTAAAACATGCACGCGTTACGCAAAACAAGGACTGTATCAGCCCCGAAGCCTTGCCAAGTGTTGTTTTCCATACCGTCATCATCCAGCTCCTTAACATAACTTCTACCCCGGACAAAGAAATATATCCTCATAGCATAGCCCTCTTGGCGCGAAACCGGGTCTCCCGGCCGGGAATCGACTGCACCAACAACTGGGCCTCCCAAAGTCAGAGTACTTTCTCCAAAACGGGACTCGGGTTACGTTTCTGTTGTATTTTAGAGGAATAACATTTACCATAACAGAGTTATATAATGAATTGCCCCGCTCACACCAAGAGCGTCGCCCCGAGGCTAGAACCCCGGTCTCTAGAGCCAAACCTCTAATCTAGCCGTCGGACCACACCCGCTCACTAATTTCAGTAGCTATGGCGCAACAAGGAAGACAAACAGCACGCCGAATGTATGCACCGAATAATCGGACGTTGGGACAACAAGTACCGTGGGGGAGATGCAACAATAACAGGGAGGAGTACAATCTGCTGCTCCCGCTAGGCACAAACTCACAACCATAACTCAGGCAAGCACCGCGTACAAGTCCCAGGCACTCGACCTAACGTGCCACCGAAGGTTACCCGGCGAGTGGGGCGGAAGGGGGGGAGGGGGCGGGGGACAACGGACGAGGAGGAGGGAGCCGACCAGTGACCCCGCATACCCCTAAACAAATAAAAACAAATAAAATGGCCAACCATGCCTCTCCGTGGGATTGCGACCCACCTAACCGTCCCCACTCACCACAACAACGCAAGAGTCGAACGCCAAAGAAATCATCGATCGACGCAAGACCGGACCTCTGGACGTGACCAGAGGCGAAGAAAAGAGTGTCCCAGCATGGGACTGCGACGTCCGGGGCGGCAAAGAGGCCTCCCCAGCGGGGCAGAGGTCTGAAGTACTTCCAGACAGCTCCTCCCAGCCGCCCCGGACGTCAATCACTTCAGTCTCCACCAACCAGGGGAGACTGCCTCAGGTGAGGATACTACTGTGTCATGCGGGGGCGGGACGGCCCTCCGTGACTAGGAGCCCGCCCTCCTTATGGCCACTGCGTGGCCTCGGGCAGGCGCAATCTTTGAACTTCTTCCGAGCTAAGCCCAGGCAGCAGGAAACCCATTGTGAGCCACAAACAAAAAACTTTTTAAACATTTTCGGCCGTCTCGTGGTCATAATAGAAACCCTCCAGTAGGCTGTGCCAATTTCGATTTTACTGTCTCACCGGAGTAATTGTAGTCTCCAGGTCAGTGTTGCTCCATCCGCAGTCCTATTTTCGAGGCTGCTGAGGAACCGTGCCAATTCAGGTGTTTGGCAGCATCCGTTACCCTAAGTCGTCTTCACGAGGATACACATATAGTCCAGGGCTAGGTAATGATGGTGCACTTCATGGCGCTGTGTAGCTCTGTGGCGGGACCAAGCCGCAACATATTTCACCACTCTCTCCCCCTTGCTGGAAAGACATGAGCCGCACATGCAACACTGATGCTTCAAGCATTTAATTGAGCAGTTACGGGCAGTCCTGCCGCGTTTCGTTCAATCTTTGAACTTCTTTCGAGGTAAGCCCAGGCAGCAGGAAACCGATTGTGAGCCACAAACAATTGCTTTTTAAACATTTTCGGCCCTCTAGTGGACACCCTTGTGGGAGTATTTGCAATGCATGATGGGATTTGTGGTCTCGCATTTCAGTCTTAATAGAAACCCTCCAGTGGGCTGTGCCAATTTCAATTTTACTGTCTCACTGGAGTAATTGTAGTCTCCAGGACAGTGTTGCTCCATCCGCCGTCCTATTTCCAAGGCTGTTGCGGAACCATGCCAATTCTGGTGACTGGCAGCGTCCGTTACCCAAAGTCGTCTTCATGAGGATATAGACATGGTCCAGGGCTTGGTATTGGAGGTGCACTTTCTGGCGGTGCGTAGCTCTGCGGCGGGACCAAGCCGCTACATATTTAACCACTCTCTCTCCCTTGCTGGAAAGACATGAGCTGCACACGCAACACTGATGCTTCAAGCATTTAATTGAGCAGGTACAGGCAGTCCTCATGAATTTCGTTCAATCTTTGAACTTGTTCCGAGGTAAGCCCAGGCAGCAGGAAACCGATTGTGAGCCACGGTATGTATATATATATATATATATATATATTCTGTCAGCTGATGGTGGCACAGTGGGTTCTGAGTTGAGGTACACTGGAACCAGCTACCCCAACAGCTACATTCTTGTCCGGGCCTACCTTTTTTAAAGAAATCTCCGAAAACATGGTCGTTTAATCTTTGATATTATTATCAAACTGTGACCTATGCGGGCTGCTGAAGCGCCAAGAGATCCCTTGGGATGATTTGTGAGCTCAATCAATCCATATAGATATAGGGCACCCTTTCAGACAGCTTCAAGACTTGACAGATCCTCCCCTGCTGAAAAAGCCTACACTATTTACAGCTGACTTTGTTAACCTCTGTCCTACAGTCCACCTCCCACTTGTTGAAGAAATCACAGGCAAGACAGTTGCCACCCAGCTACAGAAGCACGTCAGGAGTCTATAATCATGGAAAATTGAATTATGTGGGAGGGGAGCACCAAATTATGCAGCAGGGTTGACTAAATTATACAGCAAGACAAGGCACATTAGGCAGCATAATGTGGCACATTTTGTGATGGTATTATTTCAGTATTTGGTAATTTCTACTCATGGTAATTCCGTCTGGGCAAATGGTTCTCCTCATTGGTAATAGTTTAATAACTAAATACAGAAATCAGCAACTGAAAGATGACCAGTTTACCTTTGCGAAGGGCCTTCCATTGCATGTGAAGACATCACAGTGTTTTTGGTAACGTTTGATCCATTTGTGCTAGAAACAATATAACATTTCTCCTTTGCTATATGTGATATAAATATTTGAAACACACCTAGGTGCATCTATGAAAAATATAGCGTGAATCTCCTCATTGAAAATTAACTTTAGACCTTCTGTCACCGTGAGGACATCAATTTCAAATATATATCATTGCAATTTTTATATATTCATTAGTTACCCTGACCTGTTGGGATACAAGTCACACTTTCAGATTGACTTAGTATTATATACAAATAGGTTTTCTCACATGGCCTTTGTACTTTTCCTTGCCATGTGTTACTGCAGTGCCTTCAAATTGTAACCAAGTCAAGGAACAGTGGTTCTTCTGGCAAGCCATACATTTTTGTCATATATGTAGGTAATTTAAGCATATGCTGCAGAGCACATGCAAGGTTTAACTTCCACACTATTCATTCAATTTCTTCTCCATCTAACACAGTCAAACTGGCCAATTGGGTAAACCCAGTTTTTTACCGAAAGCATTTTAGGGTCAGAGCACATGCATTGTATCTTGTATAGCAGTTTCACTGTACACTGAATCATAATATCAACATAGCATCCAAAAATGGCTAAAAATCAGTTTTGATCATGCCGACAAGGCAGATTTATTCACCTTTGCTACAAGAAGTTATGTAAAATCACTCGTTGATGGGGAAGTCTCATCAAATTCATGCTGCATGGTTAAGAAATGTCTAACAACAAAATTATTTTGTCTCTAAATGGGGGCAATTTCAAAGCTTCTCCTGCGATTCATATGTCCTGACAGAGAACATGACCTCAAAGCAAACTTTCTGCAATGAACTCTGTACTTCTGTTCACAGTTTGGGTACCGTTCCTATATCCATCTTGTTATTAGGATCCAGGTGCCTACCAAGCAAAGACTACGAAAAAAATTAATCGAGAAACATTTTCTGATCAAAGTAGTGTTCTGCCAGGACTTCACAAGACTTTTGTGCCTCAGGTGTGCTCATGTGAAAAAAGTAATGCAAGATACAAGCAAACCATTGTTAGAGATTGAGGTTTCTGGTTGGCGGAGTATATATCCTGATCTAGCAGGAGCCACACTCCTAGTCAGGGTAAGTCAGACACACAACCTAAATTAACCTGTGCTCACCCTCTGGTCGCTTGGCACAGAGCAGTCAGGCTTAAATTAGGAGGAAGTGTATCCAGTATTTGTGCAACACTTACATTACAGCAGCACAGTGCAACCACCACAAAAATACTCCATGGCAGTTTAGAACAATAGGAAACAAGACCAAAACAACAAAAATCCAATGAGTAGAACAACTCAAGATATGAATTTTCAAAGATGAAATCCCAAAACAATGCTTAGAGGTAAATAGCATGGAAAAGTTGCTTGAGGTCAAGCTAGGCCATGGCAAAACCAAAATATAGGGCAACAACGATAGAGGGTAGGCTGGCTATAGGGCTCAGACAGGTCCCACAGAGGTAATACCTGGGCTGGAGCAAGGGACGACGTTGAGAACCGGAAACGTCATCATCGAGTTGGGCAAAGGTGTTTCCGCATTGTCATCGACCTCTGTTGCACTGCAGGAGCTGCGTCATCATTGAACATCATCAGCAGAAGATTAACTGTTGTGGTAAAGCTGTGTCAGTGCTGGAAAATCAGATGTTATGTAGGCGCTGTGTTGGCATCGAAGGGTGATGCCTCAGTGCACAGTCGCAGATGTGTCAAAGTAAGTATAGAAAAAGCTGCAAAAACCCACTACGAAGGCCCAGGACTTGAAGGGATAACTCAGGCAAGGGCAGTCTGTCATTGCTGGAGTGCCCCACTGACCAGGAAAGGGGCATTTCATTGTTTATATAATAAAACTGCTATGTTAGTGGTACAGCTCTGATCCAATAATGTGTCTAGATGTTAGAAGCTGTCTCTGACCGGGCAACACTAGGAAATCTTGTTCTATACGTAGCCTAGAATTAAATGTACAGACAATGCAGAAAGAAAGTCTTTCTGAAAGCAAGTAGCATGTACAGCCTCCCTGAGGCTCAGGGAGGGGGACTGCATGCCCCATCCCCAAATTAATACTTCAGCCATGGGGGGTGGGGTCCTTGGTGCCTTGCACAGCCTTGGAGGGGCTGCATAGCTCCTCCTCATAATTATTGAATCAGTCCTGTGGGATGGGGTCCCAGGGCCCTCCTAAAACCTGAGGGGACGCTGCACACACCCTACCATAAAACAAATCACATCTGTGACCCCTCAGACCCTGGCTTAATCTGGGGGATATTTTTTTAAAAGGTACCTTTTTTTCTACCAGCACTGCATATCTGAGAGGCATCTGTAGATACTCTAGATTTGCGCTATGACAGAAAAAAATTATTCTATGTCCCTCTGTTAGAAATGGGATTTCTGGTTGGTTGGGCATGCACCTAAGCTGGGCAGAAACCACAACTCTAGTCAGGGCAAGGGAGCTACACAGTGGCTTACCCCAGAGTGTGAGTGGCCCACCAACTTGCAGTGCCATCCTTGCTCCCTTCTGGAATCTTTAGGCAGGCTATGGTAGAATTCAGGTTGGGCCCCGTCTGGCCAGGCAACCACTGATCGACTGTCCCCCTTCCACTCTCTCCTAGGCCTCCTCCGGTCACGGGGATACACCCACAGTGACGTTGGCGTTGCTAGACAAAGGGGAGGACTTCCCAGCATTGGAATCCTCGCTCTCTCTGTGTCATTGAGCAGTCCGGGACTGAGTAGCAGCACCCCGGCTGCGCCAAAAAAACAATGATGGTGGCGGGACCAGAGATGGAGAGCGCCTCTGCCGAGGTAGGTCTCCCCTCCCATGAATCAACTGCCATGCCAAGGAAATGCAGCCCACATGCTGCACGGCAAACCACACCACCCTCCATACTACAGGGCAGGGAGCCAGAACCTACAGCACTCACCTGTGCTGCTTTTTAAAGATAGGAGGGCAACAACACAGTGCCAAACCTGCACTGTTACTTCTCATCCAGGGCATACCACCAGGCACAAAGTCCAGAGGGGTAGAACTGGGCACAGGCAGGCCAGCACGTAGGGACCCCAGGGAACAGCAGCAGGGTTCCCCGGCTGTTCCTTCACATGCCCAGCTCCTTCAGCTCCATAAAGGTGTAACAAACATGGGGTCACAGCCCCAATATTTATACTATGAGTGTCTTTGTTCTCCCCCCTGGCACAGGGCTCTGTGCCCAGTCCAATTCAGTTTTGGGGGGCACGTAAGGACAGCTTTACAGTGCACAACAACCCTCATTGTTAGTGTAGGCTCTGGCCCCAGACACACCACAGGGGGGCGGAGCCAGCATTGTGTAAGGCAGGCATACTACTATTTAGGACCAGGTGCTAATCCTCCCACTACTCCAAATGCAGTTCAGCCTATTTAGCCTTGAGCTGACTCACCTAGCCCTCTGGAGCCACTGCACCTCCCCAGCCCCTGTCACTCCAGAGCCAGACATGCAATGCACAACAGACAGGCACAAAGACAAAAAGCACACAGAAAGGCCTACTTCTGAAAGTGGCATTGCTAAAATAGTGATAATAAACCTGTGACCATCACTATGCAGCATTTATTACCACTATTCCAAACACACCAAACTTGTCCACGCTACTCCTCTCATGTCAGGAATTACCACTGAAACACATATCAGGGAATCCCAATGTATTCCTATGAGAGGGCAGCCTCTCAGTAGTAAGAAACCGAAATGGCTGTTTGTCACTGTCAGCACATGAAACACAGTCAAGGCACATGTTGTACCATTTACCTACAGCGCACCGTGCCCATAGAGCGAGCTAGGGCCAACCTTAGGTGTGACTGATACGTAGTAAAAGGGGAGTCACAGATGTGGCATCCACTTTATGTGTAACCCTGGGTGGAATATGCTACGCTCCACCCCGGGCCCACGAAAAAAGGTTCAATTCTTTTTTTAAGAAACCCACTTTTCTTCTCTTCTGCCTGCTCTCCTCGTTGCCACGGTGTCTCCCTTCTTCCGTCGTCCTCCTCCTTCTCACGTCCCTGTACGTTTTATGTCTTGTGTGAACTGCTCACGCAAGATGTAATACGTACAGAGACGTTAGGAGGAGGATGACGGAAGATGGTAGACAACACAGCGAGGAGGAG
Source organism: Lissotriton vulgaris (assembly GCF_964263255.1). Taxonomy (NCBI): domain Eukaryota; kingdom Metazoa; phylum Chordata; class Amphibia; order Caudata; family Salamandridae; genus Lissotriton; species Lissotriton vulgaris. Next base: position 538,580 of record NW_028255510.1, on the reverse strand, counting down.
GGCACACAAAAGAGAAGGTAAGTGTTTTTTTTGCAAAACTCTATTTATTGAGTCAACAGATATAGTAATTGCAGACATTACAACATTGTTATAGCATACAAGTATCCATATATTGAATATTGATCAGGTGACTATTACATAATTGTTGTAAAACAAAAAATTGAACCATTCGGGCCCTTAACAACAGCCCTAAACATTTCAAAACACTGTATCATATATTGCAAAACAATATCCTGGTCATGCCCCTCCAGCCCTTCCACCTGCATCATATCTAACAGTACATCCTTACTGCCCTGTGCTGCGTCTCTATATATTTTCTATTTTGACAGGGTGTGGCGGAGGTGATTCCAATACAAGGATCCTACAGTCCGCCCATCGTTTCCATATTTTAAAGTGCTTCTAAGGGCACCCTCGTGCTTTAAAAATGGGTTGTTTATGTCCCATACAGCAGTCGAGACCCGCCCTCCAGGCACACAATGTGGGCAGATACGAATCCTTCCACGCCTTTGCAATATCCCTCTTGGCCAGGGTGAGACCCAGGAACTATAAATGTCTTTTATAAATGTTGCCCCAATTTCATCTGTAATATGCAGAAGAGCTAGTCTAGGTGAATGAGGTATAACCCAGCCCAGCACTTCAGATAGACATCGAAGAACCCCCCTCCAAAACCGACTCAGTGATTCACAACTCCAAACAGTATACATTTGTGTACCCTCCTCTCCATCACATCTTAGGCACCAGGGGGAGTCGATCAGTCCCGCCCTCCAAAGCAGGTATCTAATGAAATAGGTGAGGTGCAATTACTTGACTTGAATAAGTCTAAGACGTGACGCAATTGCTGAGTATCTCGGGGACTCCATGGCTTCTCTCCACGTCACTGTCCAGGGAGCCCAAGTCTGTCTGCCATTTGTTGTGGAGAGATTTGTCACTAGCGTTTGGTAGATCTTTGCCATTTTATGACCCCCCAAATCCCCCATAAACACTTTAGCCTCAGTATGGTTGAATTCGGGAATGGAATCTAGGTGAGCAATATAGGGGGATAAGGCATGTTCCAGCTGCAGATATTTGTAAAATTGAGCATGTTGCATGTTGTATTCATGTCTGAGGTCTTTAGACGATTTCAAAGTGGTACCATGCATATATCCCATTGTCTAAATCCTACCACTGTGGTTACCTGTGGCATGAGGCCACTCTACCAGAGAGCGGTCTCTCCTGCCAATTGCCAATCACCACATGCCACCCCACCCGACACAGCGAGTCGGTCCACACACCAAAGACAACTCGAGTTGCAGGCAGTAGTTTGCGTTACTCTCTCTGGGTGTAGAGCAAACGGTGGGGCAGCATGTTCCCCCATCAACCATTCCACTACCCAATATGCCGGATCATTGCTACTACCATACCACCAGTCATTTAAGACTAAAAGATGGGAGGCTGCATGGTAGGATTGGATATTGGGGGTCGCGATACCCCCACAATAGGTTGATTGAAAGCATGTTTCAAGGAACACTCTAGCGGCTTGCTCGTGCCACAAAAAGCGACTGAGTCTGAAGTTCAGCTGTTGAAACCAGGAGGGCGCTATCTGAAAAGGGTGATTCTGTAGTTGGTAAAGAAGACGAGGAAGGAATACCAATTAAAAAATGGCTGATCTGCTCAGTATAGAGAAGGGCATACTCAACCATGACTCCATCTCAGCCTGAGTCCACATCCAAATGGGGGCAATATTCTTTTCCCATAAAATCAATTTGGTGTCCGAGATGTACACCCCAAGGTACTTCAAACCAGTGGTAGCCAAAGTAACCTCCGCCATCCGGGCGCCCGTATCCTGGTCCCCACATATCGGCCACAGTATATATTTCTTAGTATTCATATAAAAGCCAGTGTGCTGGACAAATATCTGCATTATGCGGAGAATACGTGGTCCCGTCTGATGCAGATCCGTAAGAAAAAATAGGAACATCGTCAGCATAGAGAGCAATACGATTTGAGAACCCCCCTGGCCATTCAAAGCCCTTAACCTGGGCTTCGATGCGAAACCATGCGGCCAACGGTTCCATCGCTAAGGCACATTAATATGGGGATAGTGGGCAACCTCGATGGATACTGCGTCCTATAGGGAAAGGAGCCGGCTATTCGGACAGAGGACGAAAGATCAGTATATAGGAGTTTCATATAAGACAGGGGGGTCAAAATTTAAATGCTGCAAGAGAGCAAACAGATTTGTCCATCCCAGCGTGACAAAGGCCCTGTCGACATTTGCTAAGAGCAGGTCCGTCGGGGCCTCAAGGTGATCAATGGCCGCAATTGCATTATGCACCAGTTTGATGTTGTGGAGGGTAGCCCGCTGGGACTTAAAGCTCGCCTGGTCCAGGTGAACCAGTTCTGGCATATGCGGGAGAATACGGTTGGCCCATGCTTTGGCCACTAGTTTTGCCTCAATATTTAACATTGAAATAGGACGGTACAAGGCCCCCAGACCAATGTCTGGGGGCCGGCCCAGCTTTGGGGAGACAGCGATTTCAGCATGCCGCCAATCTGGAGGAAGCTTCCCATCGCCAAGAGCTGCATGTATCGCTCCAAAGTAGTGTGGAAGGAATTGAGTCTGAAAGGATTTTAAAAATTCATAGGGGAAACCGTTTGGGCCCGGTGCCTTCCAGGACTGTAGGTCAACGAGTGCCGCACTGAACTCGTCCACCGACAGCGGGGCATCCAAGTACCCCCTCACAGCATCCAAAATGGCCTTAGGAGGCAGGTCATTGAGGTATTGCTTAATCAAGGAAGCAGAAATTTGCATAGGGTCAGTAGGTGTCTGGCCATCCCCAGCTGGGATACCCAGTACGCTCACTGGGCGGAGAGCACACTGGTACAAGCGGTGGAGAAGAGAGCTGGATTTGTCACCCCATTGCTAAATTCTACTGTGGGATGCCAGCCAAGCCTGTGTGGCCTTATCGCGCAGCGTTTCAGCATAGGTTTGTTAAAGCAGAAGCAGCTGGCGGCGGTTGGACCCACCGTGCTCACCTCTACATTTGTGATCTAATTGCACGATCCGGGCCTGAGTCTGGAGCAGGGCCTCCCTGCGTTTCTTCCATTGAGCGGCACAATATGCAATATCCACTCCCCTGATGGTGGGCTTCATAGCCTCCCAGAGCATGGCCGGAGAGTCCACCGTACCTGAGTTTTCAGCGAAATATGTTGTGAGAGCCTGATGTAGGTGTGACGTGTATTGCAGGTCTTGGGGATGCCACGGAGACAGGTACCAACTAAAAGGAGGGCGCACCACCTCTAAGCGCAATGTTAAGGCCACTGGAGAGTGGTCAGATAGGCCTCTAGGTAGGATATTAGTCACAGCAATTCGGGAATAATAGGAGTGTGGAATGAATATATAATCTATCCTGGAGAAAGAGTCATGGACGACCAAATAATACGTTTAGCCATATGTGCCTAGATGCAAGTGCCTCCATGTGTCCAACCACCCCATATTCCCCACTAGTGTATGCAGACGTGTATTCCTAGGTACCTCCGGTGCCGTGCGTGACCTCCACCTGTCCTGCACCACTTCTGCCATATCATTCAATGTCTCCACCTATGATGGCGAGGCCTTTAGCCATTTCTAATAGTAATGTCGTCAGTCGCTCCACAAACATGTCTGAGAGTGGGAGGGTGCACATACACTGCCCAGTAGAATGGCCTCTCCATGCACTATCCCTAACACAAAAATGTATCTACCCTGTGGGACAGTTCACGTTTTAGAGTGTATATAGTTAACTCGGCGGTGAATGAGGATGGCCACCCCTCTGGAACCCCTAGTGAATCCCGTGTGATAGACTTGTATATAGCCAAAGTGAGCAAGGCACGATGCCTCAGTGCGCATAAGATGGGTCTCCTGTAGTAGGAGACCATGGGCTGAGGCATGCTTGGCCTGCCGTAGGACCATTCCCGTTTGATCTCATTAAACAACCCGCACATTCCAACTAACCACCTGAAGCCTACCTGCCAGATCTATTACAATGCAGGGCATCTAATGAAACGGGTGAATTCCGGGCTGTCACAGGCAAACAGACTACATTAAGAAGCGAGCAAGACAGTGTAACCAACAATATTTAACAAATCCAGCCCCTCGCCCACCCAATACCTCGTAACAGCTGAAGCATCTGTCGCGGTAAGTGTCACGCCGTTCCCCAATGGGAGCAGGGCCCAACCCATACCAAGAAATCCCAAAAGAACTGTCCCCAAACATAAATATAGTTCTCAGATACTGAGAGAAGAGTTATGGGGGGGTAGGCCTCACCTAGGCCCTTGGCAAGGCAGATACTATTCGCACTGCAACCATTACGAGGAAAGTTCTCCAGTTGCCAGTCATCTTGGTGATGGGGCTCACCGATCCTCTGCTATTCATGATTCAGGAGCGCTCCACGATTTGGAGCAGTGGTAAGATCACAATCTGTGGATGGGTTTTACCTTAGGCTTGCCCGTCTGCCACGTGGTCACTCTGGACGAGGATTCAGAATCAAATCGCGGTAGAGTATGCAGCTTTTGGCTCTGTTTCTCATTCGTCCAGGTGAAGACCTTATCTGGGGTATTGAAAAAATGAGTACATGACTTGTAAATGAATATCAAACTCGTCGGAAAAAGCAAGCATATTTGATCTTTAGATCCTGCAATCTGGCTTTAGCAGCAGTAAAAGACTGCCGTCGCTGTTGCAGCAGGGGCGTATAGTCCGGAAAGATTAGGATAGGGTGAGACTCGGAGTGGAGTTGGCCGGCCAGCCTGGCCTGTGCAAGGACAGCAAGAGTCTCGCAATGACAGGCCACGCCCGCCCCCGGCGGTGGTATTTGCATCAGGGCACGATGCGTGTGCTCGATAATGAAGGACTGTGACAATGCTGTCTGAGGGATCCAGCTCGCAATACATCCAGAGAGGAACTGCTCCATGTTGTTGCCCTCGCATCCCTCTAGAAAGCCTACAAATCGAAGGTTGTTTCGCTGTGCCCTGCCCTCTGCATCTTCTGCCCTGTTCGCCAGCCCCTTTGTGATAGATTCCAGCGAGGTCACTCACACCTGGAGGGATGCAGTTGAATCCTCCACGGTGGAAATGCGTGTTTCAGCCCTGGTAATCCTATACACTGCCTTATGCTGGTCCTGACAGATAAGGGCAACATCTGAACCCACCTCTCCGATCTTGGCCTCAAGTGCCTCGTGGGACTGGGTTATCACTGTCATCAAGGCTGGCTCGATGTCTCCGGTTCGTTTGCCCCATGCCTGCATAGCGATCCAGGAGGTTCTGCTTCAATACTTTGTCCTTGGTCATTGTTTTGCAGGTGGGTGGGTAATGACCCACTGATGCAGAGTATGGTGCCACTGGGTATGTTTGGCCACAGATCTACATCCCCAGCAGAAGCGCGACCGGATGTCTGATCACTCAGTCTCCAGCTGTTGGGCAGGAAGACAGGCCCAGAGGCAATCTGCACCAAAGCTGAACCAGGCCTAGCCTGGCCGCTTTTGCGTACAGGTGCCTCTGTGGACTCCTAGTGGGTGTCACCCATCTGCCCAATCTTAACTCAGACCCCTGCGGAGTGCCCACCGCCGCGTCCCAGTGAATGTTCCGCTGGCCCTCTCATATAACAATCACTCATCAGTGCCAATGGGGATCTTCAGCCCAGCAGGTGAACACTTTCATTGGCACAGTCCCACGTCCCGTACAACAGAGGGGGGGTCCTCACCTAGGGGATCCTTCCACAGTCACAAGCAGCTTTTAACCTACAGCTCCTCATGGCACAATGTCAGTGGCCAGCCGGCAACATGAGGGCATCAGAGGGTCCAAGGGCAATAGCGTAATGGGGGAAAAGAGCTCTCACCCCTGTCTCTGCTCCAAGCAGGCCGCAACCGCACCCCGCTCACATCAGATTTCCCACGGGGGGTCCAGGGCCCTCACCACCTCATTGTCAGAGGTCTACACCAACAGCCACCACCAATCTGCTTCCACCCCAAGGTCTCTGCCCACACCACAGGGGGTCCGTACAGCGATCAGTGTCCTGTGAGGCTGCCATCTGGACGCAGGATCACTTACACAAAAGGGGGAACCTGCGTTGGTGTTGGCGAGGTCCCCCTAGTGCAGTCTCACCGCCACAAGCCACGGGTACGCTCTTCAGGCCTCCAAGATGGCCGCCAGGCCAGAGGTCATAAACAGGCTCAGTCCTGCCACCGCGGGATCTCCCGATTGCGGGACACCCCAAGCTCCAATCCAACCTGCCAATGCAGTGGAGACACTTCCAAGGGATGTCAGGGGTGACAGGGATCACCATGCCACTGGCTGCGATCTCCAGAGATGGCAGGCGGGTACAGGCGCATGCGAGTCCCGGAGTCGCTGCAGCCTAGCAGCGGGCGATGCCAGGATGCTGATCCCCGTGTTTCTGGTCACGATGACCCATGCTCAGACGTCCTGCTGCACCTCTGTGTGCGTCCGGTATGTTGAGGGAGGGCTGGATGTGGCAAAACCAAATGCGGATGTACATGATTGATAAAGGATATTGTAAGATCCCATGGAGCTCATCTAAAAGGCAGCATCTGCCATGTCGGGCCTCATGGCTACACCCCGTGAGTTTATAACATTTCATTTAAGGGGGCTGGCCTCGTACTTCACTCTGCCACGGAGTCAGAGTTTTGCAGAAACTTTGCGTTCCCAGCAGAGCACGGAGTTGGTAAAACTCTCCAAACTCCGCTGGCGGAGCGGTGTACGAGGCCCACGGTTATCTTTGTGCCATGTCACATCGGCAGAAAATTGCATGCGCAGGCCCAGCAATGGCAGAGGCCTGAGACAGGTTTGAAAGGCTACTTTGGTGGGTGTCACAAGCAGTGCTGCAAGCCCACCTGTATATATGAGGTACAATGTCCCAATAGGTATCAATAAATAAGGCAGTTTCAAAGGTGCATGCATCAAGCATTACAGGTAAAGAACAACAAGGAGTCTCAATACATTTGTGAAAGGCTTATTATTCACCGTCTTGTTTCAAATGGGAGATACAGTTAAAAAGCAGCACTGTACATGAAAGCATTCATGAAACAACCCAAATGGCACTTGGTGACAAGGTGATAACAAGGTGAAAGTGACGACGCAAGTGAACGTGGTGAACAGCGTGGTTGGCGCAAAGTGACCAGAAATATTCAGTGAGGGCTCCACAGTAAATACACATTATTTCAATGTTTTAAGTTGAACACAATTATGAGCCTAGAGATAATGCGCCAAAGAATTGCGCTGTAATTGTCGACGGCGTTTCGATCCTCGGTGATTTGGGATCCTCTTCAGGACAGGGTTGGTGATGGATGGAGTGCTACATGGGGATAAAATTGAATTCAGAGATCGGGCAAGGGTGTAGGGTAGCCTAACTTCAAGGGCGGGAGTGTGAGCCGGGTGGAAGGGCAATTCACACAAGGGCGGAAGAGCCAAGTTATTAAAGAGCAGACCTATGGGTGGTGGTGGTGATAGGTCTCATGCAATTACTCTGCTTGTGAGTATGGAGGAGGGGGCCTACGGTGGAGGACAGGAAGTGGCAAGTAAGGGGCACAGGCATGTGACGGTGGCATACCTGAAGTAAAGGAACGCTGACATTAGGTAGTTGTCAGTCGTGCAGGAGCTATGGATGCGGGCGATCCTGCCAGAAAGAAAAGCAATTATCAGGAGGGGTGGGGGTGGGGGAACATGGAAAGGGGGCGAGGGGTTGATGAAGAAGCACGACTTACAAGGAGTGAAGCAGTGATCCTTCCCGGGAGAGTTCAGGTCTCAATGATAGGAGCCGGTGCTGCGCCTAAAACGAGAGAGCCTGATTTAGAGCGGGTGGTAAATCACGGGCGGTATCAGTCTTAAAAAGCCTAGGATCGCTAGGGTGATCGTTCGGTATACAGGGTCGTGGTTTACCTGATTGAATCTCGCGCTGGAGCAGAATGAATCCGTGCTGTGAGTTCTGAATCTCACGGAGGATCTAACCAGGAAGTAGCTGCGGAAGGGGGCGGATGACGTGTAGGGAAGGGGCGTGGGGGAGGGATAGGAGGAGGGAAAGAGAGGAGGTGACTGCGCCTTGAGGCTATGTCTAACAACGTTGGCGTGTAGGGAGTGGGCGTGGAGGGAGGGAGGGAACAGGGAAAGGGAGGAGGTGACTGAGCCTAGAGGCTGAGTCTGACAACTAATTTGAATGTTATATCAAAATATGATTAATACAGCATCGAATGGAATTGAGAAACCACAGTTATTTAAATAGACAATTAAAATCACAGTTAAATCAATAGATACTAAATGCATAATGTATATAAATATATATAGATCAGAGGTGAATGCGCAGTAATTGGAGCATGGCTAGAGTAATTGCTGGAAAACAACCCGTGTGAATAGTAGTGATATCAGTTGCATAGAGGGGGTTAGTGCCTACATTGGAATACATAGTCAAGCAAAGGGCTCATGTACCGTGAGGTAGGCATAGGTCATGTTCAGGTAGATAAGGGCAGGTTGAGGGTCCCGGAATAGAAATTCAAGTGATTACAGCAAGCCCACCTGTAGCATTTAATTTACTGGCCCAGGGTATCTGAGATACCACTTTACTTTGGACCGATATGTGAATTAAATACGCCAAACAGGTGTAGACCAATCTTGCCACGTTTACCATAGAGAGCACATGCACTTTTCACTGGACAGCAGTAATAAAGTTGCCAGATTCCTAAAACCATCAACACTAGGACAGAAAAAATACCAGGAGGAAGGCAAAATGTTCAGGGATGACCCTGCAAAAAGGTCAAGTCCAACACCCTCTCAATCCCCCTCCACCAGGCCTAGGAGGTCAGGATATCCCTATGCAGCTTCCTTATATGTTTCTTTTAACTATTTATCAGGACAGAGGTCTCAGTCTCCAAGCCCTTAAAGGGGTCCTGCCACACCTTTTTTGCTGTGGTGGCAGCCAATCAGATCTTATCTTGATATCTGTCAGCGCCCCAGATTCTCTGTGGCATGACATATACAATTTTTTTAACCTTAATTTCTCAAACACAACTGAATCATAAAAAAGCACACTGTCTGGATCAAGATCTAGCTTCCTGCAAAATTTTGTGTTATTTTTATATACTGAAAAATACAAAGGTTAAAGTGACATTATAGTTATGTGAAAATGTCAGTGTCAACGTAACATATAAACTCAAGAAAACCACTAGTTAGAGTTATTGCTTCTCAGGATGTCATCACCCCCTAGGACTGGTGGTGGGGTCCCAGAGGGACGCACCCCTCTCTGGGGCCAAAAAGTTTTTTTCTTTAAATTTTCCTGTAAATTAGCAGAGGATCAGTGAATCCGCTGTAAAATTCCCAGTAAAAAAGGTCTCAAAACGTGTTTTCCACATTCATTTTTCTATAGGAACTTCAGACACAGCTACAGCCCAAACAGCTGAATGGATTTAAATCAAATTTGTCTGAAAACTAGATCTTGGTCTAGAAAGATTGATTTTAATGATTTGGTTTATATCTTTTTAGTGTTTTATGAGCAAATAATGCTCAAAAACTTTGCAATGTTCATGATGTGGGGAATCTGCCTGGCCAACAGATCACTTTGAGAGATCTGGTTGAGTCCCAACACATCAACCCTGATGTGACAGCAGCCATTTTAGGACTCAAGACTAAGTCCTAACAAAAATGTTAAAAAAGACCTAAGTAGGCTGGGTAGGGATATCATGGTCCCTAGACCTGGTGGTGGGGTAAAAAAGTTTTTTTAAATAAAAGCAATGATTACAGCAAATTCACAGATATATGATTCTGTGGTAAATACTCCCATGCCATTTTTTAAAAAGCACCCACTAGGGTAGCCAATGGGCCAGGGCGGTGGCACATTGAAAAATAAGGGGAAGACAGCACATGGCCTTCCTCACTGCGCCTCAAAACGCCCCATGGAACACATCTCCTGGACCTGTAGAAATAATTAAGCAGAGGGGGCTGAAAACAGCCTGGGGACTCCATTTCCCAGGGTTGTCATTTTAATAAAGGGGATGGTTGCCAAGCAGTCCTCCTCCCTGAGCCTCTAAGAGGCCATGGGACCCCCATATAACTAGGCTGGCAGGGGCTACGAGCAGCTCCTGTCCCAGAGACATACAATGACCCAAGATACACAATCCCCTGGGTCCAGCTCAGGTAGGATGTCTTGGTGCCCCAAACCTAGGGACACTGTATTTTCCCCACCCAAGAGCATAGCAGGGAAAATTCAATGTTCTCCCACTGGGTAGAAGTTCAAAACTCTTTCTCTGCCCGTACTCTCAGGCATGCAAAATACAAAACATAAAAACAAATGCTCCAGCAGGTGGGCAGCAATGCCAGCTTCCACTGTACCCTCACTGTGTGCATGCAGGGAGCTGGTAAGGCTGTAAGGACCCGGGCCTCCTCTCACAGCCCCCAATGAGGGTGCATATGTAGCGGGCCCTTGGTGAGCACTGGGGCAGGCCATTTTAAAAAAAAAGCTGGATCCTGCAGGCAGGGAATCATACATTGCTTGCACTCAGAGGGAGAATACATAAATAGCTGCTCCTTGGATATTTGGAGCTTGGTACCTCACCCTAGATGTGTGACTAGCTGCAGGCTGAACACCCATGGGAAAACCAGTTTGTGCACTGGTTTCCACTCTGTCCCAACTACCAGCCTGTCTACCTGAACAAAGGGGCAATCCCTCATGGGTGTGATAGCCATTTAACTACCACAGACAGTTTCGCCTTTGAAGCTTGCCTTTTGGCCCAACAGCTTGAGTGAATCCCTGCAATAAAAAGGTAACATCCCCCTCTGTAGCACAATACTATTGTTCTTAAGCCTGGAAGTCATTTACACTACTCCCAGGGTGGTAGAAAGCTGTCTGGTAGATAGCGACCAGGTGAGGCCACTAGACAAACTGGGCTACAGAGTGGCAATTTTCTAAAAGTTGCTTTTACAAAAACTGACATTAAATTCGACTTGGGCATCAAGTAAGGTTTAATGTTGCGACCAATTGTAATCCATTTTAGTAGTTCTAATCAGAAGTTAGTTGGGCTGAGTAGTCAGCTGATGATTCTGTGTTCGCAAATGGTGCTACTAACCTTTCCACAAAAAAACAATTTGGAGATTTCTAGGTTAGGACATATAAAAAGTATATGTCCTAACTAAAAAACACAGAGCTCCCTGCCTCAGGGCTCCCTTGGCCTTCTGTAGGGGCGACTTACATATATTGTTAGGAAAAGTGCTGACTTTGCCATTGGTTTGATTGGCAAAGTCCAATTAGTGGTTTAAAACTGTTCTTCCAACTTGCAATGGCAGGCTGAGAGCCATTTTGTACTTGGTCTCACTCAGGATGGCACAACCAGTGAGTGCTGCAGCCATGGGAGATACTCTGTCTTACATGCCCTGGGTACCCTTGGTACCATATACTATGGAATTATAAATGAGCTTTTGCAAATTGGGGGTAGCCAATTAAACATACACTTTGTAATGGGTAAGAACACTGGTCAATCAGGTCTAGTTAGGAGGCCTCAGTGCACTCTGAGAGTTGTAAAACCAGCAGCATCAGTCCAAAACATTGGAGGTTATCATGTAATAAAGAGGCATTTCCTTACATGGTCCCCCTCCAGGCGAAATGTGATCAGCAACTAACCCTTGTCCTGATAGTTCCCAATCACCTAATGGAAGACCCTGGCATGGTCAGCCCAGGTCTGTGTTCCAATGTAAAGTCCATACCATATAGGGGGATGGACCACCTCAATAGTTTTTGGTTCTTTCCTCCCATCTGCATCCGCCATCTAAGAGGTCTGTCATCAGTTTGAAGTGATTTCCAAACAAGTAGGGTCTCAGCATCTTCAGGGACTAACCCACAGCAACAGCTTTCCTCTCAATGTCACTCAATTCTGTTCTCTGGAAAAGAATTCCCTGCAGTTAAATGCAGCTGCTTGATCCTGACCCTGTTTATTCAGCTCTGATAGTGCTTGGACAACAAACTCCTTGCTAAAATCAGGTGCCTTTAGGATAGGTGCTGCGCTTAAAGCTTTCATTAGGGTGTCAAAAGCCTTTTCACATTGTTTAAGTTCAGACTACTTTTCTGGGCTGTTTCTTGGATGTTAGCTCTGTTAAAGATGCCGCTATGGCACCATAATCATTGACAAATAATCTGTACTACCCAGTTATGCCAAGTAAGGCTCTGACTTCAGTCTGAAGCTTAGGAACTTCCCAGGGCAGATTTGTCTGGATTTTGGGTTTGAGCGGTTGTACATGCCCCCCATTACTTGGTGGCCGAGGCACACAACACAACCTTGCCCTACCTGGCACTTGCTTGCCTTGATAGTGAGCCCTGCCTATTGTAGAGGAGGCTCTTCCCTGAGGTGGACCAGGAATCTTTTCAGGTGGAACTAAACATAGCAACACCATCCAGATAAGCTGCACTATTGTCTTGCAAACCTGTTAACACTCTATTCACCAACCTCTGAAAACTGCCTTGTGCATTTTCAGCCCAAAGGGTATCACTTTGAATTGAAAGTGTTCTTCAGGACTTGAAAACGGAGACCTCTCCTTGACTCCTGGTGTGAGGACTACCTGCCAATAACCTGAAGTCAGGTCAAAGGTGTTCAGATATTTTGCAGCCTCCAACTGGTCAATAAACTCACCAGCTCTTGCTATGGGTTGAATATCAATCTTGATGACTACATTCAAGCAGTGGTCGAAGTGGGCGGGATCAGCAGGGCAAAGCGCGCCCTTACTTCTTTAATTTCTTAGAGTCCGTTCCCCTACTTTTTTATTTTAAACATGCCTCCTGGACGGCAGAAATTGCCAAAGCTGATAGTTGAAGCTCAGTTTTTGGGGACAGGGGGACGGGCAGAGAAGGAAAAAGACTCTGTCTTTTCCTTCGTTCCCAGAGAAGACAAGGACAGTGTCCAGTTATCCCACGCTGGCAGCTGCCGCCCCCCCCTCTTTGTTCCCCCTCTTCCCTCTCTTTCTGCCTCGCACCTCCTAATTCAGTGAAAACCGAGACTTCAAAAAACAGGTATTACCTTCTCTTTCCTCCTTTATTTTATTTGCTCCCCTGTGAAATGGATCCAATAGAAAAAAACACTTTTGCTGGAAACATTGGGGCATATTACCAACAACTAGCGATAATTTTTGTCTCTAACTTATTAACAAGGTTTATCGCAAATGCGATAAAAAACGGCGGAAATGCATGAATATCGCTGAAAAGTCAGCGATATTCATGCATTATCGAGCAAATGCTCTTAGCCATGTTATCCACCTCCCATTGGATAACATGGCTAAGAACTGCTCAGGGCAGGTGTTAGCTTTTGGAGATATTCCCGCTTACCGCGAATATCTCCAAAAGTTGGTAATAGGAGATAGCGATGTTAGCGACTGTTTTCAGTCTCTAACATCTTGGCACGCCCACTTTGCATCTCATTAGTGATAAATATCACTGACATGCAAAGTGGGGCCCAAGATGGTCGCTATCTCCTACTAGCTGTCGCTAACTGGTGTTAGCGACAGCTTGGTAATAGGGAGATAATTTTATCTCCGCTTTCTTGGCTTTTAAAGCCGAAAAAGCGGAGATAAACCCCCTTGATAATATGCCCCATTGTCTTTTTGTAAAAAATTTCTATTTCTAAATGCGGGCTCCTGTGGAGAGAAATATAACATTAAAAATACGAAAAATAACTAACTAAAGCAAGACAGAGTGGTTGCAAGGTGGCCAGATTGATGTATTCAAACCTAAACACAGTAGCGCCACCTTATAGAGTTTGCCAGTGAAGTGCTACTTTTGTTTTCTTGTCTCTCTTTGAACAACATTGCTTTCCCTGGGTCGGAAAGTGCACTATTTCTGGAAGTACTGAAATACCTGCTTGATGGGTGAGTTGGAAAATGTGTACAGCGAGTGTGTGTTTAGGAATGTGGTCTTTTGAAACAATACTGCTTATGTTTTGTATGGATATAAGTAATTGTCATTGAAGCGGGTCCCTTCTGGGCTCTGTAGTCATGACATTAACTTTTCAGGCAAAAAACACTCACTAATTTTTTAATAATGAGTGTAAAAAGATAAAGGTAACCATGTTGTTTCTGCTTACATTTCACTTGCTTTACTTAATCTTGCATTCCCCATGTGTATTTGCTTTTTCTAGGATGTTGTGAATGTTTTTTTAGGCAGCATATTGCTCTTGTCTTGTGCTTAATTTGAATTGAGTCACATCCAGGTGTTTATAGAGATGCAGTGCAAGTGTCTCCCAGTGGGGCAGTATGGTGTTCAGTGGGGGAGAGGATGTGGCACTATGGTCAGAGTTGTTGAATTTGGAACTGAGGAACCAGGTTCAGCCTTCATGACCAGTCCACCAGACCACTCCCCCTGAGGGAGCACATTCCCATGGTAGACCTTAGAAGGCCCTGAAAGATCTTAAAAGCCTTGGTGGCTTAGCACCACCAGGTGGACCCTAGCAGGGGCAAGTGTGGCTTAACCTTGAAGGCCCGTCCACCACAATTCATTCTGAAGTTCACCTCCAGTATTGCAGACAGGCCTATGAAGCAGCACACAGATAGATTGACAGTGACTCTGTCACTGATGTCACAGGACCCTTGAGCAGGGTGGCTCTAGGGCAGTGCAACTGCACCAGGCGCTGACCAGCCACGGTCTGTGCAGTTAACAGCGGTGGGGCAGAGGGGCCCGGTAAAGAGGGATTTCAAGGGACGATGCAAAGGAAAAATTAAATAATGAATTTTCCCTCAGCATCGTCCCTCGAAATTCCCCTTACACGGCCCCACTGCCCCGCGGCTGTTACCTGCACGGACCGCAGCTGGCGCTGACTTCAGGTAGGGGCATTGTGTTTGCAAGTACAATATGGTTTTAAAAGCACTTGCTGCTTCTTCCTGGCCTCCAACAATTATCAGCAACAATAAAAATGTCCAGTGATTAATGTTATTTGTAAAGAGAGATGATGTTTTGTCTAGTAGACGTTTTGACTCATGGAAAGGAAGCGCAAAGGGTTAATGTGGCTGCTGCTAAGAACATGTACCATGCAGATAACAAAGTGCACATAATGTAAATATGTTAGTGGGTTACTGCTTTTGTCAGAGAGACCTTATTGTTACCTGCAGTTAATAAGTTAAAATCCTAACATAGAACAGTGTGATATTAACTGTCATATAAGAGCTGTATGCAAGGTATAAATTCATTCGAGAGTTACATTTTTTCTCCAGTCTCTGATTATTATAATTTTGCAAAAAAGGGTTAATTTGGCTAGAAACCAATTCTGATTATTAAAGAGAACCCCCAACTAAGGTATTACATTTTAAATTCTAAATTTGTGTTTCTCCAGACCAATCACTATTAAACTATGCTGCCTAACAGTATGGTTGTTATGCGACTCCCACACCTTGTAGTCCTTTGTCTTATGTAACATTTCCTCTACAGTGATTCACACATGTATGATTGATTGTCTCTGTGTAATGTGGGTGATGTACAGTGCTCTGACACCCTACACTGGTATTAGTGGTGTTGGAAATTTTCTGATACATTATTATTTTGACATTTTTACACATGCTAACAGTCTCTGCAAAGATTTTGACTTATTAGTACCAGTGGAACATATAACTGCAGCAGTGAGAAATTCGACCAGCCAACCTTTGCAAAGGGCCCTCCACTTCACAGTAGCACAAGTCACATTTTTAGTAACTTTTGATCCCTTTGAGCTATAAAAAATGTATCAGTTAAAATCATCAGATTATGCAGCAGATTATGTATTATGTGGCAAATATGGCAGAATGAAAATAAGAAAAGAGATGTCCAGTCAGAGGAAAGCGTGTGCTGCACTGAAAACTAAATACAGAATGAGATCAAGCAATAACCAATTGGAATAACACTAGGCTGAGAAACTCCCATCAGCCCACCCATATGGCGGAGCATCATCATGTGGGATACAGATAGTAAATCCAAACCTCACCCAACCCATCAGTTGATGGTGCAGAGATGGATTTCTGAGGTAGAACTCTAGCCACAGTGTTGTTCAATTGATGCTGATGGTGTGCAGTGCTGTGAATAAGTGTGTGAGATATTAAAATTGACTACTGGGACAAAAGTAAGTTTAATAAGCAATGTCGCAGTGTCAAAACATAAAATGACGCCCAATAGTTTGTTCTCCTTTTTTCTCATATAGGAAAGGATAACTAATTCAATCCCTCCAGTATACATTGGGGATCCAAGTTCCTGGTAGGAGTAATTGAATATGTATATCCCATTGATGATTTTCTTTAATTTTTCACTTGCACTTTAATGCAGTAGCTATCCATTCTAGGTCCTGAAGAAAGCCGGACAGTTGTTCCGGTCGGCTGAAACATGTTGACCTCACTGCACAGCGCCTTAACATAGTTATACTTTCAAACTATTGGGCGTCATTTTATGTTTCATTGAGCTGGGGCCTGAGATGTCAGGGTCGTTAAACTTAACCCCGTCGGACCCTCCCCAACTTCCCCTTTGTTTCAGCAAATATGGCAGAGCCATAATTATGTGGAAAACATTTGCAAACTAGGATATTTTGCCATTCATGTTTGAACTGCTCTTGTGGAAAAAGGGAGAAGTGCCAATGACAGAAACTCCATCGCCGGGAGACAAATGGCTTGCGATTCCACTTTTAAGGATATTTGGGACATTCTGTGATTGGAAACAAATCCCACTTTGTGAATGTATTTTAATGTTAATAACTCATGTTAAACCTTAAATAAACATGTGTATCTATTGGTTAAGTTAAATAACGTAATAAGCTGTAACCGGTTAGTGAAATTGGGATATTTTGCTCTTTCTGTCACACCTCTGACTCCGCCCACTGACCCAATCCACAGGTTATTCCTGTCCTCCGATTCTCTACCCAGAGTTCCCCTACTTTTACCCCACTTCGACCACTGCCTTCAAGCCTCTGTTGTCCTCACAAAATTTCATGTCTGACTTTTCTCCCTTGATGTGTGGATTATGCACGAGCATTACTGGGCTTGCCCAAGGACTACTGGAAAGCATAATCATTCTCCAACTCCAGCATCTTTACAACCTCATCTTTGATGCAAGCTTTGCCCTGGTCTGACAATCAGTAGATTTTACGTTTAACAGTTAAGCTGTCCACATCATGGGTACACCATGCTGTCTCGCCTGGAGTCAATGAGAAAAGACTAATAAACTGACCGAACAATTTATAGCAAACCTTTTGCTGTTTTTTTGCCAAAGTGGAAGAGAGGACTACTTTCTCCACTGAAGATCTTTGTCAATGGTGGACATGAGATCAGGGAGATGTTCACAACCCTACTCTTCCCACCCCCTGTCACCATGAGCTTTGTGATATCTGCTTTGTGATGATGAATATTGAGCTTATTTGCATGTATCCCAATATGTAGGTTGCTGAGGGTCCATAAACCAACCAGATATGTACCTTTGTACCTTTTTTTTCTAAGATAGGGTAATGCCCAGCCCATTTATCTTGGAAGGCTCTGGGGGCCACAAGCTTTAAGACCCACACCAGTTGTCCAAGTTGGTACTCAACCATGGAGGACTTCTGGTCATACCAGTGCTTGACATACTCTGACACGAAAGCCCAGTACATCGTTGAAAAATATCTTATTTGGGCTCTTTGAGGGGTGTCTCTCACCCTTCTCTGACCAAACTCAAGGGACTTCTTACAGGGGGTCCAAAGAGAAGTTCAAATGGACTGAAACCTACTCCTATCTGAGGTACCTCTCTGTATGCACGCAGTAGGCGTGGTAGGAGAACATCCCATCTCCTTCTAAGTTTCTTAAGTAAACCCATAATTATGCTTTTCATTATCATATTAAATATCTCCACAGGACCATTTCCTTGGGGATGGTAAGGGGTAGCGAATTTATAAGTAACTCCACACTTTTTAGAGAGGTGGACATGACATATGTACCCCTATCTGAAATTATCTACTTATGGAACCCAACTCTGGCGAAGATGCCATTTAGGTCAATTACTACTGCAGAAGTAGTAATTGCTTTAAGGGGAATAGCTTCAGGTTATCTGGTGGCATGGCCCAGTGTCGCCAAGGTGAACCTTAAGCCAGAGGCAGTAGGTGGGTCTTGGGGACCGTAAACACCTATTCCACCCTCTCAAAAAGGAGTCCCAACCATAGGTATTAGTACAAGTGTAGCCTTTGGCTTGCCACCTGCCTTGACAGGTGACACAGGAGAAACGGAAATCATTCACCTTATCTGACATTTGGGCTCAATAAAAGTGGTTGACCAACCTTTCCCAGGTCTTGGTCGGCCCCAGATGTCTCGCTAAGGGAATGTCATTGGCCAGGGTAAGGAGAAATTCTCAGTATTGTTGGAAGGCCACCACTGTCTGTGTTGACCCTGGTCTGGGGGCCTTTATCTCAATGTAGAAGATTCACTCCTCCCACTACACCTAATGGGCTCCAGTGGCATTGCCTGGCAATAGTTTTGTCCCTGACTCAAGTCTTCTCTGGAGGGTCCATCTGCTCATTGGACTTCCGCCAAGTCTGGCAAATGTCTCAAATAATCAGCCTCCTGTTCAGACACCAGGTGCAAACAGTATCTCCTCTCCTGTGTCCTGGCTGTTTACAGTTACAACACCCCCCCTCTTTGCAAGGAAAAATGTCTTTCCTAGATAACCCCTCCTATTTGAATGGGATCTGGCTCTGTGCTACCCACAGACATTCTTTGGGGGCTCTTTGTGAGTTTCAGACATTTTGTGTTTGGCCTCATCTTTTCCTATAGGGGGGCCTTTCCTCCTTTCTTGTGAACACCACCTTGGGACTTCATGGGCACCTTTATGCATACCCATTCATCAGCTTTGTTCCCAAGCTCTCTAGGGCTTGAACACTTAGAATCTAATAGATGTTGATGTAACTTCTTCAAGGTACAATTTGTGAGTATGTGTTCTTTAACCAATACAGTATACATTTCTACCTGGTTACCCTTAATCCAACAATCCAGTGATTTCACGTAAGCATCTACAAAGTCTACCCTTGTTCAAGTTGACCCCATGTGAGTATTCCTGAATGTCTGTCTATATTCTTTAGGGGTTAGACCAAACAGCTCAATATGGTACCTCCTTCATGTGTGTGTAATAGACTGCCACATCACCTTCTAGTGTCAGCAGCCTATCTCTCCCCACTTTTGGAATCAGCTCCCACAACATGTATCCATAATGACTGGCACCAACCCATCTCATCCTGAAATCCCTCTCATAGGATGCTAGCCATTTATCTACATCAGCCCCTTCAGATTATTTTGACACAATACCCTTGGGCAAACTATGGCCATAGGCATCCCTGCATTTACCTCTGTGTTTTTGCTGTTGCCACCATGTCCTTGGGGTTTCAGACTCAGCGTTAACCTTCTCTCCTCCAATGCCAGTTTTCACTCTTCTAGAGCAGCTTCCTCACATGGATCTCTAAGAAACTTAGCTGGGCTTCTAGGTCCATGGGCGCCCTCACTGAAATGGAGCTTCCCTCACTTCTGGATATGGAGAGAAGCCTTTAACGAGCTGTGGGGTGACACTCTTGTTGTCCCCCTAAACCTCTTCATCTAAGATATCTCTGCCATCATCTTCATCCCCACTCTTCTGCAAGGTTTGAGTTCTCCTGACTTCCTGCTAGGGCCTGAGGGCCTTCTCCAGGTCCTCTTTTTTGGAAGTGATCTCCAGACTTATTTTTTCAATCCCTTGATTTTCAGTGTGAGCAGGATGGCCAAGTCGATTTCCATGTTCGCCATCCTTTGGAGACTTCCAAAAAATACTCACAAAACTTTTTGTGACGTTTATCAACTTTGATCTTTTTACTTGTAAGCTGGTAAAGCTTGTGGAAAACAATGCCTTGGATATAAATAACTTGGCAAATTGTTTTGGAACTTGTTCTCAGCCATGACTTGCAGATTTTTTGTGGTTACTAACTTATTAGCTGTCTGGAAAAGCTAAACATGAGTTCTGGATCTCACCGTTAGGCAACGATTTGAGGATTGCAATGTAATAAGTGGTACGGTTGGATGGCCTTAGCGTGTAAAACACTGACAAAACTGTCTTGTGCCCAGTCAGGCTTGTTTGCAAAAACCCTTAGCTCAACCCTGGGTGGCTATGGCTTTGAACAACAAGGCTTAAACAAAGGAACTAAAATAAAGCATTTAAAAGTACCAAACAATGGAAAAGGTAAGTCACACAACACCAATTTATAAATATAGATTATTTTGGTATGAATTTTTTAACAACAAGATGAGCAAA
Organism: Lissotriton vulgaris; assembly: GCF_964263255.1. Taxonomy (NCBI): domain Eukaryota; kingdom Metazoa; phylum Chordata; class Amphibia; order Caudata; family Salamandridae; genus Lissotriton; species Lissotriton vulgaris. Next base: position 518,338 of record NW_028255510.1, on the reverse strand, counting down.
ATCCACCAGAGGGTTCCAGAGATATAGATTTTAAAATAAAACATAAATACCAGCTATTTAGTCCAAAGCGCTAATAAGCATGGTAACCGTAAAGTTTAGAAGCTTTTTAAAAGTTTGAAAGCATTGTGTTTGATTACTCTGGCCCAAGTGAGGTGACCAAATTCAGCATGGAGAAGGTCAGGAGGGTCATTAATGTGTATTTGGACAGTTACTTGGTCACCAAATCAGTCTCAAGTCCAGTTTCACACTTTACCTGGAAACCACCATAAACTTTAATGGATGCCGGATGCTGAGCATGCTCTGGGTGCTGTGCGACAGGAGTGCTCTTGTGGTTATTCCTCGCTTCACAGATAATGTTGTTCAACTAAGGTCGGAGTCCCTCAAAGTCTGCTTGTTAAAAAAAAAATGGGTTCCTAGTTGACTGGGGTGGAAGTCCTGGTTAAGCAGTAGCCACAATCCTAGTCAGGGTAGTTACAAACAAACCCTAAATTAACCTTTGCTCACCCTTTGGTAGGTTGGCACATCATAGCAGTCAGGCAGAACTTAAAAGGCAATGTGTAAAGTATTTGTGCAACGCTACAAGCAGTAAAACAGTGAAAACACCACACAAAAAGAATCCCTAGGAGGTTAAAAATATAGAACTTAATTTAACTAACAAAACAAGACTAAAACTACTAAATCCAATAAGTATACCTAGAATTATGAGTTTTTAAAGAATAAACTGAAATATAGCGCCTAAAATCAGAAAGCACCAACCAGGGATATGTGGTTGTGTTAGACCGGGTCAAATACAAAACTTCAAGCAGACCACACTAGAGAGTGTATTGGATACAGGCCCAGATAACGCCTGCTGAAGTTTTACCTTCTCAGGTTTCTGACAAGAGTCATTTTCAAGGTAGAGAAGTTCATCTGGTGCAAGGAGAATGTCAGTAGTGGTGGTCAGCATGGTGTGAAGAGCAGGCTGGGCATTGCACAGCAGTGAGTTGAAACCTCATAGTGACAATCCACATAGGCAGACAACCCTTGCTGTGTGAAGAGCTCAACTTTCAGCTGCACTCACTGAATCTCTTTGAGAGCAGAGGGGTTCTGGAGCAAACTGCTCTGTTCGAGTTCATGAAGAGCCCAAAAGCTTGACTTTAAGAGTCTAGATCCACACCAGGGACCAAGGGAACTAAAAGGTGCCTCTTCAGGGTCAGGCACTCATCCAGCAGACAGGCAGTCTTTTTAGCAGCACAGCAGTCTTTCTTTCTGGCAGAGTATCCACAGGTCCAGATGTGTACTAAAGTTGTGGTGTCAGAGGGCCAGTACTTATACCCAGTTGTGCCTTTGAAGTGGGAGAGATTTCACCAAGGGTCTTTGAAATGCACAGAGGTCCTCCTGTCCTGCCCTGGTTTCAGACTCAATACAGAGGGGTATGCAGCCCTTCGTGTGTGTACAGGACACAGCCTATTCAGGTGTAAGTGTGAGGCTGTGACCAGCTCCTCCCTCCCATCCTCCCATGAATGGTCCATCAAGTCATAGCTAACCTTCCATTGTGTGTGGTTATCTCAAGAGAATACAGAAAGCCCAGCTGTCACCCACGCAGACATGTGACCAGAGGCAGACAGCAGCCACTAAATGGCAAAAAGTAAGAAAATAATTTTTTTATAAAAGTGTCATTTTCAGAATTGCAATTTAAAATACAACTTCACCATAAATTGTAAATTAAATTGTGATTCCTGAGACACCGTTCTTCGGGATCAAATCTCTTGCCAATTGGAAATTACCTTTATAAAATATAATAAGGTAATCCCAATATTATCCCATGGGAGAGACAGGCCTTGCAGTAGTGAAAAACACATTTTAGAGTTTTCACTTCCAGGACATGTAAACTTTAAAAGTACATGTCCTACCTTTTGAATACCATGCACCCTCCCCTATGTGTTGTCCACGGTCTACCTTAGGAGTGACTTATATGTATAAAAAGGGAAGGTTTAGGTCTGCAAAAGGTTTATCTGCCAGGAGGGAATGGCAGTGTAAACAGCACACACAGGTTCTACAATGGCTGGACTGAGCCATGAGTTGAGGGCTACTTAAGTGGGTGGCACAATAAGTGTAGTAGTATTTAATTTACAGGCCCCCTGAGCACACATAGTGCAATTTACTAGGGACCTATGAATAAAATGAATATGCCAATTCAGGATGCGCTGAAATTACTTTTTTTAGGGGAGAGAGGAGAGAGTACAAGCACCTTAGCCCTGGTTAGCAGTGGGGAAGTGCACAGAGTCCTAAAGCTGGCAAAAACGAAGTCAGAAAAAGTGGAAGAGGTAAGCAAATAATTGAGGGAAGACCACCCTAAGGCTCTCATATCAAAGGTCAGCTGCTGGGCTGTCACTCTCCATAGATAGCGAGTCAAGCAATATCCTTTGGTGGAGGCTTGTGTACATTGGGGGCAACTAACCAAGACTCAGGTGATACTCCTCGGTCCACGGGTCTTTGTTCTGGGGCTCGGGAGCCACTTCCCCTTGGGTCAAGCGAAGATGCTTATAATGCTTAGGTTACACTAGGTATTTTTAAATTCGTGCAGATTTGTCAAGGGGTTGCATTTTAAATGAGGGGTGAAAAGTGCTTATGTCATTATACCCATGGCACCATTTGAAATATCTGCATAAAGCTTGGCAAACGTTTAGCATGTTTATCCCTCTATAGGTCTGGACATCCATCAAGGGCCAGAGGCAGAGTTAAAAGATGGGGCAAAAACTATTTAATCTACTGATTTTGGTGCTCTTTAATAAATATGCATCAACTTGGTAGGTCCTTACCATCTTAAACCCTGTGCTAGATTCTCAAGTCAAAATCATGTATCTGCTAATAAATTTGGGACCATTCAGACGGATCTGCACGATGCTTAGTATACACTTAACATTCTTAGCCTATTCTTGGTGTTTTGAGTTTCATGCAATTCTATCAAGGGGAGAATAATTATTGGGCTGGTCAAAACAAAAGCATGCCCCATTTGAACTCCCATAGGAATATTTGTTCTCTTCTAGAGAAAGAAATCCCGAATGAATTTGCCTGAAACCTGGCTGTTTTGCAATGGGCTTAACTTGCTAAAGGCTTTTCAAATATCGTTCAAATTCATTATCAAGCACCAATGTTTTAGGCAGATGTCAGGCCTTATGACCATTTCCTGCTATGCACAGATATAGCTGAAGTCTCTGCACAGCACAAGTTGGCAAAATGCAGCAGGCTGGACACATTATCCTGCCAAAGTCCAGACCCTGCAGGAAATCTCACTGCACACAAACTTAAGCACCACAGGCATCTCACAAGATACTGCCAGCTGGTACTACACATTGCCACACAAACTTCAGCACCACAGGCATCCTGCGGGATCCTGCCAGCTGTTTCTGCACATGGTCTTTGGCACCACAGGTGCCCCAAAGGATTGGCCAACCACCACTGAGAACAGACCTTTACCACTCCCTACTCCTTCAGCTTTGCCCTGGTTATCAGATCCTTTTTAAAAACTTAGGGGCATATTATCAAGGGGGTTTATCTCCGCTTTTTTTGGCTTTAAAAGCCAAGAAAGCAGAGATAAAATGATCTCCCTATTACCTAGCTGTCGCTAACACCAGTTAGCGACAGCTAGTAGGAGATAGCGACCATCTTGGGCCCCGCTTTGCATGTCAGTGATATTTATCACTAATGACATGCAAAGTGGGCATGCCAAGATGTTAGCGACTGGAAACAGTCGCTAACATCGCTATCTCCTATTACCAAATTTTGGAGATATTCGCGCTAAGCGCGAATATCTCCAAAAGCTAACACCTGCCCTGAGCAGTTCTTAGCCATGTTATCCAATGGGAGGTGGATAACATGGCTAAGAGCATTTGCTCGGTAATGCATGAATATCGCTGACTTTTCAGCGATATTCATGCATTTCGGCCGATTTTTATCGCTTAGGAGATAAACCTTGATAATATCAAGGCTCCTAAGCGATAAAAATCGTCGCTACACGACGATAAAATTATTGCCGCTAAGCCAACCTAGCGATAATTATCGCTAGTTGTTGGTAATATGCCCCTTAGATCCCTACACTCAACTTAACTTGCTTACAGATTTTCAAATACCACGCACGTTTATCAGTGCAAGAAATATTAGTAAATGCTACCCCAAAACGTTGCCCTCTCTTGACAGATTTGCATACAACTCAAAATGCTAAGATAAATTAAACTTGCTAAGGGTCGTGAGGTGTCTGTTATGATACCTAAGATAATAGAAAATCAAAGATTTTTTTACCAGCTCAACCTTTGCCTATTTGGTAGATCTGCCTAAAATCTAAAAGTACTGAACTGGGCTTAAGTTGCTAAAAACATGTCAAGTGTCATGCTGATTCATTAACTGATTCATTAACCAGCTCCCTAGATATTAGTAAATGAACACTTTTTTGACCCCACTTTTAAATGTGTCCCCGCAGAAAATTTAGATTTCAAAAAGCTAAGCGTGAGCTGAACATGCTAAGTGTCAGCTTAATTGTGCTGTTTGTCAACTAACAGTGACATTATAAATCCACTTATATATTTGTATATTACAAAGGCAGTAATATTGTCTGTGTGTTGATGGTTACGTCAGAGCTTCCACTGAAAAGAAATAATTTTTTCTTACTAATTATTTTGTTATACTTTTTTTATTGAGCTCTCATTTAGAAACATAAACAAAACATGTATGACAATAGAGCACATACGTGACATGTCATGTACAACAGTGGATTTGAAACATGGTGCAGGATTATCAACTCATCCCTTAGCTATTGAACATAGATTTTCCATTTCTACATCCCACAGGAATAATGGTCTGCCCAGAAATGAAATTCGAATTTCTAAAGGGCACTACTACCCGTAGGTGTCTAGGAGCTGACTTCCAGATGGTGAACCAAGGTAAGAATAGGACCAGAAAAGCAATAGAGAGGTGAAAAGTAAAGAGCAGTTATGAGCTAACTATTGAACAGACAAGTTTTAAGAGCCTCGTGAAAGATAAACAGGTTTTTTTTTGTGGTATTTCGTTACAAAGGCATCGAATTCCAGAGTTTGGCAGTGGCCACTGCAAAGCTCTTGCCTCCCCAGGTATCTCTTTTGAAATTAGGTACAACCAAATTGGCCTGGGAGGAGGATCTTAAAGTCCTAGAGGGGATGTATTTTAGAAAGAGCTGTTTAATAGATTGTTAACCCTCGAGATGAAGGACCTTGAAGGTTATGCATAGAGACTTTAGCATAACCTGTTTTCTAACCGGGACTAAATGAAGTAAGGGGAGAGACTTGGTAACCAATTTGTGTTTTGGTATTCCTAGAAACAATCTGCCAGCCACATTTTGGACTGTTTGGAACTTGCACAGAGCTTTCTTGTGAGCAGTCAGAAAAAGCCCATTGCAGTAGTCTATTTTAGAAGAGACCAGTGCTGTGATCACTGCTTTGCGTAGGTCCAGAGGGATGAAAGGGAACACCTTCCTAAGTGATATAACATGAATAAGAACGAAAAAGTGATGGCATTAGCGTTTCCCACAAAGGAAAGTTTTTCATCAAATTGGACTCCCAGATTTTTTACCTTGCGAACAGGAGTTGGGAGTGCACCCATTTCCTGAGGTCACCAATTAAGGGACCAAAATGATGGGTGATTACCAAAACATAGCACCTCAGTTTTATCAGAGTTTAATTTCAGACAGTTTTTGGACATCCAACTACTGATCAGTAACATGCAGTTATGAAAACATTGTGCTATGGATTTTCTGTGACTGACACTACGATTTGGGTATTGTCAGCATAAGAGACAATTGAGAAGCCGGGGCTTTTAAATAGTGAGGCCAAAAGGGTAACGTACAGATTCAAAAGCATGAGACTCAATGCCGACCCCAAATGATGTAGATCTGTGACCGTTACATTCCACGAACTGTGTTCTGTCTGTGAGAAAGGAACTGAGGACCTTGGGAGCGGTGCCTCTAACTCCTATCTCAAAAAGACAATTGATAAGGAGTTCATGGCTAATAGTATCGAATGCTGCCGAAAGATCTAACAAAATGAGGGCAGTGTTCCCTCCTTTGTCTAGAGTTGTTCTGATATATTCAGCAGCTGTAATCAGATATGTCTCTGTGCTATGTTTGCTTCTAAAGCAACTCGGAGGAATACAGTAATTTATTTTTCAGGATAAATAGAGTGAGTTTAGTGTTTAAGGCTTCCTCTATCATCTTGGCCGGAAAAGGAAGTCAAGAAATTGGCCTGTAATTGTTGGGATTATCAGCATCAAGATTAGATTTTTTTTTAAAGAGGAAGAATTGATGCTAATTTCCAACTTTTGGGGAAGTAGCTAAGATGGAGAATTTGATTGCAAATCACTAAAAGGTGTCCAGGCACTGTAGCAGAGTCTAGTTGTAAAACCCTAGGAGGGCAAGGATCAAAAGGCTACCCTGATTTGATTGGATTTGATTAAACAAATATGTTACTTGACCAATTGTAAGGGGGAAAAAGCTGAAAGAGTGAGATTCCTAGATTGAGAAGCCCCGGAAAAATTTGCGTCTAAATTGTTAGCTTCACTGATAACATTCCCTAATTTGGGTCCATTGGAAACCTCTGGCAGTAGTTTATCAGTCATTCAGGCCCCCTCCGAGCTTAGGCTAGAAGTCAGAGCGTTAAAGATAACTTCTACCTTGTCTTTAAAGAATGTGGCGAGTTTGTTACAGAAAAAGGCATCCGCATTAGAATTTCTGGCTGGTGCGGGTTGTTTAGTTTGACGTCTGTAAAATATAGCTCTTTGGGAGTGTTCAATGTTGAATTCATTTTATTTATGAAGAATTTGGATTTGGTTTTGGTCAGATGTTTTTATATTGTAATAGTTCTGCCTTGTAAAGATCTTTGTCCTCTGTACTATAATTCAACCTCCACTTTCTCTCTAATCTTCTACAAGATTGTTTGGCCAGTCTGAGCTCTTCATTGAACCAGGACTCAGATGGTACAGATATGTTATTATTTCCGCATTTGGCCGGACCTAGAATGTTAATGGAACTGTTAATCCATTGATGAAGTCATCAGGTACTTGATCAAGATCAAGATCAAGATCAAGAGGTATTGGTTTCTTGGATTGAGTTAGGGCTCTCGTTAGTTGGCCTTCTGAACTTAGGTGTCAAGGTCAATACCTGGAAGCAGGAGGAGTCATAGGCTCTACCAGGCTGGGGCCCACTAAATCCAGTTCAAACATCATTGCTTTATGGTCTGACCAGGTTAGCTAAAAAGAAGGAGTAACCTGAATAAAAGGACAATCTGTAAAAATACCATCGAGGGTGTGGCCACCAGAGAGCATGGGATGGTAAACGAATTGCGACAAGCCTGAAAGAGACAGTGAGACTATAAGATCCCAAGTATCTGGGTCCTCCTTATTCTCCAGATGAAAGTTAAAATCATAAATCACCAAGGATAGTAAAATTACAGAAGTTGGCTTTAATGTCCTAGGGTGACTTATCCATATTTAAAAAGAAATTTCTAGGGTCGGGGGGGAGGGGTCTGCAAGTCAATGCAGTAGTGATTTGAATGACCAATTCTGAAAGCCAGAACTTCACAACCAGGATGGGGTTGGGGTCAAACCTAACCTTGAATTCATCTTTGAAGACTATTGCTATGCCGCCACCTCTATTCCCAGTGCGATCCAGCCTTAGTAACAAGAATCCAGGTGGGGTAGCAATGACCAGATCAGGTTCCAAAGCAGCAACCACCCATGTCTCAGTTACAAAAGCGATATCAATACTAGCACTATCTAAATAAATCAGCCATTTCCATGGCTTGTTTTATGAGTGAGCAAGCATTCAACAGAGTGCAATTTATCGTTTCTGCCATGAATTTCTGAGTGCTGGCATGAAATGGCTAAGTGAGTTTATCTTATAGCAATTGAGTCTGAAAAAGTATTGCTGTCACCAGTTTTTGCTCAGAAAATCCTATGCACAACCCTGCATCCACTAATTTGGTTTCAGTTTATGTTATTTTTTCTAAAGCTTTACTTTGATCTTGTCTACACAAGCAGCACACATATTACTTCACTTCTCCAAACCAAATCTCAAGTGTGTCCAGGGAAGTCTGAATTGCATTTAGGATTTATCTGTGGGTTGAGGTACCACAGGAGGCAAATATTTTGGGGACTCACTGTCCAGTTAGGTGACTAACGCCAATGTGCCTGTCTGAAAGGCTGCTAGGCCAGTATATATGTTGAAGGTGCCTTTATGATGGCCCATTGAGAGCTCATCCTTGGCAATGGCAATGTATCTCTAATACCATTAAGCTGAATACCCAAGCTGACTGATAAAAACAACCACTTTGAGGATTGCTGTCTGAAGTATGTGTGCTGTTAACACCATATAGCCCTTTGGTTAATGATGATCCCACTAGCCCTCTGTCCCAGGCTTAGGGTGGCATGAGGAGTCCAAACCACAAATGTTGTACATCTCCTCATCGTAGTCACTTACCAAGTGAGTTATGGATCTATAACATAGTGTTGTTGGTTGTTGATACTGCAATAATTTGCCAATGCCAGGAGGCCATTATTAAAGTAGACCACTATTGCCATTCATTAATGCGTGCTTCAAGGTCTATCGTTCTGGAGTCCTGGTGCCTGGTTAATCACATCCAATCAGTGGTTCCATTTCAGACTGACAATCAGGGCAGATCTTCACTCGGTACCCCATCCATTGTTCTCCACCCACACAGTGACACCTTCACACCCCTATAACAAATATTCCCCATTTCAAAGTCAAAGGGAAACAAGCATTGGCATAGCAATAGGACTCGCCTTTGGGACCTTATAAGTATTTTGCCATGCAGCACACTTGTATTTCTTTTTTTTTTTTACAAATTAAGCACCTTTATAAAATCCCTTTACATGTAGACAAAAAGGGAAAAACAAAAGACAAGCAAATGCCAGGTTAGGCAATACGTTTTTCACTGTGCTTGTGCAAGGTACAGATTGTGAAAAGCACCTAAAAGAGACAACTACTAGTTGAATTATGGACTGGGAGGGGCGCAGGGGTATATGCTCCCATCTCACACACTTCCGGCGGCCATGCTTGACAGCATTAACAAATGATTCACTTCACAGCACAATTTTCCAAATAAAATGCTGGAAGAGCTATAACAATAACGCTATATGCACAGGCCGAAGTAGTGCCTAGACAAAGCAAATTCTAGAAAACGAATGGAGACAAAAGCACAGTGTGCGGGTGAAAGCACATGGGAGAGAAAGTAAAAATATAAGTTAGTCAAATAAAAAATATGTATGTATTTATTTAAATGTCCCGAAAAAACATAAACCAAGGTGCAAAAGAAAAATACAAGTGTGAAGAAAATTTTATAGAAGAGTGGTGCAGAGCAAAGCAACTGATCAGAGTTTAGTATGTTTGTTTTGTGGTGGTGCCGGACTTATTTATTCATTTATATTTTATATAGTGTGAACATTACCCAAAGGTGTCAGAGCGCTTTACATATGGTACATTGGTGATGAAGTTTACAGGACTGGCGAGGCGTCGCTTTAGGGAGCTGCAGCAGAAAGATGTGGGGGGGCTCCTGGGGTAGTTGGAGGGCGTAAATCAAGATTTAATAGCATGAAACAGTACTTTGAGAAGGTGGGGGGAGAACGAGGCATGCACAGGAGTCATGTTGAAAGGTTTGGGAAAAGGAAAGTTGCATGCAGCCCAGGTGCATCCGTCTGGAGGTCCTCAGACAGCAGCCGTTGTTGGAAGGCTGCGCACCATGGCACCTTTGCTGAAGCTTGGCTCCCTGGTTTTCCTCAGTTTATGGTGGTTGTGCAGCAGGATGTCCCAGGAGGCGGTGAGCCCCCGCAAGGGTGCAGTGGACCAGTGAGGGCCAAAGGTAAGTTAGACTGGGTGTGCGAGTTGACTGCTACCTGATGGCATGTCTCTCCTGCACCAGCTAGGGCAGTCCGCTAGCCTGGGCATGCCTACTTTGGATCACCTGGGGGAAGTCCACAGGTGGCGGCTGCGTGTAGCGCTTTGTTACAAGGGGGTTTTGGGGAGCTCTGTACCCCAGCTGTGTAGAGAACACCCGGAGTGTAGCCTGTTGAAAGACTGCAACAGGGGACCCATTCTGTCATCACAACCTAGTGGTCTGGGAAGTGATTGTTGACATTAGCCGAGCCAAGTGGGAGGAGTGGGGAAGTGCGGCGAGAGCACGCACAGCGTTTCCCTTGCAGGAGCAAGCTTTGGCACCATCTGTTTGAAAGTTAATTACAAACAGATGGTTTCAAATCTCGCTCCCACAAGGGAATCGCAAAACGTGAACTCTTTGCAATTGAAACCAATGCAATGCGTGCACGTTTTTGGCCTCAAAACCGAATCGATTCCAAGAGGTCTCCTCCTATCCAGCGCATGCGAGCTGTGTAGGCAAGACCTAAAAAAGCAAGTTATGTGTCAAACAGATGACTCTCCTGAACAAAGGAGGGAGGACAAGACTGACATTCCTTGGTATCCCTATGCTGTCTCCGCCAACACTGAATTGCTATTCTCCTATTTCCATGACTAGTGAATCTAGATTTCATTAAAGACATGGAGGCTGACATTATGCATAATCTTTTAATACAGTCTCCAAGCAGCCGCATACATCACAATATCAAAGGTTCCAAAAAAGAACATAAGTACATAAATGCTATGAGCTGACAATAATCTGCCTCTTTTAAATGTAGAGAAGAGAATGAGAGAGTCCAAGAAAATAATAAACTTTCAGAAATCCAACTTGAAGACTTTGAAAAACTTCCAATGGGTCGACGAGAAGGAGTGACGAAGGAGGAAGAAGCCAAGGAAGGAAAATCCAACACATCAAAAGGTTAAGAAGATGGGTTACCTGAAAAGAGAGAGAAGTAAATGTCTCCAGAAGAGAAGTATAAAATACAACATGTAAAGAGAAAAATGTAAAACTATTAAAGACAGGAGGTTATGCAATAAAGCAATGTCATTATAAGCAAGAAACATATTGTCAAGATAACCATCCAAAGGGAGGGATGGGTGGGATAATGTCAGCCTCCGTTTCTTTAATGAAATCCAGATTCTCTAGTCATGGAAATAGGAGAATCGCAATTTCATTACAAGAACTGAGGCTACATTATGCATAGCTTTGTAAGACAGGATTAGACATATGTTCAATAGGTTTACAGTAGTGTCGTGCAAAGGTGCTAGCGTTCGACCAATCGGCCGCTTTAAGGATGTTGTCCAACTTACCTCCAGACAATAAAGATTTACTGGCCATAGCGCCTCTAATGGAATGAGCTTTGAAATTTCGTTAAGTCAATACCTGCTAAATTCATGGCAGTTTTAACCCATCTAGCAATGGATGTTGAGGTTATAGCCTTATGGGGCTTGACAAAAGAGATGAGTAATTGATTTACACCTGGGGGGCAAAGACTAGACACTCTTTGATCATATTCTCTCATGGAGGCAACTACACAAACTTTTGAACAGGGTTCAAAACGTGGATATAAGATTGAATCAAATATAGTTTTGTTCTTCTGTAAATATCGAACTTGACCCCAAAGATGGTATATGATCTGTTAGAGATCTCTGAGCTTTGACATCAGAGACTCTCCGACAGGAGATAAGGCATAAAAGAATTGCAAGCTAAATAAAGAGATATTTTCTATTCTAAAGGGTGTTATCAGGCCAGTTATTCAAAAGGTCTAGAAATAACTTTGCATACCAGAGAGTCTCATATTTAGGTGTAGGAGGCCTTTTTAGGGGAATGCTCTTCATAACTCTGCAAACAATGACATTTTTTCCAACCATTTTACTGTTGACAAGAATATGGCCACCGGAAATGGCAGATCTATAGCAATTGATAGTTCTATAACTTAAGTCCTCATCAAATTGTTCAACCAGGAAATTTACTACTTCAACAATAGGTGCCTGTAAATCATCCAAGTTTCTTTCAAGCACCAACAAACCCAGCGTTTCCAAATGTTGTTGTTTCTATAGTGGGTGCCTGGGGCCCAAGATTCTCTGAGGAGTGAAGCAGCTGATCTCCTGACACTTTCCAAGCAAGAAGGTTCAAACTTCCTGTCTGAATTAGGGGTTGAAAACCTTCGTCTACCATCTGGGACGGGAAAACATGGCGGCCGCTAGCTAGGGCGGTCCTCTCGTCCCTGACGAAGGTTCCTGCCGACATGCCCTAGAAGGTGAATTAACTGTATCGGTCACCTTAGAACAAGCGAGTGGTGAGTCGACAAGCAAGGACGCCTCCAAATATCACGGAAAGCATTGAGACGGCGGCGGCGGTTTAGAGTGGGCTCAGCAAGTGGAGGGCAAGTGAGAGCGAGCAGGCAGGTGGAGCTCCGGGAGCCCGGGGAGTATTGCGGTCAGCTGAGCCGCTTTGAGAAGCGGCGTCTATCGAACAGGAAGAACTTTAAGCCACGGAGCTACTGGAGCTCCCGGAACAAAACTGCAGAGCTGCCGGTGCCCTTAAAACAACATTGGGATCCTACCTGCTGGGAGTTGAGCGGAGCAGGCTCGGGTCGAGTTACATTTACGGCGCTGTGCTGCGCGGAGCCCACGATGTGATGAGCTGTGAGGTGCTGTGCTGTGCGGTTCCGAGAGTGAGGAAGGGGTAGACGGGTGTCTGGGATCCCTGCCCTAGGAAAAAATTAAAAGCTCGGCGGCGGCGTGTGGGACAGCCTGGGTTTTTTGGAAATAAACAACAGTGCGGTATCAGTGCTGCACCAAATAAAGGTGTATAGGGCTGCTAATGTGTTGGGAGAAGGTTTTCCTCCCTGCACCCCACCGCTGGGGCGACGCAGCCGTGGAGCTCCGAAGAAGTAGAAGGGCAGCAGCATACGGCGTCTCTGCAAAGAGAGTGGCAACAACCATTTCGTGCGGTAAGGGGGACCAGCAAGGGGGGGAGGCGTTGAGTGCTTTGAGAGGTGAGGCTCAGTCCATTGATAGTCGGTGCCCTATAGATATACGGGACTGTCATTCTTTGCTAAATTTAGATCCTACACCCAGAGTCTTTACATTTAACGCACAATTTCAAGCCTCTAGCCAGGCACCGAGTGGGACTCCATATATATAAGTACCGCCAGAACCCTGGGGAAGCGGAAGGCTAAGGGGAAAGGAAAAGGCAGCTATAAAGATAAGGAATTAGTTGCCCCTGAAGGACCCAGTGACACAGGACAACCGCAAGTAACCGAAAGAAGTCCAGGGGAGCAGTCCCTCACAGAGTCAGAGCCAGAATTTGAGTCCGAGGTAGCAACCGACACACCACAACCCCCAGTCTCAAGGATATTGAGAAGGGGTAAGGGGCATCAGTCACGGTACACCGCTCCGAAGGAGCTACCGCATAAGGCTAGTTTGAGTAAAGGGGGTTCTAAAACAAGAGCTAGTAAAATCTCCCGAATCACACCCTCACTGAAGTCCTATTTTAAGGTCCTCCCCCAGGTCTTAAACATAAATCAAGAGTCCCAAAAATCTGTTAGTACACAATTTATACCTACATCAGTTGAAAATATTGAACCTACAACTACTTTTACATCTTCTATATCTATACTTGGTAATCTGGGAGAAAAAGAAGAGGAAGTAGCAGGGGTAAGAGAGGTAGCTAGCGGTGTAGAGATGGGGGACCCAGTAGAGCGAGTCGCTAGCCTTCACCTCAGTCGAGGGAAGTGAGAAAAAAGACTTGGATCAATGTAGTGGGGGCTGCGAAGATAATGGCAGCGACGATACCCTTCAAGCTATACTTTTCAGCATGAGAGAAGAGATCAGAAATGGGTTTGAGGAGTCAAAAAGATGTTTTGAGGAGTCCAGAGATACTCAATCAGAGATCCGCACAATGTGCGAAAATTTAGAGTCTAAGGTTGATGGACTCTCACTAAGAACCGGAGGTTTAGAGAACTGTGTTGAAGAGCTCAAGGCAAAATTGGAGTCTGCTGAGGTGAAGATTCAGACACTACGACGGGAAGGCAATACAATCAAAGAGAGGGTCGAGTCCCTCGAAAATTTCTCTAGAAGGAATAACTTGAGGCTCCTAAAAATACTAGAGGGAAAAGAAGGAGGAAACTTAAAGGCTTTTGTAGCAACCATACTAAAAGACTCTCTAAATCTGGATGAACCCTTGTCCGAGTTAGAAGTAGATATTCAGAGGGTACACCGGGATCCGTTCCGCCTTAAACCGGGCAGAGATAAACCAAGGAAGATCCTGGTGAATTTTTTAACATATTCTCTGAAAGAGAAGATTTTGACCACAGCTCTGAAAGCCAAGACCCTGAAAGCCTCTGATTTTTCTTTTGAAGTGAGGTCCGACCTGTCTAAAACCACACTAGATAGACAGTTGGAATTTGGTCAACGGATGGAAAAGTTCAGAAGCCTAGGAGCTACCGTACCAATGAGATTTCCTGCCTTTCTAAGGATAATGTATAATAATAAAATGTACAATGTTAAGACTCCCTTTGAAGCTGACGAGCTACTTGTCACTATCAGTGAACACGCAAACCCCCCGGACCGCGTGTAAAATCCTTGTAAAATAATAGAGGAATCTGTCAAATGAGTCAAAAAAAAAAAAAGGGGGAAGGAAAAGGAAATGGAAAAGGGTTAAGAAAGGGGGGGAAAAATCACGAAATCATAAACACTTGGGTGAAGTGGGGGGAAAAAAAAAAGTAAAAGAAAGAGGAAGAAGGGTGAAGAAAAGGGAAAAAAACATAATTAAGGGGAAATATATGACAAATGGGCAAAATAATTCAGGGAAAAAAAAGAGAAGGAAGGGGAGAAAAAAAAGAAAAAGGAAGGGAAGGAAGGAAAAAAAAAATGTGTATTGGGTGACAAACTAATAAATCCTTATCATCACAGGAATTTCACTACGGACTTGACCCCCCAGCATATTTAATGTCAAAAGTTCTGAGCTATTAGGCTGCAATGGCGCCTATCTTTAATTCCTACACCATCGCCTAAACTTATCCTTGGTTATTCGAGGATCATCAATAGCAATAGCAATAATATAACTAATAACTAATAATATAACTACTAGATAAGGGACTTAAACCACAGCTTAATTAGTCACTAACCACCACTGCTTATATTTTAAGCACAATGACCGATAAGATGGATATTAGGGCATGGAGCGGGAACACGTCAAAGGCGACAAGCTGGCAATACATCATGCCAGAGTAAGTTGGGGGGGGGGTTCCAGGGGTGGGAGGGGTGGGAAGGGAATGGCAAATTATAAAAGTCAAATGTAGCAATTCCCAATGGGAGTTGTCCCCCGGTGCACTGCTTTAAATGACCAACAGGTATAGAGAAGTTCAAACAAACCAAAGTTTGTGTTTAGATATATTCAATGATTGTATTATTTCAAGCTTTTCAGTCTTCAAAATGTCATCACATTCTTATAAGTCAGATGTGTATTTTCTTGTACATCAGAAAGACACATCCATGATCTTTGCATATAAATTCCAACCGTCCCTATGCATTTCGGGCTGGTCTAGCCCTTCGTCAGGGGAATGGTTAGTTAAATAATGCGGTCCGGGCGAAAAGTATCCGGATCCATCATCACTATTCTATAATCACGAAGAATATGGATCCAGTGTTGTCTCCAAGCTGCTGTTTGTCTAAAATAGAAAGAGATATAGCTAAGTACAGGCAGTGTTGCAAAAAAAGTATCAGAGTTGAGGGCTGGAAAACTATGTTAAAGAGCCTAAAAATTAATGCCAGATATTAAATTCCTATCCTGGAACGTAAATGGTCTGCGTGTTAGGGCCAGGAGAAATAGAATTTTACAATACCTACGAGATTCACCCGCGCAGATCATCGCGATCCAGGAAACACATTTAAACAAACAGGAGATTACAGATATACTGAAAAAGCTTAAATGGGTTGATAAATTTGTAACCACGGACCACAACGCTAGTATTCGCGGTACTGCCATCATTTTTAAAAAAGCAGCAAGGGCCCAGATTACGGGCTGGAAAACAGATCCGAGCAGTAGATGGTTGATAGTCAATGCTCAATTATACTCGAAAGGCTTTACCATTATCAGCTATTATGGACCTAACCAAGACGACCCTTCTTATTTAAACATTCTGCAGAACCACCTGATTACCTGTCCTGATCCCATAATATGGGCTGGGGATTTCAATCTTGTCCTAGATCCAAAACTAGACAAATCTCCTACTTCTAGGGCCGTAGCCCACAGTAATATGAGGGATACACTGCTTAGATGCATGTCGAATCTTGGTCTAATTGACCTATGGAGACAAAGAGCTGGTAAAGCCATGAGGAGAAAACAGAATTAAAAGCCAAGCTAGACACATTATTGCAGGAGAGGCTAAATAAAAGATGGCAGGCAAGTAAACTGGCGCATTTCGAATATGGCGAATCTGCTGGAAAATTGCTGGCCTGGAAAATAAAAGCTGACCAGTCCAGAAATTTCATAAAAGAAGTGAGGGTCGCTGGGGAAGTCAATAGTAGGTCAACAGATGCGGGCATTGGTGAAGCCTTTAGTGAGTTCTTCCGGAATATCTATACAGAGGAACTTAACGGTAATTTAGATGAAAGGAACGAATGGTTAGACAATATAACTCTCCCCGAATTGGAAAGCTCCCAAACTGAAAACATAGATAAAGATATAACGGAATTGGAAGTCTCTAACATCATCAAACAATTATCACAGGGTAAGGCCGCGGGACCGGACGGTCTCCCAGGAGAATTATATAGGGTACTTAATTCTACTCTCACTCCAGTCCTTACGAACCTCTTTAATGACATACTGATTAGAGGGGAGTCACCACCAAGCTCCTGGGGAGAAGCTAATATAGCCTTAATATTAAAAACAGGCAAGGACCCAGCCGAGTGTGGATCATATCGCCCAATCTCGCTTCTCAACAACGATTACAAAATTTTCACTTCAATTTTGGCTGAGAGATTGGGAAGCGAGATTGGGTCGATTATCCACCCTGATCAAAAGGGGTTTATTAGAGGCCGGCAATTGGCCGACTTAACCTACGATTTGGTGGGAGCCGCGGACATCGCCTCAACTTTCGGCCTACCCCTTGCCATCATGACCCTCGACGCCACAAAAGCGTTCGATAGGGTAAACTGGGCATATTTAAATCTAATAATGAATAAATTCCATCTTGGTCCCAAATTTTGTAGGGCTATAGGATTACTATATAATAACCCCAGAGCATCTCTACTAATAAACGGTACGCGAACAACTCCTTTTAAAATTAGCCGAGGAACAAGGCAGGGTTGTCCCCTATCCCCCCTTCTTTTTAATTTATATGTAGAACCGTTTGCACAGGCTATCAGGGAGGATACCAATATTCCACACTTCACTTTTTCGGGCTGGGAAAAGAAGGTCGGCCTTTATGCCGACGATATACTCATCTATACAACCGATCCCGCGTCGGCATTCCCTATAATTATAAAGACAGCGGAGGATTTTGGAAAATTCTCCGGATATGAAATCAATGCAGGGAAAACAGAAATTATGGTCTGGAACATTCACAATCTCCAACTCCCGGTAAAATCCTCAATGAGGTACCTAGGAGTTACAATAACTAAAGATCTTGAACACCTGGCTCAAAACAACTTAGCCCGTATCTCCAGAGAATCCCAAAACCTGATGAAAGCTTGGTCTTTCCTCCCGCTTAACATCTACGGGAGAACTAGCTTGATAAAAATGAGTATTCTCCCGAAATTTACTTTTATTTTTAATTCCATCCCGCTAGCCTTTGATACCAAACAGCTTGCAAAATGTCAGCAAAACATGAATTCATTTATTTGGGGATATAAATCCAGCAGATTGGCCTGGAAAAAACTGAGAAGGAGAAGAGAAAAAGGGGGGCTTGCATTGCCAGACCTGGAATACTACGCCTGGGCATTTCATCTGTCCCATTCCAGGATGCTACTCAAGATCCCCTGGGAGAATGCAAATGGGTTTATGTATAAGGCTATGTTATTGGGGTCGGAACTTCCAGTGAATGGCTTTCTCTTCAAGTTCGGCCATCAGAAGTTCTTTAAAAAAATTAGATTAAAGATATTACTGGGCACTTTAAAAGAATGGTCTCAAATAAAATCTAAGGCCGGGATAGGTTATCTATCTAAACATGCCCCGATTTGGGACCTACCTGGGCTACCATCACAAGAAGCCAATGCAGCTAAAAAAGTCCTGCTAGAAGCAGGTATAACACAGTGGGGCGATCTGCTGGTGGAAGGATCAATTATAGACTGGGATATTTTCAAGCTCAAGGCAACATCATCACTTTCTTGGATAGTATAGTTACAATCAAACTAAGAAGAAAGCAATGATGGGAGAGTATAGTCCTTTAGAAAACATCCTAGTTGAGAGACCTGCGGGAAGAAAGGAAGTTGCACTCTTCTACTGGCACATTATAGAGGATGGAGAGCGTGACCTCAACCTTCCGGAAAAACTTTGGGGTGCGGAGGGAGAACCACATATAGAGGACATATGGGAGCAATCTTTTACCCTCCTCTATAAAATCATTAAGCCAGCATGGCTGCGACGCAACCATTTCTTCACACTTCACAGAGCGTATTACTCTCCTAAACGGCTGTCGAAATTTCAACCCGGGAAGTGTTGCTCCAAATGCTTTTTCCCAGCAGCCTCAGACCTCCATATGTTCTGTGAGTGCCCGAACATCGCCACCTTTTGGCAAGAAGTCAGGACAACACTCGAATCTATCCTCGGATTATCTATCCCGTGCTCATGGTCTTTAATCATCTTCGGACTAAACAATAACATTAAGGGATTAGAGAGAGATTTTCTGCTCCACGCCATTTTACTGGCAAGAAGAGAAATCTGCAAAAACTGGGTCAACACAAATCCTCCAACACATGTAGAGTGGCTGTCTTCACTATATGCAGTATCAAAGTTGGACCTATCTAGAACATGTAGCCCTCGATCTCTGAGATTTTGGGACCTTTTGGTCAATTGGAGAAGGGATAGTTAGCCAACCCGGGTTTTTTTTTTCCCCCCGGGTCCGATGATTAGGCCTAAAATCTCTCTGTCCAAGGGAGGCACCGTACAGGTATTGGACAACTGGCCGAACCGGTCCGAAGGGAGAACGTCCGTCCAAGCTCTGCTGTCGATATCGGGACTGACTCTCTGGCTACTTGGAGCTTAGTATTGGGCTTCTTGGTGCTACAAGGGGGTCGGGCCTCGTGTTTCTGCGGCTAGGAGCACAGTTGGATCGGCTATATGGCTAATGAGGACAAAAAAAAACAAAAAAAAAACATTCGTCTACGTCTGTTAGAAGATTCTCTTGAAAAGGAATTAAGAAGGGGGGCTGTATGCCAGTTCCAGAGTAGTGGGAAACCAGGCCTGAGAAGGCCAAAACGGTGATATTAGGACAAGGGAGCACTGGTCTTGTCTCACTTTCTGTAGTACTCTTTGGATCATGGCAAAGGGGGGAAAGGAATAAGCTTTCACTCCTGCCCAGGATTAGATAAAAGCCTTCACTGCTAGGGCACTGGGATTGGGCATCTAGCTGAATTATTTGGGCAGTTGGAACGTAAGTCTGCTGGCAAAAAGGTCTAACTCTAGCGAACCCCAGATTCTGTTCAGAGTATTGAAAATGAAAACATTGAGTTTCCAATTGCTGTGATCTTGAAGGAATCTGGAGTTCCAATCCGCAGAGATGTTTGTCTTGCCGGGAAGGTATTCTGCTTTGAGGGCAATTTTGTGCTCCTGGCAGAACATCCAAAGTTTCCTTGTCAGATTGGAGAGGTCCGCAGATTTGGTACCTCTGAGACAATTGATATAGGCGACTGCGGACATGTTGTCCATCTTCAGGGTGACTGACCTCTCTTGGAGAGAGTGTTTGAAGCTCATAAGGGCATAGAGTCCAGCTGTTAACTCCAGATAATTTTGGTGATGGGAAGATTCCTCTTGCAACCATATTCCACCCGTGTTTGATTGTGAAGACATGCATTGCACCCCAGCCATGGAGTGATACAACCAATTCTAAAACAAATTCTGGTTTCGAACCAAAGATTGCTTTGCCATTCCAAGCCTTTAGTTTGTCTAGCCACCACGTAAGTTCTGATCCTGCTTCTTGGTCCAGAGAAATTCGATCTCTGTACCATAGACCAGATCTTAGTGATCTCCCTTTAATCCTTTGCAGGGCTCGATAATTTAGAGGGCCCAGGAAGATAGCTTGAATGGAGGAGGAGAGTAGACCGAGAAGTCTGCCAAGTTCCCTCAGGGGAAGGTCTTGTTGTTTCAAGACGTGTCTTATCTATTTCTTGATTTTGGATATTTTTAAGGAAGGAAGAAGAAGAAGGCATTTGGAGGTATCCACAGTGAATCCCAGGAACTCCAGAGATCTGGAGGGAGTCAAGATAGATTTTTCTTTGTATATAATAAACCCCAGGGACTCTAAGAGATCCATTACAGTTTTCAGGTCTTAGAGTATTTGAGTGAAGTCTTGTGACATTATAAGAATATTGTCTACATAAATTATTATGCGGATACCTCTTTCTCTTAGGAATGAAGCAATCGTTCTCATGACCTTGGTAAAGCACCAAGGGGCAGAGGACAGCCCGAAGGGAAGAGCTTGAAATTGGTAAAGATGTTTTTCCACATAAACTGGAGGAAATGTTGATGGGCTTCGGCCATAGGGATGGTGAAATAGGAGTCTTTTAGGTCCAATTTCACCAGCTAGTCTCCTTCCAAACGAAGATCTCTCAAGAGATTGATGCCCTCCATCTTGAAATGTCTGTACACAAGGTATTTGTTGAGTTCTGTTGGATTTATCACGGGTCTCCCACCTTTCTCTTTCTTCTGTACGAGGAAAAGTGTACTTATGAATCCAACCATTTCCAAGGGGACCTCTATTATTGCCCCTTTCTGAAGCATGGGGGAGATCTCTTGATCTACTATTACCTGCTGATCTAGGGTTTGAGGTATCTCTCTCGGAAATTATGTTTGTGTAGGATTATGCGTGAAGTCTATCAAAAAAACCCTTACTGTGTTTGAAACCCAGGGATCTTGAGTTATTAACTTCCAATTTTGGCAAAGATGTTTGAGTCTGCCTCCCACCTTTAGGGGAAGGAAGGGGAGGGTGGGGGAGGGAGAGTTCTCACTTGATGGGTTTGAGCGATGAAGGAACCACAAGATCTGAATCCTCTTAAACGCGGGCCTCTGCCTCTCTGGGGGTAGAATGCAGGAACATAGTATTGTTGGTATCCATGTCCGAAACCACGTGAACTTGGATAGGGCCTTCGATTAAACCAGCCGGAAGAGAGGCCCCTTCTTCCGGCCAGCCCAAAAATGTTGTTGTTAAAGACCTTCCTCATATTTTGTTGAGCCTTGTCTAAGGCAGTAAAAGTTGATATGTGTTTACCAAGGGAATTGATAAGGTCTTCACCATAGAGTGGTCCTTTTGGGTTGATAGAGGGTTCTTTATCCGCCATATCGCTAAGCTTCGGATTTATTGTAGTGAGAACTACTCTGCGCCTTTTGGCGTTAAGGCTAGCGTTGGCGTTAACTAAAAGGATAAGGGCTCTCTGGCTTCATCCTCTGATAAGTTCGGTATTGAGGTGAGTACCATGGAGGTGACTCTCTTCGGCAGAACCAATTAATCTAGCACGGGGTCCCAGGATGTTGAGAAGACGGTCCAGGGAACCTTTCAGGGATCTCTCCATCCCCTTTCTGGGATCCCTTCTAAGCTTGAAAAGGAATTTTATGAGCTCAAGGTCGAGATTGTGAATTTGGCAAGTTTTATTTCCGATGGAAGGGCTGGAGCATTCTGCTCTGAGAATATTCCTGGTACCCCTCTCAAGTAGGTTGTGTAGCCATTTCTTTATGAATTTGGCAATGCGGTCTTGGGGCCACCACTCAGAGGATCTAGGATGCTTGAGGCTCAGAGATGAGAACATCTCTTCCCCATGGGGTCAAGGACGTTGTACTTAGAGGATGTAGGAAGGTGTTCCTCAATACTATAGAAGACGTCATCCTCTTCATCTAGATCTAAGATATACTCATCGGGAATATCAGATGAATCAATTTCATTACAAAAGGTTATCTCCCATGTCATTTGGAGCACTTCGATAATTTGTGCCGTTAGGGACACCCAGATATTTTGTGCTGCTGTGGACACCCAAATACGTTGTGCCACTAAGGACACCCAGGGAGTTCAAGGTGCGAGGACCCCCATTCAATATTGAGGTGCTAAGACCTCCCAGTTTGGATGAGGTGCTAGGATCTCCTAGAGTGCTCACAGAGGTAGTTTGCTCAATATTCATACTTTTTTTTAGTTATTTTATCCCTTATCACACAGGTCTCGTCAATGAGCATATCAGAAGATTCCTCCTCTTGAGTAGGGAGTGGTCTCCTAGGTGGAATGACCTGGTTCAAGGTATGAAACATTCATGACCTATTTTCTTTCTGGAGTATTTTTTCAGAGGATTCCTTATCCATATTGGGAATGGGGGGGGGGGGGGGGCGGAAGCATCATCTGAATCAGAGTCCGACATTGCGCTCTTTAAAGTTTCTAAAAGTGGGGGTTGCCACTTAAAGTAATTTGCGAAAAATAGAATTACGGTTCATAAACGATATAGATTGGCCAGAGGGAGAAAGGGCAAGGCAATATCAAATTGCTTAGATGCCCAAAGAGGTTAATATCTATTCTCCCATCTTTTAGAAAGAGAATCCTTACTTCAGAGAGCCATGTAAACTTCCGAGAGCGATAAAAAGATAATTAGCCTTCTTTGTTCAAACAGCTGATCATCAACTGACGATTGCAAGAGCTCGTTTCCATGGAGACTATCGCAAGGGCAAGCAATCGCCTATAGCCCGAGAAAAAGGCAGTGGAGGAAAGAACCTAGGCAAGCGAAGGTCGCAATGTCCCGCTTGCCAAGATATTTTCCTTTAAAACCTCACCGCGATGTAGGGAGGCACCATTATGGGACGCAGCCTGCATCTGGAAACGTAGTGGAGATCATGATGGGCAATGAAAATCAGAGGCAGGGAAGATCGGAAGGTGTATCGAAGGCACAGGGGTAAAGTGGGAACACAGTATGAACGAATATGGGAAGTCAGTGAGGGGGAGCAAATGTTATGAATTTGAAGGAAAAAATTATTAAAACTTATCTGAAAGCTGCAAGAAAAGGTCATTAAAACATAAAAATGTGCTAAACATGCGAAATAGTGTAATTCTAATGAACCTACTTTACCAGAGAGAAAAGGTGGGGAAGGGGATCTCCGTAAATTGGAGATCGGTTTGGAGGGGTAGGGAGGGGGGTGGGGGTTACACCACCGACATTAAGCCAAAAGAGAATAAGGATTAAACAAGGCAATAGGTAGTAATTAAATGATAAGAGAGGAGTTACTTATCTGCTCGGAGCCGCATTTAAAAGAGGCAGATTATTGTCAGCTCATGGCATTTATGTACTTGTTATGTTCTTTTTTGGAACCTTTGGTATTGTGATGTATGCGGCTGCTTGGAGACTGCATTAAAAGATTATGCATAATGTAGCCTCCATTCTTGTAATGAAATCTAATCTACTCAGTTTACAAATGGTAACAGAAAGACAGGCAGGAGCATTCAAGACGGATAGTCCATTTTCCCTTTTGAAATCTGAAAACCTGTAGGGGTGGGCGAAGAATTCCACTCTGCTGGCGGAGTTTGCAGAGTTTTGCCCACTCCACGTGGAGTGTGGAGTTCCGCAAAACTTTACAAAGTGATGTGGAGTGGAGTATTATCTCTCACGCTGCTCGCCAACATTAAGTTGGTGAGTGCTCACAATAAACAATCACCCACTCGACCTCCTCCCGGTGAGGTTTCTCGAAGCGAGTGGTCGCAGCAGGCCGCGACCACTCATGTTGAGAAATCTGCTACTCGCGTTGAGAAAGCTGTCACTCGCGTAGAATGTCTACTTGAGCATCAGAAAGCAGCAACTCCCTCTGGCGCACTGCATAGTGCTGTTTGCACTGATTTTACAGTGCAGGACAAACTCACAGTGCTTAAAATCAGTGCAAGCAGCATGACTTAATAGACTCCGTGTTGCATGGCAGATTTTTTGCAGCACTTTGTGGAGTTCTGCGGAGTAGAACTCTGCAAACTCCGTCCAGGCCTAGAAACTGTATGGAAAAAAAGTGTTGATAGACTGGCAAGACAACTCTGAATTGGAGCAACACGTGGCCGAGACTGGGACGAATAGAGATAGCCCTCAAGACTTAAAAGGGGGGAGGAGTCCTTTGAGTGGATGGATGGCGTGAAACCGAGTCAGAGGCAGGGAGAAGATGCTGAGCTGTACGACAGTCGCCATTGGAAATTAAGTTGCCAGTCCAGAGGAGAAAGCGGCGCTGCTTGAGCAGGAGGGAAGAATCCAGGAGGTCACTATCATTATGAGTCGCCCACCCACGTTCCTGGAGTAACATGTCTAACCCAGATATGTCACCGTCCACTGGGAAGAGCGGAAAGCGGGAGAGTGACAGGTCGGAGGAGGTAGGGATCCGAGAGACAGAAGGTTCCCCTGAGTTAATCATCAAAAGCGAGTTGCTAGTAAGGCGCCCCATAGGTATTTTTGTCAACTATTGTATAGTGGAGTAATTCCCCATATGCAGTATTAAACAACTGAGCGTTTTTGTTGGTCTCATGCTCGTTTTGGTAAAGCCTCGACCTAGTCCAATATAACCAGGCAAACTGCATGAGTATTCAGTCACTCCCCATGCACACAGTGATTGAATAAAAAGAAAAGTGTAACTTGGGTGTTTCCCACACAAGCTCTTCCCCAAAGATAAAAAGTGATCCAAACCTGAATACTTACCTGTTGCATTGCTTTTTCATTTCGAGGGGTGTGTTTTCCTCCACTGTGGTCTCGGATTTCCAACCCTGAAAGAAGAAAAGAAGAATTTCGAAAAGCCATACTTGCAATCTCATATGTTATCATAAAATTGGATACAATTGCAACACTAATGAAGTGGTCTGCCCTTATATATCTCGCACATGACGACAGTATGATTTTCTAGGCAATTGTTTGACAGGCAGTCTTGAATGCTCAACCAAAGTTTTTGGGCCCAAATATGGAAATAATCTGTGGTTACAGGGGGATGAGGGACACAATGCCTGATGGGCATCTTACAGAGATAATGTATGCCAAAGTCCAAACGAACCAGCGTGGCTGTTTGAATTCCCCCATCTGAGAATTCTTGATTTGAAATGTCTGGTAAGATCACATACAACAGAACACTCCTACATGCATTACAACTCTTTAAGGATGCCCGTTTGGTATGCACTCCACACCCAATGAGGAGCAGGTCCCAATGACGGAGCATGCCACAATAATGGGTGCCGGACCCTGGAGCCTAATAGGAAAAGCCCTGCAACCACGTTGTTGCCATCAAATTATTTCATCGAGCACTCAAAGAGTCCAAACAAAAGAGTCAGTAATGTGCTATCTTGCACCAATTTTAATCTTGAATCCTTCCAATTAACATCTTTTCATTGGATACATCCTTCAATTTTGTACATTCTTCTTCCTATATGTAGCCACGCAGTCTTGCAGCCAACACGTGTTTCGTCTGGTCTTTTTAGACCTAAAGACTTCCTCAGGGCTGCAACCCAAACAGAGTGTAATAATGCCATTAAATTAATAATGTTTGAACCGTAAAGCATCTACATTAAAGGCATCACAAAAGTTTATAGGGAAACATCCCAAACCTTAGGGGTGCTCAATAGTAGAAAAGAATAAAGTTAGTTAAGGCTTAACAACACCAAGTTGAAACTACAGTCACCTTATTATAGTGTATTCAGAGTAGGTAGAGAGTTGTTTCCTACTTCATATTATGTAGGTTTAAAAGTACAACAGTAATTGAAAGTGGGTTAGTTGTAAAAGAGGTGAGCATGCTGTTGGGTTTCATACCTATATTTCGCCACGTATATGAGTATTGAAATTAGGGTCCTATTCTGGTCAGGTATGATTCTGCATAGGGTTGTAAATTATATAAACTCAGTTATTATTGCATCACAATATTTACAAATCTATATCGCTTTGTAAATGAATGTCTGACAAAATATCGAAATCAAAAATATCGAAATACAAAAATATCGGAACAAAAATATCGAAGTAAAAAATATAGGAATCCTATCCCTAACAAGGTAAGTACAAAAATATCGAAAAATTAATATCGTAGTACAAAAATATCGAAATTAAAAATATCGTTTTTTTAAATGTATTAATAATAATGTAAAAATAATTATAAAATACATATAATGTTACAAATATTAAATAAAAATATTAAAACATAATTAAAAATTTAAAGCTAATACATATACATTTAAAATAAATTAAAAACTTATTAATTTAATGTAATTTTATATTTTTTAATTTCATTTAATTGATTTAATTTAAATTTATTTTATTTTTACCCTGTACGACTGTACCCCCAAAACCCAAAACTGACCCTGAACCCTAAAAATACCCCTTTACCCAAAAACCCAAAACTGACCCTGAACCCTAAAAATACCCCTTTACCCAAAAACTGAAAACTGACCCTGAACCCTAAAAATACCCCTTTACCCAAAAACTGAAAACTGACCCTGAACCCTAAAAATACCCCTTTACCCAAAAACTGAAAACTGACCCTGAACCCAAAAAATACCCCTTTACCCAAAAACTGAAAACTGACCCTGAACCCTAAAAATACCCCTTTACCCAAAAACTGAAAACTGACCCTGAACCCTAAAAATACCCCTTTACCCAAGAACTGAAAACTGACCCTGAACCCTAAAAATACCCCTTTACCCAAGAACTGAAAACTGACCCTGAACCCTAAAAATACCCCTTTACCCAAAAACTGAAAACTGACCCTGAACCCTAAAAAAACTCCTTTACCCAAAATTAATTATTATTATTTAATTACCAATTAATTATTAATTACCAATAACAATAAAGTAAATATATTAGCACATTAGCTGTAATTAATTACATTTAATAATTACTATTATTTTTTCCCAATTAATTAATTAAGAATAACAAAAATTTATATATATAAAAAATTACTCTAATTAATGTAATTAACTAATTAATATTAATTAATTTCCAACTAATTAATAATTAAAAATATGTACAAAATTATATTAATTAATTAACTAATTAATATTAATTAATTACCAATTAATTATTAATTAAAAATATTTACAAACATATATTAATTAATTAATTATTATTAAATTACTTCCCACCCTATTCCCCTATAAACCCATAACCCGCTACAGAACATATTTATCAATTAATCAATTAATTAAAATTAATTAAAAAATAATTCTCAATTAATTAATTAATAATTCCTACTAATTAATAATTAATTTAACATAATTAAATTACTTCCCACCCTATTCCCCTATAAACCCACAACCCGCTACAGTACTAAAAGACAATATTTAATTAAATTAGATTAAAAATAAATAATAAAACATAATAAATACAATATAATATACACAAAATTTATTTAAAAATTGATATTAGTAACATCGAAATTATTTATTTCGATATTATTGACATCGATATTTAAAACTTCGATATTACTAATATCATACTAATATTAAGACTGTCGATATTACTTACCTTCTATATTATGTCCCATCGATATTTAAACTTCGATATAATTGTATATCGAAATTTAAAACTCGATATTTTGTCTGTGTACCTTTGTGAATAATATAAAGTATTCTCACCTATTATTAAACCTTGTCCGTTTTGTATCTTGGGTCTAAATAGTTTTGTATCCAGGTGTCCGTGTTCTTCACCTGCTGGGTAAGAACCCGAGTTAATATTTATCCTAAGCGTATTTTAAGTACTACGTTAGCATTCACACGGATCTCGCATAGTCCGGTGATTCTAAAAGTATTTTAAGTACTACGTTAACATTCACACCGATCTCACATAGTCCGGTGATTCCAAAAGTACCTTACCTCGCGTACAGTGTTATGTACTCCGGAGCGCGTCTCTCTGTACTGGCGTCCTGGTTGCGCGCCATCTTGCTATTCTCCTTTATACTTTGTGTTAGCTAGCGGGCGCCATTAGAGTAAAACACGTTAACGTGTTTTAATACTATTTCATTAGCTCACCGTATTTCTTTTAAATAACATAGATGTACGTTATCGACGTAAACTACTTATGTATATTCTCGATAATTACGTGTAAATCTGGGTTTGTATAATATTAGCGAGGACTATGTATATTTCGTAATTTATACAGTAAATGAAAATTATATCCTTAGCTTTTGTTTAGTTGGCTTTGTTCTTATTTATTGGTACAGTGGGAGATATTTATTAACATATATCTAAGTTTCTATTTACATATGCTTAATGGCAGCATATATCGGAACATAGTGAGAAGAACAGCGCCATCTTGGAATGGTCTTGTCGTGCACTGGTCTTAAATTAGATTATCGTGTTCAGAGTATTAACGTGTATACTCGGTGGTCTGCTTTTAATCTCGAAGATTGGAGTCCTAGTATGTTGTTAAATTATGTAGTTAGTCTGGTTAACAATATGACTGTAGTAATATTAAAAGTTATATTTGAAGAAACACAGGGAATTTGCCCTTCAGCATCTCACCAAAAGTGTTAGTAGCCGAATACACAGCAAAATTGTAGGAGAATTACAAGAACGTTTATGAATTCATTTAGAGTTAATATCTATAAGTAAAATTGACACATTCTTATTCTTAGTCTCAGTTATACATGTTGGTCTACAATATCCAGTTACATATGCATAAGATCATAGTACATATTCATACATAAGTCAGTTATATTTCCATTGATTTCCAGGCTATAGTAGTTTCGGTCATCTTATTAGTATAAAAGTATAAATTCTTTACATGAAGTACATTGTTATACCTTTCGTTATTCCACAATACAATACAGGTAATATTCAACAGATACATTTATTCATTACCCAGAAAGAATTCATATTCATGGTCTACGTTTAGGCCCATGTCTACAGCTTTCAATTTTATCAACCAGGTTACTTCTCTCCTTCTTAGTGTCAGAATTCTGTTTCCTCCCCTAGGGTCGGATTCTATGTGGTCTATACCATGATAGGTAAAGGTGTGTTTCACTTTATTTAAGTGATTTCTGATTAGATGAGCCGAAGTGGGGTACCGGGTATCACCTTGTTTAATGGCTCTAAAGTGTTCTGACATCCTGTCTCTGAGTCTCCTTTTGGTGCTTCCAACATATATCTTTCCACAGCTGCATGCAATGACATACACTACAAAAGTTGTGTCACAGTTAATGAATTTTTCTATGGTAGTCTCTCCTGTGTCATTATAGTTGAAGCTTACTACTTTTTTCTTTGCCCATCTACATGTAGGGCATTTCCCACATTTGTAGAACCCTTTAAACTTAGATAGCCAGTCTTTATTTACAGGTTTCTTGGGATAGCTTGGGCTAAGGATATTAGCCAGTGTTAGTCCTTTCTTATATGTAATGGAGGGATTACGAGTAATATAAGGTGTAATATCTCGATCTAGCATCAACAGGGGCCAATGCTTCTTTAGAATTGTATACAACTTAGTGCTCTCTGTGCTGTAGTGTGTTATTAGTCAGACTTTGGCCTCAGAATCAGAGCATGTTTTGTTAGATTTAACCTTTAAAAGGTCTGGCCGTTTCAGTTTTTTGACTCTAGAGACTGCTTTTTCTATAGTTAGTGTGTCATAGCCTCTTCTTTCAAAACGTTTTGACATATCTTTCAAGTTCTTATGAAAGTCCCTATCTTGAGAGCAGTTTCGTCTGGCTCTTATCATTTCACCATATGGGATGCTATTAAGTTGGCTTTTTGGGTGACAGCTTTTGGCGTGAAGTATTGCATTACAGCTGGTTGGTTTTCTGTACATTCTACTCTTAAGATGGCCTTCCTCTACAAATAGCTCTATATCTAAAAATGTAATCTTGTTATAGTCATATAAAGTTGTGAATTGTAGATTGTAGGGGTTATCGTTCAAGTAGTCAAAAAAACCTTTAAGTTGTTCTACTGTTCCTGTCCATATTAGGAGGCAGTCGTCTATGAACCTGCCCCAGTAATGTATATACTGGATCCATTCTCCGTTGCTTGGGCCCCAGATTCGCTCCGCCTCCTACCACCCCATAAAGAGGTTGGCAAAAGACGGAGCAAATCTGGCTCCCATCGCTGTACCAAGTCGTTGACGGTACCATACACCATCAAAAAGAAAAATGTTATTCTTCAGTACTAGCTCTGTCATTTTAAGTAACATTTGTGAGTGTTCATAAAATTCTGCTGATCTTCTGCTTAAAAATAAATCTAGTGCTTTTATTCCTTGGTCATGATCTATATTAGAATAAAGAGATACCACATCTAGTGTTACTAGTAGCATCCCTTCTTCCCATGGCATGTCATTAAGTAAATTAAGTATAAACTTGGTATCCTCTACAAAGGAGGGCAAGTTATATACAAATTTTCTCAGAGATATATCTATATACTCCGAGAGGTGTTCTGTAGGTCCACAAATGCCAGAGACAATCGGCCTGCCTGGCGGTTTGTCTCGACATTTGTGGACTTTGGGTAGTGTATAAAGACATGGTGATCTAGGATAGGTTGTTTGAAGGTATAGGTATTCGTCACGGTCTAATAGTGATAAGTCATACCATTCCTTAACCATATCATTGATAGTCTCTGTTAGATCCTTCATTGGATTGGTATCAAGTTTTACATAATATTTTGTATCATTAAGCTGAGTAAGGACTTCACTTGTATAGTCAGTGGTATTCTGTATTACAAGGTTACCACCTTTATCTGCTCTGTGTATTGTGATGTCCTTGTTATTCATTAATTCTTTCAAAGCTTTCCTCTCTCCAGATGTTAGATTATCTTCTTTAGGGTTAAGGAACCTTGGTTGGCGGCGATCTAGTTCTTTATCTATATCAGTACTTACTGCTTTAAAACATACATCTATTGTATTGTCGTGCGCAAGTCTAGGGGTCCATTTCGAACGTGACTTGAGACCGCTACCCTCCGTCAAATATCGTTCAACTTCTAGGTCTTCTTTTAGTTTTAATATTGTCACAGGGTCATCTTCACTTTCTGTTAAAGACAGTAGAAGTTGTGTGTCTTTTAATTCTTGTATAGTGAGATTACTTAGCCCTCTTTTGGTGGATGCTGTATGTTTTTCTGGAATGTTAGAACATTTTGTTTTTAACTTTAATCTTCTGGTAAATTTAAAAAGGTCAATTTTGGTCATCACCCAGTCTTGCTTCCTAGCTGGACAGAAACCTAAACCTTTTTTAAGGATGCATATCATGTTGTTGGTTAGTTGAAAGTCTGATAAGTTAATAACTTCAATGTCATTTACTTCTACATTGTCACCTAGTTCTGTTCTTTCCAGGATCTCAGACTTCTCTTTATTCTCGACCCTGGATCTCCCTCTTCCTCTCCTGCCTCTCCTGGTCCTCTTGCAGTTGTAATTCGGTTCCTTTCTGTATCTCGGTTCCCCCTCCGTAACCGTTGAACCTCTTCTAAAAAATTAGTTTCTGAAGTTGGGGCTGTTGTGGTTAGCGTGTCCTCATTTTCATCACTAGATACATTACTTGAGGATGCTTCTGTGTCACTCTGAGGTGTAGTGCTGCCAGTTTGTCTAACATTAGTAGTTTTGGTCATCAAATAGTCGAATCGTTTGGCATACGTATATACTCTCCCTGCCCGATAATCATTCTCATCTCATTTAATTTTACGAGCTTTCCTTTTTTTGATGTCAAGCTGAACTTCAGTTAGAATCTCATCCATTATGGTATAATTTTTTATCGTGGCTTCTGGGAGATTCATGAGCTTAATCTCATCTTCAATTTTCTGAATTTCGATCAAAAGTTTGGCCATTTTCCTGTCTGCATTGTCTATCAGTATTTTCATAAGGTTACGTGAACTATCGCTTAGTTCTTTCTCCCAAATCTTATATAGATCAGGTTCTAGATCTTCGTAAGCTGGTATTATCTGTGAGCGTAAACCTCTTGGTATCCTATTCATTGCAATGTACTGTTTCAATGTGGCAGCATCCCACCATTTATTTAACTCTTGTCGTTTCAGTGACTCTAATTTTCTAAACTTGGCACTAAGACCTTCTTTCTTAGAGTTACCAGGTGGTCTAACTGCTGCTCCTATAGAACCACCTGCCATTAAACTTCTGAATACGATTGCCATGTTTGATACCAAACATTTTAGTTGATCATTCAGAACTGTCAGAGAAGACACTTGGCCAGATTGTCAAAACGTGTTCTTTCACCTTGTGAACTGAGAGTTTGTATGATGGACACACCAATCTCTCTGTCCCTGTTTATATGTTTGGTATCTATATTGAGATCACCAGCAGGGCATCCATCACTGAACCGCCCTGTCATGCCCAGATCTCTTGCTTTGGTATCGCAAGAATGAATAGGTGAGGAAAAACTATTCCAGCCCTTTTAACCCTCCTTGATGAACTACTCAATTGGAGTGAGGTTTCGGGTGCTGAAGCCCCTCAAATGACAGGGTCAGTCGTCGGTCCCACCCACACTGCTCTGGGCTCTCTTGTATCTTACCATTCAACACAGGTAAGGGGAGAGGGTCAATTGTATCTAAAACTCTCACACCCCGAACCCCCTTAAGTTATAACTGTACACACATAGAGGGGTGGAGAGAAAAACAGAGAAAACCCCTACACATCCCACAAAACAAAAAATCCTTTGTTTTGAAAATACTGCCCTCACTCACACACTGAAGTGTGTGACATGCTTCATCATCGGGTCTGCTTACAATACGCCCAGGTGTAGCCACACTCTGGACGGAGCATAGGGGGGGCGGTTAACATAAAAAGACCATACGACAAATGTACAAATCCAAACAACATATATACATATAAATCAAATAGTGATTAGTGGATATCACCCTGTGACTGGAATAGGTCCACAACATGTGCAGTTAAACAAAGGCAGTATTAGGAGGGTTGTTTTGAGAATCTTGACTTTTCTCTTGGAAACATTACCCATCCTTTCCTTTCTTTTAATCCTGGTTGTGGAACCTGTTAATAAAGTTTTTGTTTGGTATCCCCAAACCAGTTTTAAACACTCTCTTGTATCTTACCAGCGCTTCCTTCAGGCCTTTAATCTCTTCCAATCAGCCTCACTCCTCCTATGTCAGTCATGTCACAGATCCCATCTTCTCTTTGCCCAGTTCTGCAGGTCTGGAATGTCACCCCGGCACCCATGAGTGGCACAGCCCCAGCTGAGCCCCGTGACACTGTGTACGATCATCGCTCTCTCTAGCACCAGACCTCTACGCCACTAAGCCTCATCCGAAAATACCTGAACCTCCTGATATCCGTTTAGCCACTGTGTCAGGAGGTGGTTATTCCTGTGATGTAGAAGTTCAGCAATGGCACCCTCTGTCCAGGACGTATCACAGGATTGTACGAAGCTGAATGCAGAGCTCTAAGCAAACGTGTCTGCCATCAAGAATAGTAAGCCACGCATCTTGTTTCCTTAAAATCTTTGACAGAATTTGAGGAACCTTCAAAATAATTTCTAAAAAAGGGTTCTTCGTGGCAATTTTTGTGCAGATATGTCATATGGGGGAGGGGCAGGGGCTAAGAAAAAGAAGAGGGCCCAAACGTGCAATTTCACATTTTAATTCCCATACGATTCTTTGCTCCTTAATACAAAAAAATGATTGAATGAAATTAGACCAAATTTGGCATGAATACAGAATTTTACTCAAGGAAATGGCTTGCTTATTTTGTTTAAATATATTCAATAGTGACAAATGGGAGGGAGACATAGCAGTTATGGATGAAAACAAATGGAACAAAGCATTGGCGTCGCCCAAAGAAGTAGGCATCTCAGCTAAATTCCGGCTCATACAGCTTAAAATTCTGCATAGAGGGTACTATACGAGAACGACATTACACCTCATGCACCGCGCACAACACCCATACTGTCTTCGTGGATGTGGAGAGGAGGGTACGTTCTTCCACACGATATGGGACTGCCCACGCATCCAGGAGTATTGGAGACGAATAATGCACACAATATCGCAGACTGTGGGGGCATCCCTGGTCCCTGAGCCACGAAAATGCATACTCAATGTGTGGGGACCCAACGATCTGTCCAGACATGGCCAGCAATGGGCTACTTTGGGCATGGTGATCGCCAAGCGGGATATAGCACAGAAATGGGGGGCAGTAGAGGTGCCAACGAGAACACAATGGTGTGAAAATATGGACAGGGTGAGGATCACAGAAAGGGCGGTGTACGCTAGCCGGGCTTGCCCGAGGAAATGGAACAAGATCTGGACCCCATGGAACGTGTACAGGGGAGAGATTTGTGAACCCTTACCGGAAGACGACCCAATAACATCGGATGAGGAGGAGGAGGACGACTAGCGGAACTTGGAGGTGGGAAGAGTGGAATAGGGGGCTGGGATTGGGGGAGACCTTGGAAGTCGGGAGGGGAGAGACGGAGGGACAAATAGAGCAAGGACACAGAAGAACCTCACACCTAAACGTATTCTCAGTAATAAAAGATGCGACTGACCTAAAGGGCATAAGTGCAGATAGACTTTCCAGAAACCTGCCATGACACAGTTAGTGAAAATGTACTTAAACAATTGATGACCTAAATGTGATTTCTTTGTTTCTTTTTACATTGTTTATTGTTAAAAAACAAAAAAACAAACCTAATCAAATCAGCAAACTAATTGAGACTGATGTACCTTCACTGTATTGCGAAGTAACCGAACCCCGAGAAAGGCGGCCACCTTGCGGAGTTATCCAGTAGATACACTATTGTCGTGATTGTGTAGCGGCCGGCCCCCTGGGTTGTAGGCCAGAAGCTGTGTAAGACTGTAAGGTGCAATAAAGGTTTAAAAAAAAAATACATTCAATAGTTTTCAAGAAATTAGCCTTTTAAAATATGCTGGGATTTTGCAAGACGAGGTTCTACTTTAGACATATCTGGACCGTTAATTTAATGGTCCTCCATGGAATTATGAATCAAAGGAGCCCTAGTGACTCTAGTTAAAAAACATAAAGGCACCCCATTATACTAGGTAGCTTTTTCTCCTGTATGCCATCACGGATTCACGAATCCATCCAGTTATGAAAGGGGGGCTGGCACACGAACTCTTTTTTTTAATTGTTTTTTTGTTTCGTCCGTTTAAACCATTTTCATATGTGCAGCAGCAAGCTACCAGACACCTACAGAACTTTCAACATGAATTGTTTATTAGCTTTTTTAACTTGCCACCTCTGAACTGAAACTGACATCCATGTGTACAAGGTATAACTCTAATGGCCGATGATGAATTAAATTACTCCCCGCATACTTGGCCTGAGTAGTTTGGAGTCTAGTGAGTTATACTCTGAGTGGTGAATGTCGATACATCTAATGACAATACATTAAAATCATCAGTTCTGAACTGGCAACAGTATTTTGTTCAATACCATTTGTAAAATTGTTGCGAGATACTTGCCATAGATTAAATATACACATTTTCATAACTTACAGGCCAATGCCGATTTTTATGGAATGTATTTGTCTATGAAAGATATCTTAAAATAAGAGCCAATGTAAGAGTCATTTCAAGGATTTTTGTTTAACTGAAGTCCTCTTGTTAGTAGACGGATTAAACTAATACTGCATTTTTAATAGACTTTTCTAGTACTCAAGACTTCAATGTTTGGAAATATGGGGCCTCTTAGAAAGGGCCTCCCGATCTGTTTCTGAATTTGTAGGGGTTATGAAATCTCTCATCTTTACAAATACACATTGCATCTATAAACAGTTTAAATCCAAAGTGGTTACCTTCTTGTTGTGCTGGATATATGTATAGGAAACAGTTTTTTCACTGCCAAAAATTAATTTTGCCCATGACTACTTTATCGTAGATGTTCGATTGGTATGCATGTACTGTCTAAAGTCAATATCTCCATTATGACTCAATTGTCTGGGGATGCATTATGAATCATAAATATAATGTCTATAAAAGAGTGAAAATGCGTCGTACAAACTGAATAATATTTAGTAGCATTCCCACAGAGCTACTACTACAACAAAGGATATTACAATAACCCATGGTCATAAGGATTATGTAAAGATGACATGATTAAAATTGCTTGAAACGTTTTGTTTGTATACGGTAGTTCAAGTGACCAACAGCACCACACCCCTCAACATCTACCAGATTACTAACGTTGCAAGAATCTTGCTAGGGTTTTGGTCAAGTGGGTAGAACTGGAACAAGGATCCCATACATTGCTGTCATATTGGAAAAAACATTACAGCCCTTCAAATGTGGTCTGTCTTATTTGTTGTTTTCTGTAGCTCTAAGTTTGTGATCCATGCTGTGGCACAGAGAATAGCAGGAACTCGCTGCACACATCTCTCTCAGTTACTTGCTCTGCAAAAATGTCTTGGGTGGGTTTTTCTAATTCAAGAAATGCCACAATGCCACTTTGGCAATATGGAAAGAAAGCATGCTCTTGCAGTAGCAAACATTCAAAAATGGCTTTTCATGTTTGTGCTGTTTGTGAGAAAAATGTAAATGATGGAATTCTCATTGACTGCACATTGCTCATGTTACATGTTTGCACAGAATTAGCCCCGTTGAATTGCACGCGGTGTCTGCCATCCCAAAATGTGATGCAGTTCTCTCAACGTAGTTCGTTTTATTTATTTAAATGTTTACTTACCTGGGAAGCTCCGTAATCCATACATTACTACCCCCAACCCTGCCCCTTCCCTTCCCCACGTCACCGCCCTGCAGGTACTCCCACTGCCGGCCGCGGCTGAGATCGCTCGAATGCTGAGGCGTCTTGGCGCTAAAGTGAGACAAGAGGGGGACTACAAACAGCTATGCCGGCCATTTTATGCCCTGGGGAACAGCCACGTTTTTAACAGTTTCCTGAACATTAGCCTGTTTGGTTGAAGTCTAACCAAGCATTTGTAAATAAATAGGTCTCGCATTTATGCGAGTTTAACCCCTTCCGTGCGGGGGTCATTCCCCCGCTGTGCTGGTGGGCAGGGGGCACCCGCAGCGCCCCCATGCTCATGATGAGCTCAGCTCGTCATGAGGCACGGCGCTCATGTGCTCATGACAAGCTGAGCTCATCATGACCACACACGTTCCCATGGAACGCTCAGCACAGCAGGGTAATTATCCCCACGTGTGAGCGTTCCACGGCTCATGACGAGCTGAGCTCGTCATGAGCATGGATGAGGTTAAGCTGCTGGAATTGTAAATGACAATGCGTTTTATTTATGATTTTAAAAACATAAATAAAAGGCATTGTCATTTACAATGCCAATTGCTTAAACTCATGTAAATGCAAGACCTATTGCATTGCAAATGGTAGGCATCACGGACAACGGGGGGGAGGGAGGGAGGGAGGGCAGGGGGGTGTTTAAAAAGGCACAGACAACAGGAGGGAGGGTGAGGAGGGGTTTTAAAGAAGGCACGGAGGATGGGAGGGAGGGCGGGGATGTTT
Organism: Lissotriton vulgaris; assembly: GCF_964263255.1. Taxonomy (NCBI): domain Eukaryota; kingdom Metazoa; phylum Chordata; class Amphibia; order Caudata; family Salamandridae; genus Lissotriton; species Lissotriton vulgaris. The sequence continues at coordinate 480,840 of NW_028255510.1, read as the reverse complement.
TAGGAAGGCAAGGACTACGGGAGGGTGGCCGGGATTAAGAATGCATGGACAACGGGAGGGCCGGTGGGGTAAAGAAGGCACAGAGGGCGGGGGAGTGGTGGTACAGAAGGCACAGAGGTTGGGAGGGAGGACAGGGTTCTAAAGAAGGCACCAAGGATGGAATGTAAGGAAGGCACGTCATGCCTGCAGAAAGAGAAATACGATAAAGAAAATAGTGCTTAAAGACCTAGGGCCCGATGTAGGTCACCAAATACCGGTCGGTAACGACCGATATTTGGTGATTGAAATGTAGGGGGCTATATTTTACAGAATCTGTAAATTTACCGATTAGGTAAATTTACTGATTCTGAAAAATACCGAATCGGTAATTTTACCGATTCGGAAAGTTCCTGATGTAGGTAGCACTGTTTCCAGTGCTACAAGCCTTTCAGATTCGGTATTTTACCAACCAATCCAATTGGGTGGTAAAATACCGAATCCAGGTGGGCATGCACATGTGTGCATACACACCTATGCCATGTGACAGACAGATATGCCCTTAGGGCATGTCTGTGTGCCACATGGCACACATGCCTGTATTTGGGGTGCTAGAGGGTGTCAAAGTGACACCCCCTGCACCCTTGCTGGAATCGGTATTAACCGAATCGGTAAATACCGATTCGGTAATGCCCATTGATTCCTATGGTCTTCAATGCCCATAGGAATCAATGGGCATTACCGAATCGGTATTTACAGAATCGGTAAATACCGAATCTTAACGATTCGGTATTTACAGATTCTGTATTACCTACATCCCCCCCCCTCTATTTTACCACTTCTTAAATACCGATTCGGTATCATTCGGTATTTAAGAAGTGGTAAAATAAAATTACCTACATTGGGCCCTAAATAACAGGTACTGTGTAACAACCGTACTAAAAGGGCCAGTTGTCATGGGTGGTGACAAATGAAGAGGAGGTGGTACTAAGGAGGGACTAACAACCTATTTACAAATCAGAAGCTCGCATTTAGGAAGGACAATGACACAAGCCAATGGCAAATATGGGCAGAGAGTGGGCAGGGCTTCTATTACCTACTCCTCTACCCCAAGTCTCCCAGAGCAGCGTATGTGCACTGACACTAGGCTCGACCTAAGGGATAGTATTACTATAAATGGGCCCTATGCCCCAGCCCTTGAGGGGGATGCAAAGGGACAACCTCAAACATAAGGGAATCCAGGACAAAGAGGCAATGGATTTCCCCTCTGCTCCACAAGAGCCTAATCTGCTTCCCATGTGGAAATACTGACAGCAGCATGTAATTGTTAGAGTATGAAGCACTGTAATGTACAATTATTTACAGCTGGGTTTTACCTCACATATTTTTAGATGTTAACATCTCACAACTATGAATATCTATAATTTGAAGCACGAGGCTATGAAGTCATTTGCTGAGATTCAAATGACAATTTGGTCAAATTGAAAGCAAGAATTATAATCCAGGGTTTTTTAACTAAAGGCCAGATGTACAAACATTAGGAATACTTATTTTCTAATTGTGATTATCTCCTAATCACAATTAGCAAGTCGATATTCCTAATGTAAGAAATACTTTTAATCAACCTGCTCCATGAATTTTAATGAGGTAGGTTGCAATTTGTAACCCATTAGTAATAGTAGCCATCACTGGGCTATTTGCCTGCTGAGGTCAGTAGACCGCCATGTCTGTGATTGCTTTCAAACAAAGCAATCTTTTTAAACACATCCAGTTTTCCATGCATTTAAAAAAAAGACAATTCAAATTCAACAAGAGTTGGCAGTGGTCCATGGGAACCCTACTTGTTCTAAAAAGTATTTCTTTCAACATTCATAAGGGGGAAGTGATCCCAAAGGGACCACTGCCTATTTGTGAATGGTTACCACCTCTTTTAAGGTGTCAGTAAAAAATTCCGCGACCATAATTCAATTGCAAACCACTGCAATTTCCGTATTTGGTAGCATTTTACCAAATCACAATTTGCGATTTGTACATATGTAAAAGTATTGTCGCAATCGGAAAGCTGCTTGATTCAGCAAATCAGGCAATTTTTTCCTGCAAAAATGATCCCTACATTCATCCCTAAGATTTTTCAGTTTAGGAAATTTTTATTTGGTTTTAAGAGAAACACAATACAAGATAATAAAATAATACATGAGAACCGAATGAGAAAGAACATAAGGTATACAAAATGACTATAAAATAACGGTTCAACAGGAAGTGATAGGAGAAAAGGAAAAGAAAAGAGTGGAAAGGAGAAGAGAGAAAAAGAGACAAAAGGAGAAATGGAAGAGAGGACAAGATTTTGAACAGGTGAACAGCATCATGCAATGCAACTCACAACATGTTGTCCAACCTTTGGGTGTTGTTCACAACTGCACAGTGCCATTCGAACTCTTCACAACCCTTAGTAAATCTAGGACCTAATTAGAAAATGAGCAAATTTGCCACTAGCACGCACCCCCGACTGCTGTATGCATGGAGTAGTCAATTTAAAAGGAATATTTTTCCTCTATGGATATTTTTTTGATATTCTTCTCTTAGATTTTCCACGTTTTATTCTCTTGCCTTTCGCTCAAACACAGCTACAATACCAAAATAGCTACTTTGTTTCTCAGTTAGTGTCCAAATCCATATTGTAATTTAAATTCACTTCAGCAGTTTGCCAATATCTCTTCATTTTAGCGTTAATGGAAGGCAGCAAACGCTCCAGAGAGTTCTTTCAGCTCTTATTTTTCTGATGAAACAGATGAGGTTGAAAGAGTATTCTAGCTGTGTCGAACTCTGCATATATTAACCAAAAGTTGAACGCTATAACTACAATTCAGACTGTAAGTGATAATTATTGCAAAGAGTCAGATAAGGCACTCACTGACAGAGACAGGTGGCATTCAGACTGCAAGCCACTAGAACCCCTCTGATGATACATAAAGCCAGGCACATTTTCGAACCAGACTGATAACACAGCCAAAGCGATTTCATTAGCAAATATGTCATATTTAAGTTAATGGCGGCCTGTAGAGAAAATGAGTAACCGAGGGACTAGACAAATTCACTTTATATCACGCTGACGTTCATGGCTTTTATTATCCTTTTGAGTATGCTTTTTGCTTCTAGATTTACAGGCTGCTGAGATGAGAGAAAATTATTCTGCATATGTACCCTTAGTTACGCCCAACAACATTATCATGGGAACGTTTTCCGACCACTCATTATCCGGTGTCATATTTTAGTACATGTTTGCGATTGTATATTAATTCTCATAGCATATCTATTAACATAATCTTTACAAAACCTGATACTATTGGAAAAGATATGAGAAAGTGTTTGGATGAGAGCACACATGGAGTTCATTTAAGGGCTGCCAATTGACGATCCTGCTGAGGTTCAGCTCACTTCCCTGTTGATCCCAAGATTTAAAATTTTCATATGAGCCTGCACGTGTGTCTGTGGCCCACACAGTAGTAGTGAACATACTTACACCTTGGGCACTGCCACCACACCTAGGGGTGCCGTATGGGAAGTTCAAGGCATTGGAGCAACGATGCTCATCATCCTACTTACTTACACCCCTTATGCTTTTACCCGATTTTAAAGTTATTCATTATTTTCACATTTATGATAGATTTTGACCTATTTATACACAATCAGGGTAAACTGCTCCTTGGTAATGCTTTTCATGAAGACATTATTATGTGACTTCCAGTTAAGCAATCAAGGGATCACAGGGCATTTGATGTTACTGCTGCCAACACTTTAAATTTGAAGAAATTAGGGGGCATAATTGCAAGCCCCTATCACCACAGGAACATCACTTTGTACGACTTTCCTGTGGCGATAGGGGCTTCACCTTATTTACAATGCTTGTAAATAGGGCCCCCTTTCACTCTATGCTTGCGTGAAAGGAGAGGGAAATGGGTGTTCTTGTGGGCATTCCACAGCAATACCCATTGATTCTGATGGTGCCCCCTTTTTAATAGGGCGGCATAATTAGGAGGCAGCGCCAGAACAAAGACCTGAGAAAACCTGCTCTTATCCTGACGCAACGAGGAGAAATGTTTCATTTCTCCTTGTTTTTCCTGTTTTCACCTCTGCTACGCTGCGCAGCACACATGAAAACAGCAAAAGACCAATGATTGTTTATGTGCAGGAAGGTCTCCCTTCCTGCACATAAACAATCTTCCCCTGCATGTAGACACCCTTGCACTATATTGCAATGGTGCCTGCATTGTACACTATGGTGCAAGGGTGCATGCATTGGCGCTAGGCTGCTAAGTGTAGCGCCAGAGCAGGGGGAAATGTTCTCGTAAATATGGTGCAGCCTAGCGTTTCTGAAGTGGCGGAGTGAGGTGTTAAGCCAGGAAGGTTAACGTCTCACTCGGAAACTTCACATGTAAATATGCCCCTAGGTTTGTAGAGGCACTGAATGCTTGATTTCTGACTTCACATTGGAGCCTATAACACAATTTTGCTAATAATATGATATCTGCTTAGAAATGCACAGAGTACATATTAGTAACCTTCATTATTCTTGAACCTGTTCATCTTCATCACAGTCTTTATGTCATGACTGACTTCACCTCCCTGAATAGGAAGAAACACAGGAGAATTCAAAGTAAATCCTACCTACCCTCCTGAGTGCTCTATAGTAGGTTGATTACCCAGAATCCTCCTGGTATATCCAAGCTACCATCAAAGGCTTCGATTTGTACTGATTGTGATGTGGAGGAGAGAGACTTTAGCCATCCTGACTTAACGCCTCTCTCTTCCACTTCTGAAACATAAGGCTACACCATATTTACAAGATTGTGGTGCAGCCTTGCCTTTCCCCCTGCGATGGCGCTAAGTTTAGCAACTTAGCGCCAACGCAGGCACCCTTGCATCAGAGTGTAAGGGTGTCTGCGTGAAGGGGAGGATTGTTTATGTGTAGGAATGTGTCTCTTCCTGCACATAAACAATCCTAGAAATGCCTTTCTTCACTTTCATGTGTGCTGGTTCATGCAGCACACATGAAAGTGATAAAATGGCATTTAAAAAAAAAGTTTGTTTATGTACAGGAAGGGACACCTTCCTGTACATAAACAAACAATGACATTTAGCTTTTTCTATGTGTGCTGCACATGGCAGCACACATGGAAAAAGCAAAAACAAGGAGAAATAATGCATTTCTCCTCATTTCACCATCTTAAGACCAGTTTTTACCAGGTATTTATTTTTGGCACTGTCTCCTCTGTACGCCACCCTTGTACATAGGGGCAGCATCAAAATGAATGGGTGTTAGTGTGGAACGCCCACCTCAACACCCACTGCCCATCCCTTTGAAGCTAACTATAGCATAAAAGTGGGCCTTATATACAAGGCAGTGTTATGCAACTTAACGTGGCTTAACGCTGCCTTGTACATAAGGCGCAGCCCCTATTACCACCACAACGTCACTAAAGGGGACATTGTGGTGGCGATAGAGGCTTGTATATATGCCCCTAAGAGTAATGAAAATTACTGGTAAGTAATCTGGGCATTACCTCTACATCCCTCGTCTTCATCTCTGTCATCATGTGGAGAAGTGTGGCTCACGGTGTAGAGCAGGCAGACCCGGAAGCTGAGGTCAGACCCGGGACCAGGGTTCAATTCCCGACGCGGCAGGGTCTTGAGCTCAAATGTCCACGGACTCGATAATTCTCGCTTCGGTGCCTGCTCTAATCATGGGTTCTCACTCTGCAACTCTGGGCATTAAGCTTGCTTAATCTCCACAACGGCCCCCTGCGGCGGGATGCCTGGCTTTCACCTTGGGGATGCCCTGTAGGGGCTATCTCACAGGGAAAAGCCAGGACGGGTTCCCAAGGCAAGCGCCGGGAAACCTCCGGGTAGCTGTGCGCTCAATAAATGCAATAATAATAATAATAATAATAATGAGATGTACCAAATCCCATGCCTTTGACAATAAAGTAACATCATCACTAAAGCGTACGCAACCCCAATAAAATGTTATGCACGCTCATAAGTGATAAAAGAACCAAGGTTATGAAGCCATGATTATCTCAGAACAATTTAAGAACCCCCCACATGAAAGTGTGTATTAAAGTCAATGGCAATGCTCATTTTGTAATGTCTGAGGAAAGTAGAGTCTGCAGAGCTCATTAGTCAAGACTACCTGAAACCCAGCCCAAGGGCAGCTTTGCCCCGAATGAATCTCACCTGAGCGGGGCCAACTTCAAAGGAATTTTGATCGGTCTGAAGAATAGTGGTCTTTAACAACCTGCTGAGTGTTGTTTTAGTTTTTCTTTTCTCTCTTCCTGCATCCCCAAACTTCACAAACAGATCATCTGTCTGTATGAATGGCTGTGATCTGTTGAGACAAATTAAAAGAAATCTTTTAACGTCCAAAGAGTGCAAAGAGAACTCCTCCTCCTTGGAAGGGGAAAGAAAAAAAGAAGGAAGAATCACCTCTTGTGAATGATGAAAAGAGAAGTTGACTTTAAGAAAAAAAGAGATATCTTGTCTTAATGTCGCCCTTTCAGAGAACAGAGACGAGCAGAACGTTCCCCAATTTTCCATGATTAGGGGGGGGGGGGGGGTAGCTACCAAAAAGTAGACTTTGAGAGAGAGAAACATTAAGTCCTGCTCCTCCAGAGGGTCAAAAGGAGTGCATTGTAAGTCTTTAAGAATCATAGGAAGATCCCAAGAAGGAGAATGAGTAGATTTTACAATATGATGAAAGATAAAAAATATCTAAAAACCTTATTGATCAAGGAAACAATTTCCTTTTGAGGTTCAGAGAATATTTTAAAGTCTTTAAAAGCAAACCATTGCGTTTTAAGAGTTGAAAGAGAAAGATTAAGATGGAAACCAGTTTGACGACATCCTCTGTACCAACATCATCCGTTTCTGCAGACATGAAAGATCTAGCAGGATTACCCCCACACACACTCTTGCTGGTGTCTGTTGTGCTTACAACCCGCTGCAGAGGATGCATGTCATTCCCTTTTGTAGATTGTTTGCAATCAGCCACCAACCCAGCTCCTGCTTTACCTGGCAGGAAAGAGGAGTCCAAGAGATAGATGTTTGCTGAGTAAAAGATGTGTAGGGGCCACAGAAAAGGAACAATATTAAGATAACCCCAAGGAGAGGTCAATACAGATGTGCCATGTGGCATTACACCTCCATGGAGAACCTCACAGGAACTTCTGAGCTGAAAGAAGAAAATCTATCAGGTTTTATAGAGGGATCATTCTGTTTTGTAGCAATAAAATAATTCCTTGATCCGTTCTGAAAATGACTCCAATTAACTTGATCTGATTTGAAGAAATCAGCTCACATTTAGGAATATTGAGCAACAGACCCAGTTTGCTGATTACTGACTTTTTGTTTCCAGAATTCTGAAAGTTTTCTTGATGGAAGGGGCATGAAGCAACCAGCTGTCGAGGTACTGGTTAACTGGAATCCACTAGAGAACGAGAAATCCAACTACTGAAGCCATCATCTTTGTGAAAACCCTGTTGGCTGACTTTGTTCCGAATGAAGTGCCATAAATTGCCAATGCAGTTTCCCTAGAGCGAATCTCAGGAGCTTCCAATCCTTTTTACTATTGGAATATGGAGATAAGCGTCCATTAGATCAACACTAATCATGAAACAGTCTGACCGGATCAAAGAGGTGGTTCTCTGTAGAGTCTCCATTTTGAACTTCACATCTAAATTAATTGAGACCATTAAAGCATATGGCCACACTATATCTCCTAGAAGCCTTTATGACCAGGAAAGCTCAAATCTGTCTTGACCCTGCTCCAAAGGGAGCAGTCCAGTCTGGGCTGCTAGGCCAGGTCCTCTGGTCTGATGTACACATGGTTGGGTCCAAACTGAGGTGGCAAGGTCTGCAAAAACAATGAATAGAAATGCAGCCAGTGGCTGGGATTAATTCAAGCATTTAATTTGTCACTTTTTGTAATACTTCAGTGTGTCACTCTACATGGCACGGTAATGCCCAGACTTGGGTTCCCTGCACACTTTGACTCTGGAATCAGCTATACCTGGCAAATGAGCAACCTAGGCAGGTGTTCGGGCTGGACTGTTCCCACTGATGCAGAGTCTAAACTTATGGCTCTGTCCAAACTGCAGTGCCTGGTGTATAAAATAAAGATGGACTGGGATGCGGCTTGAGCAGTTACCCGTGGCTGGAATTAATTCAATCATTCCAGCCATCAATGTATTTCAATACTGCAGTGCTCAATTCAGGATGGCATATATATCACATGCTATTATTGTTTTTTAGGAATACAGATGACTGATTAATAGTATGCCATACACATCGCATTTGTCATCTATGCATTACAATTTAGGACCACCTAATGTCAAAGTATCATCCCACATGCCCAATCTCAGCTGGTGTATAAGTTGCATGCAATTGTTCGTGCTTTTTGTAAAATAGATGCCTAATTATCAATATGCCACACACAATGTCTATCACAATGTATTCATACTATTCTGGGTTCCTTTCTTAGGTCTGCAAGTCCTTGTCATAGTTCTGATCCACAATAAAGTGTGTTCTTCATCCTTTTCTTCTGTCTTTAAAGTGTCTGTTTTTTAGTTTAGTATTTCTATACTTCTGTTCAACATAAATCTTTTGTCGATGCTATGCCTGGGCTCTATTTCGATTATGTCTGAGTAGTCAGAGTACTTTCAGTATTCCTCCACTACTCTTTGATGTGGAATTACAGACACTTACAAGGTTACCCCTCCTCAAAGAATTAGGGTGAAACAAAACCTGTAGCGAGAACACATTTAGGGCCAGATGTAGGTAGCCCAATACCGGTCGGTAACGGCCGAAATTACTGAATTTCGTCCGTTACCGACCAGTAGCAGGCTATTGAGATGTAGGTGGCTACATTTCAGATTCAGTAAATCAGTAAATTACCAATTCCTTAAAATACTGAATCGGTAAATTAGCGAATCTGAAATGTAGGGAGCACTCAAATGAGTGCATTGCATGGTTAAGGATTCAGTATTTACCACCAAATAAAAGTTGGTGGTAAATATCGAAAACCTTTGAAAAAGCAAATTTGTGCTTTTTCAAAAATGCCATGTGGCAGATATACAGCCCCTTAGGGCATGTATGTGTGCCACATGTGCACCCATGCACTATTCAGGGGTGCAACAGGGTGTCAATGTGCCACCCTGCCACCCTTGAATGTGTTCCCCCATTACCGAATCGGTATTTACAGATTCGCTAATTCCCATTCATTCCTATGGGCCTCCAGGCCCATAGGAATGAATGGGAATTACGGATTCGATATTTACCGAATCGGTAATTACCAAATATTACAGATTCAGTAAACTTTACCGAATACTTACCTACATACCATTTACCAATTCTGAAATACCGAATCGGTTAAATTCGGTATTTTAGAATCGGGAAATGGAACTTACCTACATCCGGCCCTTAGTGAGCACCAGCAGTTGCTTTTGATCACTATTGTGTTCTCCTGCCTTTAATGCTGGTTCTTATTGCAAAATGCACCAGGCATCCATTTTGGACACAAGGGGGAATTTTTAGCTAAGAAACTAAGGCTAAATGCCAGGAGTAAGTTGGGGGAAATCCTCTCCCAAGTGCACATGTATTTAGCAAAGGTTGTTGCTCATGTTTGCTGTTTCTGTTCCGTTGCATTTAATGGTATTCCTCAGCGCAAAATGCATCCTCATGACCATTTTTGATGTGACAGTGCATTTTTGAGCTAAGAAGTAGCGCGAATGCTCTTCTAGTGAAATAACACTTAATCTTGCGGAATTCCTGGGTATTTCCGGTTGATAACACTACACAGAATAATGCAAGTCACACCTACCCCTGAAGTATACTCTATTGGAGTGATATTCTTTTCTTCTAAAGCAAGCAGGTATACTTGGAATATATTTGTGTTTCTATGCTGCTCTCTAGCCTACAAATAATTTTACATCTGACTTTCAGTGAGTTTCAGATCTGTTTCCCTTGTGTGATTTATGGCTCAACGGACATTTTGTGTTATGAATTATTGTTTACTAGATTATACAAAAAATGATGGCTGAAATGCTTAAATTAATCTCAGTCACTGGTAATTACTCAGGGCAGCATCCATATCCATCATAATTTTGCACAATTTGTCACCTCAGTTTGGATCCGGCTATATGCAAGTCAGTCTTGATCCTGCTCCAATCAGAACAGTCCAGCATGACCTGCCTAGCCAGTGACACAGTGTGCACGGGACCCACGTCTGGAAAAAACCATCCCACTTGGGGTTACACACTAAAGTATACAAACATGTAATTGACAAAATGCTTGAAAGAAACTCAGCCACTGGTAATTACACAAGCTGCATCCCCATCCAATGTTAGGTAGGTAACATACAGGTTTAGAAAGACTGTTTATGTTTACTTCAAGTTCAGAAGGGTGAATAAACGGTGGGGGGTTGGCTGCTTGGAGTAGAAGGAATTAAAGTTCTAGATCCTATGGGAAGGCTTGCTTGCCATTCTAAGGATTCGGGTAAGTGAAGGCTTGTCTTCATGTAGATGCTCCACTTGAAGTTACAAGTTTACTCACTAGATATGCATATTTGGATGGTTGGTCCCTTCAAGGTCCACTACTATAATTAAAATTATTAGATTAGACCTCAGTGGTAGTTCTAGATTGTCAGTTGCATTCATTGGTTGCCTTTGCATGCCTATCACTGATTGAATGCCAAACTGCTAGTGACTTTTAATATAGAAACTGTATTCTTCATTGTATGAGGAACATTACGTCCTTTGGTTTCCTGAATGATTAACATGTGGCATGTCATTTGTTGTGCCACTATCCATGTGCAAAGCTAGTTTCATGATTGTGGCATACAAAAAGTCTATCATAGCTGACTAAATCTTGATTAGCGAAAGTCAATCATATAGGCTTGTGATTTATGCTACTAAAGTCATTCTTGTCCAGTTAATTTCAAGCATCTAAAATGTCTTTTTGATTTACAAAATGATGGCATTTGCCGGATGGGAGAGTAGAGAGGAGAATTTGAGAGGAAAGTGAACAGAAATCAGTGAGGGAGTGGGAATTGTGACAACCTGAAGGGAAAAGTCAGTACTCCTAATGAAGAGTGGACAAAAAGCAGGGAAGTGTGAGGGTCTGAGAGGCTAGTGAGAAAAATCAAGGGAGGCATGACTTTCTACTCTGGGTCATGTTTGGAAGAGACAGTTCCCTGCACAGCAAGGTATTGCATCATCCTCTACTCACCCTCACTTGCGTCACACATGAGACTTGCTTTCATAGCTGTAAAGAAAGCAAAGAGCATGAAGAGTGTTATTAAATCTTCACAACACCAGATCGCAAAGCATCCCGGAAGCTGATTCCACTGTCAGAGAGCTTTTCATTATATGCAGCGCTTGATTACAGTTGTGGTTGGACTATAAGAGTTGTTACATTCATCCACTCATTTTTATCTCTTGTGGGAGAAAGAAAATCTGAATGAGCCCAGAAGCAATTTGAATTGTGGCATGTTGGTTTCATGAGGTGTTCTGCAGCTGATTCTTCAATCCACTGAGTTACCCTAAAAAGAAGCAAAGAACAACTTGTGCACTGGTGAGGTTTCTTGTCACCACTTTTAGTAGACCTTTTTTCAGGAACAGCACACTAATGTGGGTTGAGTAATAGACTTATATATGCAGTTAATGTCTAGTTTAAGAGGAAGATGGTGTGCCTACTGTAGCATCCTCTCAAGCCCGAGAGCATGCAAAATGAAAACGCCCCACACAGAACTTATGACTGACATCATTATTCATCAGTGTACAACATTAAACTGAACATTTCAGTATCTCCTAACCATTAATAACCGCACCTTGACATCTCCCAAAACAGTTACATAATTCATTGAGTGCTGAGAACAGTGGGGGTCCTTGTGGTCTTTAGGGTCCCCATAAATCATTCCATGACACTGTTAGCTTGGGCCACAAGATTGTATCTTTTTAGTGCTTAACATTGATTCTATTTAGAAACTGCCTAAACTCTTTGCTATTGAACGCTGATCCTTTGTCAGATTTAAGGGTGTCTGAGGTGCCACATGCTGAAAAGATGTCCTCAAGCCACTCAGTAACCCTGTCATGTGCTGTTGATGACATTTCCTCCACCAGGAGAAAAAGGGAATACTCGTCAATGACTAACATGAGATAATGCAAACACAAAGAGATGATGGACAGAGCGCTGAATCTTTTCAAACACTCACCCCCAGTCACAGAACTGGAATGAATCCATAATTGTTCTTTAGCTCACTTTGCCACCCTAGTTCAGACCAGGTTATATGCAAATCAGTCTTGACCCTGTGACTAATGGGAACAGTGCAGCCTGAATCGCCAAGCCAAGTCTTCCCTGGACCAGAAACAAGCATCCTGGGACGGGTTTCAGGGTCACACTCCTCATCAGCCAGGCTAGCTTGAATCCAGTGGCAACGTGAGCAAGGAACCCACGTCTGGGCATACCCTGCCAATGTAGGGCAAACACAACTAACACAAAGAGATGATGAACAGAGAGTGGAAACTTTTCAGACACTCACCCCCAGTCACAGATCTGGGTTGAATCCATCATTGTTCCTTAGCTCATTTTGCCACTCCAGTTCAGACGTTGATGAGACTTATTCTCATTTAGACAGGTCTGAATTGAGCGTTCCTACCGATACTCTAACCTGGTTCCCCAGATTCGAGGATGACCGCCCTAGCCTTTAGTCCACATCCTCAACCACTTGTTTTAGAGCTTTATCATGATCCGTCTGTGTTGTCCCAAATACCAATATGTCAATACTGTAATTGAAAGCATGCACAACAAGTTGAATGATTCTACGTATGGCATCTTGGATTATATTTCTGCTGCAGACGGCACTCCAAAACTCAACCTTTTGTATCTGAACAAATGAACATGAGTCGGAAAATGAGAATTTACCTACAGTTTTCTTTCAATTCTGTTTGATGGTATACCTTGTTCAGTTCAAGCCGGGAGAAGACGTTTGGCTCTATTTGGATTTGTGATAATGTCTGTGATGTGTGAGCCCGAATGTCTTTCTCTCTAGATTGCTTTGTTGGCCAGGCGCATATCCACTCAAATGTGCACTGCATCTCCACTGTCCTTTTTGGGCACTATCACAATGGGTGACACCCATGGTGTGGGATCAGTAGAGCGCTCAACTGATGTCATGCTTCAACAGTGTTATTTTGCTCCTTTTCCTCTGCTTCTTGCAGATGAAAAGCTATACTGCTGTGTCCGAGTGAAAAAGGCTGGATGACTTAGTTGATGTGAAGTTGTATCTTCATTGTCTTGAGCTTTTCTGGACCATGACATAACAACTGGAACTGATTCACAATTTCAGATTGTGTATGCAGGTTACATTAATCCCATGTCAGCAGCAGTTGCTAAACTAAGTGGATGAAGTACTTTGAAGAAAGTAAAATGGGACTTACACAGACATCTTTTTATTTCGTAAGGTCACTTTCAATGATCCTTGACACGGCAACAGTTTCAAATCAGCCCATGTGTACACCTTTATGTTTGAGGCATTGAGTCACTTTAAAGGTGACACATAGTTAATATGTTCAAATGGCATGATGTTGATCGATGCACCACTGCCAATTACAAAGCGTATGGGGCAACTATTGACCTTTGGTGTGATCTTGGGGCAGTGTCCATATAATTTTTTTGCAAGACCAATATGTGCATATAACTTTTTGGCTATATGACCATTGCATATTCACCAGCCTCCTCATTGTTGCTTCATTGTGATGTCGAAGAACCTTTGTCGGATGAACTTGAGGACCATCAACTGCATTTAGTTTACACCTGTCACAATTGAGTTTGCTTTTTTTCTTTGTAGACATACGGAAAATGCTTCTGGAACTTTCTGGCATCAGTTTTCTTATCGCACCGTGATACATGTGATTTCTCCTTTGTCTTGCAAATGGTTGTGAAGCCTTTTTCCTTTCCACAACCTTTACACGTCTACCGTATGGCTGGACATTTGTCCTTATATGGAGTTCAAAATCCACATCAGAAACACAGATTTCTTTTCTTCGAGGATGTTGACTTTTGTGTATCTTCTTTGTGCTTGTGTTTGCTCATCATGATTAGTGCTGATTTAGTGCATATTTTTTTACCCATGCTCTGCCGCACCATCAACCGCTTCCTGGCAACCGCCTCATTCCCTGATGACTGGAAACACGCTGAGATCAACCCCCTTCTGACCCCACCAACCTAAAAAACGACATTTCCATCTCCCTGCTCCCGTGTCCAGCGAAAGTCATTGAAAAAGCCATCAACAGCCAACTCACCACATTCATCGAAGAGCATATCCTCGATTCCTCCCAATCCGGCTTCAGAAAAAAACACAGCATGGAAATCGCCATCCTCACCACAACAGAAGACATCCGTACCTTCCTGGACAAAGGAGAAACAGCAGCCCTCGTCCTCCTTGACCTCTCAGCGGCGTTCGACACAGTCTCTCACTGCACCCTAATAAGCAGACTCCACGACACAGGGATCCAAGACAAGGCCCTCAACAGGATCTGTTCCTTCACCTCTGGCACAATGCAGCGGGTCAGATTCGCCCCTTCCCTCTCGAACCCTACACCTACCACCTTCGGAGTCCCCCAGGGGTCCTCCCTCAGCCCTATGAACTTTAACATCTACATGGCTCCGCTCGTGTCATCGTCGGAACCTACAGACTTAACATTGTGTCATACGCAGATGACACCAAACTCATCCGCTCCCTATCCAACAAACCCAACACCGCCATACACAACTCTCAAGAAGGCATGGATGCTGCAGCCAAAAATGGATGAGAAACAGCTTCCTACAACTAAACACCAACAAAACGGAAGTACTCCTCATGGGCACAAACCGAAAAGCCTGTAACGACTCCTGGTGGCCCCCGCCCTCGGAAGCTTGTCCACCCCTACGGACCACGCACAGAGCCTGGGAATCATCCTGGACTCAGAGCTCAAAATGGACTGCCTGATCAACTGTGTCTCATCCTCCTGCTTCCACACCCTCCGACTCCTACATAAGACCTTCAAATGGATCCTCCTTGAATACAGAAAGACTGTCATTCACGCCCTGGTCACCAGCAGGCTCGACTACGGCAACGCACTCTATGCCAGAATAAACAAAAACCTCACCTGCAAGCTACAGAGCATCCAAAACGCAGCCGCAAGATTGGTACTCAGCCTGCCAAAACACTGCCACATCTCCTAGCACCTGCGCACACTCCACTAGCTCCCCATCAAAGCTAGAGTCACCTTTAAGATGCTAACGCAAGCTCACAAGGCCCTCCACAACACCAGACCAGCATATCTGAACAGCCGACTCAAATTCTATGTACCTCAAAGGACCCTATGATCATCCCAGCTCTCCTACGCTGTGGTCCTCCGTACCAGAAAGACCAAATCGGGAGGCTGTTCCTTCTCCTTCCACGTGGCCAGAGCCTGGAATGATCTTCCACTACTTCTCAGACAGATAACATTTCTCCCCATCTTCGCAAGAAACCTCAAAACCAGGGGGCGCTAGAGGGTGCAGAGAAAGATGGCCACACCTCTGTGAAGCTCCTGCCGCTCGGGACAAGAATCAACAAGCATGCTCCCTTGATCCAGTCCTACAAACTTGAAAATGGTCTAATCTGATAGACCTTACTCCTGGCCGCCCTCTGCTACACATATTTCGCTGCGACTCAGCAGAAAACCCGAACTGCTGACCTCCTTCCTGCCACGCCGGACCTCAGCAAAATGGTGCATGTGGCGATCGCGGCTGAACAAACAACATGAAGGCGGGAAATATGATCCATTAACGGCTGCCACTCACCAACTTTGAGAGACTGCGGAACAAACGCCTCCCCACTGCCTGGACCGGGACCCCTGCAGCTTCGGTGGTGCCGAGTCGGAACCCCTCTGACGAGCTCGGAGTGAGAGCCCCGCTGCCGCCTGAAGCTCCGGCGGGATCTGCCCATGTGGTGCACCTGCTGCGGCGCCTTCCGGCCCTGAGGAATCTGCCTGTTGCACGGCGTTAGGAGGAGGGCAAAATGGATGTGGCCACTCCTCCCGGACCTGACCGTGTGCACTGCACTACCCTGCCGGGAACACAAGAGATCTGAGGAGAGCTACACCCGGTTCTGGGAGCGAACACTGACACAGCCCTTTTGGAAATCTCCGAGATCCGGTGTGGTCTGCTCAAGGGTCTGGGAGCGGGCGCTGACACAGCCCTGCTGGAAGCCTGTAGGATCTGATGTGAGCGAAGGGATGTCTCCACGCCACTAAATGACCCACGTCCCTGGTGAGTCTGTCTCTGCTGCTTGATGCCCCTGCCTGCTGCCCTGCGCCTTCCCGCTGGCCACTTCGGATGCGACCTGCCGGGCTCCTGCCTATGCGGGCCGCTTGAGCTAGGGCTTATCGAACTGCCCGCTCCCCAGCTGCCTCTACCTGACACCCACTGACTGGGTAGCACTGTCTGCTATCACCGGACTGCTCCACCACCCTACACTTGAGGCAAAAGTCTGCCTAGAGGAAAACTTGCCATACAACCACCTGCAGACGGCTACCGGCCTCCTGTGGGGTGGAGGGAAAATGCTGCTAAATTACAACAACGCTCCCTGGCTGAAGACCGCAATCGCACACAAACCCCTGCAGGTTAGTCTCTCCAACACTACCATCTGAACGCCTTCCCCCCAACGAGCCTGCCTGCAAATAGCAACAAAGACAGGGGGGATAGGAATCCTGCACATTCCGGAGATTGCGGCCCCATCTGCTCTCCACACACCTGCGCCACTAAATCCTGCAGGAAAGTGGGGAAACACTGTGCAGACTCGCCGACACCCTTTCTTCACGACACATTTGTGTCTCCAACTCGATACAACACCTCCTGCCGCCCTTGTGCCATCAAAACCCCACCATGGGCCACACTGTTACTAAACAGCCTAAAATAAACTTTGAAGCCCAAAAGTCCTCACGGTCCCAAGCAGAAATGGATGGAGAACACGCCACAGCCTCTGAACACCCCATATCTACAGATGACCTTAAAGCCCTCCTCCTCTCCATACAATTTAGCCTCACTTCCTTAGGAACGAAAAAGGACATTATGAACGCACGCATTGACCACCTGGTGCACAAAAGTGACCAACATGAAGAAAGACTTAAGGAAACTGAACAGCGTATTTCTGACCTCGATGATGCTTCTGCCACCACCATCACCAAAAGGCTAGACATAGAATTTTATTTTTTTTAACTAATCACCGCAAAAAACAATGATTTAGAATCGTGCTCTATGCGCAACAATCTGCGCATTTTAGGCGTGCTAGAATCCACCGCCCCTGGAAAAATGGAGGACTATGTGGAGCGAATGCTTGTGGCTGCCTTTGGTAGGGAAGGGTTCTTCCCGGTTTTCATTGTAGAAAGGGCACACTGCTCGCTGGCCCCCATCCAGTACCTGGGGCTCCTCCCCGCCCTATTAATGCGAGAATTCTCAATTATCAAGACCGCAACCCAACCCTCCGACTCACCAGAGAACGCAAGAAAGCACTCTTCGATAACATTGACGTATCAATATATCCATACTGCACCCAGGCTGTTCAGGACGGGCATATAAAATTCTTCTCCGTGAAGAAAATACTTTAGCAACTGCATATTGAATACGCCATGCTCTTTCCCGCGTGTCTTAATGTCACCCACCTGGGGAAACAGCACTTCTTCATGAACCCTCAACATGTCTATGATTTCCTAAAAACTATCCCAAAGACAGCGACAAATCGATCATCTCCCCTGGGCCACTCCCAAGAAGAAGGTGATATGTCAGAAGTAGAGTGATTACTGCACCTGGAATTATGATACCCATCTCCATATTTACAGGACACACTCCAAGATGGGGGAATCCTCCTAAGAATCCCTACACACTGCATGATGGCCTGTTCACCACATGCTGAATCTGGCCATATTGTGCGCTGCTGGTGGCCTCCATTCACTATGGACTGGAGGAGAATGCCACTCTTCCACCGACCCCCCCTGGTGGAACAAGGGGTGAATGGCTGCCCTCTTTCTGCTACCCGCTCAGATGATCCGTACACTGAATTGTTTCGAAACAGTTAAAATGTTGTTCCCACTATCCCCTATTGGGATTGTGGTACATGGGATCTATGGAGAGGGGGGAGGGGAGGGGAAGGAAAATGTCATGGTGGGTTTGGGCTGCTTCTCTGGGGGGAGGACATGGGAAATGTTTCATGCCACTTTTTTTTAAACCACTTTGCACATGCATGCCGACTTTGGAATTTCTGACTACACAACATGCATTCTCCACCACTATTATTTTCCACAAATAGTATGGAGTCCCCACCTAGCTCCCTTCACTATAACTTCTTGACATGGAATTTGCATGGTTTATGGGATCCCGCAAATGTCGCCATATCCTATCCTATTTGGACCGCCACAATATCCTCTGCGCTATGCTCCAGGAAATGCATCTCGCTCCCACTACATCCCCCACATTCGCAACACGCTGGGCGGCCAGTAGATGCCAGAGGAACTCTTATCCTGGTGAAACACATGCTCCCCTACACCCCCATTGGATCTTATGGAGACCCACAAGGCCGCTACAGCATCCTGTGGGGATGGATATCCGCGCAATCCATCACACTTGCCTCTTGCGATGGACCCAACACTGATGATCTGGAATTTTTATGGATCCTGTGGGTCAAAATCCTGGATATTGGTTCACCACACCTGATGTGGGGGAAGACTTTATTGTTACCTTAAACAACAATGGACAGGTCACATCCACTTTCTCATCACTACTCTAATGCACAACATACCTTCAAAAACATTGTAGACGAACAAACCTCATAGACGCCTTGCGAATCCTCCACCCACAAACTTGAGAAGGTTCCTACTACTCCACTGCCCACTCCTCCTGGTCACGCAGCTGCCTAATAAATAAAGGATTGGCAACCTGGATGTCACATGCGTCTCATCTCTCCCGAAAATATTCGGACCACTCTCTTGTACTCCTCACTCTCACACCGCCCCATTAAGACCCACCCTACATCTCCTGGTGTCTCGCCCCAGAGACATTACTAGATCCCATTTTCAAAGAGGAACATGAGCAAGAAACAATAGACTTCTTCCCCTGAAACGATAACTCAGTTCCACATTATTCCATGGTATGGGAGGCCTTTAAGGTCACAATACACCATATCTGCATCACCAAAAGTGGAGGGGTCTTAAAGGATATCCGGGCCACACTTCGGAAGTTAGAACTTGACATCAAACAAACAGAACTGTCCATACAAACTACACCCACCCCTGAACTGAGAGCACGCCTACGCGACCTGCTCACTGACTACCAGGAGGCGGCTAAAAAGGAATGTAAATTTAGAGGGAAATACAATCAGGCACGCCGCTAAGGTGAGGGAGAAAGGCCGGGAAAGGCTCTGGCCTCTGTGATTCACCCCCACTTTGCTAATACCATGCTAGAGATCGAGGACAATGTCGCCCAAACACATAGAAACACCTCAAACATAATAGACGTATTCAAACCGTTCTACAAAAAACTGTACAAAATACACAGGAAGCACCCAATAGATTTTACACCTTCTTTGAAGACACTCCATTGCCTGGCTGGGAGATGGCTAGAGAGAATTCCTACTTGCGCATCATGAAGATGAGGAGATTATCTCTGCTATAACGCAACTACAATCTGGCAAGGCCCCGGGGCCGGATGTCCTCCCGACTGAATTTTACAAAACATTCCATCACCTGTCATTTCCGTGCTGCGTCATGTCTTTGAGGATGCTCGCGAATCGGGCATTCTGCCTCAAACAATGCGTGAACACTCATTGTATCCCTACCAAAACCAGGGAAACCAACCATGCAAGTTGATTCGTATAGGCCCCTGTCCCTTATCAATGTCGACGATCCTAGCTAAACTAATTGTAAATCACATCAGCCCACTTATGCCCGTATTGATCCTCCCGACCAATCGGGGTTTGTGCCAACCAGGGGGACATCCCATAATTTGGGTACCCTATTCACGATCCTTCATGATATCGACTCCAACATGAGCGCTGCCGCCATTTTCCTTGATGCCACCAAGGCGTTCAACTCCTTGGAATGAGACTATGTAGCCTATGTATTACATTGCATGGGCTTCCCTCCCCCATTCCTAGCCTGGATAGACCTACTATACATAGGTCTGCAGGCCACTGTGATGGTCAATGGCACTTGATCATCCCCCTTCACAATAGCCAGAGGCACTAGACAGGGTGCCCTCTTTTTCCCCTTTTGTTCGAACCAGACTATCCCCTAAAATGATGAGATGACACACTTACTTACCTCGGTATAGTCATCTCCCGCAACCGTGATGAGCTGGTGAGGGCCAACTACGGTCGCACACGGGATTTAATAACTGAAAAAATTACAAGATGGATCACAATACCCCTATTTATGGCCGGTAAAGCCGAAACTGCTCTATCTCTTCGTCAATATCCTTTACGCCCCCAGTCGACACTCTTTCCCGACCATTAAGACTCGGCTCATACAACTCACTTAGGGGGGAAAACAAGTCAGGCTGCGATGGGACACTCTCTCATGACCCTTCTGCGCTGACGGATTCGAAATACCGGATCTGGAGTTATACTTCAGTTGTGCTCAAGCCATTTTGCCTCATATTGGATAAACCCCCCTCATCCCTCATCTTGCGATTGAGAACGGATACATGTCACCGACCCCATGCACTGCCTACCTGAGCACCCCTGCATCCTGCAGCACTTTGCATTCACCACTGTACAATGCGCCACTAGCGCCTGGCAAGACCTAGCTAACTTAACACAATGCACCCTGCTGTACACCCCCTCCTACCTATTTCCGGCAGGCAAGATATCCCGGTTACACAAGAAGGCGGTTGTTGCCGGCTCCTTTGTAAACTATCCGTACAAACCTGGGGACAGCCCTACAATGGGGACAAATTCTGCACCAGCGAATAATTCTTTGGCTCCACAAATCCCAACTGTTAGACCTGGCACCATTGGCGTGGGTCTGCCTTCCATTTTGTGCTGTTGGCTCATGTGTTTTTACTGGTGTTAGATGCTTTGGGCACTGTGCCACTGCTGTCCAGGGTTCCTATCGAAAATTGATGTATGAATTGGTGATTCCATAATTGACTGATTTGGTTTACTTGTCAGACCCTGGTATAGTTCACTGAGTATGCACAGGGCATGTAAATCCAAATGCTGCTAGTGGACTTGCAGCACTTGTTGTGGAACCCACAGAAGCAGCCTGTAAAAGTGTGTCTAGGGTCTGCCATTGCAGTCCTATGTGCAGTTTGGTAATGTCATGCTGACAGGGCAAGTGCACCCACTTGCCAGTCCCTAAACCTTCCCTTTTCTTCATATCGGACACCCCTATGGTAGGCCCATGGGTAGGGTGCGTTGTAAGTATAAGGTAGGACAAGCCCTGATGTGTGTGGCATGTCCTAATAGTGAATTACAGCCATTTTCGTTTTTCACTATTGCAAGGATGCCTGTTTTCCATAGGCCAGAATGGGCAGATTATTACATGTTATAATCCTAACTGACTCAGGGAACATGGTCGAAATTCGAGTTTAGTATGACTGAGCTCAGAATAATAAAATACATATTTTAGTGAAGTTGGATTTAACATTCTGTGTTTGAAAATACCACTTTTATAAAGTAGGTATTTTCTTGCCTAACAATCCAAAGCCTGCCTCTGCTAGGTTGTGTATTCCTTGTCTGGTGTTTTTGAGTGACAAGGCTGGGGGATTCCAGGAGACAGAATGAGTCAGCCTAGTGGTGAATAGAGAGATCTGCATCTAGATGGGTGGGAGGAGTTGCACCTGGGACCTGAATAGGGCTGTGCCTGCCTTCCACAATGCTGGCTCCACCTCCTGCAGTACAGCTGATGTCTCTGCCCTGCACTGTGAAAGAAGAGAAGGAATCATGTCAACAAAGTGCTCCAGGGCTGTGCTTTCCCTCCACAATGTTGTCTCCCCTTCCTGTGGGGTTTCTGATGTTTCTACCCTGCACTGTGAAAGGAAAGAAGTAGTCTTGTCAACAGAGTACTCCAGAACTGGTTTGGACTGGGCAAAGGCCCCTCTGCCCTTAGAGGACAAAGGATTTTGGGCTATAAATATTGGGACCCTGATCCCAAGAAATTAGAACACTTTTGGACAAACAAGAAGAAATCTTTGCTGAGGAGTGGAACCAGAAGAAACTGAGGAAAGACTATACCTAAGCTGAAATGCTGCTTGGGGGATTGGCCTGCAGTGGTTGCCTGACTACCAAAGGAAGGAGAAAGGAACTTTGTATGCTTTATTTTCAACTTGTTAGGATCGCCAAGGACTTGGAACAAAGCTTGCCTCCTGCTGAAGTCTCAGGGATAACAGACTTCAACCCCTAGCTCCCCAGAGTTCCTTAGGAAGTGCCTGCTGCTGTTTTGGGCCTTCTGAGGGACCGCGTGTTGCAAGGAGCTGGAAGCGCGACTCAAGAGGAAGAAGCGTGTCGCTGTCGCTGCTGCTGCCATCGCATCCTGGATGACGCCGCTGTAGCTGCCATATTGCACTGCATTGAGAGAAGCATCTCACAACGAAGAGGAAGCGTGTCGCCATCGCTGCTGCTGCCATCACATCTTGGATGACGCCGCTGTAGCTGTCGTATTGCACTGCATCGAGAGAAGTGTCTCGCAATGAGGAAGAAGCGTGTAGCCATCACTGCTGCTGCCGTGCATCGTGGATGTCGCTGCCGTAGCTGTCGTATTTCCCCGCATCAAGAAAAGCGCCTTACATCCACGGAGAAGTGCGCTGCACTCGAAGCTGCTGCCGTCGCATCTTAGAAGTTGCCGCTGTAGTTGTCGCATTGTGCGGAAACCTCCCGCAATATCGGAGAAGAGTGTCGCAGCCAAGCCAGCTGCCATCGCATCGCTGAACCAGGGTTTCGCCGCAGCAGCTGACGCATGTAATCAAGACTTCTCCCATCATTGGAGAAGCGTGCCGCAACTGGAAGATCTTCACGTCTTTATTTCTTTGCACCAGAACTTTGCCACATTTCCATCGCTGCAACACTGTTTGTGGTGGAAGCGTCTACATCGAAAGGTACATTGACTTAACCCCTTGGCCGTGGCGGTAATTCCTCCATGGCCTCCAAGACAGGGAATATGACCCCCCCTCGCCATGGGCAGATGGGAGGAGGAATTGGAACACTCTCTAACTGACGATCAGTGGTCCTTCTGCTGCAGACAAACGGGAGATATCTCCGCTAACAGCAAATTTTGTATCATTCATTATAAATATATTCATAATCTCCACTACACACCTGCACGGTTACACTGCCTACGTCTTCGTGATAATGATCAATGTGATCGCTGGGGGAGAGAGGGGGCAGATTTTAGACACATAGCCTGGGACTGTTCGCCGATTCGTAGCTTCTGGACGGAGGTACTTGTGGCATTGGATCACCTGACAGAACTGCACATTCCTGATGACCGCCTGACCACACTCTTAGGATACACTGTACCTCTGGCTGCCAAAATGCAACAATACACTCTCCTTGCACTCCTCCTCACCAAGAGAAGGATTTCTTGTAGTTGGGGCAGAGGGAGGGCACCAAAATTTCAAGATTAGCTTCAAGACCTTATCTACTGCCAAGATTACACATTTATGCGAAACTCCTACCCCCCTCCTCTGTCCTGTCCACAGGATATATGGGCCCCCCTCCAAATATACTTATTGGAACACACCACCACCACCACAGAATCCGCGACCACCCCCGCAATACTGATGATGGAGCCCAAAGTAGAGATGTGAACTGATGCAAGAGGAACCCCACACCGGATGAAATACACTTTTCAAGGGAGACAATGGGTCACCAGGCAACACCACTCCATACCTCAATGATCAGAATGTGTCAACACATATAGGCATGTCTCACTTACACAAAGCACAATAGTGGGAATGTTATTTTATCATTTGTTGTTCGAAACTACACGATTACAGATTATCTACTGTTATTAACGCTCCTTGCTCCAATTAACACGGCTGCTGTGTATTCCTTCTCCGCCTCTAACAATTCATTGTATATTACATCGCATTGCCGGCCAATTCAGGGATGTAGGCATTATGTTGTGGATGATGCTTTTGGCCTTTAATAAAGTTTTTTTTTCAAATAAATAGAAACCTCAAAACCTGACTCTTCGACAGACCCCCTCCTTGATGGACTGGAACCTGCGACCCCCCCAGCGCCTTGAGACCCTTACGGGTGAGTAGTCGCGCTTAACAAACACCTGATTGATTGAAACACCTGGATGCCACTTGCTAATTTGCAAGCATCAGTAGCTCTCCTGGGCCGGTTATCATGCCCAATTCGAGGTCACGTGGCACTTTCCTCACTTCAGCTGGTAAGTTTGTTTGTATTTTTGTACCTGCTTGTCACTGCCTTCAGCATTTTCATGTTGTGCCTGGTTGTGGCTGTCTTTAGAGTCATTTGCCTTTTTGTCGTACCTGATTGTGACTGCCTTTTGTGTTTTCACTTTGAATAGATGGTGGCTCTGTGTTATGCTGTGGTGCAGTATCTCTTCTGTTGGCCTTACAAGTGGGTTTCTTTTCAAGTGGGCTCCTCTGGAGGGCTTTCAACTTCTTTGAGAGACTTATATAGGTGGAAGCAGGTTTTCGATTCTCCACATGCCAACCTTGAACCGCTCCTCATCTAAGAGGCACACGTGGCACACACAAGGAATTTGCTGTACCATCACTAATTCTAAGGGAGAGCTGTCTCTTTTCTCTGAAGCACAGATCCCAAACTCGTTGCCAGTTATAGCATCCTCCCCAGCACGGGAGTATGCAAAATGAACACACCACACAAGTAGCTCGTAACTTATGTTTATCAGTGTACAATTCAGGGGAACTTCTCATTATCTCCTAACCATTAATAGCCACACCTTAACATCTCCACAAATGGTTATGTAATTCTATCATTGAGTACGCTTAGAACCATGGGGTCCTGGTGCTATTAGTTTTACAACACCTCACATACAGTACTACATAAGCATCTCCTTGCCAGGCAATCATTCTGTATTCATGGGACTGCCTAAATCATTTCTATTTCTGCTATCACACTTGTCAGGAGTGGAAAAATGTTTTGTCAGATATACTGTGGAACTCCTCTCAGAAGTGTGACTCCTAAATTACCCCAATCCATAAAAGAAAATATATTTTTAACACAGGGACTGGAAAGAAAGATTGAGAGGAGGAAGTTCACCAAGTCAAAGATGAACAATGAAGGGAAACTGGAAATAAGAAATGTCTTCGAGACCTGGGTTTACATGCATTGCGCACAGGCAACTCCCTTCTGAAAGGAACAGGAGTGCAAGATGCTGCACAGTCGGAGTATTTGCCTAGTTGGAAGTTAGAGGCTAGCACTGAATTGTCGTCAACCTGACAATGCAGTAAATTGAGTCTTGAAGCCAAAACGTCAGAGTCCTGAATCCATGTGCTGGCTATGTGTATTTAAAAAAAAGGCAATTTTAAATGGTTCTATAGTATACTCTCCTTGATGTGTCAGTTTCATATTTAGAGTTCATGCAAATCTGTAGTTCTCCACAGTTCTAAAATCCATTATATTTAAAACAATGCCAACTAGTGCTTAATTTGCAAAAATAAATAAGCGCCAGGGCTCTCATCAGGAGGCCACTGCAGCTTGCACCACACATTCCCCCACAGCTCTGCCTATAATGGTACCAACACAACTACTATCTGCTGGAAATTGCCCTTTTTCAGGGTCACCCCAGGCCTTTTGCCTTCATCTCCTATATTTTTCTGAATTACTTTAGGTGGCATTAGGACTCTCAACATTTAAGCCAGAGCTTGTGTTCTTTCTAGTAAACATGGCTCATACCCAACTGGCATATATAATTTAGTTATGCACCCCTACTAAAGTGCACTACATGTGCCCAGGGCCAGTAAATTAAATGCTACTAGTTGGCCTGCAGCATTGATTGAGCCACCCTCTTAAGAAGCTCTTTGAACATGTCTCGGGCCTGCCATTTCAGAGTTTATGTGTGCAGTTTAAACTGTATTTCAACATGACAAAGTAAACATTTTGACAGGTCCAAACCTTCCTTTTTAATGCAATAAGACACCTGTAGGGTAGGTCATAACAAACCAGAGGGCAGGGTGAAATGTATTTGAAAAGCAAGCACATGTACTATAAGTTTTACATATCCTGGTAGTTTTCACTACTGATTGGCCTATATCTCCCATAGGATAAGAGTGGGATTACCTTATTACATTCCATAAGTGCAATCTCATGTGAGAAGATAAAAGTTGTTCAAGTTTGGTGTCCAAATTTAAAATTCTAACTTATGATGAAGTCTGATTTTTTTATGACAATTCTGACATTTTAGACATTTGGCATTTTCTTGCCTTAGCCATTTAGTGCCTGCAGCCTGTCTCTGGTCACCTTACTAGGCGTAGTCAACAGTGGGCTTTGTATATTCCTCCTTGACTGCCACACATAATGGGAGATTGGTTGTATCTCAATGGGTCATCTGTGTCAGGATGTGAGGAAAGAGCTGGGCACTGGCTCATGTACACTTTAATAGACTCTGTCTTGCCCCTCACAAAGGACTGCATACTCCCTGTAGTTAGTCTGGATTCAGGGCAGAGAAAGCAGGACATGTATGCACTTCAAAGATTTGTCTTTGAAGGCTGACTGATTTTATAGTTACCACTCTGACACCACCACGTCAGTACTCTTCTAGACTTCTGTATACTTTGCCAGGAAGAAGGACTGCTGTGCTGCTGAAGGACTGCCATTCTGCTGGACTGCATTCTGAAGGACTCCTGCTTTGCTGTGCTGAAATAACTGCCTGGTGCCCTCATGCCTGGGTGAGAAGGACTGGGTCTGCATCTCTTACCAACAGCCAGAATGTCAGAGTGACTCCAAGGGCTAGTTGGCTGGCCTCCTGATGTAAAACCTCAAGGATATAACAGACTTCCCAATCCTGCATGTTGACTCCGCCATCTGTGTGTCTACCCTGCCAAATGGAGTTATCCCTTCTCTGGAGTCTTGTAGTGAGCCAAAGGTGCTTGCCAGCAGGACCAATGCATCTTCTCTGTTGATCGACGCATTCCCTAGCAGAAACGATGTATCGTCGCTGCTGCATGGATTGGACCTGCCATAAAAGACTCACATAATTGCCATAGCATGTATCCTGGGACGATGCCTCACATTCGGAACCACTAATGTGTAACACTTTCCCAGGTGCTGCTCCCCGCATCTCTCATCGCAGGCAGCCTAGACAAGGATGCCAAACCTCTGCTTTGTAGCTTTACCACTCATCAAACCTGACTCATTACCTTTTGTTGTCGTAACATCCCAACACCGGACTTATTGCAAGCTCTGTCGACAGGACCGTTGATGCAACAGCACCTCACACCACAGCCTTTCTGCATTCTCAGAAGCAACACATTGCCTCAGCTGTGCAGAACATCTTTGGCGGGAATCAAAACAACACTCCACAATCAGGATTTAAGGCACTCTCTTCAGTGGGCTAAACAGGGTCCCTGTAGCCGGGCCCATGATCTATTAGTTCAGCTGGAACTTGTGACTTTGTCCTGGTCCGACACAACCAGATATCCCCAATATCGCTGTGTGCTGTTTGGAGCCATTTTTCACTATAAACTTTTAAATTCAATATCTCCAGTTCTACTAATTGTATTTTTGTCATTTTGGTTCTGTTCTATTTAATAACATAAGAGCTATGTTTCTAACCTGATGTGGAGTCATTCTGTGTGGTGTCTTACTGTTTTACTCACAGGGCAGACTGCAGGCTGAGGGAGAGGAGAGTTGAGAATGTTTCAATTTCTTTATTGTCTCAGCATTACAGCAAAAGCTATATAATAACTGGTCACAGAATTAAAAGAATCAAGTATAAAAGAACACAAGCTAAAGTATTAAACAGTACAAAGGCTAACGATGAATCAAAACATTTTACAAATAAAATGTCTTCTTTAGAAGCCTTTTTTATTATTATCAAAAGATGACAAAAAAAAGTGGTCAATTGTACATTTCAATATGAACAGGTGAATGGTGAAACTCAAGGAACTAACAGTCTGTCTAAATTACTTTCCTGAGTAGGTTTACATAAGGGGAAAGCCAAAGAAATGATAAAGGCAATCATCATTCTTATCAATGGCTAGTAAAGTGAAATATTTATAGGTGAAACAACATGAGTTACTGACTAAAAGCAGAAGCACAATTAAATGAACATTATGGGGTTCATTAGGCTGGCCGGCGGAGGCACCTCTTTGGTGCTGACAGAAAATGTCATTTGGTGGAAAATTTCATTTTCCGCCCTCCAGCAGCGGCCCTTTCGGCTGCCATATTACAATGGGCAAACATAACCCATTTCCTTTCCGCCACTGTGCAACATGGCTCACCATAAAAATGCGTCCGCGGCGGTGGGAGCCAATAGAGACCCATTGCCGTGTGGAATGATGTCCCGTCTGCTGTACAAATCAGGATGCCCCAAACAGCCCGTCACACTGCAGTGGAGAAACCACCCAACCGGAGACAGTAGAAGCACGACAGCGGAGTGCCAAACCAGACTCCCGGTCCCCTCCACCCGGTCCGAACCACGATGGATCCAGCTCTACAAACCTTTCCAGTGCTGTACCTGATCCACTACCAGCAAATAATGGACCGTGGCCGACAACGCCGCAGGTACGAAATCACACAACTCTGCACACAAACACAACACACAACTCCTTGCCTGATGTACGGTTCATGTCCACATCAGACACTCTGGTGGGGACAGGAACACTTCCCCAAGTGTATCCACACAAGTCCTACCTGTCACAAAGTCACCCCTCTGCATCCAGGTCACCCATCAACTACGGAATCACAGCAATGTCCAGGTCACAACACTGCAGCAGTGCAGATGCTGGAAAACCTGAAAACAATGTAGTAGGCAGGGGCAGCGCCAGGCATGGGCAGTCCACAAAGATTCACAGGGCCCCACCTCCACCCTTCACACACTACTCCCCCATAGCCATATGGGTACATGCTGTGTGCTCCTCCTGTGCCCCCCTGCACAATTAACAAGCCCCTTGTACCCAGAAACTGCCCACACATACCAAACAAACAGGGAGCCTGTCTCAGAAGGTGGGGGAGAAGGGGAACACCCTGCAAAGAAGCTCAGGGGCAGGGCATTCCTTCTCCCCCACCAACCCCCCACTCATGTAAAGCAAACTTAGTCCAATCACAAAATGAAAATTCACACTGCATGTGAACAATCACTGAACTGTTCAAACTGCCTGTCAAGTCACACACAAACACCCAACACTGACACTCAGACACATACTCATACCAGAGGGCAGCAGCAATGGAGGTCAATACATGGGCTAGCCCAAAGTTAAGTGGATAGTGTTGGAAAGCCATGGAGCAAGCCACAACAAATCTGTACCTCACATTCAAGAGAAGTAAGATATCACACCACCCTTAGGCCATCAAATCAGACATGGGTGGCACAGTGAGTGAAAATAAACCAAAGTGACCTCTGTGCAACAACTCAGGGATACACCAAGGCAAGCCATGAAAAGGCACAAGAATGATAGGAAGTGTCTGTAGTCAAACCGTGAGCAGCCACATATCTGTCTCAACTTACTTGACATGTGTATGTCATCAGCACAACTCACATGGCTCATTGCCACACTCCCTGACTGAAGAACACAATTTGGATTCTTCACACATACCCTTCCTCTACCCAACTCACACCTTTAGCACTCAACACCATTGTTAAACACACAGAATGGTGCAAATTATGTCCTGTCAGAACACTGACAACCAATCACACTCCCTGGGGTGCATCCACAAACATTACACACACACTCTCAGGGATGCCTGAAACAATGCTGACACAAAAACAATAGCCAAACACAAACCCACATATGGCCAGCCAAACAGTGGAAAGGCAATGGGACCCCAGACTGAACAGAAGTACACAACATTTTCACTCAGGACCAATGCACAGACACCATACCCCAACACAAACAAGAATTATATAATCTCAAAACAATCATGAAGACAAACTGGCATCAATGGGACAACAAGCTAACACAGACAGAGACACCACACCACCCAGCAAGTCAACATGATGTCATAGTGTACCACAAGCATACACATGCACAATCCTGACAAGTGACAGGTCAAAGATAGGAGGACAAAGCACTAGTGTGCACTCAAAACAAGCCCAGTAACAGGAACACACAATGCTGCATGTGACGGAGACACACAAGTAATGCACACTACACTTGCAAAACACATCAGCATGTATCACAATGCACAAACCACTCACGCACAATTTCATGCCAATAGAACAAAACACACAGAGCATCTGTCAGCAGAAAGAGTCAACACAGGCCAAACACTGCATACATCAACAACAAAAGCACAACAGATGCACATGCCAATCCATCACATTGCAAACTCAGCTGGACATCATGGGGATGCACGCCAGGGAAGTACAAGGCAACATACACTCACAGCACTGCATGCAGACCAACAGTGTGTGCACACTAACCAAATCAGTAGCACACACATCTCAGTGCCACAACATGTAGTCCCACAACACAAATCAGCACAGCACACAGACAACATCACACTCAGGAAGGGTAGCAGTACCTCAGCAAAAACACATGCAGTTAACCCAACAACAACGATGAACAACTCAGGGACACCCGGGTGCAAACAACATGACCAGGTGACTGTGCTTCCCAAACAGTTGCACTGCACATGAGCAACCATTGCTGCAAACCAGAACAAGAAAATCACACAACACAAATCAACACAGCACACAGACAACATCACACTCAGGAAGGGTAGCAGTACCTCAGCAAAAACACATGCAGCTAACCCAACACCCATGATGAACAACTCAGGGACACCCGGGTGCAAACAACATGACCAGGTGACTGTGCTTCCCAAACAGTTGCACTGCACATGAGCAACCATTGCTGAAAACCAGAACAAGAAAATCACACAAAACTAACTGGGAAACTGTCCTGAGTGGCACATTTGTCATGTGCACAGATCAGCACCACAAAGCATAGTGTAGCAAATGAAGTGGTGGAGAGGCTTACACATTGGCAACCCAAGGGGTAGGTGACATGAGATTGAAGTGGTTTGTACGTCAGTAGTGGATAGGTCAGAAGTGTACTGGACAACAAACAAATGGAGGAGTCACTCCCAATGGGTAGGCATCAGAAGCACAGATAGGGGATGGTATGACTCCACATCCCACATACCATACTGGAGTCAAAAAATGGCTCAAGTTACAGCAATGCATGAGAAAACTCACCAACAATGTGGCTGAGCAGGTCCGCACAGTAAACACAAACAGTAACAAGACACATGGCTGATCAACAAAACACAACACAGACTTGACAGTCACACACTCTGCATACTCACAACTGGCAGCAACAACAAGTAGGTGTTCCCCCAGGAGTGCAAGGACACACCAACACACTGCACAGTGCACAACGTACAACTCCTACATGTGCCCACAATCATATGCCCATGGAAGACAATTCAAACAAACAAACAGACACCAAGCTCCTGGATCTTACATGTGTGCAATTGGCATTGCAGGGGCACACACGCATGAACACTACTAACAAAGTTACCCCTTCACACTTCATGGCCTTTTCAGTTCACACATTCAAATGTACCCAAGTGACTAGGTTGACAGGCCATCACAAGATGACCATACATCAACACTGCTGTTCACACATCAAGAAAGATCACACAGACATGATGGACACTAGCCAGCCTGCCTGTAATCCTGTGGATAGAATTCCCCTCTGTGCTGGTAGTTCATCTTAACATGCCATGTGTACAATTTAGCAAACCTGACCATAAAATGATTAGGATAACAGTAGATCATCACAAACAACCATCATTGCACCCCCAAGCCTCAGAGTCAAGAAGAACTGACGTGCCTTTCACCTCTGGTGAACTCTGAATAAGTAAAATAAGCAACTGGCAATGTCAAAATGGCATACAGAGCATGTGTCACATGAAACCATACCCATACAGAAAAGTTGTTGATTAAGCAAGGACACTGACAAAGCAGACAACAGGAGTAACTGTCTTTATTACAGATTACCTACATAGGCATCAAAAGTAGACCACAGCAAGGCCAGTGGCCAGTCCATAGTTTAAAGTAGGCACATGTGTGCATGAGAACCTGCACATGGAATGGGCATCCTAAGTGATAAACAGCAAGGCCATTGGCCAGTACAAAGTAGAACAAAGTATACATGTGCATGAGAAACTGCACAGGGAATGATCATCCTAGGTGATAAACAGCAAGGCCAGTGGCCAATACAAAGTGCAAAGTAGGCACATGAGAACATGCACAGGGTAATGGGCATCCTAAATGGTAAACAGCAAGGTCATTGGCCAGTACAAAGTAGAACAAAGTACATGTGTGCATGAGAAACTGCACAGGGAATGGACATCCAGAGTAACCAACAGCAAGGCCAGTAGCCAGTACAAAGTATAAAGTCGGCACATGTGTGCCTGAGAAACTGCACAGGGAATGGGCATCCTAAGTGATGAACAGCAAGGCCATTGGCCTTTACAAAGTACAAAGTAGGTACATGAGAACCTGCAAAGGGAATGGGCATCCTAAGTGAAAAACAGCAAGGCCAGTGGCCAGTCCATAGTTCAAAGTAAAGCAATGGTAACGGTTATACAGGGGCGCACAGCGTGTATAAGCAGTCTGTTGAGAAAGTCAGGATGGTGCTCAAGGTGGGCAAGAGTCCGTTACCAAGACCCTTATGTATAGCCAACAGGCTAAAACCAATCCACAATACCACCAAGCACTCTAATATTGCTTCAAAGTCCACAAAAGTAAAGTTGATCTCCGTGTATTTCACTTCTTCTTTATTGCTTCATAAACTTGCCACAGTAGTTCATAAACACAGCCAACACGTGTTTCGTCAGTCAGTATGTGACAATTGACTTCTTCAGGGCTGTAACATATGCAATAACCAATATTAAGTCTTGACTTAAAATTACCTAGACAACAGTACAATCACTAAATTAATTGACTATTCTCAAAAGTCACCGAATAGCTAGTGATATAGGTAATAGTAAAGCAGAAATAGATACCCAATACCAAGAGTAAAACAAAAATCTCCCAAGTGTGACAGAACAAGTTGCCAGGTCGGCAATACCAAAGTATTAATCCCAAAGTAAAAGAATGACGTCTCAGACAAAAGACATACCACTGTCTCTTTTGTTCTCTGTATGTCAAAATTTCAAATCTATGGGAAAATTAATTATAACTGTAAGCAACCCTAACAATATCCCTTCCTCCAGGTCTAATGTACAATATAAATAAGCGACTAAAACTCACCAACAAAATAATCAGATACCTCATATAATTCTCTTCCTTTCCACAGTAGCGTATAGCTAAATAATCCCTTTATATGCAAAAGTAACGTGTAACTCGGCAGCTTGAATGTAGTTCAGCAGGTTGCTAAAAGTAAAATAATAAAACTATAAGTATCCAAACTGTTACCTAATGAGTCCTATTACACGCATAAAGTTAGCAGACCGATATCTTACCTGTCCGTTGTTATTCACCCGGTCTGGTAACATGTATTAAAGATATGCGCAGTCCAAATCTGTAAGTAACAAGGTAAAACCCTTTTCACAAACACGGTACCAGCAGCCAAACCGTACATACTTATAAAAGCATAACATTCATATTCTCACTACACAATTCAACGCTTACCGCTTATCAGCATGGACCCGTCCTCTGTAATTCCGGCGTACTGCACACGCGCCATCTTTGAATGGCTTTAAGTAGCAGACAGTATCGCGCGCCATGTTTGACTGACCAAACCTTCACTCACAATTAGTTAATCCAAAAATAAAAATACTCACAAGTAAATACCTAGTTTGCTACCAAAACACACTATAGCACAAGTGTGACCATCGTCAATCCTGAAACTCTGTTAAACTCTTATTCAATCTCATAAGTCCGTTATCTAGTAAATAATGATATACTCAAACATCATATTAAAAGTGGCTGATCGGCGAAATTTCGCACGCCATGTTTGAATGTCCGGAACCTACGTTTGTGAATATTACGTCTCAAAGCACAAGCTACCCGCAAACGAACTGCTTTCCCATTGCCAAATCAAACTAGAGCACCAAAGTTAGCCATCATAAGTCAACCGTTACTCTAGCAACTGTTCGCTCTCACAAGTCCTTTAACCATGTCTATATCTCCATAAATCTGACATCTTCCAGTATTGGTATATCACGGTTGACAGTTCAAAACTAACATAAATCACATCTAACATCATTACGATGTATCCAAACAAACAAATAACATGCCTGAAAATACGGAACATTGCGGGAACGATAATAAAACAAAAAAGTAAATAAAGAGCGTAACGCTCGAAAAAGCTGAGATATACAAACCTTAGAAAGGAAAACCAAGGTCGGAAGGGGGAATACAGTGTAAAAGGAGAAAAATATAATAAACAAACAGATAAACATCTGATAATGTAAAAATCCTGGACAACTTACAGATTACAGTATACAAATAGCGTCCCATCTGATCCCCACAATGGATACCATTCTTGTATTATTTTTAACAGTCATGTCCCAAAAAATATTCAAATTTGTGATCAACATTTAAACCTCGCTCCACAGCTTTAAGCTTAGTAAGCCACATCACCTCTCTACGTCGCAATTGCAGTTGTCTATTACCACCCCTGGGATCACGTTTAACATGGTCAATCCCATGGTAGACAAATTTGTGTTTTTCCTTTTCATGGAAATTCCTAACCATATGAGAGGCGACAGGATAACGAGTATCTCCTGTTTTTAGAGCTCTGAAGTGCTCAACCATCCGCTCTCTAAGTTTCCTAATCGTACTGCCAACATATATTTGTTTACAGGAACATAAAATAACATACACTACATAAGTAGTATCACAGTTTATAAACATCTCTATGTGGTAGTCACCAGTACCATTATAATTAAATGTTTTAACTCTCGTCATGGCCCATCTGCACGAACTACATCTGCCACATTTATAAAAAACCTTTTGTTTCAGTGAGCCAGTTAGGCTCCATATTTTTAGTAGGGTAACTAGGGCTGATGCAGTTGGACAGTGTCCGACCCTTTCTAAAGGTTAATCCAGGTCTATCTCCAATAAAGGGAAGTAAGTCCTTATCCATCTTTAATAGATGCCAGTGCTTATTCATGATATTGTACAACTGAGCACTCTCAATGCTATAATTAGTAATGAAGCGAATCTTAGTATCTTTAGTTGTCATCTCACATGTTTTCTTGTCCAAAGTCTTAGATCTCTCAGTTTATTAACTCTCACTATAGCATCATCAATTACCTTTCTCTGGTAACCACGTTTCAAGAACCTCCGTGACAAATCTGTAAGGTTAAGCTGAAACTCATTTTCATCAGAACAGTTACGTCTGGCCCTCACCATCTCACCCTACGGTATAGCATTTACTTGCGTCACAGGATAGCAACTCTGGGCATGTAACACAGCATTACAACTGGTAGGTTTACGGTACATGCGACTACACAGTTTGCCTTCTTTCACGTACAACTCAATATCTAAGAACGTGATGCTGTTCTTGTCATAATTAGTAGTGAATTCCAAATTCAGCCTGTTGTCATTCAAATAGTCAAAAAAGCCTTTGAGCTCATCAATTGGGCCCGTCCATATCAACAGGCAATCGTCTATATAGCGCCCCCAATAATAAATATACTGCATCCATTTTTTACCTGACGGGCCCCAGATCCTCTCCGCCTCGAACCATCCCATAAAGAGGTTCGCAAAGGACGGAGCGAATCTGGAACCCATCGCAGTTCCAAGGCGCTGCCTATACCATTTGCCATAAAATAAAAAAACATTATTTTGTAAGACCAATCTTGTCATCGAGGGACTAATAGAGAGGAGGCAGCGCCCATGGCATGCTCACCTGAAAATACGTTGAAAGCTAGAGTTATATCTTCGGTAGCTCCTATGGCGGGGGTGTCAGCCGAAACCCTTGTGCGGTATTCTTAGGCAGGAAAATCAGTAGGGATGGTAGGGCAAGCGCCAATTCATGACCTGTTTGGTATACGCCAAGGAAGGAGGTACCAACAGATGTACGTGCCTTATGCAGTGAATGCAAACCTTCTTCACCAGCCGGTGGAGAGATTAGGGGTATGTGCCGCCGTAGCGATCACCTTGGGAGGTAAATGATACCGCTGTTGAGCTCGTGAGCCCGCTGGAGAAAAACATTATGATAGGCTCTAAGCCTGTACTTGTTGCAGCCACCTATATTCCATGTTGAATGGTTAATGTCAACCATGCTGTTGCGATGGTCATGCAAGTGGTGAGGCAAAATTACGAGGTGTGCTTTTTATCAAGATTGGCACAAAGGGAGATATTTATAGGCATGCATATCGGGTTACGCACAAGGTTCGAAACACTAGTCAACCGGACGTCAAGCTGTTAAACTGTCATTGCGGGAAAACAGCCGCATGTAGCCCCCAGTGATGTTAGCATGCTCATGTAAACGAGACCGGTGAAAATAACTATAGAAGGTTAGATGTGCTAAATTAAAAGGATGGAGATAATGTCAGCGCGGAATAACGAATGGCCACGTGTAGCCGAGAGTGATGTTAGCGTGCTTATATAAACAAAGTCAGCGAGATTGGTAAATTTCTTTAAAACGTGAGGCGTGCTTTTATTAAAAGGAAGGAATTCTCACATGGGGAGATAATTTCAGCGCGGGATAGTAAACATCTGCGTGTAGCCGAGAGTGATGTTAGCGTGCTTATATAAACAAGGGCAATGAGATTGGTAAATTACTTTGAAATGAGAGGTGTGCTTATATTAAAACAGAATTCTCACATGGGGAGAAAATCATGGGCATGCAATCTGGGTGGTGAATGTGCCCAAAGGGAGTAGCACATAACATTAGAAAAACTTCAAGGCATGACGGCCAGCTGCAAAGCCCACAGCACGTCCTTTTAAATGCGGATTTGTGAAAAAGCCCCATATCGCCGCCAGTGATGAGAGCGTGCTCGTATATACGGTGAAGAAATGCTGATAAAAGTGATTACTCTAAGAGGGGAGCGGGGGCCTAACCTGACTAGGTGTGCAGGCGAACTTACTTGAGTAAGTATAGTTCAAAGTAGGTACATGTGTGCATGAGGACCTGCACAGTAAATGAGTGACACCATACACTACAATGAGAAGCATCACAGCCAGGGGTATAACAAAGGGCAGTGCAGGCACCGCTGTGGGAGAGATATGTGTGGGAGGGGGACTTAGCCTCAGACTTGGCTGTCAGTCAGACTGGGAGGTGGCTGATTGTCAGGGCCGGTTGGAGTACTGGACCTGGGAGAGAGACGACCAGCTGAGGTAGAGGCATCAGTGGTTTTGGAGCCAGAGGGCTACTTGGACCGGGTGGTGTGGTGGTACGTGGCAGCAGAGACATGCTGTCCTGAGACACAGTGTAGGAGAGTGAATGTGGAGGGGTACCTTTTCACTTCTTGGGGTTTCGATAGGGAATCACTGTGTTGGGAGGAGTGGGAAGTGGGGCGGGCACAACAGACTCATTCTGCACCACAGGTGCATCAAGTGCAGGTGGTGGCCATCCCTCTGGGGATCTGTCGGTTCGGTAGGTATGCTTGGTCTAGCCTTGCCTTTTCCCCTTCCTCCCCTGTTGGCCAGGTGAACCCCCAACAGTGACCTCTTTTCTCAGATTCACAGGAGTGTGGGTAAGAGTTGATGTTGTGGGTGAATCTGCCTTAGAGGGCTTTTTCTGTGGATTCTTAGCAGGCACCAGCTTAACAGCAGGCACTGCAACTGTCTGCCTGTCTTTGAGGGACACTTTTAGGATGGGAGTGTCCTTGGTTGGGGCTGATTTTGAGGCATGTGAGCCTGTGAGCCTAAGGCCTGCTTCTTGGCTTGATGTCCCTGAGGGTCACCTGAAGGGCGTTTGCCTTTGCGCTCCTGTGTCACTTTAGTTTGTTTGGAGGATGGTGTCTGTGCTCTGGCCTACTTGGGGTGCTTCTGTTGTGTGCTACATGTGGTGTACCTGGAACCTGTGGGAGGGGGTGTGAGGTCACTCTCGTCAGATGTAGACACTGGCAGGTGTGTGGCCAAAGGGACTGGAGCTGAACTCTGAGACTGTGACAGCTAAATGGCTGCCATCACTGTGAAGGACAAAGAATGGACAGTCCTGTGTAGCCCACCCACATCTCAATGAATGCCTTCCATGAAGGCAACTACCTGTGCCAACTTCTTGTCATGGTGTTGGAAGGCATTCAAGAGAGTTGTCTGACCTACACACAGCTGGCGCAAAAGGTCAACCGCCTCAACACTGAGGGCAGCAGGAAGACAAGGGCAGCAGTGTCTTGGGGGAAGGACACTCTACCCTTCCTAGGGCCGCGGCCACGGGCAGCACTAGTAGAAGTAGTTGTGAGGGCGGGCACTGGACAATGTGTGGTGGAAGAGGAGGCAGATTTCCCACTCCCTGTGCCTGCCAACATTGAGGAGTCACTGCTGGCGTCAGATGACGTTGAGGTTGGTGTTTCTGGGTGTGATTCCTCAAGAACACTCCTGTTCCCCTCCGAGGCACTGGTCACATCAGTGAGCTTGTGTGTAGCAGTCATGCAAGATGCCTCACCACTGGTGTCCATCCCCTGTCCCTCTGTGCAGATGCTGCAAGAGACAGAGTCATATTTATTTATTTATTAAGCTTGTAGAGCGTGGTAGCTACCCAAAAAGGGTTTCCCGGCGCTTGACGGACACGTGCAAGTAATAGCTGATTTATACCGATAGACAGCTACTGGTTAAGTAGTCGGGTCTTAAGGGATCTGCTGAAGTGTGTGTAGATGGTTTCTTTGTGGGTGTCGGGGGGGACAGAGTTCCATAGTGATGGACCGAGGTAGGAAAAAGATCTCCCACCCATCCTGGAGAGTTTGACTCTGGGTACAGTGAAAGTTCCATGATTTGTAGACCGTAGATGGTGAGTGGGAGTATAGAAACGGACAAGGGGTTGCAAGTTGTTGGACTTGGCCCTTCTGACAGATTCACCCCTAAACTTTTACTTTGAATTGTGACCTGGTGTTAGTTGTTTGTGGCTTCTGCGCACTTTAACACTGTGTCCCAGTGTAAAGTTTGTCCGCACTCTGAGTGCGTGTGGTGAGATTGACCTGCCTTCCCATAGGAATGCATGGGGAATGTGTGTGTCCATGGTAGTTCCTGATGCGTGGGGAGTGCAGGCTCGAGTTTGATTTGTGCAGACTCTTGTGATTAAATGCTGCACGATGATGTGTGCAGCATTAATGTGTCTTTTGTGGAAGTGACACTTCTAGAAGTTGGCATGTCAGTGTAATAAAGGTGAAATGACTTTCTAGCTTGTGATTGGATGGAGCTGGCTGGTGTGCCTGGCTCCAGGAGTCCGGATGTGTCTGCCCCAGTGGTGAGTGGAGAGATCTGCATATTGATGGCAGGGAGGAGTGCACCTGGGACCAGAATAGGGCTGGGCCTTTCCTACACAATGCTGGCTCCGCCCCCTGTGGTGCGTCTGATGTCCCTAGCCTGGCCAGTGAATGGGGAGAGGGGCTTAGCACAACAGAGTGCTCCCAAACCAGCTGTGACTGGTCTTCCCCCACCCTGCTGCCTCAGACAAAGGATTTATGTGTATAAAAAGGGGCTGTGACCCCATGTAAAATGTTCTTTCCTGATCCTAACTTGAGGGGGGCCTGCTGCTGCTGCTGGACACCAGGAGGACGGCCACTGGGGACTGCCTCCCTGCCTGGAGGGCCCTGTGAGCTGGCCCCTGGGCCCAGCTTTTGCCCCCCCTGACTTCCTAGGGACTTTGTTCCTGAACTTTGCCCTATCGCGCCTGCGAGCGCTTTATTTTTCCCTGCAGCCCCTGGGAGCGCGTGACTTACTCTAGGAGGCTGTCTGCAGCGTCGCCCTGCTGGGGAGAGAGAGGGATCCCCCCTTTTTCTTCATTTTCGGCACGGGTGCCCACCCGGCTTATTTGCCGTACTTTCTAAATTGTGGGCAGGAGCCCACCTTGCATTCCTGCTGCATTCTTGCTTAAATCCGAGCGGGTGCCCACCCCGCTTATTTTATTATATTGCGGGGGCCTACCCTGCTGTTGCGACCTTCCAGGGGACCCCACCGACGTGGGATCCCCCCACTGAGCCGAGAAGATAGCAGGAGCCCGCCCTGCATTGAAGCCGAGTCCCGGAGAAGGGGCGCTGCGCTGGCCGTGGTGACCCGGAAGTGAAACTGCCTGGGGCGGAGCTACGCGCCCTCCAAGCTGGCCGTCGCCGCGAGGGAGGAAGTGGTCGGTGAGAGGGAGTACGGGAGCCTACCCCGGTGCCGAAGGAGAGGTGCAGCCGCCAGCGAGGCTCCGGTGAGGGAGAGCCCCACCCGCTGCACCCGTGAAGCTGCTGAGGCTCCCGCAAGCAGTCGAGAGCTCCGGCAGACCGAAGAGATAGCCAGCATCCCCCGCCGCCTCCAGAGAGCAGACCGGTAAGGAGGGGTCTCTGGGTTGTTCTGGCTGGTTCCTTGAGCGGCCCCACTTGATAGCGGGTCGCTCCAACGTCAAGGGGCACATTTGGTTTTAGGGCTCACAAGTCCCCTGAGCGGGACTCCAACGTGGGGCATTTTGCATTCAGAGCCCCGTAGCTCCAACGCACAGCAGCATTTTAGTCGAGCCCATGAGGCTCCAAGGGGCATTTTGTTTTCTCGAGCCCACGAGGCTCCAGCGTTGTTGGACAACCCGTTATTTCGAGACTGAGAGGCCCTCCCAGTGTTGGCAGAATTTCTGTTCCGAGCCCACGAGGCTCCAACGGGGGGGGGGGGGGGAGCATTTTCTGATTTAGAGCCCGCAAGGCTCCCATGTGGTTTTGGGGCACTATTGTTTATTTGGAAGCACAGAGGAGGCTCAGAAGTGCTGGGCAGCTGTGGACCTGCGCATGGACACTGGTGCCCATGCGCAGGTCCACAGCTGCCCAGCACTTAGTGGG
The DNA here is from genome assembly GCF_964263255.1 of Lissotriton vulgaris. Classification (NCBI taxonomy): domain Eukaryota; kingdom Metazoa; phylum Chordata; class Amphibia; order Caudata; family Salamandridae; genus Lissotriton; species Lissotriton vulgaris. The sequence continues at coordinate 439,703 of NW_028255510.1, read as the reverse complement.
CAGCTGCTACGTTTAGGCCCCCAGGAACCCTTGCGCATTCTTCTTTGGCTGCCTGCGCAGCCCGCCCAGACATTCTGGACATTGGGCCTAAGAGCCCCTGAGAGGCCAAGTTGGCCTGGGATCAGTTATGTGATTTTTGGCACAAATGTGATTACCTGCCTACTGTGATTTCTGCATGATATGCCATACCTTTATTAAGCATGGGCGGAAAATCTGTTCCGCTCGCGGATTTTGCGGATTTTCGGTAAATTCGCAATCCGCGAGATTCACGAATTTCCCGCAAAATCCGCAAATTCACACGCAGCGGATATTTTTTTCTTGGTGATACAATTTTGCGGCGTGCGGCGTTCACTTACCGTCATTCAGCGTTTGCCGAGTTGTTTTTCTCTATATTTTGCGAGTGCTGCGCCATTTTGGATCTTGCTGCGGGATCCCGCGGGAGTTTGGCGATCGCGGTTACGTCATCGCGGCTTGCCACCTTGCACAGCGAGAGTTTGTCAACACGAGTACGCCGTGATCACGTATTGCGGGAGTTCGCAATTGCAAACACGTAGATGCGGCGGGCAGCAACAATCTCGCACTCGCGAAATTACAAAATTTGCAATTCTGCACAAGAAATCCACCAGCAAGCAGCATAAACCTTCTGGAAATGATGATTTTTGTCAGAATAACTCCTCAGGTTGACATTTGCCTGCACTTTTTTTTGTGGGGAGTCCATTTTTTGGGGGGGGGGGTGGGAGGAAGGAAGTGCCCCACAGTCTCCAACTTCCTGTTCCGGTCCAGCAGGCTCCTCCCAGTGCTTTCTTCATGTGCTGGTCACTTTCATTTGGATTCTTCACCTGGAAGGATTACTTTTTGTGGATGCTGCTGGATATTTGGATTTGAGGCCTTTTTGACTTTCTTTGGATCACTTTTGGATTAGAAATTTCACAAGTAAGTTTGTTTGGGGCATTACAGTTGCTGCAACTACAATTTTGGAATTTTCGATTTTTGGGCTGTTTTTTGGGGCCTTTTGCCCAGGGGTACTCAGTGGTGGGTGGACTGAGTCTTTCTGTGGGGTCTCTTTAATAAAAACATCATGGAGGGCCTGGATGGCCTGGGATTGTGCCGATTTTTCTGTGATTTTCGTTTATTTGGGCTGTTATTGTGGCCTTTTCACCAGGGGTAGTGAGTGGTGCATGGGCCTAGTCTTTCTGTGGGGTGTCTTGAATTTAAACATCATGGAGGGCCTGGATGGCATGGGATTGTGCTGATTTTTCTGTGTTTTTCGATTTTTTGGGGTGTTCATGGGGACAGGCCATGTTGGTGGGGGCCATTTTGAGTGCTGCTACAGGCAGGCCCTGGCCATGTGCTGGGAGGCAGGGGGCCGTTTTGAATGCAGGCAGTGTTCTTAGGTCTGCAACCATTTTGCCTAGCTTTCAACCTTTATGCCCAGGGGTAGTGAGTGGTGCATGGGCCTGGATGGCTTGGGATTGTGCTGATTTTTCTGTGATTTTCGTTTTTTTGGGCTGTTGTTGTGGCCTTTTCACCAGGGGTAGTGAGTGGTGCATGGGCCTAGTCTTTCTGTGGGGTGTCTTGAATTTAAACATCATGGAGGGCATGGATGGCATGGGATTGTTCTGTTTTTTCTGTGTTTTGGGGACAGGCCATGTGGGTGGGGGCCATTTAGAGTGCTGCTACAAGCAGGCCCTGGCAATGTGCTGGGAGGCAGACGGCCATTTTGAATGCAGGCAGTGTTCTTAGGTCTGCAACCATTTTGCCTAGCTTTCAACCTTCATGCCCAGGGGTAGTGAGTGGTGCATGGGCCTAGTCTTTCTGTGGGGTGTCTTGAATTTAAACATCATGGAGGGCCTGGATGGCTCGGGAATGTGCTGATTTTTCTGTGATTTTTGTTTTTTTGGGCTGTTGTTGTGGCCTTTTCACCAGGGGTAGTGAGTGGTGCATGGGCCTAGTCTTTCTGTGGGGTGTCTTGAATTTAAACATCATGGAGGGCATGGATGGCATAGGATTGTGTTGATTTTCTGTGTTTTTTGATTTTTTGGGGTGTTCATGGGGACAGGCCATGTGGGTGGGGGCCATTTTGAGTGCTGCTACAGGCAGGCCCTGGCCATGTGCTGGGAGGCAGGGGGCCATTTTGAATGCAGGCAGTGTTCTTAGGTCTGCAACCATTTTGCAAAGCTTTCAACCTTTATGCCCAAGGGTAGTGAGTGGTGCATGGGCCTAGTCTTTCTGTGGGGTGTCTTGAATTTAAACATCATGGAGGGCTTGGGATTGTGCTGATTTTTCTGTGATTTTTGTTTTTTTGGGCTGTTGTTGTGGCCTTTTCACCAGGGGTAGTGAGTGGTGCATGGGCCTCGTCTTTCGGTGGGGTGTCTTGAATTTAAACATCATGGAGGGCTTGGGATTGTGCTGATTTTTCTGTGATTTTCGTTTTTTTGGGCTGTTGTTGTGGCCTTTTGACCAGGGGTAGTGAGTGGTGCATGGGCCTAGTCTTTCTGTGAGGTGTCTTGAATTTAAACATCATGGATGGCATGGGATTGTGCTGATTGTTCTGTGTTTTTCGATTTTTTGGGGTGTATAACTAAACTAATGTTCCTCTGTCTTCCATTGCTTTTAGGTGCACAAGACTCAAGAGAACCACCAGTGCCAGGAAGAAGTCCTGCAGCGGTGTGTGTGCAGCATAACGTCACGCGACGTCACGTCTGGCCACAGACAACTCTGCAACTCGTGCAACTGCGGCCTGCTGTTCTCACCTCTGAAGAAGATGGCCCCCAAAAAAGTTCCCCTTAGCTCCTCTAGCAAGAAAGTTGCCAGTAAGGAGCAGAAGAAGCAAGTTACCAAGGAGACTGATGTGCCGCCCACCACATTTTTTGGGAGTAAAAAAAAAAGTATGCCTGCAGCAGCAGCGGGATCTGCTGGGGACCAAGCTGGGAGCAGCACCCCCGCTCCATTGGGCTCAGTGCCACCACCACCACCAAGCCAACTGAAGTCCAAGCCCTTGAGTGCTGCAGAGGCACTTAGTCTAGTTGTTCAATCACCATCGACCAGTGATGTTGGCTCATCGCAAGAAAGTAGCAGCAATGTCCCTCAATCAACACAGGTTGTTGTAACTCATCTGACGAGTGTTGAACAACCACAGCCGCAACAACAACCACATGTGCAAGTACAAGCCCAAGTACTTGTGGAAGGAGAGGCAGCGCAAGGAGATGCGCAAGCAGAGGTGCATGGAGGGTCACAAGTGCCCACAATAGTTGTTCCTCCAGAAGTAGGGGCACATCAGGAAATCGACAATCAAGCCGAGGTATCATTTGAGGAAGCCACTCCTCCTGATCATTCATTGTCTTCTTCATCCCTAGCAAGGAAAAGATCAAGGGTGGTGTCTACATCTTCTTCAAGCACACCTCCTTCTGATGATACGGATCAAAATTGGGAACCAGCACCACTGCCGTCTGAGAGTGAGGCGCACCATGATCTGACAAAGGTAGTTAAGCGTAAAAGGAAGCTCGTCTAAAGTCTCATAGTTATGGAGTGTTATGAGGCTCAACAAGAATTGGCGGATACTGCTGCTGATGAAGACTCTCACGACGACGACCCAGTCATCATAAAGGTCACTGCAGCCCCAGCGGGCATGCAGCAAACAGACATTTTGACCCTAGCCCGAGAAGCTGCTGAGCGTGATGATGTTGTCAACGAGGAGGCAATGGAAACACCACAATCATTGGAGTTAACTAGTACACCAACACGTACCGCTTCCATTTTCTTCCTCGCCAGAAGGGACCTCCATCCACCTCGACCTCAATTAGTGGTGGTGAAAGTGCACAACGTAGTAAAGTTCAGCAATCCACATCCTCCACTGCATCTGGCATTAGAAGCATGACCGCCGCCTCCTCCAGCCCCCACAGACATGTCAAGTCCGCAGTTTGGGACTTCTTTAGTGTTTGTCCAAAAAAGGAAAACTTCGCCATTTGTAGCATTTGTAAGCTTGCAGTTAGTCGTGGTAAGTTTGGTACCAACTATGGTACCGGAGGCCAGAGAGGTCATCTTAAGAGACAGCACGCTGTCCAATGGTTTGCCCACCTAAAGGAGATCAAGGAAGCCCGAATTGCAAGTCAAGAAAACGTTGATGTTTCATCTGATGATGACGAGGAGGAAGAAGACATGTCAAACACTTCACTTACACCCAGTACCCCTGTCAGCAGCACACCCCATGTGAGCCACACTAAGAGTGTGGGAGAGAGTGAGACACCAATGCGAAAAAGTTCATCAGCGAGCGTAACTGGGTCGAAGAAGTCATCATCATCATCATCCCGTAAATCCTTGGTCCAGGGCAACATTAGAACCATGTTGTTTACAGAAGCGCCATATGAACGCAACCACCCACTGACGCGTCCGTATAACATTAAGCTGGCTAAAATGCTAGCTCTAGACCTTCTCCCTTTTTCTTTTGTAGAAGGGATTGGTTTTCTAGAATTAGTGCAGCGCTCTGCCCTAAATGGAAGGTTCCTAGCCGGTTCTATTTTGCCAGAGTTGCGGTTCCAGCACTACATGAAGAAGATGTGCTGGAGGTGATTGGGGCAGCTTTGCAGAAGAGTGCTGTTCACACTATACATCTGACAACAGACATGTGGACCAGTGGCGCAGGCGCTGATTACATGTGCATCACTGCACACTGGGTCTCTTTTTCAGGGGTTAAAGCAAAGCTAAACGCAGGTGTTGATGCGGACCAAGTTTTTAAAGCTGCTCGGAAACATGCAACACTAGCCATGTTTGGCTTGGAGAAAAGTCACACAGCAGAAAACATTTTGAATGAGTTTAACACAAAGGTCTTTCACTGGCTGTCCCCAAAAAAACGCCAGATTGGTTATGTTTCCACGGATAATGGCGCCAATGTAGTTAAGGCTATGGAGCTGGGTCAATATTTCAGAGTGCCGTGTTTGGCGCACTGTATAATCCTGGTTGTTAAAAAATTCTTGAGTGATGAAGACAGTCCAGCGTGCGAGTTAGTGGCCACCTGCCGAAGAATGTGCCACCATTTCAGCCATTCTTTTAAGGCCCGGAAGCATCTGAGGAGCCTGCTGCATGAACGTCGAATGCCAGTGAAAACACTCATCCAGGAGGTGGCAACACGTTGGAACTCAACCTTCTACATGCTTGAGCGTCTGTAGGAGCAGTATACGGTACTCGATCACTATTTCTTAACACTGGGTACAGCTAAGAAGGACCTGAGGCTAGATGCGGCGCAATGGAACCTAGTTAAAAGCCTGACAGACATGCTTCGTCCTTTTGAGGTCTTCACGCGTGCAGTCAGCAAGGAGGACTGTAATTTGGGAAAAGCTATCCCATTGTTGCGCATGCTGGAGCACCAACTGGAGGCGGTGTCTTCTATGTTTCAAAAAGATGAAAAAAAGCAAGACGCTTTTGTTTTGGCGGAGAAATTATTAGAGCGCCTACGTGGTGATGAAGGTCTTGAAATGATCCACTCAGAACAGCATTACATTTGTGCTACTATTCTGGATCCACGCTACAAAAAGGCGCTGACAGGCCGAGCATTCTTTCCTTTTGATGATGAAAATGTTACAAAGTACAAACGTTGGCTAGCCTTGTCAGCCAAGAGGTTTGAAAGAGAACGGCAGCAAATTTAAGGAAAAGGCAGTACATCAGCATCAGCAGGGCATCCCCAGTCAAAAGAATCCACTTCTGCACCTGTGGCTGTGGCACAAGTGACCTCTCAGCCGTTAAAGACACCGGCAACCGGATCATCTGCACCAGACACAACAGTAACATTGGATGCAGAAGAGGATTTGCTAACTCGGCTTGGGTTTGGTTCTCAAAAGGTCACAGCAAAAAGTAAGCAAAGTGGAGGAACCTTGGAGGACCTTGAGTCGATGGTGCAGGACTATCTGAATGACTCAACAGAGGTCTATGTTAATGCTGACCCATTGGCGTATTGGCATGGGAAAAAAGAATTGTGGGCACAGCTCTCCAACCTGGCTATAAACTACTTGTCTTGCCCACTCGCAAGTGTGTCTTCTGAACGTGTTTTCAGTGCTGCTGGTGGCATTGTAACTTCCAAACGGAGCCGCCTCTCGGCCAAAAAAGTGGAGAGGTTAACAATGATCAAGATGAATCAGCACCTCATACCACCAGATTACAAAGTACGAGAAAGCACGCCGGCTGAAGACGAGGAGGACAGCAACGTAGATGAGGGAATTTATTCTCTGTTAGGTGACACTGACCTAATCCTGCCTGAATTTGCAGAGTATGATGACAAACCCTTATTCTTATTCCCTGACACCGAGCCCTGAAAATGAGACAATGAATCAATAACTTTCTTTTTCGTCCTTATTCACTTTTATTCCTGTGTGTCTATCTTTCTTTGTTTTGCACAGTTAATATAATTCAAACTTTAATCACCTAATCACAAAAACAAGCCCATTAGCAGAACTGTCTTCACTTGTTTGCTTATTGATTTGAAGGTGCCGCAGTCTGCATTCCTCAGGTTCACAAGTTCACAAGAACATGCTCCTCTATCCTCCTCTTCCAGACTCCTATTTCCCTCAAAGCAGAGGGCTGGATTACGCCCAATGAAGAAAGACTCTGCACTTGTGGGGGTGTTCTACTTCTTTGCGGGTGAGTTGATGGCTCTGGGGCCATTGCAGGGAAGCTCTAATACTGGATAAAAGTGGTTTGGACCAAATCGGAGGCGAACATTTTTTTGCGTTTTTCCTGACTTGCTTGCCTTTGAGGTGCTCTTTGGGGGGGGTCCGGGTGTTTGTCGGTGAGTTTTGGGGTCTGGGAGCACTGCTGGGACAGTCTAATTTTGATTGCATTTGCTTTTCTGGAAATCCGTGGTGGAAAACGGGAGTTATGACCTAGCTACACAGCGCGTTTGGACCGAAGGCCGATAAATATTGTAAGTATGAGATTTTCCTTTTTGGCTGTTTGGGGATGTTGTGCTTTTTTGCGGGTGAGTTGGCGGGTCTTGGGGCATTCCTGGGAAGGTCTAATACCGGATAGAAGTGGTTTGGACAAAATCCATGCGGAATTTTTTTTGCTATTTCTGACATTTTGCTCAATGTAGCGTGTACGGGGGCCTGTTTGGGGGGCTTCCTGGTGTTTGTGGGTGGGTTTCGGGGTCTGGGAGCAGTGCTGGCTATGGATACTTTAGATTGCAAGAGGTTTGAAGCAAATCCATGGTGGCAGAGGGGAGTTAGGGCCTAGCTGCAGAGGGCACGCGGAGTGATTTTGGAAATTGCCAAGAAAATGACTAAGTCCCCATTTTTGTACTTTTGCTTTTTGGCTGTTTGGGGGTCTTCTACTAGTTTTCGCCTGGGTTGACGGCTCTGGAGCCATTGCTGGGAAGCTCTAATACCAGATAAACGTGGTTGGGACCAAATCGGAGGCAAAAATATTTTTGAGTTTTTGCTGACATGCTTGCCTTTGAGGTGCTCTTTGGGGGGGTTCCGGGTGTTTGTGGGTGAGTTTTGGGGTCTGGGAGCACTGCTGGGACAGTCTAATCTTGATTGCATTTGCTTTTCAGGAAATCCGTGGTGGAAAACGGGAGTTATGACCTAGCTGCACAGCGCGTTTGGACCGAAGGCCGATAAATATTGTAAGTATGAGGTTTTCCTTTTTGGCTTTTTGGGGGTGTTGTGTTTATTGCGGGTGGGTTGGCGGGTCTTGGGGCATTCCTGGGAAGGTCTAATACCGGATAGAAGTGGTTTGGACAAAATCCATGCAGAATTTCTTTTTGCTATTTCTGACATTTTGCTCAATGTAGCGTTTTCGGGGGCCTGTTTGGGGGGCTTCCTGGTGTTTGTGGGTGGGTTTCGGGGTCTGGGACCACTGCTGGCTATGGATACTTTAGATTGCAAGAGGTTTGAAGCAAATCCATGGTGGCAGAGTGGAGTTAGGGCCTAGCTGCAGAGCGCGCCCTGAGTGATTTTGGAAATTGCCAAGAAAATGACTGTCCCCATTTTTGTACTTTTGCTTTTTGGCTGTTTGGGGGTCTTCTACTAGTTTTTGCCTGGGCTGACGGCTCTGGGGCCATTGCTGGGAAGCTCTAATACCGGATAAAAGGTGTTTGGACCAAATCGGAGGCGAAAATCTTTTTGCGTTTTTGCTGACATGCTTGCCTTTGAGGTGCTCTTTGGGGGGTTCGGGTGTTTGTGGGTGAGTTTTGGGGTCTGGGAGCACTGCTGGGACAGTCTAATCTTGATTGCATTTGCTTTTCAGGATATCCGTGGTGGAAAACGGGAGTTATGACCTAGCTGCACAGCGCGTTTGGACCGAAGGCCGATAAATATTGTAAGTATGAGATTTTCCTTTTTGGCTGTTTGGGGGTGTTGTGCTTTTTTGAGGGTGGGTTGGCGGGTCTTGGGGCATTCCTGGGAAGGTCTAATACCGGATAGAAGTGGTTTGGATAAAATCCATAAGGAAAAGCCTTTTGGCACTTTTTGTAACTTAGAGTTCGTTAGGGTTAGCCCTAGCAGCAGGATTGCATGTGTTTCGGGGTGTTCTAGATTTTTGCAACTGAGTTCTGGGGTCTTAGAGCACTCGTGGGAATGTGTAATTTTGGTTGCAAGTGATTTGAAGAAAATCCATGGTGGGAAAGGGGGGATTTGGAATAGTTAAATTAAGCCTTTGCCACTATTCTTAACTTAGGGCTCGTTACGGTTAGCAGTATTTGTATTGCAAGTGTTTGGGTGGGGGGGGGTTTGCGAGTCTTGGAGCGATGCTGGGTATGGATACTTTTGCTTGCTTGCAAGTGGTTTGAATACAATCCACGGTGGGTAAGGGGGTATTTGGGCCTAATTTTACTTTCAAAGTACGTTTTGTCACCAGTTTTCTACTAGGCCTCGTTTTTTGAGATCTGATTGGGGGTCTTCTACATTTTTGCGACTGGCTTTAGTAAGGGTCTGGGTGGGAGCACTGCTGGGAAGGTCTAATTTTGTTCTAAAACACAGTTTACAGTACACCTAGCTTGAGGGGAAAGATCCGCTAAATTAATTTGCCCATACTTATTTATCTTTCAAAAGGAGACTCAGACAGAGTACGCACTTTCAAAAATATTGTACTGTCTATTAGGAAACTCAAAGTGTGACTTTTTGCACTACACAGCGTACATAGCTTATATTTATTTATCAGTGGTGTTCTAATATCACTTCCTGTTTTTCCGTCAATAATTAGTACAGGCCGGGTTTCAGTCTGTGCAATGGGAAAAAAAGGATGGACTCAGGCTTCACATTAGCGAGCCGCAATTCAGCATCCGCCAGGCAGGCAGTGGACAGGGTGTCTTCTGGTCACCAACATTGATGGACGAAGCGTCAGCTGGAATGGAGGAGTGCCGCTAACAAGAGGAATTGTTTGATGCGTGCAACTTACTTACCAAATTCAACAGGACAACTACAACAACATACAGATACAGTATCCATTGTTTTCTTCTATGAGTGTGACTGCATTTCTTGGATCTCTCGCTGCTTCTAAATTGATCCCTACAGCCATTCTATAGGTTTTACTTCGGCTATTTTTTAAACCTAATTTAATGTAAGAAGTGTTTCTCTGAGTGCAGAGATAGGCAAGTGAAAACGCTGCAGCCCTGTACTGTCGCATTCTGTCATTCATGGTTGTCGAAAGTACTACTTACTTTTCAGTAACAATGCATGCAGTAGTGCATGCACTTCCTTTATGTCACGTAAAAGATTTATGGTAAGCTTTGTACCCAAAGATTTCTTTATCTTCAATTATTGTTTGTCCATGCTGTGCTTTTTTTTTCTTCTCTCAACAAAACCTACCCAAAAAGAAACCCCCATTCCCATCCATTTTCCAAACCCTAACCCTCTTCCCTCTTGCTGTGTGGTTTTGATTGATGTGTGACTAAATGACACCAATAATTCCACACACTTGCTGGGGAGGATAAGGTCATAGCAACAGGCTGGTGAAGGAATCCGAGGATATATTCTAGACTTACTCCGCTTCAGTACAATTTCTTGTAGTAGTTGCCACTGTCAAAGAAATTCAACGCAAGTACTAGTTATACTTTCAATACTTTACCATTTGTTAGGCTACATTGTGGCACTGTTCTAGTGTACTGTCACCTGCTATAGTCTCTATTGTACCGTTGTAATGCTACAGTAAGGACAAACCAGGTTTCATTTTCTTTTTTTCCATAGGCATGCAGCTGCCACTGTGTCACACCACTAGTACCACCGCAATGAGGACATTTCATCCGCCCAGGATTGCCAACCTTAATCGCCATTTCCTGTGGAGCCAGCCCTGGGCCTAGCCCTACTTTCAAAAACAAATTACAGGTAAGATAAGCGTTTGGTGGGAGGTAGTATTATAATGGAGTATTAGGAGAGACGAGAGATTGACAGTAGTACTACTAAAGTCCTACCACTCTTGAATTCAGTTACTCTGTGAGAGGCACTTAGTGTTGAAAACATTTAGCCATTTACACTTAAAGGAAGAAAATGACACAGACTTAAGTTTCAGGAACACAAACTTTCTGTTAAACCCCCACCCACCAGACTCAAAAGCAGTAAAAAACAGGTATGCTCAGATAAAGTTTCAAAAAGTATATTTTTGTAGCCGTAACAAAATAATCTCCCGCAAGACCCTCCCTAACCCCAACGATTGTCCTTCAAAAGTCCCAAAAACAACCCAACTCCCAATTCCCACCCCCCAAAAGTCTCTAAAAAAGGGGCAAGGGACACTACGGCAGGCTGCTATTCACTTTTGCGGCCAGGGCATCATACTCCTTGCGGAGGGTGGCATAGTCGGAGCGGAGCCCCTCCACCAAGGTCTTATACGTTAGGAACTCCTGCTCCAGGTAGGAAACTCTGAGGCATAAGCGGTGCTGGCGTGCCTTATGACTCCTGTGGGGGGCAGCTGCTGTCTTTGCTGCTCGGCGGTGGCGGTTGGCTTTGGTAGCCCGGCTCCGTACCGCTGGAGCACTGCGCTGGCTGGCAGCCCGTGGGGGCCCGGAGGAGGATGCAGCTGTCCCAGTGGATGTTGTACCGGTAAACGGCATGTCCTCCTCCTTCAGGGCCACCAACCGCCAATATTCGGCAACAGTGGCATCCAGCCTCCGTTGCCGGGCCATTCGAGCGAGCTCCTTCCTTGATGGTCTGTTTGATTTGGAAGGAGCAAATATATGAAGAAAGAAAGACATAGTCTGTAACCAATGCTCCTTAAGATTAACACAAAATGATTGAGCAGAAAGTTGTGTCACAGTACAAGTAGTAAATTCAAAGCACAGTACATAACTATTGAGGACAGTATCTATCTAACCTCCCACTTCTTCATCCTTGCTCTAACATTAGTGGCAGTTTAAGGAACAAATTCTACGAGCACTATGGACTTCCATTGCAGTCGACTATGACAGTACACCAGTCTTATTCTTCTTCTTCTCTCTTGTTTAGGAAAATGGTACGTTATCTTATGCAAGCCGGCATAATGCCAGCGCAGTGAACTTGCACCCGAGAAAAACAGACGCACACCATGATGAGTGAGACAGACTTGCGTTACTGTACCAGTCCAGTACATGCAGGTGGTGAAGCTGTTACTTTTCTATTACGGGTGGCACTGAGAATACTCTGTTAAAAGGGCTACTGCATAATTAATTTAGCTGTCACCCTACAGTGCAAATGAGTACTAGAAAAGGAAAATGAAGAAGCTAAATAATCTGATTATCTATCACTTCACATGGGATGTATTTGATTACATATGGGATGACTTTAGGTGCTTTGCTTATTATTGAGTGAACAGTGATACACCCACACATAAATGACTTACTACTACTAAACTAAAGTTATTAAGAGAGGTAGGGAGTGTCCACCGTAAGAACGAGATATATGCTGTGCTTGCAGTTGCAATACAAACTACTGCTACTATTCATGGTAGTATTTGGACAAAATTACAACTTCTTTTCCTTGCCTTTCATACACTGGAACGGAAGTGCGGGTGCGGTGTTACATGCTCTTCAAAGTAACACTCTCTAGATACACATATGCTATCTAAGAGTATATGCTATCAAAGAGTCAGATAGTACCATGATCCAGGCATCCATCCATTCAAAGTATATGCACACATACAGTTTCTGTTTCACCCACCCAGGCTGTTCTCCTTTCACCCATCCTCGCTTCATCATTCACCCAGCCATGCACCATACCATATTCTTTCCTTCCCAGCCACCTCGGGGACCAAGCAAACACATATCATTCTTCTTTGCCAGTCATCATTAAATTTCTTGTCCTTCCACACTTACCTACACCCTTCTTGCACTTTTCGTTCATCCCATCCATCAAGTTCATCTCAGATCTGATTGGGATTCTTCTCGCCAAAAACTACACAGCTAAGTCGAAGTACATTTAGAGGAGGCTACTACCTGGTTGATTTATAATACACCCGTGCAGATAGCGGGCACAGGCTCCTTGCACTTGCTGGTGCGCCCCCTCCCCCTCCCAGAGCCCCAGATAGCACACTCTGCAGTCTTCAATCTCAATAAGTAAGGAATATATAGCTTACCTCTGCCCGCCACCACCGTGTGAACCCTCACAGGCACATTGGTGTCGTCCGGCACTTTCACCGCATCCTCCCCAGAAGTGTTCCCCTCATCCACCACCACCACCTCCACGCGTGCCCCGCCACCAGATGTTCCACCTACAAAGTACATTTAAGAATGTTAGAATACACCACTCACTACCATATAATACTTGGTCTAGGAATAAAGAAATGTTAAAAAAACAGCAAACAATGTAATACTTTGTGGCTGTCTACTCTAAAGTAAAAATGTCCCTTTTTCCAGGGAAGGCTGTTGTCTTGCTGCACTTTTTGGCACAACTGATGAATGCTTGCTTTTTATTTTTTTGACGCAACACTTTTTCTCCTAACAGACAGAAGCTTGACTTCTAAGAACACGAGCAAGATCAAGTTCAAACCAGTGAGAGCTCGGCTCGACCACAAGAAATGTGTCCAATTAATCGTCAGCACTAAGCACTTTTCCATTTTCAGTTAAACGTTTAGTTTTATGACAAACTTGATTTTAATACATGTGTTTACTTTTAATAAAGCTTTTAAACTTAAATAGACTCTGTGGTTTTTGGTTCTCCAGAATAGAGTGGCTGAGCTAAAGATTTTGGAATTTTTGCAATCATGAGTCCGTGCCTCTGACACTTCTTGACTCTGACTTCGTACTCTTGTCCTGCGTTGGATAATCTAATCATCATTGGGGATCAATCATCGGTGACTTTGGGAGCTAAATGACTCTGCCACACTATCTAGTCAGTAAGGAGATTGGGGGTTCAACTACAAAGTCTGTTATCACTGAGGTATGTGGAAAGTCTAACAGCGCCTATTATAATTGATAAGCTAAGCAATGCATTATTTAGTGTCCATAGTTCTGTTTGTGCAGATTTGTCCCTGCAACAGTAGTCGAATGGATTGTCCTCCTATCCAAACCAAAAGTAAAGTAGTATCTTATTCTTTCTTGGTGGTCATTCACCTTTTTATTGTGGGAAATTGTCAAAGCGTAAACATTTAGAAGACTTGAAAAGACAGTATGGACAATCCCAGAGGACTGCACTCAGTGCATAGAGCTATTGCTGACTAGAATGGAAGTCCAATGGAATTGCCAAATGTGCAATCTTACTTAGCTACACAGACAGACTAATAAGAATAATCTAGTAATACCACAGGGAGTGGAAAAAATAGGTACTCTATATTAAAATTAAAACTTACCGGGGCCAGCAAAGGAGCCCTTGCCTGCCCGATCCTGGCCTGCATCCTGGCGAACAGCAGCCTCCTCCTCCTGTGTCCTCTTGCCCCTGGGGGGAGCTGATGTACAACATGAAAGAAAGAAAGAAAGACCAGAAAACATGGATGATATTTGTCAACCAAATCAAACATTTCAAAAGAACAATAACAAAATATTTTGGCGAAATAGCAAATAGACAACTATTCCACGGGATATATTGACCGATCTCATGTGGTCTACTACGTTATTAGTATTGCTTGATTTGCGGACCGTCGACTTGGAAAGTTCTTATGTAACTCACTAAACAAAGTACTAAAAAGGTTTGCCTAGGACTGGCAGGCAGCAGTCCGCAGCACGCGAAGTGACAGACAAAGTCCATCGTGATTGCAGATCAGCGACAACACTAAAGTTTCCTACTACATTAAACAGTCATTAAAATACTCAAACTATCAATCCACCACCACTATTTCTTCTTATCGCCATGTGTACAAAGGAAGGACTGGACTTGAGTCTGTAGGGACTGATTTAGAAGCCCTTGCGGCTCTTTTGCTCCATTGTTGCGTGACTTTTGTGCCGCAGCAGCAGAACAAAAGAGGCGCCATGGTGCGGCGTATATTAACAACGTGACGCATATGGGAGATGCATCACGTTGTAAAGCCCTGCGCCATCAGGGGGCGTTCCGGTGCAAGGGAGGGCATTCCTGCGCAGGAACGCATCCTAAAAGTGGCTGAGGGAAATCTACAAGATTTCAATCAGTCACTTTGAGGACAATGATGCGTGACTCAAACCCTGCGCCTGCTTGAAGCAGACGTACGGCTTGACGCAGCATTGGGGAGATAGGGCACCCCAGAGCATTGCTGGAGCTGCGCCATCGTTGCGACGCAACTCCAGCAATGCGCCGCCTTTACGGCACAGATGCGTAACGCTTTGGTGACGTTTTGGGCCCATGGTGCGCCGCATTGTAAATACGGCGCACCATGGGTGGTGGTGGCGTGGCACACAATTACTGGCGCATCCCTGCTACTTTGCAGGGATGCGCAGGTAATTAAAAATCTGACCCTTAGTGTCTAGCATTAGGCAGTTCTTTAAACTACACTCATGCATAATTTCACAGGCCAATGAAATGAACACAAAATCGAAAACAAATAAGCATAGTAGCCGCGCTACTGAGAAGGAGAGCAGTGCACCTGAAATGCACAGAAGATTTTGAAATATCATTTACCTACAATGTAATCAGCAGCATTATTGCTCTTGGTAAAAAACAAAAATTTGCAAGATAATAACACACAGAGCAGGAGAAAACATAGTAAAGAAATAGCTACTACTACTCACCAAGCCCGGGGATCTCAAGGCCGAGCAGGTCGAGCAGATCGCGTTCCCGGTCCAGGAGATCCGTCCAACGGTGAGTGGCCTGGTTGTAGGTGCGCCGGACCCGAGAGTGTTGGTACATGGCCCGGCATACCTTCTCCCACCGCTTCCGGCGCTCCTGGATCCCGTACCCGCTAGCGATCCTGCCGCCTGCCATGATGGTCCTGGGGAGGCGGCGCTGAACATAAGAAACTAGTGCGGCCACCTCCTCTGGGCTGAAGATCTCCCTAGGTGCGACCTGCTCCCCCCTCAAACGCCCGCACGGGAGCCGGGCACGGGGTGCGGGACCCTTCCCCTTCTCGGGATGCTTCCCGGCTACCTTTACCATGGTCTTGGCAGAAAGGAAGCTAAATAATAAAGAAAATAGAATAGGGAAGAGAAGAAAAGAAAAGAGTTTAAAAAAGTAGTTTAAAATTAACCAAAAGTAGCAGAAAAAACAAAAATATAGAGCTAGAAAAATAGAGGGATAGATAATAAGTAAAATAGATTAAAAAAAACTTCAAACAAGCAAAGTATGGCAGAGATTCAGAGAGGATAGAAAAAGCATGCCCAGAACCATAGCAATGAATGAGAAACAAGATGGCCGCGCCCGTTCACGACCGCGTGGGTAAGTTCGCACGAGATTTTCCTCGCGAACACACGCAAAATTGTACTAGCGAGCCGCACACTTTGCGAGATTACACATCGTGCCCGGAAACGGAAATACGTCATGCAAACAAGATGGCTGCGCCCGTGAACGACTGTGAGGGTAACTTCGCCGCCGTTGCGCTACAAGCTGCTCGCTAAAACACACAAAACCTTGCGAACTAACACGCCGCAAAAAAACAAATCGCATATTCGCACGAATTCGGGGCTTCCGAATTCGATCTTGCGCACGTTCGCGCCCCGCGAATCACGCGAAATTGTAGAAAAACGAGTTTTGCAAAACTGAAAGCACTCAGCAGGTGCAAAAGTTCAAACTCATCATTAGTAACCATTCCCTGTAGTGCTTCCTGACTGGGGCCCCTCCAGAGTTCAGTTGCTAATTGCAACAATTGTATGACCCTGCTCTGACCCTCACAGCAGGCTCATAGAATAGCTACAAGTAGGCCACAAAGGTCCTGGAAAAAAAAATTGCACTGCAACAGAAAGCAAATTACAGATACGTTAGCAGGTGCCAGACTGGAATTTTAAAACAGTGACACATTAATAAATCAACCCCAAATTAATTCATGTCAGTTGAAGCAGGGCAGGTGTGCTTGCTTTTCCCCCCCATAATCTACAGGGATGATGAACCAGAGGGTGGCATTGATGTACCAGAAGGTGGCATGGGTGAAACAGAGGGTGGCAGTGGTGAAACAGAGGGTGCTGGGAACCTGTGATGATGAACCAGACGTAGAAATAACATAGTCGCGACTGTTGCGAGCCGGCAAGTAAGTTCGCAATTGCGAACTGGTACAAAACCCTCGCGAACTGGCAGAAACCCTTGCAAACACAAAAATAAAATCCGCAAATTCACGAGTATTCGCAGATTTTGCGGATTGCGAGTTCGCAAATACACAAATTTGCGAACGCCAGATTCGCAAAATTCGCCCATGCTTAACCTTTATGTCTATACCCCTAAATGTATTTTTATGCTTCAGAGGTTGTTTTCCTAGTATAGTTATGCTAGTGAGTTCATGGTTCTCTGCGTGATATTTGCCTAAGGTGTTTAGGATTGCGTAGCGTGTACTTACCTTTTACCAGTGGTTACTGGTTGTGTGCTACATTTGCTGTTTGGTGCTGCAATTATTCTATGTTCTAAGTGCTATTTCTACAAAGTGCTAGTTATACCAAGTGCTTATTCCTGACAGTGGTCCATGTGGTCCTGTCCTGTGTATATAATCCCCTGTAAAGTCTGCCCGAGCCAGTTGGCACAGTGTAAATTGTGTGCTTATTATCTAATGTGTTTGGTATAATACAAAGGCTATTTTTATAAGTAACCTTGTGTGGAGTTTCCTTTGTGGTGGGTCTTGGGTGTTGTTGCTGGGTGCGCGCGCAAACGCTTTACCCCTTGCCTCCGGGATAAGCCTGACTGCTCGTGCCAAGCTACTGAGGGGGTGAGCAGGGGTTATCTTGGCGGGTAACTTCTTTGCCCTGACTAGAGTGGTGGTTTCTGCCTGGCTTTGGCGCAAGCCTTAGCCAACCAGAAATCCCATTTCTAACATAAGTACTGTGGAGCCGTGCCCATTTTGATTTTAAGCATATATCTCAGGGTTTTGAATTTGATAAGACTCTCAACCCTGAGTCAATGTAGGTCGCGGAGGTAGCCGGAGACTGGAGTGGTTTTGGAAATCCTACACAGTAGTCTCACGGCAGAGTTCTGTGCCAGCTGCAGTTGTCTGATCACTGCCTTGTTAGAGCTCAGATAGAGGACAATACCATAATTAGTGCCATACACAAAAACATCATATGCAAGCAAAGTACAAAACAAGATGATGATACCCCCAAGTTTCACCCCATCCTGTGCAGTCACATTGTGCAATCTTAATTCTAAACTCAAAAGATGCATGGTAACATGCACACTTAGCATGATTGACCCATTTGATGTCTACACAGCCAAATAGCTTGCTGTGCCTCCATGTAACCTGACCCTGTGGGTGAAAAAGATGCACATCACAACATGCTGTCACATATGGAGTCAACATAAGGGGACAACACAGATACAGACATAAAAATGTCATTTAGCAATGGCCATGAGCTCCTGCTATCCACCATGTCATGCTTTGCTGCACAACTACAATTGCACATTGGTGTCAGATGTGTGGTTCTCACAATTTTGAGCTCAGGCACTGCACACATTGATGATGGAGCACTCAGATGAGGCACTCTGCTGTTCACTGCCATGGGATGTCCATGACTCCCCTAATGCAGCCGATGCCATAAGGCCACAACTTAGAATGCAACGTCAAGGGCCATTACATCAATGACATGAGAAATTGCATGTAGCGAAAATGCATGATAGTTGCAATCAACAGAGAGGCCACTTAAAAGCCATTGCATCACTTTAGCAACATCACAGTGAGCAGCGCTGATTCAGGGTTGGAATACCTGAAGTCACTCACAACCAAAGTCACCCTTCCCAGAATACTCACCCCCAGCTTGCTGCTGATGGGCACTCAAATGTTCATCCAGCTCTGGGTGTGTCACAGTCAACATGCGGGCCATTAATGGAGTCATGATCCTGCGTGCCAACCTGCCAGTCCGAGGGAGCAGCCCCAGCGTCGTCTCTGCCACATTTTTGCTCAACCAGCAGATGTCATCCCACCTCTTGTGACAGTGATTGTGCCATCGGTTGGAGACACCCAGAGCCTGCACCTTGGGTGCAATGGCCCTTCATACGGCATTACGCTGGTGGACTTTGAGCTTGGACGGGAGACAAGGAGAGCAAATGTCAGTTACACTGGGTTATGTACCACTATGTCTCAGTACAGCAGTATGCACACACTCAGCACAGCTATTCAGATGTGTTTAGCAGAGACAATACAGCATGACACAAAGTACATCAGCATGAGATAATCATACTTATATGCATGCAGGTATGAGTATACATATAGTACCTGGCCATCTCATACACATGCAGAATGGTAGCACAGTAAGAAATGGGGAAAAAGCCCACTTCTGTAATGCAGTATGTCAGGGAGAAAGACATACATTACATTTGAAATGATATATGGGGGCAGACTTACCGTGTGCAGCACTACAAACCCTTCAATGTCCTTGACCTGTGAATGGCTAGCTGTGTCATGGAGGTCGCATATAGGGACATGGTCTCACGCCCTCATCACAAGGTATGTCTTGTGCAATACACAGGCGTAAGATAGCTCATTGAGGAATAGGGTATCAGACAACCCATATGTCAAACTCTGTCCATTCAGTGATGGGTCCCTGACAAATTGAGCAGTAACTGTGCAGGCCAGGGGGGGGGGGGTCACACTGCAGTCTAATGTAGGCCATCAGAATTGTCACATGCATGTATAATATGTGAGGGAAAAACGTGCCTACACATGAGAGTCAGTACACATTTGGAAGAAAATGGAAGAGGGTTGTATCAAAAGTACAACAATCTGCTGTGTCTTTGGTGATTTTCCAACAAGAGTGTCACCCTCAGGCATTTCACTCTTGTACATAATGCTGACATATCCATGGTGGCAATATAAAGCCAAACACACTTCCATCAGTACCCTCTGGACAGAAACTCTTTGCAATGTAACAGATGAGCCTTTGAAGAACCTCATGGACCCAAACCTCCATTAGCTTGGGTAATTTCTGTCCTGACTCCCACTTACCAAACTTGTAGTGTCACTGTATGGCTGCAAAAACACTGTATGTCCCTTTCATCCTGATATGCAGCCAGGGAAATGTGTAAAAATGCTACAGACCCATTTCCCCTGAAGTCAGCATGCTAGGCAGTGCATAACATAAACCCTCACTCTCAGGCACATACTGCAGCAGATCCACTTCATTTGGGCACTCGCTGTACTCCCCTACTTTCACTCTGAAACACTTACCTTGACATCTGGAGCTCCATACAGCCTCCCATACTGTGTGAGCACCAGGACCTCCAGCTCCTCTGTGGTGAAGGGAGGGGCCCTGATGTTCTCAGTCCTCACCATCATTGGGTCCATGAGCCAGGAACAGCAGCAGGTGGTGGTGAAGGGTGTCAGTCAGCAGTGTCTGGATGCAGTGCAAATGTGTGGCTCTCTTCCACACACATATAACACCCAACAGTTGTTTCAGTGGTATTAAGCTGCTGCAATTGGTGTTCCAGGTCAGCTTTTTTCAAATGCATTCAATTACCGGCACAGCTGTTGCTGAGCACGCCTACTATGATGTTCAAAATTGCATTTGGCTACCGCAATTGCGGTTCCCATTGCCTGTAAGGGCATGGGCATTGGAGGTGACACACCGCTGGGGCCAGGTGGTTGCTACCCCGATCGTGCATCTTACAATTGCCTCCAATGGCCGGCCCCACGGTAGCGGAGCACGCCTACCGCGATTTTCAAAATTGCATTTGGCTACTGCGATTGCGGTTCCCATTGGCTGTAAGGGCATGGGCATTGTCGATGGCATTCCGCAGGGGCCAGGTGGTCACTACCGTGATTTGGCTGCTTGATATTGGAGCCATGGCCATGATTCTGGTGTTGGAGAACACCGACCACCATTTTACAAAATGTAAATCCCTACTGCAAATGCGTTGGGCATTGGCGGTGGCACACCACAGGGGCCAGGCGGTCGCCACACTGATTTAGCCGCTTCATATTGGTGCCCATGGCCGTGATTCTGGTGGCGTAGCACACCAACCCCCATTTTAAAAAGTGTATATCACTACCACGATTGTGGTAGGCATTGGCGGTGGCACACCGCAGGGGCCAGGCAGTAGCTACCGTGATTTGTCAGCTTGATATTGGTGCCCATGGCAGCAATTCTGGTGGCTGAGCACACCAACCGCCATTTTACAGAATGTACATCACTACTGCGATTGCAGTGGGCATAGGGGTTGGCACACCACAGGGGCCAGGCGGTCGCTACCGTGATTCAGCCACTTTATATTAGTGCCCATGACTGTGATTGTGGTGGCGGTGCACGCTTAAGCCACCTATGAACACATCATGCCATGGCAGTGTCAATGGCCAGTTCTCAACATTGAACAGTAGACACATGAATCATGCCATGAGATAGTGCTGACCTGTGCTAGTGTGACATTTATACCATTGATGACTACACATGCCATGTCAGTGCACAGGATTGCATGCACAGAGATGTACTCACTCACATGTCACTTATGAAATTGTTGTGCATGTACACAGATCTGTGGTGTGATGGACTCTCACATGTGTACACAATGAATGAGTGAGCTGTTTAAGCGACACACAGTAATGAGGGTCTGACCACATATTGTGCCTATTTCACTGTGTAGATTGCTGAACTCATGCTCATGCTTCATCATTGTGCATACACTGTGGACATTGTGTTTTTAATGTGTGCCCTGTCTGAATTACGCAAGTAGATGTGGCAGGTACAGCAGCTATGTTGAAGCTAGCATTATTGCTGTCTCACACATGTGCTGTGTCAGTTAGTCTCAGGGCTAGTGGCACAAGATGCTGGGATGTACCTTTTTGAATTCACATAGTCTGAATCTGTTTTGCGGGAAATCTCTGTGTGAATAATGGACAAGTGTGCTACTAGTTCAGGTCAAGGTGTCCCTACAGTGTGGCTCACTGGTTAGAGGCGGCAGACCCGAGAGCAGAGGACGGCCCGGGACCAGGGTTCGATTCCCGGCGCGGCAGGTTTCTGGACCAGGGTCAGCGGACTCGATAATTCTCTCGCCTCGGTGCCCACTCTGATCAGCGATCACACTCGGCAACTCTGGGCATTAGCTTGCCTCATCTTCACTATCGGCCCCACCAGACCGCCGGGGATGCCTGGTCTCACCCTGGAGATACCCATTAAGGGACCATCTCTCAGGGAAGCCAGGAAGGGTTTCGCAGCGGTCGAAGCGCCTTGGGACCCTACGGGTAAGTAGTGCGCTATATAAATGCCTATACACACACTATACACTACACTACATGTGAGTAGTGCTGTAAGATAAAGTGATTTTGCCAATCATTGTTGGCGCTGTCTGGTGCTGTCTTAGTCAACATGTAAAATGTTGGACACATCACATAGGGGGTTCAATTGACATGTGTGCCCGTTCATCTCACCTAGGAGGCAACCAAATGTGCCTCGTCCATTCACAGTGCTGGCGGACAAGGAGGATGAGGACATCATACGTAAATTCCGTCTGTATGGACCTACCCATCAAGACCTATGTGCTCTGTTGGAGCCCCATCTGAGGCCTCGCAGAACCTATTCGACTGCTTTGACACCAACGTGTAAGGTGATGGCGGCCCTGCATTTCTTTGCTACTGGTTCATTCCAGTACACGGTGTCCACCGCAAGTTGGTTGTCGCAACCTATGTTCAGCATGGTGCTACGTGATGTCCTGTCCGCTATGATGACCTACAAGGACAGATACATCCATTTCCCCAGGAGGCATGAATTGGCTGCAGTGAGGGGTGATTTTTATGTCCTTTGCCACATTCCTAATGTGGTTGGTGCCATTGATTGCACACATGTTGCCCTGGTTCCACCATAGGCACTTGAGCACATCTACAGGAACAGGAAGCATTTCAGTGCTCCTGGTAAATTGTAAGCAGAGTCAACACTGTACATCCTGTGATAAACATGGAGCTGACACACAAACATAGATATGTTTAGAGTGTTTTTTTACAATAGGTATATGTGACAGGGAAGTGAATATTGACAAAAAGGTGAAAAGTGAATCAATGAGTTCTCAGTGATGGAAAATTGATGTGGTGACCCAGTCCAACATACGCATGCCATTAACCTTGCAGTGTGGGGAAGGACAGTCAACAAACTCAATGGCAATGTGAAGAGGTGTGCCCTCATGGCTGGCTCCTTGACTGGTGTTTGGCTGGTGCTTTGCCACGGGATCCTCCCTGGGATTTCTTTGGACGGCCCCTTGAACATTTGGCATGGTGGGTGCTGCTGCGGGCACAGTGGAGTCTGAGGACTCACCCCTCTCTGTGGTCGCACTGGAGTTTGGGTAACTGTCATCCTGCGGACCACTGGAGGGAGGTGGAGCTGTTTTTTGGAATGCAAGCCTGTCTCAAAGTACCGCCACAAGCTGGCCCAAGAGGTCCACGATTTGGCCCATGCGGGTGTCTATGTACCTCAACAGCAGGCGGAGCTTATGGGAATCTTCAAGAGACTGGCCTGTGTGTCCCTGGGCCCGTTCATCGGCCCCAAGAACTCTGGTGCTGTTGGCCAGGACTTCGGTCTGAGTGTCCTATTGGGTTGGACACCCAGTTGCCCACCCACCTGCCATGCTGTCCCGGACCTGTGGCGTCACCACTCTACACACCCGCATACTCTCCCTGCCCTCCTCAGATTGTGGGGTGGGGTGGTCATCCTCAGAGGCAGGGAGAGTGTTGCAGGCAGCACTGGTGGTGGTGCTGTGGTGCTGGTAGTAGTGGTGGCCTCACAGGTCGTTCCAGCAGGGGTCAGGTTAGTTGTTGTAGCTGAGGTGTTGGCTGTGGGACAGTGGGGTCCTGGGACCTGTTGCGCCCTGGCATGCCTGATGTTCCGGCTACTAGCTCCGCTTCTAAGAAATCTAGGGAGTCAGCATCCGAGAGTCCATGTTCCGGGGGTGGATACTGGCTCTGTAGGTTGGTGTGATCATCTTCTGCTATCAGTTCTTGGTCACCTGTGTAACAGAGGGGAAATGGAAATTGGAGTGCACTCCTCAAACTTGGTGTTAGATGAATTTTATTTACAAGTTATACTGCACACAATTTACATTGATATCACATTGCATGTCTGCACAGTACTGTGCATCATGACATGATGTGGAGGTACATACAATACTTGTCCATGGTGTGACATGTCAATAGATACCATGCGCCACATGCAGATTTTGTGATCACAAGGACATGTTGTCATCTAACGACTAGCAGCACAACGACTTTATGTGAAGCATCTTTGTTGATTACTCTGCATGAAAGACTTTACATCTGAGCAGGAACTAGACATTGTAATCTCATGCATACCTTTGTCATGTCATGTTCTTTGCTTTTTTTTTTTACTACAGACCATGCTTGTTTTGTTATCATATGGGCCTTGATACTCTGCCCCATGGCACTTACAGATAGCAGTCAGTGCTGTGCATGATTGTGCCCTGAATTACTTATACATGGGATTTGGTGAGTCGCACTTTGGTATCTGTGACAGTTACATACACCTAGCTGTCTGCACACTGGAAGTGGCAATTGGATCTATGCCACGTTTGCTGGGATGTGAGGGCTGGTGTGGTCATATGGCTCCATGCATTTAGGGACAAATTGCGGGGTGCATGCATGGTCTACTTATCTGTTCTGTGGGACATTTGGGAGGATTTTCTGACACATCTTTCAGGGTATGTGGGGGAGTGTTCCATCTTGTTCAGCTATGGGACAAGGGTGGCCTGATGGGAGTTGTAGTGTAGGCTTCCCACCCACAAACAACCCTCCCTGTTTAGATGGCTTCTTCCCTGTGGAGCAGAGGGAGGGAATGGTTACACGTGGCTCTTGGGTAGGGTGAGGGTTCCATCTTGCTCAGCTTTGGGACAAGGGGACCTGGTGTGAGTTGTGGTGTAGTCTTCCCACCCACCAACACCCCTCTCTGTTAAGATGGCTGCTACTTAGTTCAGGGTGTTGGTAGTGCTCCATCCTGCTGAGCTGTGGAACAAGGATGCCGGGTGTGAATTGTGGTGCAGTCTTCTCACCCACCATCACCCCTCTCTGTTAAGATGGCTACCTACCTGTTAGTTTGAAGTGAGCAATGCTATTGCTGCCACATGCTTATGGGTGGGCTGGAGTGCTACATCCTACTCAGGGGTCGGACAAGGGGGCCTGTTGGGAGTTGAAGTGCTGGCCTCCCACCCACAAACACCCCTCCCTGTTAAGCTGGCTACCTACCTGTAAGGTTGGTTGGTGAGATATAATGGCTGCCACATGCTTCTGGCTGGGGTGAAAGTGCTACATCTTGTTGAGCTGTGGGACAAAAGGGCCTGGTGGGAGTTGTAGTGCTGGCTGCCTGTACACATGCAACCCAGGGTATGTTGCTAGCTACCTTTGGGGTGATTGAGAGGGAGTGAATGTTGGATCTGTGAGACATGTGTTGGGGAGTGTGTGGTGCACATGGGTGCATTTGGACCTAGGAGGTGTAGCTTTGCAGTTGTGGAAGACAGTACATATCAGTGTGATGGTAGACATTTGTTTGTACTTACCAGCCTCCACTCCCCGAGCTATTCCTGTGAGACTCTCTGGATGCAGTATGGTAAGCACCTTCTCCTCCCCTGCAGTGAATGTTCTTGGTGGAATACGAGGGCTACCACCAGTCATCTGAGCCAGCTGATGGTTCTTGTTGTTGTTCTTTTTCACCTGCCTCTTCAGATCATGCCACCGCTTCATAATCTCCTTCGGGGTGTGTGGGGTGGTCCCTACTGCATTGACCTTGTTGACAATCCTTTCCCACATTTGTGCTCTGGTGGCTAATGGTGTCTGTTGGACCAGGTGACAAACAATTGTGGTTCTACTCTGATTATTTCATCAGCCATTACTGCTAATTTTTTGCGATCACTCTGCTGGCCTAGCAGCGGGTTTGGCTTTTTCTTCTGCGAATCCGACCGCTGCGGATGGATTTTCACCTGCTCTGGCCACTCACGGTGGTCTTTTTTGGCATCGTTCCACCGGGGTCTGATTTTTCTGGCGGATGATCCTAATCTGGCCACCGGTTTTGCAGTGGTACCTGTGGATGGTCATGTTCCTCTTCCATGGTGGTTGGAATGGTTTTCCGATCGCCATCTTAATAGACCCCTATATCTCATACATAAAGAATGTACCACAACAGTATGCTCAAACATGACAAGCTATGATTTTCACAGTGTAAAAGGGAGCTGTTATTATACAGGTGCACTTCATTCTGCTTTGAGCTGTGCCTCCTGTTGTGGGCAGATGTACTTACATAAAGTAAAAATGCTTAATCCACCATTGGATGCATGTGTGTCAGACCGTGTCGGGGTTGCTACTTCTGTGTACAAGTGGATATGTATCGAGGAATGTGCCTGCTGCTGATAACTGCTGTTGGTGCCATGCTTATATTTATGTATGTGTGAATTAATTAGTTAATTGAAAGCATACAAATGTGCACCATGATAAATAGGAACAGCAGGCCATGTAGATACTGTCATTTCAATGTATAAATGAATATTTACAAAGAAGGGTTCAATCAAGTAGGCATGAAAATCATACTGCATACATTGAATATGTGATGAAAAATTAACACATTGAAATTGTATGTGCTATAACAATAAGTCAATACTTACCCATGTTTACTACCCATGTTTACATAGAAATAAAAAGAACATCCCAGAACCTTCCGGATAAGCAATGGCTGTGCTGCAAGAATAGGAACATTCCAGAACATTCATCAACAGCAATAGCTGTCTAGAAAGAAAGGGAACCTTCTGCAACATCCATGAATGGCAGAAATATGTCCTTGGGTTAGTATCAAAAGATGCATAACATGTTTCTCCACCACGTGTGGGAGTTGCCAATTTAATTCTCCTAATATACACAAGACAATCCCACATTCATAAGTGCAGGTGGATGCTCTAGTCCTCTACGTTACTCGCTTATCTCTGATTCCATCACTATGCATTGAGGGCTTATTTATGAAGGCTGTATCAGTTTTGCGCAGCCATTGCGTCACTTTTAGTGACGCAGCGGTGGAGTAAATAGTGCGCCATGTTGCATCATATTTATGAAGTGGTGCATCTAGGCAGATGCATCACTTCATAAACCCCTGCGCTACATTATACCTGCGTCAGGTATAATGTATGCAGGGTGGGCATTTCCCTGCAAGAAAGGGTCATAGGAGTGGCGCTGTGAAATCTATGAGATTTCGCTGTGCAAATTCTAGGACGCAAATGCATCAAAACTTTACGCCTACATCATGGCAGGCGTAACGGTGACGCAGATCCCTTCACAGGGGGCTTCCCCATGTGAAAGGAACGTTGCTGGAGTTGCGTCACACTTCCGACACAACTCCAGCAATGGGCCACTTTTGCACCGACAGATACGTCAGTAATACTGACGTATCAGTCATTCCTTGCGACTTGATGCGTCATACAGTAAAAAAGATGCATCATTTGTGTCGCAAGGTGGGCACACTGAGAAGTGTTGCATCGCTGCTGTCCCACTGCGATGCAGCACTTCTCATAAATGAGACCCTGAGCATTCAAATATTTGAACCCAGGATTAAGCTGTAAATTGGTAGCTGCAACCGTGTCATCCATTCCAGCGTACTACACACTCCTGAATAACGGTTCTTATTTAGGAATCACAGATGAAACATGTTGCGGAAAGGCGAAGGTCATTTGTATTTTTTAGCTGTGGCAGCAATCATAAAATGCATTAGGGTAACCTTGTACCTTCTTCCGCAAAGAGTGTTTAAAAATGTCTTTTGGCCCAGAATAGATACGGATAACATGCACCTTGATAAGTTGAACAAACTCTTTTTTCATATTAACCTCAGTGGCAGAAACCTTTGACATACAGAAGTAGAACATACCGTTCTGTCTCAGAGATACAAAAATTGTGCAAACCCAGTATCCTACTCATTCTGCAGGTTTTGTGCCCACGATCTTCAATTTATCTAACATAACTGGCAAAGTGCAATTCTTCAAAAACATTGGATCTGGCTTGTTGGCTGATTTTAAGACTGTTTTGAACTAATTCCCTTATTCATCCATTCACTGTTTTCCAAACTATTTGGCAGTTTTCAAAACAATCCTGCTAATAATTGGTTGTGGCGTTCTAATCTTTCTTCTGGTTAAGAAATGAAAACGTTCCAACCTCCAATATAAATCTCAAATTGAAATTTCCTACTGAAAATCACTGCAGGGAAAAAGTGGAGGTCTATTTTGGGTATTTGTGGCTTACTATCTTAAGCGAGCATTCACAAAGAATTGTCATAATTTATTGATGGATTTTTTAATGATCATAATTCTTTGTTTTAGAGTGTTTTATATTGTTTGTATCATCGAAAATAATAACAGTGATCCTGTTCTAAATAACTGTTTGGAGCTACTTTTTATGGTTTTCACAGTTGTAAGAGAACATTGATATGGGGTGTTATGTTGCTTGGTGATTATGAATATATCTGAGCATTATAAACTGTAAAAAAAAAATATATGCTTTAATGGTTGAATGTTCTCAATTTGCATACACTATTGAATGCACACACGGTAGATTCTATTGTAATATCCTTTTTTTTAAATAAATAAATATGATGGATTATTTATAAAATGGAGACAGAATTGCAAATGCTTTTATTGTAGGAGAAGTGTTCACCGCATATTATTGTTCAGTGCATCCTAATTGAACCGTGGGTAGATAATACTGGAGTCAGGCACACAAAAGAGAATATTATTTGATTGTGGATTACTCATTGTGAAAAAACGTGTCTGACCATGGAATATGCAACAGGCATGTTGCCAAGCACTGCAGTTGCCAATGTGGAATATGCTCAACATGATGGTTCCTCTGCTTTTCCAATGTTCGAGCCAACAACAACTTCAGTGCTTGTACCACTGACGCTAACACGAATCAATGCACAATGAATAGCATCTTCTTTGGGTTCCCTGTTCCAGTTTGTTCCAGTGCATATGTTCATCTTCTTTATCGGCTACATCCAAACTGAAGGTGATAAGTCATCATAATACACATACACATGCTGTTACAAGTGCCTCATCTTCTATGGTAAAGACCCCTGGATATCATGGTAACTACATGACACCATTACCAACTGGAAGAAAATTAATCAAGTTCAAATTATTTCGCCATTTTAAAAGGAAAGGGACTGTTTCTCCTTGTCTAAAAACAAAATGATGAAGAGTGCACCAATGGACAGTTTGTACCTCGTTTTGTTTTTTTACTTTTATCTTCTTTTTGTTCCCAGCCACATTATTTATAGACAAGATGCTTTTCCTTGTTTGTCTATTGATATATTAACATATGTATGATAATATGTGGTCTCCTTTTATGCAATATGTTTTGCAACATTTTATATATTAGTTCATACAAAAGTGCTATAATTTTATTATGTGCTTCTTGAGGTCATACTTGTTAAAATCCAGTTATCTCAGTTAACAATCAGGGATGCTGTGAATACTTCGTAAGACATACTCATACAACCTAATTAAATTGTTGTGAACAATGTGATACGTTCTGTTATACCACTTCTATGTTCATCTTGTACATGTTTGTATATTATTTTATCTCTTTTTAGCAGAAAGTGTTGTTTTAGACATACACAGAAATGTTAGCATCATATCTGTCTTTTATCTTGGCATAATTATTTTTATAATTTTTATTATACCATTTTTGTTTTAGCGCCAGGACACCCCAGGGTAATCATACTCTCTATAAGTGCAAATAAATTAACATAACATAACTACTGCCATAATGTCATGGATGCTGACTATGGAGGCTGGCATATTTTTATTTTTTTAGTTAAGGGAGCATATTATCTATAAGTAAATCAAGATGATACATTTATTTCCATATTTGTTTAGTTTTGGTGATGTTTTAGTGTTCTGCAAATACTTTTTTTATTTTATGAAGTTCTATAGAATGTGATCAGATACTAAAAAAAAACAGGTATCTGACAAAGTAATTGGAATGTGATTGTGCTAGGAATATCACACCAGAGGTAACACTGGTTTGCAGTGACAATAAGCCTTGGTCGGACACAGCTCCAGAAGGGGTTCAGAGAAG
Organism: Lissotriton vulgaris; assembly: GCF_964263255.1. Taxonomy (NCBI): domain Eukaryota; kingdom Metazoa; phylum Chordata; class Amphibia; order Caudata; family Salamandridae; genus Lissotriton; species Lissotriton vulgaris. The sequence continues at coordinate 410,180 of NW_028255510.1, read as the reverse complement.
TGGCCTTCTGCCTTGCACTGCTTATCATTCCTGAGCAAAGGCTGTGATAGAGAATAGCTAAACAGCTATTCTATACAGAGAGAAGATGTGCTGCATGATCAGTCTTAAGATACTTGATTTATAGGCTTGCTATTTATTGCTCCTGCTAAAATTTAGCATCACGCTTAAAAGTAGTAATAGGGTGTTAGGATGCTAGGATTTTTCTAATGATGTTAAGATTGTTCATATTGTTTTTGCTGGCTATGTCATGCATTGCTACATTTATCCTCTCCTTCTGTGTAGTTACAGTTTAATGAAGATGGGTCTTAGTTTTAGAAATAAAACATTTTAAAGTGTGTCCATTGTTTCTTAAAGCTATTTTGAGTGTGCTATTTATGTACATAAGGTATGTGGAGTTCCACTGTGTTTCTGAACGTATCTAGTGGGAATAATCATGACCTGAAAATACTCCCTACACAGTCCTACTCAGTGGGTTGTGTATAGGTCACAGTCCAACTGCTGCATTCAAACTAAGGGGGTCATTATGATAGTGGTGAATCCGCCACGGGCAGCCTGCAAGTGGTGGATTTACTGCCATCGTGCGGCCATTCTCCGCCCGCCAGATAAGGATTGTGGGAAGATTACTGGCAGACGGCAAGTCCATCTGCCACAGGTTTGACACAGGCTTTCGCTATGATTGCCTGTCGGACTCACAACACATCCACAAATTGGTGGCGGTGCCTAGCAGGCACCATCCGCCAGATTAGAATGCTGCAACCCTGCCAGCCTGTGTATGGCGGTTCCACCGCCATTCACAGGCTGGCGGGGATGTGCTTTGGGGGCCCGTAGCAGACCTCCCTTATGCAGGGGCACTCTAGTTTTGCACTTGAAGGGCATATATGGTGCCCCCTACATTTCACTGCACCATGTGACAGGCACCACATGGTGCCTGCCACGTAGTGCAGGGAAATGCAACACTTTCATTTTTACCATAGTGGTGGGTGCTGCAGCTAGCAGCACCTGCTGCAAAAGTATATGTGCACAATGCGACCGCCACAGTGAAGGTCTCATTGTGATGGCACTGCGGGACCGCCGCCATATAGACGGCCGGTCTCAATCCCCGTGACGATGGCGGATGGACTTAAGTCCGTCTGCCATTCTAATGACCCCCTAAGTCCTTGAAACTGGGTGTTAGAAATCTGACCATGGTGGCTGTAGGGGAACCCTCCCCAGATTGTGACACTACTGAATGTTTACATAGTCATGAATATTATGATTAAGGGTTGATATATTCCATTCACCATTTTAAGTTTTGAGCTCTGCTAAAGTTATTTGCTCTGCAGGCACAGATAGGGAACTGGGTCAGTCACTTGCTAGCAACATGCTCAACCCAACATGACATGATAAGCGGATTAAAGTACAGGATTACCTTAGGGTATTTGATTCCTGATGCATATGTTTATGTAAACACTGGTAAATCCTTTAAAAGTAACCATTAACTGCTATTACATTGAGTATTGATGCATTATTATTACCACACTACGGGCTGACCGCTAGTCTAGCTAGGTATTTTCGGTCCATTAGATTCCGTAGTAGACACATATTGGTAATAAATACTTTGGTTCATATTTACAAATGTACAGTGATATAATATTTATACTATCAGCTATTGTGACATACAGTACTGTTATGAGCCCCAATGTTCCTCAATATAGGCCTAGGTAGTTGCACGACCTTTTACCTACATTTGTCCCACTTGCTCTATATAACAGCTCTGGTGCTGACCTTTTACCTAGTTAGGTTGCAAAAAACAGTTGTGTGGTTTTCTTGGAAAACTAGCCTAATTTATTATGCATGCGGATTCTTAGCATCACAGCAGAATTACCATATTCTGCATAACAACTCTGTACAAAAGTCACCACTATCGTCAACCTTGGCCGACAGGCCGAAAGTACCATGACACATTTAGGTAGACCCCTGAGGGTGCCTTTTGGGTATATAAGTACCACATCTTTACTGGGATAACCAGAGGAGAAAAAACTTCCATGCTGACCCGAGACATTGAAGTCCCTGCATGCAGACACTCCAGCACTCAGTAGTCTGATATCCCATACGGGTAGTCCAACTCGCAACCAAGACAGGATCCTTCATTCTCTCACATCATGTAATGGGGTTGGCTTTTTCCTAGGGGGATCCTTGGCTATACACCTACATGCATGCTAGGTACATTTAGGTACATTTAGTTAGGGTTTGCATCTGAGGAGTACTCATGATTACTGCTATGTATATATATATATATGCCTGCGTATATTCACTGTTTTAGCACCATGGTAGTTTTAACACTCTGCTGGTATTTATAACCTTATATATTTGTTTCAGTCTAATGGTTCTTGCAGCACACGTATTTTATACTAGAATGACTCTAGTTCAATTAATGCTTATTGAAAACATCCCCACCTTTTATTCTGTGTATCTCTCTGAGAAGGGGTAAGCATGAGTGACTGAGCAGAAAGTACTGTACTGTTTCCATGATCCCTGAGAGGTCAGGGTTGTCATTTTTGATAGTTGCCAGACAGTATTCATTCCTTGGTAAGGTTGGGGGTTTATAGTGGCACTGTGAGCTAGCTGGTCTACAGAATAACAAATCCTTTGGGGTGTCTGGAATCAGTCTGGACACCAATCCCTTAGTTTAAGCTGTCTAAATGCGTAGATCCTATATAGATTTGTAGGAACTACATGACAGTACTCTAACATAAATGTTATATTCCCAAACATTGTGACACATGATATTCTTGCTACTATTTTCACTAATTTTACATGAGCAACCATGGTGTTAGTGAACTCTTATAATATATAACTGTTGTTCTTGTCTGTCTCCTATATAAGATGTCTGCTTATTATGAATTTATTCCCCACAACACAGCACACATTGTCCTCTTTTTACTCCGACTTTTTTGACTTAAGAAGCATCCAACAGGGCATCCAAGTGTAATGCCTACTAACAAGAGGCCCACGGCAACCTACACACTATAGGATATCATTCGAAATGTAAGTACCTTTCCCTCAGTTGCACCCAACCCCACCTCCCGCTTTGTGCTTTCTCTTTTATCACTTTATTATACATCCATTTTATTTGTTTCAAGTCACACTTTTGCGTCCCACAGAAATCTTTAAACAAAGGAACCCCTGATCACTATACACTGCAGCTTAAGATTGCATACCCTTCCAAGTCAAATGTTTGTTTCTCACCTCATGGGTGCTCTACTCCTTAGACCCCAATGAATTACTGGTGACAGCACACATAGGTCTTATAAATGATTTAGTCCATGATGTATCCTGCAACTGAGGCTGCTTAGTACAATGATTTATTAAGCAGGCCTCAGTATGAAGTTTACAATATATTACTACCACCATTGTGTATACAGGCATGTGACACTTTACACTTTACCTGTTACTAACCGTATTCATCCAGCACCCATGGTTATATCAGATATACATTCTAATATAAGCCATGGTATTCATAAGCTAAATGTTAAGCACACTCATATTAATATGAGTCGTACTGGGAATGATTGATGCACACTTACATTGCCTGACAGTGGGGATAACCATTACATATGAGTGAACCAAGCGAATGATATTGCGCAGGCGAAATACACATAGATTCTTCCATTTATCTTTGTGAATTTATATTACATTTCCCTTAAATTTCTTGTCCAGATTTGTATACGAAGTACCCATACATAGGATTTTTCTCATGCAGGGTATATACAGAGGAGGCATATACGAGGAAGTATATACCGAGAAAGTAAGATTGATACAATACCTTTCACATTAATTGTCTAATAGTCCCTTTCCCTTGTTTCCTTAAAATACTTTTAAGCTGGGTTTAATATTTAGAAAGGAGTAGCTAAATCATGTTTCATATATTTGGAATGGTAATGATAAATCCTCTTTAGTGGTAAGGTTGAATTTAGCATTACTATTTTGGAAAAGCCACTTGGAGGAAGTGGACATTCATCCACTCTTAACTTAGCTTTGAGTAGGCCTCGGAGGAGTTCGCGAAATTCCACGGAGTCATTCAAAAACTCTGTGGAATTCCGTGGAGTTCTGTGAGCTGACAGAGTTCCCCTCTATCACAGACATGTAGGGCCATCTGTGTCATTTTGCGATAGCGGGATCATTCAGGCCTCTTTCTAAACCCTTTTCATGATGTGAATGTATTGCACCACCTCCGGACCAGGCTTTGGAGTAAGCAGGAGTCTCAGGCATCCCCTTTACCGCCTCACCTGTCAAGGGCCCAGACTCTGCCCGTGGATAGCAGCAGCACGCTCTCCCCATCTTGGACTAACAGGATGGAAAACAAACAAGACTTCTCGGATCCCTTCTGAGTTCTGACCTGCAGATCCAGTACGTAGTGTACCCGCTCCTGCCCTTTTTGGCTCGCTGTTTACTCCACCTAGGTTTTTACAATGTTAGAAGTGAAACTTCAAGGTCCCAAATGCAACATGAGCATGCTTTAAAATCTAGGACTGGTTGAAGACATCACATGGCACAGCATTATTTTCAGTTCAAAATTTGCCATTTACAAGTACTTTCTTTTTTTGAAATCATTTGCTATTAATAAATTGCATTTCGAAATTTCATTTCAGTTTGTGGAAAAATGGGTTTCAATATGTATACTGTTTTATTTACTCTCAACCCCCCACCTTCCGAAACAAGTACAGTTTTCATTTCTAACTCACCAGCAGAGAAGGGGCTACGCACATACTCCCTCCCAAACTCCTTTCCTTCATTCCTCAAACCATTTGCCCCTACTTTCTTTTACTCTATGACTCAAGCCGCATCACAGCAGCATCAATGTCTTACACTGCTCATGTTTACAGAAGCTCCACAGAAACAGAAAGCTTCGGAGCCCGAACAAAAGATTCTTCCAGGTGTTTGTGCTTCTGTGTGAAGGAGCCCATCACCAGTAACTCTCTTTATATTCTACTTCGTTACTACCGGTTTCTTACTTGATGCTCATTGAAAAATCTATCCAGCTAGTCACAATGGCAAAGAATTAATATAAATAGGGAATCCTTTTCTGACTCAAAGTAGTCTATTTGGTTTCATATTGTGTGCTGGACTGCCGACCCCTTACAAGGCACTGCTCTTAGCTTGACCATTACTTTCATTAAAATACCCAAACCTTCCCACATAAAGGATCAAATAACTTTTCACCACAGTGTCTCTTCAAGATGCACAATACTCATCATGCGCTAGAATATACCATTGTTTAATGTTTTATGTCAAAACTGGGTTAGGTAAAAACAAAATTAAAGCCATGTGTGAGATGGTTTAGAATTATCACAAAGATGATAAAATACGTGAAAGTTCATACAAAACCTGCAAACTGATCCGAACCGATATGAAGCCATGCGTGAGGGCCTCTACAGAGAGCATGGAGGGTGGATGTGTGTTTTTAATAGGGGTGTACTGTCTGGAATTTCGTGGAGTCGAACAAAACCTCTTGACTGCTACATGGAGTTCCGCTTGCAGGCAGAGTTTGCCTGCACGCGTGTTCGCATGCTCCAAAATTGCACATAAACAACACTACGTGGTTCTCAAGTGTGTTCTCGCATTCTAGCATGTGCTTGAACAGAACCACATGGTCTGCATGGGTGCGGCCATTTTGTTTTTCTGCTCTCTGTTATGGTGCTGGGCCTAAATTTTACCTGTCCTTAATCTTTCTAATTCTCCTCCTGTATTACTTTTATACTTCTAATTTTTTCAATTATAATGTGTGTCTTTTTGTTTGTGTATTTTACGTTTGTGGGTAATTTCTTTGTGCTTTTGTGACTTTAAGAATTTATTTCCTCTTCTTTCCTTATTTCTTTCTTCTTTACTTTCCCTTCCGTTTCCTTCTTATTTCTAACCCGCCCAGTGCCATGGCAGAAGGACGACTTCCTTGCGGGCGGTGGCACCGCCCAGGTGTGCCCAGGTGTGCAGCCCCAGGCGATCTTTGGAGAGGAAGAGATGGCAGAACAGTTTTTTTGTGCAGCGCCACAACCCCGCTAACGCTGGCAGCAGGTGATAGTCCCAGTAATGGCTACCCCCTGCGGGAGCATCAGGAGCACAGAAGCACAGTGCACTGGTGCGTGCAGTGCATCAGCCAGGTTCAGCACCCTGCGCAGCAACTGACATACCGCTGGGCGGACATTCTGGACCGGGAACAGGACCTGTTCCACCTGCTAGGCATTGAGTTTCCTGGGCTCGGTGAATATTAATTATTTGTTGTGTTTGTGTTCTACAATGCTAAAATAAAAAATCCAAATAGCATGATTCTCACACTTAGAGGGAACTTATGTTCAGTTTACGCTGGAATAGTATTGTGTGATCCAGTTTCTAGTTTCTGCTAGGCAGGTGCTCAGCGCTACCTAGTCACACTCTTCAGGTGCTCCATTGGCTGATTAATTAAAAAGCCATTGCAGACTGTTCTCCCGTCACTATAGTTAATCAGTGAGTAGCGTGTTCTCTCTGTGACTTTGTAGCTCGTACAGTTCCAGGTTATATAATTGAATTCACAGTAATTTGAAGTATGCATCTATGCATTGTGGTGGGCGTAGTGGGCTCAGTAGGGTTACACGGAGTGCAACGGAGACGAAAACAATCTCTGCACACTCCGCGTAGCTCCGCTACGCTCCACCCGCCTCCCACCCACCCTATTAACAATGTAGTTTATGTTTACAAAAAGTGATTTCAAGATTATAACAACTCCTAACCTTATCTGCGGCGTCCCTCTTCCTCCATCGCGATTTTTTAATGAAAACTGTGCATGCACGGGTGCCTACCCATGCGCATTCCTTGTGAGAAATGCACATGTGTGGGTGCTCGCGCATGCACAGTTTTCATGAGGAAGTCGCGATGGAGAAAGAGGGATGCCGCAGATAAGGTAAGGAGTTTTTATAGTCCTAAAATCGCTTTTTTTAAACATAAACTACATTGTTAATAGCGCAGGCAGAAGGCCAACTCAGCTCAGCAGTGAGTGTCAGAAGATTTGCCTGCTCCGCCTACTTTTCAGAACGCAGAACAGGCAAAATTCTGAACATTCCGTGGGTGGAACAGAGTTGTCCGCCCACCCCTAATACTTAGTTGGTCCATCAAAGTTGTTGAGAAATGGTAATAGAATCAAAGATCTTTCCCTGCATCACATTAGTTTAAAATTTAGTTTTTGTTAAGGAAATTTGGAATATGTATTTAACAACAGTTGATAGACTTGAGTCAAAACTGGAAGCAGTATAGGTGATCTGTTTTAGTAAAGTATGTGACTGTGTTTGCTTTTCATAAAAGATTTTGTGGAGATTATTCACTGAATCATTAATCTATTTTTATTTATCTTCTTCATTTCTTTCATCAGCACCCAGGGGCAAGAAGAGGGACGTTTCTGAGGGTCCTGAAAAAGCTGTTCAGCCCGCATCGACCACCAGTGCCACTGCCGAGGGCTTTGCTGATCCCCATATATGATTGTTGTGGATTTCTTAGGGTAGAATCTTGGGGTATTGGAATGTTGGTGCTATCTATTGTGAAGATTCAGATAGCAGGCCCAAGTAAGCTAGTATTATACATAGAAATCCGCATGTATGTTTTTTGCAAGGCTTTCCTTTTCTTATTAATGCCTAGGTCTAACACAGTTCTGTTCACAAGAGAGTGGCCATGGTCATCATGGACCCCCACCCCCCCAATGAAGAGTGCTGCAGACTCATTCATTCATGGTTACAGCATACCAGCAGCTTCCCATGACAGTGCAGTAAGGCTGGAAAAATATGAGGTTCCACTCTCATTGCATTTGCCAACTAACACCACATGTCTTTCGTTGATCATTATTCCACACCTGGCTTATCTAACTTTGTGAACCAACCAATCAAATGACAAGATTGATATTTGGAAGATACTGACGTGCTAACTGAGCTGCAGTGCTGCTATGCAGTTGTATTTGGGGTTGCGTATCTGGCATCTAAATTATGTGTAATGATTTATTCTAGCCACACAGAACATCAGTAATGCCGGCTCCAGTGCCGCTACAGGAGGAGACTGGTCAGATGGAGGGGGAGTAGTGGCAGCAGGGATTGGCACTGGTAAGTCGCATCATTTCTTGCAATTACTATGCTCAATAGCTATTGCTATAGTGTCGCTCGTTGTCATAAAAAATGCCCATGTAGTGAACACCCCCAGCTTTACCAGCCACATTGGTGGTTGAGTTATTCTTACAATGGCCTCTTATATCTGCAACTCGGCAAAATCTCACATATTGAGCGTTGATGGTTTGAGAGAGACATGAAAGAACGGAAGGTAAATTAAAAGAAAGAAAATGGTATATGAGTGAAAGGGTGGGTGGGTGAAAGGGTGTGCAGGTTGGTAAAGGGGTGGATTGGTGAAAGGATAGCTTGAAGGAAGGGTTGCTATTGAATGGGTTGATAATGGATTTGAAATGTTGGTAAAAGACTAAGCATGTGCGAATTTTGTGGATTTTTTATTTTTACATGTTTGCGGGTTTTCCGCGTGTGTTCGCGGGGAACTTTGCGTATTCGAAGTGCGCTTTGCGTGTTCGCGTTTTTTTTTTTTTTTGCCTGGTTCATCACTGCCACCCTCTCGTTTTTTATGCCCTTCTGCCCTCTGTACCACTTGTTTTTTGTGCCTTTCTGCCCTCTGCCCCACTCTTTTTTGTGCCCTTTTGAAGCCTTTTAAAGCTCCCTTGAGCAGCGGGCTGACGAGCCTGGGATCCCGCACCTACGCGCCTGAGTGCTACTATACCTGGCAGATATTGGCAGCCATCGGCAACCCCAGTACACGGCCTATCCCTGCTGATGAGGGGTAATACCCCGAAACACGTGTCCAGGGATGGCGAAGACAGCGAAGATAGCAGAAGATCGAAAGATGATGCATCGCGAAAACTTTATTACATTGACCAGAGTCCTTAGGGGCGACACCGCCGGTGTGTGAGTAGTGTGCGACCCCACCCCCATTTGTAACTTTAAAGCTCCCTTGAGCAGCGGGCTGACGAGCCTGGGATCCCGCACCTACGCGCCTGAGTGGTACTATACCTGGCAGATATTGGCAGCCATCGGCAGCCCCAGTACACGGCCTATCCCTGCTGATGAGGGATAATACCCTGAAACACGTGTCCAGGGATGGCGAAGACAGCGAAGATAGCAGAAGATCGAGAGATGATGGATCGCGAACACGTAACTACACTAACCAGAGTCCTTACGGGCGACACCGCCGGTGTGTGAGTAGTGTGCGACCCCACCCCCATTTGTAACTTTAAAGCTCCCTTGAGCTCTTGGCTGACGAGCCTGGGATCCCGCACCTACGCGCCCGAGTGGTACTATACCTGGCAGATATTGGCAGCCATCGGCAACCCCAGAACACGGCCTATCCCTGCTGATGAGGGGTAATACCCCGAAACACGTGTCCAGGGATGGCGAAGACAGCGAAGTTAGCGGAAGATCGAAAGATGATGCATCGCGAACACGTAACTACACTAACCAGAGTCCTTAGGGGCGACACCGCCGGTGTGTGAGTAGTGTGCGACCCCACCCCCATTTGTAACTTTAAAGCTCCCTTGAGCTCTTGGCTGACAAGCCTGGGATCCCACACCTACGCGCCCGTGTGGTACTATACCTTGCAGATATTGGCAGCCATCGGCAACCCCAGAACACGGCCTATCCCTGCTGATGAGGGGTAATACCCCGAAACACGTGTCCAGGGATGGCGAAGACAGCGAAGATAGCGGAAGGTCGAAAGACGATGCATCGCGAACACGTAACTACACTAACCAGAGTCCTTACGGGCGACACCGCCGGTGTGTGAGTAGTGTGCGACCCCACCCCCATTTGTAACTTTAAAGCTCCCTTGAGCTCTTGGCTGACGAGCCTGGGATCCCGCACCTACGCGCCCGAGTGGTATCATACCTGGCAGATATTGGCAACCATCGGCAACCCCAGAACACGGACTATCCCTGTTGATGAGGGGTAATACCCCAAAACACGTGTCCAGGGATGGCGAAGACAGCAAAGATAGCGGAAGATCGAAAGACGATGCATCGCGAACACGTAACTACACTAACCAGAGTCCTTAGGGGCGACACCGCCGGTGTGTGAGTAGTGTGCGACCCACCCCCATTTGTAACTTTAAAGCTCCCTTGAGCTCTTGGCTGACGAGCCTGGGATCCCGCACCTACGCGCCTGTGTGGTACTATACCTGGCAGATATTGGCAGCCATCGGCAACCCCAGAACACGGCCTATCCCTGCTGATGAGGGGTAATACCCCGAAACACGTGTCCAGGGATGGCGAAGACAGCAAAGATAGTGGAAGATCGAAAGACGATGCATCGTGAACACGTAACTACACTTACCAGAGTCCTTAGGGGCGACACCACCAGTGTGTGAGTAGTGTGCGACCCCACCCCCATTTGTAACTTTAAAGCTCCCTTGAGCTCTTGGCTGACGAGCCTGGGATCCCGCACCTACGCGCCCGAGTGGTACTATACCTGGCAGATATTGGCAGCCATCGGCAACCCCAGAACATGGCCTATCCCTGCTGATGAGGGGTAATACCCCGAAACACGTATCCAGGGATGGCGAAGACAGCGAAGATAGCGGAAGATCGAAAGACGATGCATCGCGAACACGTAACTACACTAACTAGAGTCCTTAGGGGCGACAACGCCGGTGTGTGAGTAGTGTACGACCCCACCCCCATTTGTAACTTTAAAGCTCCCTTGAGCTCTTGGCTGATGAGCCTGGGATCCCGCACCTACGCGCCCGAGTTGTACTATACCTGGCAGATATTGGCAGCCATCGGCAACCCCAGAACACGGCCTATCCCTGCTGATGAGGGGTAATACCCCAAAACACGTGTCCAGGGATGTCGAAGACAGCAAAGATAGCGGAAGATCGAAAGACGATGCATCGCGAACACGTAACTACACTAACCAGAGTCCTTAGGGGCAACACCGCCGGTGTGTGAGCAGTGTGCGACCCCACCCCCATTTGATTCTAGAATATATTTCATGGTTTCCAATAACAGATTTAATTTACACTTGTTTAGATTTTTTCCTATCGAATTGTCCTGTGACTGAATAAGCCAAAGACGATGAATCGATGATCAGTGTAGTGACCCCTATATTAGATATAATAAAAAGCTCTACCTTACCTTTCTAATCCCGCTACCCTAACACCTGCAGTTGAGAAAATTGAGTTTCCTTTCCTTGGTTATTGCCCAGAAAATGAATGTATTTGAAATACGTTGTGGTGTGCAAGGCCACAGAGTAAAGTAGGAGTAAGTGCATTATTAGATGTCAAGTTTGGCATATGGGATACACAGTGACGAATGGACCAAATGAAATCTACATAGCCCATTCCTTTACCTGCAGTGCAGTCCATTAGATCAATTTTCCTCAAAGTCTACTCATGGCAGATAGGATAATATATTCATATCCACATTTAATATGTGAGGTATGCCATGTAGTATCTTATTTATTATTCATCTGCCTCTTTAGGGACAGGGTAAACAGTTAAATGCATTTGGCGAAGAGCATGGCCATTGGAAATAAAAATAGATAATTTTCAATTAGAGCTGCAAACAGTAGCAAACTAGTCAATGGTGCTGGCTAGCAATGAGCATGGCTTCATTATTTTAGCACCATACACAACTTGTACTCCATATAGTGCATATTGCCATACACACTACTTAGAGAAGTCATTTATTTTTCATCTCAAAGCGCCTGACTCTGTTTATAGTTACTTGAAAAGCCTTTTCAAGAAAAGAATGAATCAAAATCATTTTTTTAATCTGTTATTCCCTGCCTGCTAATAAGTTTCTGCCATGCAGTCAGTGCATTTTATGTTTGGCAACATGTGTGGGTAAGACATCAAATTGGCCTTGTGATCCTCCTTACCATAAGCTCATCAAATAAATTCCAATGGCCCTAGGGAACCAGCAATCTACTGCTACTGTTCCACCCAGTAATTTAAAACAATTGTTTGCACAGAGCATTATTTACTAACCCCGGGCGAAGACGACTGCTCCGCCCGGAGAGTGTGCGGAGATTTGCCTTCTCCGTGTTCTGCGGAGAAGGCAAATCTCCACTCACTCCTCAGCGGAGCAGAGTTTGCCAACCCCGCCTCCACCCGCTATTAAGAAATAGGTTAACCTTAATTAAAAAGAAAGTTAAAACCACGTACCTGTGTAACGCAGCATCCCTGGTCTGCCCTCGTCCTCTTCATCGCCGTACTAGTAATGCTTGAGAAAACTGCGCATGCGCGTGCCTGTGCATTTCTCACAAGAAATGTGTATGCGCGGGTGCGCCCACATGCGCAGTGTGATCCATTGCTGGTGTAATTTAAGCCACACCTCAATAAATGACACAGCTCGGGTAAAGAGGGTTAGGGCTGTGATGAATGGATGGGTAAGGCGATTTGGGGAATGACAATTCAACCGGTTTGAGGAGCACAATAAGTGTCTACAACATTTTAAGAGTTCCTCCTATAATTTACAACATCTGATGTTCGGGTCAAATGACAGTAGAAGACACCATACACCACAAAAGCCAATCTCTAAAACATATTCTTTTTCATCTTCTTTTAATCTTTATTTTCATGGCTTTACAGGTGGACAATTCCAAAATGTGCGACAGCCAAATGTGCAACAGCATACGTGTTTCGTCTCTTTATTTTTTCATGGGACTTCTTCAGGGCAATTTTTGCTCTTGTAGGAGTTTATATCTTCAACAGCACTTCAAGTTGCTCTTCATGGCCCTTTTTCAAAGTCTTAATATGATTTCTTCTAACAATCAGGTGATTCTTGCGTACTTCTGCAGGTCTGTTCGTAAAATCGGGAAACAGCGGACTGCGCCGGTAGCCAGGGGGCATGACACACCTCGGTGGTTCGAAAAGAACATGTGAAAGAGATTGTTAAAAACTGGTCCATAACTATGAAAGAATTTTGGACTGAACACTGACGTTATTACCCGGAGTTTGAGACTGTTTGATAACTAATTGCGAAGAGAGTAAGAAAAAGAGCGGGAAACTGCATTGCAGAAGTACGCAAGAACACCTGATTGTTAGAAGAAATAATATTAAGACTATGAAAAAGGGACACGAAGAGCCACTTGAAGTGGCTGTTGCACATTTTAGAATTGTCCACCTGTAATGCCATGAAAATAAAGATTAAAAGAAGATGGAAAAGAATATGTTTTAGAGATTGAATTTCATGGTGTATGGTGTCTTCTACTGTCATTTTACATGAACATCAGATCTTGTAAATTATAAGAGGAACTCTTCAAATGTTGTAGAATCTTTTTGTGCTCCTCAAACCTGTTGAATTGTTATGTCTAAGCTTGGGTGTTTTTCGGTTGACCCAAAGAGATGAGCACATGTTGGAATAATAGGGATAAACTGTGTGCAGGCAAAGTTTAGGCCAAAACGGAGTGTTTGTATTGCTGGATTTGGGGAATGGTTTGAAAAAGACGAACACTACAACACAAGGACAACATTCTTCTGGGTAATAAGCAGCAGCACACCATTCCCCATCAATCTGTTGTTAGAAAGAAACAAAGGAATGAGTATGACAGAGTACAGATATATGCATTGCAAACAGTCCTTCTCGTCCCAAGAACCAGTTATCAGATATATAAATGTTCTGCCTTCTAGGTGTGGGAGTGTACCCACCCACCCTCTTCTATTAGTTAATATGATTGTTAAAAGAGAAATGATACTGCATTGCAAAATTGGAAGGTGCATCAGCATTCTCCCTGAGAATGTCCACTCTTTGGGGCCTGTCTGCACTTGTTGGGTAGGTAAGCCGGAATGTTGATGAGCTCAGATAGCTTTCAATTTTCTTTCATCAAGGAGACTAGAAGAAGGCCTTTGAACTGTAAAAGAGAAACTGTATTTTAGAGTCAAGGAGAAGGACAGAAGAAAGGTAATCTTCTTGAGGAGTGCATCTGGGAGTCTCTGCGGCAGAGCAAAAAAACAAGAGGGGTACTCGGAATTTCACTTTTGCCACAAGTCCAACACACACACACGCACACAAAGCGGCATTTCACAAACACACCTCTCTCTTTTCCTCATAGCTGAGTAGTAGGCTTCAGACTCTTAGTTTACCTTTTTTTAATTTTTTTTTAAAAAGACGGTACATAAATGGACAAATTTCAACAATTATTACATACATGATAAGAATCTGATAAATATTTGATATATTTACGTACATTTTTGAACACTTCTTGTTAGCGGGAACGAGGAAAAATAAATAGATAAATAGGGTTAGAAATCAGTTTCAATTAATTGGAGACGAACAAAGTTTTTATCCATTTCTATCTGTTCTCCAATTAGTTACAGGAGCCCATAGGCGTATACTAAGCATGGGCGAATTTTGTGAATCTCGCGTTCGCGAATTTTGCGGATTTGCGAACTCGCAATCCGCAAAATCCGCGAATTCTCGCGAATTTGCGGATGTTTTTTTTTTTGTGTTCGCGCGGGTTTCTGCCAGTTCGCGAGGGTTTTGTACAATTTCGCAAACGCGAACTTACCTGTCGGGTCGCAAGTTTTGCGAACTTGTTGTTTCTACGTGTCCAGCCTGTTTGGGACACTCTTCTTCATCACTGCCACTCTCTGTCACCACTGCCACTCTCTGACTACTCATGCCACCATCTGGCCCACCCATGCCACCCTCTGTTTCATCACAGCACCCTCTGGTTGTCCAGTGTACATTATTGTGGCAAAGCAAAGCACACCTTCCCTGCCTCAAGTGACCTGAATTAATTTGGGGCTGATTAATGTGTCACAGAATATTTTTTTAGCTGGCACCTGCTTCCTTAGTGCTTCCTGATTAGTGATCTTTTGCACTTGCTAAGTGCTTTCATTGTTGCAAAATTAGTTACAACACCTGCCCTGCCCCAACTGACAATAATGAATTAGGGGCTGATTAATGTGTCACTGGATTTGAACTTCCAGCCTGGCTCCTGCTTGTCTGCCTTAGCTGTAATTCAGGACCTTTGTGTAACTATTCTGAGGGTCAGAGCAGGGTCACATAATAGTTACAAGTAGGCAACTGAACTCTGTAGGGGCCCCTCAGGAAGCACTACAGGAAATGGCTACTAATGATGAGCTTAAACTTTTGAACCTGGTAAGTAGTTTCAGTTTTGCTAAGATCGTATTTCTGCAATTTAGCGCTTATTCGCGGGGCGTGAAGTTGAACTGGGAAGCCGCGAACTCACGCGAACAGTGCGAGCAAGCCATAAAATCCGCTGCTCGCGGATTTGAAGATTTTGCGGGAAATTCGCGAATCTCGCGGATTGCGAATTTAATGAAAATCCGCAAAATCTGCGAGCGTAACGGATTTTCCGCCCATGCTTAGCGTATACCCTCCTTACGCTGCCTCATGCCTTTATATTCATAGAGGCAGGATTTTATGTTATGAATTCCTAGAAATCTTGAGAGCCACATTTGAAAGGATGGAGGGTTCGTATCTTTCCACGCAGCAGAAATTAAAATTCTAAGTACAGCAACAGATAAAAACCTTAGATCTCTTTCAGCCTCACCTAAACCCAACTTAGAGTCTGTACCCAGTATAATTAAAGTAGGGGATAGGTCGATGGACTGACCTAGCAGCCCCTCCATAAATTTCATTATTTCTTTTTTAACATTTTCCAACTGTATGCAGGAAGAGAACATATGTATAATGTCAACCTGACTTTCATTACATCTGGGACAATTATCATTTTCGCTTAGACCCCAGGAAAATATCTTCGCGGGTGTATGGTAAAGATTAAAAATAGTCTTGTAGTGTTGTGCGCGAAGGTTTGATGCCCGGAATATTTTTTTATTCAATACGAGAGCGAGATCGAGGTCGACATCAGAATCTCCTAATTTTGTCGCCCAGTTAGACTCAACCTTATCAATATCATCCGGTATTTGGTCCAATAAGCAATTATATAAAATCTTAATCTTCCTACAACCTCTGTTTAATAACTCAATCAGTGGAAAATCTGCTGTATGTGAAATCTGTGGCCTGAATGCCTTAACTGCCCTGGTAAGTTGACCATAAACTAGCCATTGACTGTCTGGAATACCAAATCTTTCCTGCAACATTTCGAACCCCAGAATTTCACCCTCTTCCATTACATTTCCCAAGGATCTAAGCCCCAACTTTTTCCACATCAGCAAATTATTATCATTTTTTAGTTGAGGAAAGAGAGATGAATTATACAGTTGCAGATAGGAATTGATTTTCGGGATATTAAACATTTTCATAATTGCTTTCCAAACCTTCCATGCGCCAATCAGTGTCTTCAATCTTGTTTTTTTATAAAAGCTTCGTTCCAATTCACACTGAAATACATTTATAGTCATTTCACCCAATAGCATCCTCTATATCTGGGGCGGACATTGGTGATCTACAAACCCAGGTGTTATATCAGGTACAGATGTAGATTGAAATAGAGTAGTCATTTGGGTTAGCAAGCAGGCCCAATGATATAACTTTAAATTCGGCAATCCCATCCCACCCCTTTCTCTGGGCAGTGCCATTAAGTTTGTAGAACACCTTACCCTGCCGTATTGCCATACAAATCTGATAAACATAGATTCAAGTTGTTTCATGATCCTGTCCTCTATTGCTAAAGGGATGGCCCGAAATAAGTAGAGAACTCTAGGGAACATAGACATTTTAACTGCATTTACCCTTCCTATTAATGAGAGGTGTAGCACATCTATTGTTTTTAATTCCTTCTCAATATCCTTAATAAGTGTCAGATAATTCTCGCTTACAATTTTCTCAACATTGGCATTAATTTTTACCCCTAAATATATGGCAGAGTCGACGAATCTATAGTCAGTTTTGGCTATATTTTTAGAACAAATAACCTGCGTTTTTGTTTCATTTAGAAGATAGCCTGACTCTTCCCCAAACAGTTTAGCCATCTGAATTAGAATAGGAAGAGTTTGTTGTGGATTATTTGTTAACACTGCAAGATCGTCAGCGTAGGCCAGTATTTTACTTAAATAACCATTGCATATTACTGGAGCTATCTCTGGGCAGTCGAGAATACTATGTATAAGGGGGTCAATATACAGCGCAAATAGAATAGGGGAACAAGGACAGCCTTGCCGAGTCCCTCTTTTTATATGTATAACCCCTGATTTCTCGCCCATTGCTGTTACCTTAGCTGTTGGTTCTACATACATGGCTTTAAGGGCCCCTATAATATTGGGACCAAATCCCCTCACCTCTAAAATAGCCCAGAGAAAGCTCCAGTCCACACGATCAAACGCCTTCTCTGAGTCGAGCAAGATCATAGCGACATCACCCCCACGGCAGCCTGGGCATCAAACAAAGATATTGCCCTACAGGTATGATCCGTTGTACCCCGACCGGGGACAAACCCATGCTGCCATGGGGATACAAGATCGCCAATTACCCTACCCAGCCTCTTTGCCAAAATTTTAGAATAAAGCTTAGTATTGGAATTTATTAGTGAAATGGGTCGGTAGGACCCCGCCTTTTCCGCTGGTTTCCCCTTTTTATGGAATATTGCTATATTTGTTTCTTTCCAAGAGGTGGGTGTTGATCCTGTACACATAACCCCATTAAACAAATCTACCAGAAGCGGAGTGATTTCGGTTTCTATTGTTTTATAGACTTCTAAAGGTATCCCATCGGGACCTGAAGCTTTACCTGAGGCCAATTTCCGCAATGCGACTGTTACTTCTAATAATGTAATTTCTTCTTCCAATTTTTTTTTGATTGAGTATTCTAAAAGTGGGCCCCGATCTCGTATTCCTTCCCCTGGTTTCTTAGTAGGTTCTTCCTGCTCATACAGCTGCTGATAACATTTTTCGAATACTCCTTACTTTCTGTATACCTGATCTCATCCTCTTCTATACATACAATAGTGTTTCTTGTTTTGAGGGCAAGTGCTCTCCCTGCCTGCTCACCGGTCTCATATCTTTTAACCCTATTTGATTGGTATTCTCCTGTGACTTTCATAGTTACTTCTTTCTGGAGTGCGGCTTTGATTGTCAGTAAAGCTTCCTGGCTTACAGTGGTATTACCCCTTTGATTATATCAGTCATACGTTGTTCTTCTACTTTTACTAACTCTATCATTAAACCCTCAATCTTATTTCTATCTTCCTTTCTTAATCTTGCTGAACAGCTAATAGTTTCACCCCTCAATGCTGCCTTAAAAGTTTCCCAGACTGTGTTTCTAGACGCACTGTACCTATTTACTGCAAAGAATTGTGGGACCCAATTTTTCAGATGATCTATAAATCTTTTATCACTAAGGAGCTTTTTCTCAAAGGACCAGGAATTGCTTTTTCTTTCCCTCTGACCTATACTATATGAAAGAATTAGTGGGTTGTGGTCAGAAACCACTTTAGGAAGTTTAAGTATGTCTACTTTCGATAACTCAGAGGACGAGATCAGGAAGTAATCTAATTTTGTGTATTTTTGGGCAGGATTAGAGAAGTATGTGTATCCAAAATCCAAGGGGTTTTTGGCCCCCCATACATCGAGCATCCCGTGAGAGCTTAGAAGAGATCAAATAGATTGAAAGACCTTGGGTTTCCTACCTGCATATGGTTCAGATCCGACCCAATCAGCCGAAATATTAAAATCCCCTGCTATTATCAACGGTGTAGCCCAACCCACAAGTTCGGTTTCTAAAAAGTCGAATATTTCAGGCTCACCTTGATTAGAGCCGTACACCACACATAACGAGAAACCAAGGTCTAAGTCAGCAATTACCCATCTCCCATTGCTATCCGCCTTCACTTTCCTTGCTTTACCTAGGGGACCTCGAATCAGTATAGCTACACCTCGAATTGTAGACATCTGTGTAGAGCAAGCTATTAACTCAAAGCCACCCAGTGAAAGTAAATTGCGTTTTGACCATGGGAGATGGGTTTCTTGTATACAGATAATATCAATCCTTTCATGCCTTACTAAGAATGCCAGTCTCTGCCTCTTCCTCCAGTCATTCAGTCCTCCCGCATTAATAGTGCATATTCTAATGCTTGCCATTTAATTGTTTATATATCTCATCACTCAGATCCCAAATCATGTTATTGTCCTCCTCAACGAATCTTAGTCCAAAATTGTACCACTTTCCTTTTTTCTATTTTTTCCACCCTTCCACCACCCAATCCCACCCCTCAACCCTCCATCCCCCCCTTCCTCCTTGACCCTTCCCCCCCCACCCTCCCCAAATTTTACACAAACTAAACATTCTTATTTTGACAACTATTATTTGATCCACATAGGAAAAGAATTAGTTCTTGCTCATATTCCCAGTCTGTTTTTTTGCAGTCTCCGAGATTTCTTTAAGATAATTTTCTGCTTGTATTTCGCTAGTGAAGCTCCGAGTAGATCCTCTGAATATTATTTTCAGTCTTGCCGGGTTTTGTAAATACACTTTAGCACCAATCTGCTCAAAGGGATTAAATAGCTGCCTCAGCCTCCATCTCCTTTCCACTGTTGCATGGGCAAAATCTGGTCTTACAAAATATGTACTACCATTGTATTCTTTCTTGCTTGTGGGGCGAGCTAAATCATATATGGTTTCCCGAAGTAAAAAATTTCCAAAAAATACCAACATTGCCCTTGGATATTTAGATTGATTCTGAGTTTTTTAGGTTGAGTCAGGGGAAAACGATGGGCTCTTTGGACTTCTTTCTCTAAGTCCCAGGTTTGCAGTTCGGGCATAGATGATTTGAGGAGTTTAATTATGTATCCCCTTGGGTCGTGATCTTCAACACCTTCTGGGAGCCCCAGGAAACGCAGATTGTTCCGCCGTGCTCTATTTTCCTGTTCCTCCGTCTTTATCATTAGGTCCTGAATAGCACCTTCTTGCCTTTTTTCCTGTTTTTTCCTGTTTTTGCAGATAAGTGACATCTTTTTCTAAATGGTCAGTTCGTGTCTCAACTGATACCATCCTTTCAGAGATTGCCAGGCATGTGCTACCCACCTTATTTACCGCCCCTTGGAGCTTTTGAATAGCTAAATGATGCTTTTGAGTATCCTCTTGGTTTACCTTTGAACTAAAGTCGAAACTCAATAACTTCTTGCTTCCAGCCGTTGATAAGGTAGTCCTGTAACCCCAACCCTGACTTCTTCCATGAGCTTCCTCCTGACTCTGAGTAACGCCGCCCCATACCAATCATCATTATCATGAATCATGATGGCCCGAGCAAGATAGACATGTTGTGCACTGCTGTTGAAGAATAAGTAGAGAAACAGAATTGCAGTAATTTACATAGGTTTTTGTTTGTTAACTACAGTGACTGTTCTGGTCTCTGAAGAAACAGAAAAAAGGGAATACCCTGCCATTAAATCTGGCTAAGAGTGAAAGGACTGACCACCTACAGCGAAATAAAATGAGCACCCATCACTCAAGCCCCAAACAATCCTAATCAATCATCATCTGAAGAAATGTTCCATGTTATAGTTCAACACATGCTCCCTCGCTGTCAGCCTCCACTTCAATCATCACTCACAGTCACTCGATAAGCTGATCACTTATTGGTGCAATGGTTACTTGTTCCACTCCAATCACAGTGCTAGGTACACTTTTTTCCCTTTAATGCAGGCAACAGATTGGAATTTGGCAGTCTTGTAAATAAAACAATTGTCTGGGTCAGCCATCGTAAATGATAAAAAAACTGAACGATTATAAGAGGGAGCCATACAGGTTAGTGCATTTTTGATAAGTAATTTTGTGAAGGCCAATCACCTTCAGGGGAATAGTGATCGCCCACCCCTCAGGCCCAAAACATTTTAAATCAGTCATCCCATTCAAGTTCCACATTATAGTTCAAGACCCTCCCTCACTGTCTGCCACCATATGAATCATTAATCACCTTAAATCATCACCCATGCAATTAGTCACTCACTTCCAATCCAAGCACAGGTAGTTTAGGTATTAGGCATTCAATCATCTTTGATGCATGCAACATATTAGAATTTGGTATTTTCTGGCAGTTTTGTAGATAATAAATTTATTAATGGGGCAGACCTTCTAGTGCCAAGTGTTGCA
Organism: Lissotriton vulgaris; assembly: GCF_964263255.1. NCBI lineage: Eukaryota > Metazoa > Chordata > Amphibia > Caudata > Salamandridae > Lissotriton > Lissotriton vulgaris. The sequence continues at coordinate 389,122 of NW_028255510.1, read as the reverse complement.
AAAAGGGTTAGGCATTAGGCAATAGGCATGCTAGAGTAATAGGCATTGCACCCAATGTCATAAAGGAATTTTGGAGGCTTCTTCAATGCACACTGGTCCAATTTCAATCTGACATAATATATATGTGAGTAGTAGAAAAGGTGTCACCGCATAAATATGACACGAATATGATATTGTTCCTCTAGCTATTTTTTAATTTTTTTTGCAAAGAAAGGGCTAAGTTCAGTGAAAAAACATTTAAAAGTTCCATGAGGCACTGGCATACTTAGTACGGGAAATAGAGTTCATCCTCAAACTCAGGGGGTTCACCCAGAAGTTGGTTCGCAAACACATTTGGTTCAATTACAGACTGATCAACTTCCTCCTCCTGTGCTGCTGTTTCAGGAACCGTGTAATTGTGTGGTATACAATGTTGGTTCATTTTGATCATTGTCAACCTCTCCATGTTTTGAGGCGCAAGGCTGTAGGAGAGTAGGATCTGCTTACTATGGTTACCCCCACTTTTTGCTGTTGTTTCACTGTTTTCGACTTTAGTCGGGCTGGGGCCCTGCTATCCAGAACCCCAGCCTAGCTGCCTCCTCTCTAAATGGATTACCTGTACTTTAGGTACACTCCAGTTTGATTACTGAGGCACCCTTGTGAATCCCTAGTATATGGACACTAGGTAATAAGGGCATAGTTACCCCAGAGGCCTACCAGGGGTTGAAGCATGTATTTTGCCACCCCTGAGAAGACTTCCATATGGTACCACAGGACTGCTACTGCAGCCTGGGAAAGGTGGTTCATACACCCCTTACTAAGATATAGGTTACCTATATCTACCTTTAATCACTGACACATATAAGCCTATCAGTCACTCCTATAGCAGGCCTTATCAATCTTCCTGAAGGCAGAGTGCTTGGTTTTGTGTGAGAGGGTGCCCATGCATGAGCTGGACCCCTCTGCAGTTTTCAGAGCCTATTCTCTGAGGCTATTCTGTGATGCAGCCGGACCATATGCAAGTGCATTATAACCTTGCTGTAAATGCTAACTTTGGAAAGACGGCATGAAAACATGTTGTGTTTGGTGTCAAAATCTGAATATCATGCCAGGGAGGGATATCCTTGTAACCCTTGACATAGAATCCCTCTACAGCAATATTCCCATTGATGAAGCCATTAGGGCTACAGATTGGTTCATAGAGAAACATAATATCACATGCCCCAAAAAATTCCTAATAGATTGTCTTTTCATAGTCTTAACAGACAATTTTTTTGAATTCGGTGAGAATATCTACCGCCAACTGAAAGGCGTCAGCATGGGTGCCTCAGTTGCCCCATCGATAGCGAACATATATATGTCAAGGTTTGAAGAACGCTTCATATATAACGAAGTGGCGCCTTTTTTCGAATCCATTTCCCATTGGTCCAGATACATCGATGACATCTTCTTTATCTGGACCAATGGGAAAGAAACACTTCTTGAGTTCTTAGAGTGGATTAATTTAACAGATGGCAATCTGAAATTTACTGCACATTATAGCGAGAATCAAGTAGAATTTTTGGATCTTCTCATTAGAGTTAATGTTGATAAATTAGAAGTGGATCTTTTCGTGAAAAAAACAGCACGAAACACCCTACTACATTTTAGTAGTTTTCATCCAAAATGCCAAAGAGAGAGCATTCCGTTCTCACAATTCCTTAGGGTCCGCAGGAATTGCACTAATTTACAAGACTACGACAGGCAAGCTGCAATTATGCGCACTAAATTTTGTGAACGCGGATACCCGCATAGATTAATAAGGAATTCATACAAACGTGCAAGATTTTTTGACCGTGATGCGTTACTCACCCCCAAAGAGAAAGAGGAGAATGATCGAATTGTATGTGTAACAACCCATTCGACCATGAATGAACGGATCAGACAAGTAATTAATGCCAATTGGCATATTCTGAATTGCAATCCCTCTTCTACCTCCACTCTATCCAAACCTCTGTTCGCGCACAGGAGAAACCGGAACCTAAAAGACAAAATAGTTCATTCTAAATTCAACTCTAAACAACAGAATGGTGATCAAACACAAAGATCACTTTTAACTAATTTACCAGTACGGGGCACGGTTCCATGCTCCTCCTGCAAAAACATTTTAGGTGGCGAGATGTTCAACCATAATGGCATCACATTTAAGGCACATGACTTATGGAATTGTAAAACCACTAATGTGGTTTATTTCATTAGTTGCCCGTGCGGTATGGGCTACGTGGGCGAGACGTGCAGGTCGATCCAGACATGCCTTACTGAGCATAGATCTGCCATTAAAACCCAAAAACTGAACGCACCATTAGTGAAACATTTTTTGGATTTAAACCACAAACCAGAAGACATACATTGGCGCATCCTAGAAAAGATCATGACCCCAGACAGCAAAGGGGGATGCGCCATTAGGAAAAAACGAGAAGTTTTTTGGATTTTTTCCCTTGACACCCATAGAAAGGGGTTAAACAACGAGATCCCTTGGGAAAATGCCATCTGTCTTTAAGGTAGTAGCGCCACCCTGTAAGTGCCGTCATATTTCCAAGATCTGGTAACACAATCTTTTGTGGCTTTAATATTTTTCCTGTCATTCGAAATATTGCGTTGCATTTCTGGAAATATCTAAAAAATACCTTCTAACACGCTGCAAAGAGTACTGCGATTAATATGCAAATAACAGGATTGCGAATATTTAATAAATCCTTGGTAATCCTGTTTATACCATACACATAAATAGGCTATACCAATTCTATTAATTCTAATGACTTTCGGTTTTTCAAAAGTTATTTCCTACCTGCTAAATAAAGAACTCGATCTTCTTGCATAAATATCACAATGCAACATTGTTGCTTACGATAATAAGTCATGTTTTTGATATTTAATACCATTTACTCACAATGCAACATTGTTGCTAGCGATATGAGGTCCGTTTTTGCTATTTAACACCAGCAATCTACTTGCAACATTGTTACTGGCGAGAATGAGTCCGTTTTCGATATTTAAATTCATTAGTAACTTACTCTCATTAATGTAGTCCGTCGTTTATATCCTTTTGAGACTACCCTCCGTGACGCGGTAAATTTGGACAACCAATCACCTCCTACAGGCGATTAAGTCATGTCCGTTTTAAAAGGAAGGAAGTCTGACTGGGAAGTTGATCTCCTTTTCCAACGGCTGCGGGACGCCACTGGATCTATCAATCATGACGCCCGCGGGTTGATGCACAAGTAGAGTTTATTTTAATCATCGGTAAGCATACAACCCCGTTACCCGCCGTAAATCCATTACAATGTTTTTTATTTCCTGTAGCTTGGGTCCATTTAGTAATGTTGTATCGTATTGTATCTTTACTCCGCAGCTTTACAATACAACACCAAGGGAACGAATATTTCAACTGCGGTCCAAGGTTATTTGAATATGCAAAATTATTTTTAAATATCGGTAAGCGATTAACACCGCCGCCTTCCGTTAACTCGCCTTATGCGTATTCCGTTTACTGTAGCCTTAGAGTAAAGTCCCTATTGTATTTTCCTTTCACCCCTCAGTATTGTGGGACAACACGAACGGAGCAGATATATCAACTGCAGTCCCTGGTCGTCTAACCACGCCGAATGCATTTTTTACCTATCGGTAAGCGATCTACGCCGCCATGCTTTCATGACTGGTTCTAACGCATTTTCCGAGTGAACTCTGGTACCTTAGAGTAATATGTTTTTTCATTTTCGTTTCACTTCTCAGAAATAATAGAACAACGTTAAGAGAGCAGACATACCGACTGCTGTTCCTGGCCATCTGCCCATAATAGATTTTATTTAATACTATTCATGTAAGTGCACTATTTGCATGTTAAAATACTCAAATTTATCTTAGATATAAAAACAGCTCTAAGAAGGCCTCTTGTTCAATTAGAATTTTTTGGTGAAGTAAACATTAAGCAAACTAAAACCGTTAGTAATAATAGCAGCACAAACGTAAATGTGGGTTCTTCTTACTTTTAGATTTGCAGTTTTAAACAGACCCTCCAAAAAAGGGAAAAAAACGCTATACCAACAGCTGCTGCCCGGTGCGGCTAATATAAACAACTACCGATTTAGGTAAGAATAGGGGCACTGTGCTTATTAATCTAGTGGTCTTAACAGATGCTGCCCGGTTTTTGGTAATGTAATTGCATAGGTTACCTTTTATATAACCTCAAGATTGTAAGGAACTAAGCCTAGGAAATTTAAAGATCTTTGCTTAGTTAAAATAAAAACACCTATATATACATATAATTTTTCCTATTGTTCATCAATAACAATAGTACTCGAGCCATCTAAGCTCCTAAAGTTATAAATGCAATTGGGGCAAGGGTCTAATTATCATACAAGGCCCACTTCTCTATATATATACTACACTACTGCTCAAATATAACATCTAAAAAGTTTTGTACCTTATGTAGCCTTATAGCTGGCTACATGAGTAGGGAGTTTGCGATATGTAAAGCTGGTTGGACTGTATGTTTGCATGCACTTGTATTGAGGTACTGATTGAAAGGCTAATATAACTCACCTGGAAAGAGAATTTGAATTGCTGTATATGTTTTTCAGATTGTGTATGTGGCTCCTGAAGAAGGCGTTCCAGTGAAAAACGCCGAAACGCGCGTCGAGAAGAGGACTAGTATTGTCCGCCATTGTTTTAGGAATTAAGAATTAATGATGTCATTTGTAATGTTGTATTGTGTTGATGCCTTAGAATAGGTCACAAGTCTTATTTTACTATATGTCAGAAATTTTATGTTTTTATTCTGAGTATATATACTTAATAATAAACAAAATTTTGTACTTTTTAATTGATTGTTGTGCTTTTCACTTATCGTTCTCTCCCTGATGATATTGCATTTTGTGCCTCTTTTTACATTGTCTAATTTTCCCTGTCAAACATATTCAGTTGCCAAAACAGGGGGTCCTTGTTATACACACCGTTTTTGGTGTCAAACACTTTGGAATCCTATACCCCACCAGTCCTGGCGGCAGAGGTAGAATTCCACCCTTCTAGAGGGAGAGACTTGTACACACTGGTCTGTCCGGTTATAGTTTAAACGAGCCCTGTCATCACAAAATGGATGCTGCAGCTACAGACATGAGTCTGCCTCCTGCTGCTGACCGAAACTCCGAAAGGAGAGGCCTGGATAATAGATTTCCTGTCACAGGGAGGTGTAACCACCTCCCAGACAGGCATTAGTGTATTGGGGCAGGGTGGGAGCACTCTGAGAGTGCTTTGAAGTCAGCACTGGGGGCAAACCTGGTGACCATGTGCATAGCCCAGATCAAACCGGTTTCATGGGCTACCAGCCCCTGCTCTGGTGCAAAACTGGACAAAGGAAATGGGTGTAGCCACCCCTCTTTCCAAACACTCCCATAGGTGGGTCCCCAGAGTATGTCCAACCCCTTTTCTTAGTATAAGTAAGGGAATCCTGTCAACAGGACTTTAGATTATACCTGGATGACTCTCTGAAACTAAATCCTGGAACTTCGACGCTCTACTAAAGACTAGAGGATGGAAAAATCTCCCTTGGGGTCAAGGAGTGACTCCCCTGCTCAAGCAAGTGCTAACAAAGCATTTGCCGGTCTGCGTCTCCGAAGCTCCCACCGAACTCTGAAGTATTTTCAGCCCAGGAAGAGGATTTCCAGATTTTTAGAAGGCCGACCCGAGTCCCCAGCAAAGCTGAGACCCACATCCCTCACGAGTGACGTAAACCAGAACCCCTGGACACTGCACATTTGCTAAGTGCATTAACTTCCTGAGCTTTCCTGAAGTTTTGCTTAAGGTTACTTGTAGCCCAAGCCCGAGCACTATCTGCACTGAAGATTGTGGTCCTTCACTCCACAAGTGTTCCGTGAGCCCACCTCTTGCATTTCCACTAGAGGTTCCTTTTTGATCCCTGGTCTGTCAACTGGTGGGTCCCCTCAAAGGTAACTCTACTTTTCCTTGGGCTTCCTTGGTTGCTCCAGATGTGCCATGACTCCCTACCAAGCGGTGAGTCTTTTAGACCTTACTGGTCTGCACCAAAGCCTATCCCTGCTTTCTGCATGGGTTGCTGTTGCCAAGGCTTGTTGGGTCCAATCCCGGAAACCGACACCACTGCACTCAAAATTCTTTGTGGGACAATTTTAATCAAGAACTTGGTTGTCATGAACACCTCCTGGTCCTCGTGGCTGAAGAGTCAAGCTTCACCTTCTTCACCTGAAATCACCCGACATCAATGGGCAATCGACTATCGTGCCCCTGGTCACTGGCAAGTGACCCAGACTCTGTTCCCTCTGCTTTCAGGTTCTCCTCATCTTCAATCCAGGCTTGGATCACACAGGACACTTTCCAATTTTCACTTGGACGCCAGCAGCACTTTGCAGCAGATCGCCATTGAAAACAACGACTATACCAGACACGAAAAGACACCTATGCACCCGGCTGCCCTGGGTGAGGTAACTCAAGTACTCCAGTGTTCCCATTGGTGTTGACTCTAGCACCCTCTAGTTCTGAAGTGGTTTGCTCCAATTCCTCTTCTAAGCGTCCTTTATCTTTAAAATTCTAACCGCGCCTTTCCCCGAAGAATTTTTTTTTTATTCGCGGCTGTGTTTAGACACTGCATGCATCCCCTGTGGGTCCCCTGTGTCACTACCTTGGGTGGTTCCTGGTGGCCCCAGCAGTTCTAAAGGCTCTAAGCCTTGTATCTATGCAAGTCGTGGTCCATATACCACTTTTTGATATATGGTTTGGTACACCCCTAGGGCTCAACGTATAGTGTGCTAATTTACTGTGTGTCATTGAGTTTACTGAATGTACTTTTGCCTCATAAAGAGACTAGTGGGATGTGTTTAGAATAAATACATATATTTTATATATACACCTGGTGTGAATCTACTTTCATTTGATCATTCAAGTGAATATAGACTGGTTAAACAAGCTGCTTTAGATTCCTCCTAGAATTAGCCTGAAGGCTGCTCTCCACAGCTACCACTAGGATAGCTTTCTATAAAGGTTGTCTTTAACCTACCATCAATAAGGGTCGGTTGGACTGATGCAAGGTGCCCACTAGAATAGTGGACAACATATGCCAGGCCAACATCTCACAGAGACTGGTCCTTCTCACTGTGATAACTGAACTAGCTGAAGTAAACAAACATTCAGCAGACACACAGGCAGCCTGCCGAGCTCTGGCCATTGTTGCCTCTTCCCATACAATACATCAATGGATTTTGATTCACATTGACTTCTTTTGGATCATTCAGACACTCCAGAAACATCCTGTGGATGGTCATTGGTGCTGCCACTTGCTCAACCTGTTTTACCATTGCTTCTGCATTGGACTTGAGCCCTGCCACTTGAAACCAATTCATTGCAGAGGTTGGGTCAGGTCCTTCTGTTGCTGTTCTTGCCGGTGTTCTGATTGATGGTGTTGTTGGTTGCTGTGAGACAAGGCCGCCCTCTATGGAAGTTTAAGGCGGCACGCCAAAACTGCGAGGAAGGACTCAAAGTTCCAGCTGTTCTTCTTCCAAGTCTCCAACTTGCTCTGCAGTCCACGTCTTGTATTTTAAAACATCCCCTTCAGAAAAAGGAATGAAAGTGTGTTGCATGTTTTTTACTGTGGATCAAGTAGTGTGGCACAGATGTACTCTTTGCGCTCATTGATGTCATGTTGTAGCCTTCTTTTAGAAGCCAAGCATAGGCCTAAGGTCTCAATTAGGAAGGAGGATGTGGCCTAATGGCTAGAGCGGTCGACCTCGAAGCTGGGGAACCGGGTTTGAGTCTCGGCAGGGACATTCAATATCCTGTTATTCTTGGCAAATCACAAAACCTCTATTAAACAACAAAAGAGTGACTAACGGCGCAAACTAAGTAGTGAAATATAAACTCTGAAATTTGCAGCCAAATACAAACTCTAAACCAGGAAAAACACAATAAAAGAGTGAATAAGCAGTGGGAAGAAACTTTTGTTAAAAATGAACCCTCACTCACCAACCTGGTTGGTCACATGCTTTATCATTGGGTTCCACCAAGGAGACCGAGTGTCTCCCTGGTGTGCTACCACGCCTGACTTACAGCGGAGCTGGTTATTGTTGGACGTGTGAAGTGATGCCCAAAATGATGAAAAGTGATTTAAAAGATGGCGAGCTGATCCCAATAACTAACTTTAATAAAAGGTCAGCCAGCGATCATTAAAACTTAGGTGAATAGGACACTAGTGGTTGTGAATTTGAACCAAATGTATCCTTAAAAAAGTGCAAAGGCTGACATGTTTCTGCTTTAGTGCTAGCTCAGCAAAGCTTTCATTAGGACCAAGTATAAAACCCCAGGCGTTATACGCACACTAAGGCGTACCCTAACCTTGGGGATGTGTGTGTGTGATGGTAAAAGTCACGGTTCTACCCATATGGGTTCCCCTGGTCTTTCCAAGGACAAGAAAGGACATTTTTAGCCAGGCAGCAAAACATCTAGTTTGTCATTTCTTTAACATTTTACACATACACTATGAAGTGTAAAACCATCCCAAAGCCCAAAAGTAGTGGATCATGCCAAAGAAGAACCCGAACACCCTCATGTGCTTCTTTTAAAAAAACACAATAAAATAGTACTGTGCTGATACACCAAAAAACGTAACAGTAAGGCAAGCTATAGTTAAACATACCAATTGTTACGCGACTCGTGTCTTTGGATGTTAATTTATCCAAATTGCATTTGCATCTTATTTGCTTAATGAGTTGTTGCTCTGCACCGTCGTAGCAACTATATTGAAGTATGCTCCGTAACTGCGATGCAAACGAAAACCCAGGGAATCCTTACTACCCCGTGACAATTGCAAATATTCCACACTCCCTTTACAGCAAAAAGTGTGGGCCCCGTAAACACAAGTAAGACCATGGCGTGGAGATAGAGGACTTACTAAAACAATAAAGTGAACTTACTAATGAAGTAAAAATAATAGACTTCCAGGGCTCTGCGACAGGGGCTCTCTTCACGCCGAGGGATATCTTTTAATGAAGAAAAACACAGTCTGAACTTATGCTGCCACTGTTAGCATAAGAGCGTAACTTTAAAGGCAAGAAAAGTTTCATCCCGTATTACCGACAGGAAAAGACTTACTTTCGCCTTGGCGACTCCCCACAGGCAACCTAATTGATACACCTCCGCAGCCCGAACGATGGTGTGTATGCGGGACACCGAAGTAAAAATAATGCAAAGGAAGGTCACGTGTTCGCCATCAAAACGTAGGCGTTACATGTACATTTAAAGATATATGCATGTGGTTTATTTAGTAAACACTCTGGGGCCGATTCGTATTCGGGAAACAAATCCGTACGACGATTCGTATTTGTAGCCGTTTCCATATGAATCGTAGTAATCCATACGAATCACGTAGTACGATCCGTAGGTCAAAACTCCGTCCGAATCCTTGCGAACCGTACAAAAGACAAGGGAAAATCCGTACGACATACACCCGTACAGCGAACCGTACAATTCATAAACATGCCGTACGACCGGCCAAGTACGATCCAGACCGGGGACTGTGTACGCGATTCGTACAGTAAACATTGCATATAGGCAATTCGTATGGAGAGCCACACAATAACATAGGCACCGTACCCCTGAATTCAAGGGGTGTATGCACGGGGTGTACGCACCGTACACCTATGTCCTTGGGGGGTACAGACCGTACCCCTAGGCACCGTACACCGACATTCATGGGTTGTATTCATGGGGATATATGCACCGTGACACTGAAATTCAGGGGTGTACGCACCGTACACCGAAGCACTGTACCCCTGCAATCATGGGGTGTACGCACCGTACCTGGGGTGTCTGTTCCGTATGCATTACGGGGCGAAATCAGCATTTCCGGACGTTTTCAGCTCCCGTAAAAAAAGAATCGTAAGGACTGGTGTCCACATGAATCGTACTTGCTGGGTCGTAAAAGGCTACTGCGATCCATACGAACATCGCGTACAGCGTGTTCTGAGTGCGATCCGTATGGTTTCTCGAATTGTACGGTCTTTTGTAAGATTCGTACGGAGAACTGCATTGAGTACACATCGTACTACATCATACGTACGGGTACGGTTCTGCGTACGAATCATATGGAAAAAAGCTCCGTACGGCGATTCAAACTGGATTTTACCGAATCGGAATTGGCCCCTTTATTTGCAGACACAGCCGACAGTACATTATGATTTAGTCTGTGTGACTCAAATAATGAGGATGGAATATCATAATTGCCCTATGTTCCTGAGTGTTATCGGAGGACTGTTTCAAAGGAAGGTCACGTATTCGTTGTTACAATGTAGGCGTTACATGTATTTTTAAAGATGTATACATGTGGCTTTGTTCAATAAAAACATTATTGGCAAACACAGCTGAGAGAAACGTTATAACCCAAAACAGTCTATGTGACGTAAATAATGAGGATGAACTCCAAAGAATTGCCCTATGCCCCTTAGTATTATCGAAGATACTGGCAATGCCTAGAAAAAAACTCCCATGTTCTAATAAATGCTAAATTAATTGGCAAGAAACAAAAGGGGGAGCCAAAGTAAATGGTGTGGTCTGCTAACAAAAAGGGGAGTTCAGTGTTGCCTAAGGTATAACCTCACCCTGCGAAAATAACAAACGGGGTTGGATAACCCGATCAGTAAGAATCAACAATATAACTTAATTCTTAATGTTCCCCATTTCCATGGCAATTCTCAACCTTTAATTGTCTATGGCCCAATAAAAAGTATATCCCACCTCTTTGAGTGACCTTATTTAAACAGTGGAGGTGTTCAAAAATTAAGGGGTCATGTGCGTGTAATCAAGACCGGTGAATCCCACTCAAGTTGCACATCACCCTAAAAAAAAGATCACTTCTTCATCACAGTGCCCCATGTAATCTCATCATTGATCCCTGAACGATGGGTGGAAAGGCGATAAATCCATCGCTGTTCCTTTTCAAAAATGACTCCTTGTGATTGGGCTTTTGGATGGAGTTGTTCTATAATCGTCCATCTGATGTCATTAGGAGTGTGGTTGTGTTGTAGAAAATCTGCTGTCAGTTTGGTAGTATTCTTCTGGCATCGTATATTACTGCGATGTTCGCATATACGTTGTTTCACACGTCTTGTGGTCATGCCTACGTATTTCAAATCACAAGGGCATGAGATTATATACGCGACGTTACTCGAATTACAATTAGTGTGATTGCGTTGTTGCCATTGTTTCCCTGGTTCCAGATTCAAGACTTTCGTGCTGGTGGTCAGATGGCACACACTGCAACCCCCACACGGATGATGTCCCGTGACCGGGGGGAGTCCCCAAGCATTTAATACAGTTTGGTCTCCTTCTTTCTGTTGGTTCCTAGGGCATGTGTGTACTAAAGAATCTTTTAAACTAGTTGCCCGTTTATAGGAAAAAAGGGGTTTATCCCAATCATGTTGGTTGCTTCTAAGACAGTTCCAATGCTTGTAAATGCAACAGCTCACGGCATTAGAAATGGGATTGCAGGAGGTGATCCACGTTAGTGGAACAGTATCAAGGGGGTCTTTTGGATAGTCCTCCAGTAGAGCGTCCCTATGATGGTTCTTTGCCCTTTTGCAGCTCTTAATCAGAATATGGTTAGGATATCCTCTGTTATGCAGTTTGCCAGTTAGGTCTCGGGCTTGTTCCTTATAATCAGTCAATTCACTCCAATTTCTCCGGAGACGTAGCTATTTCCCAAAGGGGAGATTCTTCCTCAAGGGGCGGGGATGAAAACTTGAAAAATGTAGGAGATTATTTTTGGCCGTGGGTTTGTGGTAGGTCTTGGTCAGCAAACGCTCATCCACTTTAAAAATTGTTACATCCAGGAAGACGATTTTCTCTTTGTTATAGTCATGTGTGAACCTCAGGTGCGGGTCACGATTGTTGATCCAATCAAAAAAAGTATGAAGAACCTCCTCAGTCCCCTTCCAAATGACCAGCACATCATCTATGTACCTTTGCCAAAAGGTTACATTAGATCAAAAAGGATTAGACTGGGGACGAATATGTTTGCACTCGAAATCATACGCATACAGGCCCGCCACACTTGGGGCAAATGTGCTGCCCAACGAAGTGCCGTGGCCTGTAGGTAGATCTCTTCCTGGTATTCGAAAAAGTTAAGCTTAAGTGCTAGGGCAGCACATTCCACCACAAAAGGCCGGGATGTTGTGTAATCCCATGAGGACTGCTCCAAAATTTCCGTTATTACCTTGATAGTAGCGTCCTGTGGTATATAAGTATATAGACTTTCAATGTCTAATGATACTAGGAAAAAGGGATCGTCCGGCATGGTGACCACATGAAGCATGGTTAGAAGGCTTTTGGTATCTTTGATATAGGTGCTAGTTGCCTGTATCAGTGGTCTGAGAAAGAAATCGCAGTATTTTGATAAAGTTTCAAGCAAAGAATCAGTTCTTGAAATGATCGGTCGTCCGGGCGGGGGTACCTTGTTTTTATGAGTCTTTGGAAGGGTATAGAATATGGTATCCTCCCTTCCGATGTAGTAAAAAACTCTGCCTCTTGTTTCGTGATGTGTCCATCTTTCTCTGCTGCAGTTACTAAATCAAAGATGTCTTCTTGAAGAAGAGGTGAGGGGTCTTCACTGAGACGAATATAGTTGGTCGTATTGTTAAGGAGTCGTCTGCACTCCAGGTCATAGGCTGCCGGGAGGCGTAAAGGTAGGCTTATGCCTAAAGCCAGTGTCACTTAAAGGCGCTTGGTAATCCTCCATCGTCTGTTTCTCAAAAATGCTATTAAGTCTTAACTTGCTAAAAAAATCAGATAATTCGCAGTGTAATTTAAAACGGTCAGGCATGCAGTAGGTATAAAACCCACTCCTTTCTCCAAGACGGATATCTCAACATTATTGAGGTTCATCGATGACAGGTTGCTCTCAGGTTGCTCAGGCTGGCTCGTTGTTCCTGGGTCTTGCTCCTCGTGTTGTCGCCCACTGCCTCTGCCTGTTCCCAATGCACCTGTTTGGCTCCTCTTCTTCCGCCCCGTCCCCTCCTGCCCCTCCCTAAAAAATGCTGTGGAAACATATTGGGTTGATATTGGGGGTGTGGAACAAAAGGTGGATCCAACTCATCATTGGTGGGTAAGGAGGTTGTGGGTAAGTATTGTGGTGGAAACCCCCACCCCCTGGTTGCGGGTAAGGGTACCAAGGTTGCGTGTTTGATATTTCCTTCCTCTCCCTCGGTGTCTACTGCCTAAGCTGTCATTGCTGGAACCACAAGAAATAGAGTCACCCTCTACACAGCCATCTGACTTGTAATCGGTTCTGTTGGGGGGGAGTATAATTTGGGCTGGCATACGGATAAAACTTGGTGTATGACTAGCGTTTTAAATCTTTCTGGAATTTCTGGGCTTTAGACTGGGCCTAATTCTCCTTATATTCATTCAGCTCTATATTCAGTTCTTCAAGTCTTTTTTTGTATCCTGTTAATGTAGTCCTAAAATGAGTCTCAGTAAGTTGAATCTCAACTAGAAGGGCTTCAGAGAGTCACAGTGCTGTTTTCATGATGAGCACTGACCAATCCCCATACCTACCAAAAAATGAATGTGTTGGTCTGTAATGCAACTGTTGCTTATGTAAAGTGTTCTGATACCTTTGGGTCTAGTTCACACTATATAAAACAGAAACAAAACAAAAAAACAAATCAAGGCATGTGCTCCTGTGTTTTCATTCACACCTGTGGGGGCGAACGTTTCAGACTTGTTCTTTACCTGGTCTTGTAGGAGATGCAACAACAGATTAGCTTAGCCCACTGTACTGTCCTCCTTGCTAACTTCCCATGTGAAAACCTCAAAGGGGAGTAGCATCTGTGTCAGGCATTTGACCAGGCCCCATTCGTCCGCATCCATGGTCTTAGCTTTCTCAACTGCATCACCTCCTTTTTGAATGACATAGTCATTGATCTGTTTATACTGAGGGCTTTAACTGGTGCTCTATTATTATACTGAATAAACAGCAGCTGCTTATGGGCTTTAAAAGTATAGCTGAAATGAGTGCAGATGGTCAGTATGTTGCTGATTAAGTCTTCCTTTCTGAGGACGTCTTGCACCACCAGGTTGATGTATTGAGCCAAACACAGGCCCCTGAAATAGCCTCTGTTTGACATGGCCTTGACTATATTACTGCCATTGTCCGTGGAAACAAATGCATTTCTAAGACCTTTGGGTCACAGCCATTCATACACATTTCTGTTAAATTCCTACAAGATGTTTACAGCTATATGTTATTTCTCCATCACAAGCATGGGCACATTTGCATGACACTGAACACTAATAACACTTTCTTCAAGGCCAAGACCTGAAGATATCTTTTGCTTTACCCCTGCAAAAGAGATCTAATGTGCAGTGATGCACATGTAATCAGTCACTAGACACCTGGTTCACATGTCTGTTGTCAGGTGGATGGTGTAAAGTAACAACACATTGCTGCAAAGCTTGTCCAACCAACTGCAGTGCATCGTGATGCAGCACTGGAACCGCCACTCTGGAAAAATCGGTCCTACTTCGTACCTTTCGTTTTAGGCAGATGGCTGCCACAAATTCTAAAAATCCTACTCCTTTCACAAAAGAAAAAGTGAGAAAGTCCACCACTAACATTTTTGCCAGCTTCCCATTTTACAAATGTGAGGTTGGGTGTTTCCGCTCATAGGGCCCTTCCTGCCTAAACAGGCTGGTAATAGTTGCCAGAATTTTCCACTTTTCTTCGGCCACTATTCCAGGCATCTTTTGAGAAGTATATGCTTGAGGTAGACTCAATGTGTCTCATGGTGGTGGGGCAGTCAATATATGCCATGGTGTCTCTATCTCACTCAGAGTCTTTTCGTGCCAATGTGAAGTCGTTGAGGTAGGTGACTCTGCTGTCACACTGATGGGGACAGGGCTGCTTTACGTGAAGATATCACCCTCTTCTTCCTCATCATCACCTTCCACCATGATTGGACTTGTAGATGTTGTTCCCCAGCTCTCCCCACCACCACGACCATGTTGTACAATTTCTATAAGGTGCTCCTCTCACTTGATTTTGTGGTGTTTTTTCATATGGGTCTTCTGGCCTCCAGTATCATGATCTGTACAAGGCATACCTTGAAGAACATTTATGTGGCAAATAGTGCATGCTGCAATGTGCTCCCCTTCTTTGTTAACCAATTAAAACGTCCCAAACTGGGAAGGAATACTTTTTTATTTGTGCAACTGCCAATGTCTGAAGAAAAAACTGGAGATAGGTGGGCATGTCATTGATTGCCTCCCTGCTTCCCTGGCAGGCGTTGGTGCAGATCCCAGCTGGGGCTTAGCAAATATGGGATTACCATATTACCTGCCACTTCCCTTTGAGTTACTTCAATAACAATGTCAGATTCCTCTGGTCCACCTTCCACAATGACTACCTCATCATCGTCATCCTCCTCTTCATTCCCTTCCACAAGTCTAAGTCTTTCTGGAACTTTTCTTTTCCCTTGCCTCTCCTGGTCTCTGGCACCATCCATGCTATGTCCCTATCATCATCATCATTATCATCAGAAGTGGTTCATTTTCCTTGCTGGAGATCTGGGAGCTAATGATTCTAAAAGAGGATGTTCAACTTATTGCTCAGAAGGAAGCTCAACCTCCTGTTCTGCTCCAACATCAGACAAATGTACTACTGCTGGCTGCGGCTTCTATCCACTTTGCTGTTTCCTGAAACAATTGTGTACTACTTGGCAAAAGGGACAAATCCAATTGAACATCAATACTTGTCAGGATTGGCATGATTGCACTGGGTACCTCACTGACAGACTTCGTCCTGGGCTTAAGCTGGGGTGGTGGTGCAATTGATGCAGGAGTGCTGCTTTCAGCATGCTCTCCAGAAGCCAGTGCGGCAGGCACATCTTTCCTGAAAAAGGTTGTGGGCAGCACGCCAGTGGTGGAAATCTGCTTCTTCTCCTCCCCATTAGCCACTTTCTTGGCAGCACCTTTCTTTGGGGCCATCTTGAAGCTATCAGTTGGCAGTGGCACTTAGCTACGCAACAAGCCGAGGAGGTCACCATGTTGCATAGTCAGGCATGCGTCACATCATGCACAGGCCTTCTATCTGGCAGTACTGTGGGCAATGTCTCTTCTCTTGTGTGCCTAAAAGTAAACAAGCAAGAAGAACATCAGTGAAAAGTGGCATTGTTGCAGTTTAAGTATTACAAACAATATCATTTAGTGCAGTAACTTAGCAATAATCCAGTCTAACTATCCATTCGTAAAACCACACCAACATAAACTTTTATTGTGTTGGGATGTGGCACTCAGGGAGGTGCAGGTGACAATGGAATAATCCTTACACAGTGAATGCGTTTGTGCAGTGCACTTATTTCAGTCATGAGGTAGATGCCAGAAGTTAGGAAAATGGGGATTTTTCTATTAAAATAAAATACAATTACGTTAACAAATGTAAATTAGAAAAAATTAAAAAATTGGGAAGATTTGATTTTAATTAAAATAAAAAAATAAAACAAAAAAATGCACAATTAAAAAAACTAATATTCAATGAATCAAAATAAAAAAATCAAGAAAAGTGAAAATACCAGCAAGTATATTCCTTTTTTTAACTGCTATCATTGTCAACCATCCATGCAAGCCTATAGAAAAGAACTGTACTTGCTGGATGTAAAATGGCTGGAGGCCACTGTCACATGGTCATCAACAACTAACACTGAGCAAGGAGGCATGGCCACAAAAAGAGAAGACATGCAGGCCTATGGGGAAAGCACGCTGGTTGACTACACAGAATGGCCACCAGCCACATGGTCACAACAACAAGCAGGAGGCCTTAAACACAAAGAACACATTAAGGCCTATGGTGGACACAGACTGTACAAAATGGCCCCTGGTCACATGGCATGGGGAACAACAAAGATTCATGGTGGGCTATGACAAACACATACACTGGCCAGACAAAAGAGGCATGTTAATACTGAGAACACAAACACTGACAAAGGAGTTACCCTGATTCAGAGGAAAGGGACAGGGTATATGTCAAAGCATCAAACAAACAAAGGAACCCTTTTCACCAAAGTAAAACAAAAGGATGTATTTTACAAGCCGGCACAAACAAAGGTCAATGTTAGAAAGGGCGTTTCTAAGCTGAAAAGATAATATATAAAAGTTAAAATCACATAAGGTTGCAACAATACGTGATATATTAAATTATAAACAGAAAATATGTGCAAAAACAATTTGTACATTTCTGAATGTTTTATTTTTATATATAAAGGGCATTAAATACATCTAGGCAATAAAATACAATTGCAGATCCATGTCTGTAAGATTCTAATACAAACAATATGGACCTCCTGAAATACACAATTTTGTAAACATTCAATACTTGCAAATAAAAACAGCTAAAAAATACAAAACAATGAGGAAAGTTGTCAATGCAGTATTGTTCATCACCTTCTTCCAGACAAGACACTTTTTACCATAAAAAACAGATCTATAAAGACAAAAAAAAAAATCATTTTTGTATGTTTAAAATGTATGACATTACATATATCACAACAACCATATGCCAATTCATACTAAGCACTACGTCAAAGTTTAGAAAAGCCATTCATAAATACGAGTGAACAATAGAAATAAGTGGTGACAACTGTTGCTGGTTTCTAAAAGTTGTACCCATTAGTGCACACCACTTATAAAGGTGGAAAAAAGGGTTAAGCACTGAGAACACAGCATTAATTCAGCAATGCTGCAAATGAAAATGAACAGGGCTAAAAATATTTACAGCAACATACATCCTTCAAAGCCATTATCACATCTTTATACAGTTTACTGAAAAAAAATGTGAAAGACAAATAAAAACACAGTTTGTAATTTAATCCAACGTCATCCATGGCCGAAATCATGGGTACTCACAAATATTCCCTTAGGGGCGGAAACACACAGTCTGGGGAATGACCGGGAGCCACACAGATGGGTGGGGGTGTGGCATGTGATTGGGGCGGGGATAAGTTGGGCAGCAAATGGCTTGGTGGAGAGTCTGGTGGACACATTTTACCACACGGAGTAAAACTATGCATGGCATTCATAAAATACGTCTTTAAATAAACTGTTCAAAAGATTGAGAGAATGCTGCATTTTGAAATAAACATGTGAATGGATATCTTTGAAATATAACCATTAGCAATAAGGATGAAAAAAGGTGACAGGTCCAGCTTTGTAAAGGGCATTTCCTTGTTTGGTAAGAAATGTTTCTGCAACTTGAGTAACTTTTGAACCGTTTGAGCTAGAACATTTTTAGGGAGATAAAATCTACAGATTAGGCCGCAGATGATGGATTAAGTGCTGAAAACCTATAAGTATCCAAAAATCGCTACGGCTGCACAATCGCATAGTACCAATGGCCCTGCCCTTAGTTAAGCACCTGGTTTAGGAAAGAGCATTGCTGAACTAGAAATCCTGCATTTATTCCTAGTGCTCACAAGATCTTCTCCAATCTATCACTGAGCCACAGGCCAGGAATGTTCCTAACTGGCAATACATCACAGGCCGTGTTAATGCTGCGGTTCAACTGTAGGCTATCCACAGGCACAGCAAGATTAGGAAACAAACTGTCATAATAAACAATTGTTAAAACTCATACCACCAAAGCAGTGCACAACAAAACCCACAGTAACATAAATAAAAAAGGCATTTTTTCTCACAAAAACTTCCCCACATTAAAATTTAAAAAATAGCCATTTCCCAAGCATCACAAAACATTGGGATTCTGTTGCTTTATGTTCCAGATCGTAAATTGGTGTGCCTAAAAAACATACAGATACATTTGCCGCATTTTTACAAATAAACGAAATTCCATGATCATAAGATCAAATTTCAAAACAGCAGTACCTCAATGCTGCATGCTACAGCAGAACCACAGCACAGGAGGATCCATGTCCCTACAACAAGCTGAACCTCCTTCGGAAAAAAGCCCAACCAAAAAACAAAATGTCGAAAAAGCACAGTTGAAAACAGGCCAAGTAAATACATTTATTTCCTTACAAATTTTACAAATATTTAAATTTAATATTAATTTTTTTTTAGAAATCATGCACCTGGCTCCTTAAAATCACCCTCTCTACCCCACTCTTCCATCAGCAAACACACCCTAGCCACCACTTCACTGTTCTGAGGTGATTCCCATTTTCTGGCAAGCTGAGTTACCTTCAAAAACAGAACTTCGGCTGCTGATCTTTCTCAGTACACTGCCCTTCTGCAAGTAGCTTAGCTTCAGAGGACATCAGGGTGGATCAGGTGAGAGGCAGCGCTGGTGACAAGGCAGGGCTAGAAGAAGCACACAGCCATGAAGCTAAAAGTAGGTGGAAAGGAAAGGTATGGGGCAGGTAAGACACAATGTATGTGCTGGGCTAGTAAGAAAAGCCAGAAACCTGCATGCCCATTGTTATGTCTCTTCCACCGCGGTCTGAATGTGACTGATGTCACTGAGTGGGAATGGGGGAGAGGGCACAGGGCACAAGTGAGCAGGTAGACACTGATGCTCTGTCAACTTTCTTTAATTTTGAATGCAGCCCCCTTAAAAACTAACATAGGCAAAATAACTGCTTCTGATCCTGCTTGTTTTCCACACAGGGCCCCATGGAAAGGTCTGTTAAGCTGCAAGTGGCCCATGGGCCATATTTTGAGTACCACTGGCCTAAATTATGTTTCATTTCAACAGATACAGCAGAAACAGTTCTTTTATGCACCCATGAATAGTACAGGGCCAACTGGCTGGAAGGGCCATTAGAAGACCAGGCCACAAAGTGAATTAAATCAATATTGAAAATGTATCGAAAAATATGGAGAAAATGTAGTAAACTGCAACATTTTTCCTTCACAAAAGAAGAAAAATTTAATTAAAAAATATTACTAGGCCCCTACCTAAACTGCAGCCACCCACCACCATAAATTTAAAAAAAACAAATAAAAGTACAAACAAATCCAGGTGCATGCCTCCAATGAAACACCCTTATACACCAGTTTTTCAACTTACTTGTGATATCTCAAAAACAAAGTCCTTATACCCAATGGTATATATGCAGCAGATAAGGAGAGCGATCCTTCCATCCCCAAATACCAGGCGAGGGAAAAAACACTGGGAGAAGCCTGCTGGAAAGGAACAGGAAGTTGGGGTCTCTGGGACACTTCCTTCTGGTTTGAAAAAAAAGTTTAAAATTGACTTCTCAAACAAAAAAACAACTCCAATGACCAGTTTGAGAAGAAAATCCACTCCAAATGCCTCGCAGCTGCATTCTCAAGCAGAAAAGTGGCTTGACCACTCCATTTGCGATCTCAATCAGCACTAAGAATACTAAATTGGTGATATCGTGGCCAGAAGACATGCAAGTGAGCACAAAGTCTTGTTGGTGCTTGTTAGGGGTGTGATTAGTCTTACACGCTTGCAAGCGGGCCAAGACTCTTGGCGCTTGCGGTTGAGACTCAAAAGAAAACTCGATCATACAAATGGAAAAAAAAACTCTGCTTCACCCCCGAATGGCGTAATACAGGAATTCCGGCTCCTCCTAGGAGCACAGAGTGCCTGAATTCTGCAAACTCTGCGAGCTGAGCAAAGTTTACCACCTAGGTTTAATTTTACATGCCCTTCCTGCTTTTGTGTTCATGGAGGGGCATGGCTATCACATTTTTTGATCAATGTTTGGCCATGGATTGACCTTCTTTGTGGAAACACATCTGACTCAAGAAGACACACCATTGTTTATCTCAAGTGCTTCCTGATAAGAGTCAGGGTGCGTGTGTGCGGGTAAACTATGTTCCGGCGGCAGTCGGCGGAGCTTTTTTTACCAAACTTCTCTCTCCAAGTGACGTGCCAAAAACTCTGTGAACTCTCCCGGCAGAGTAAAGTTTCCACCCACCCTTAGCTTTTTGTGCGTGCTGCCTGTCCCCAATACGTATATGGGCTAGATAACAGCTACACTTTGTGCATCTCCTCTAGAGACCCACAAATACATGAAGGGTGGGTGTGGCAAAGGATACATCTGCACCCATCTGCATTCTGATAGGGCAGGAAATTGGATAGGGAACTGACATTTATTACTGAATAGGCTGTGTCCTGTACCCACCTTAAAGACTGATTACTCTCCAGAGCCTGGCAGACAGGGATCTGATGAAAGGGAACATGTGCACTTCAAGGAGCTGCTTTGAAGTCACCCCGACATCAAAGGCACATTTGGGCATAAGTACTGGGGCTCTGACCCTACCAAATCAGTACACTACTGTACATGTGAAGAACTCTGCAGTAAGTAAGGACTGCTGTGCTACAACAATAGCCACTCTGCTTGACTGACTGTTCCAAGAAAATGCTTCACTGCTGTGCTGAGCTGCCCCTGCTTCCTGCTGATCTTTGCCCTGCAGAGGAGAAGGACTGGACCCATCTCATAAGAAGCTCCTGTTTTCTGAAGTGTCAGGGTCATGAAAGTCTTCTTGCAACTCTGCTAGTGCTTCTGCCATCTGTGAGTCTTACCCTTGCCTTAGGTCCCCCTTCCAGCCCTAGGTTGCAGAAGTGTGTATTTGCAGCTTTTCCTACATCGGCAGCAATGCAGCAGCAGCTTTGTGGTGAGTGGACATGTTGCATCACCCTTCTATGTCAATGCAGTGACAGGCCAACTAAAGTGACTCTACAGTTAGCATGATTAGACAACGATGAATAGTGTGGCTGAGTGACAACACCGTGCCTCTTCCTACAGGGGTTAATTGAAGAAGCTTCCATCAACAGCACGGATCAGCACCAATGCTCACCTCCATCCATGGGATCCATGATTATGGGTCTCCTCCTCAACTCGAGTTCTTGAGTTCATTCATTCTTGGATACATTCAAAATCAAACACTACCACACTCAACATTCGTACCACATCCCACAATACTGCAAATACATTAGACAAATAACAATGGAAAAACAAATTGCTTTTTTTTCTGTTGAGGTGTTGTGGCTGGGATCACTGTTCTATAAGTGGTCAACTCACGTTTCAGTGTGGGCATAACATTTGACCAACCACCTTCTTCTGGACCACCCAACAATGTAATAGCTTCAAAAGGTGTTAATATGGGTGTTAATATGGGGGAACTTGCTATTTCAAAAAACCCAGCTGTTTAACAACGGCAATCCTTCTAAGGGGCAGATTACGATCTCACTGGGAAAGCCCTCCGTACGACTCTGATCTGGAGGGCTTCCCTAGCGAAACGAGCTGTGCGAGTGTGACCAAATAAGTAAGATGTAGCCATATGCTGACGAACTCGGTTCGCTCGGACTCCCATTGAACTCTAGGGGAGCCTGTGTACCGACGCATACACAGGCTCCAATAGCAAAAAAAGGGGTGGGTGGGGAAAAGCAAACACCAAAGGGGTGGGTGGGGAAATGAAAACACCCTGTGGAGGGCACCCCATGTTTCCTGCTAAATTGTGCATGCTTGGATCGGGGGACCAATGCCTACCTCCTCGCGGCTGAATTGGGGGCTCCGGGTGAAGGGGGGCCTACTACGACTCCTGAAGTCCGATTCCAACAGATGTTTTGTCTCAATGAAATCGAGTCGATACAGCTTTCCAAATCGTGCATCGTACTCGCTTGTTCGGGATCCGGCTCCATTGCGCTGCACCAGTCAGCTCCGAATGATTCAGACAGACAGGACCTGGTACTGAAACGATTCGGTCAATACAGACGAGATCTTTGCATCATACTTGGTAGTTCCGAACAGGAGACGAATCGGTTGGAAACGCACGCTCCGAATCAGATTTGCTTGCTCCGCAGCCCATCTGGAGTCCATCCTAGTGAGATCTTAATTGGTCACTAAGATGTGTGAAGTAGGTGAGGCATTTCTTAACTCCTACTTTGGTGAAGATTCCCTCAAAACTATGTCCTGGCAGAGTTATAAAGCACTAACTTCCGTAGAAAGTTTTTTTTTTCTCCCTTTCTTGAATGGACTTGACATGTATGCGTGTTACCAATCATAGAATTCAAATCATTAATGGAGGCGCCTGGTTCTATTATTGGGCGTCCTCTACTATGTTGTCTTTTTTAATTCTCTCAACGTCCAGAAATAGGAGATGTGGTATGAATGTTGAGTATGGTAGTGTTTGATTTCGGATGTACGCAAGAGTGAATGGATTTGGTATGTGGAGGACTTCTCTGTATTGGCGGTACAAAAGGGGGTGGTGATGGTATTGGTGCATTTTTGTTTTCATAGTAGTGATTAAAACACATCTCTACAATGACCATGTCCCAGTACATGAAAAGAATTGTTAGAATCTACGTGTAGACTCCTTAAAGACTTTGTAAGGATATGTGCTGTTTGAGATTAACAAATATGAGAGACTTTGGAAAATAGTATGAATCTGGTTTTGTAATACAAAAATATTGGATATGAAGTACAATTTACTTTGGGGAATAGAACCTTTAGTACTTGGGAGGCATATGAAAAATAATACTGGTCTAGTGGGTGTTTTTCCAATGCAAGGATTGTGGTCCCTACTTGAACAAGGTGCAAACCTCTTCAACTAGAGATCAATTTCTAACATATGGCTATCTGCATATGAGATAGTGTTTCAAGAGTGGGGTCTTCATGTCCTTCCTGAAATGGAGAAGGAAGGAATCCATGTAGGTTTCTGGAGCAATGGTATTGTATATGTTTGTCACTTTGTAAAATACTGACACTCAATTAGTAGAAACTATGCTTCACAAATTATTTACAGAAAACGAAATTCTCAAAGTAGATGGACTAATGCACTAAATGCTAATTAACTATTTTTCTTACGATTTCAACCTTATTTAATGTCACAGAAGCCTTGTAAACCTAAGATTAGAAGAAGTGATACATGAATGAAGTTTGACATTTGAACCTGCATGCAGGCAGTTTTATATGAAATACATGAATATTTGATGACAATTAATAACATTTTTAATAAATAATTAAGTTCCTTACCTGTTTTTAAGTTCCTTAGCTGTTTGTTTCCAAAGGTAGTCTGTGCAACATCTCCTCGAGAAGGATCGGCTCATTCTAACGGAACTAGCTGTCAAGTGGAAATCACACGCCCATTCATTGAGACCCTAGAGATCTAATTAAAGTACACCCACATAAAATCATCCAGTACACCCAAAACCGTTCCTTTTCCCTTGAATATGATATTTGGCAGTATGGTACTCAACAATAAAGTTGACATTGTTTTCCTATCCTCACTCCCCTGCTATCACTGGCACCTAATAGTGAGGCTGAGTGCAGGGGTGTAGCTTGTTTCAGTGGCAATAACCTCCTGATTTTTACACCAGAGACATCACCAACCAAGAAATGATGACTGCAGAATTGGGACATATTTTTACCATAACCACCATGTCCTGCATCATGGTTTCTCTGGGCAGTGCATCATTAAAAAGAAAGCTTTAGATGATAAAAATATGCTGACCACGCCTACAGGACACTGGCAGGGATACCAGCAAGTGCCAGGTAAGGCTGGGGCACACTTAAGTATCCATTGAGAGGATCTGGAGAATCCTCCTTTTTACCACAAGCCAGAAAAACTGTTTCTTTACTACACAGGCATAGTCAATAGTTCAGACATCCCTAATAGAGAGATGATTTCCATGTAGAAAACCTTCCAGTTCATGATAAAGGTTGTGTCACTGTGCTCCGGATCTGAGTCGTATGGAGGGCTTTCCTATAGAGATTGGAATCTAGCCCTAAATGTTAAATTTGATGTTTTATGATAAAATAATATTTAATATATTTGACATTATTTGTATATTTTCAGTTTATTTTTTCTAAATATCAAAATATATCATTAATTTCTTGGCTTTTTTTAATTATTTCCCCATTCTTGTCTATAGGTAGGTAGTATTTTTTATTTCTAATACAGGGCATTTTTTTCTCAATTTCCTCACTTTTCTTTCTATCTGTTTCGTTTTTAGGTCATTTTGGGAGAAGGAACCACACGGTTAGGAGCTATGTAGTTTGGTGTTGTTCTGGTAGCTTAGGGCCACATTAGGATGTCGGGCAGATCGCCACCACCATGTGGGCAGTGGCGATCCGCCCGACATCCTTCCCCGCCCGCCACCCACTTCCCCCCTGCATATTGCTATGGCAGGGGGGACCGCGGCATACAGAAAGCCCGTCTGCTGCTTTTCCACCCCGTCGACATGTCGACCGGGTGGAAAAGGGTTCTATATGGTGGCGGTGTCTGTTAGACACCGCCATCCATATTAGGAAGAAAAAAAAACGATGGATTTAGGCCCAGATCCTTGTACTGGGGTGAATGTAAGACATTGATCTACATTCTGTCCATCAAATTGTTTTTTGTAATTTTCTCCCTGAGTGTACTGGGGTAGCTCAGACGTGGGTCCCAGAGCCTCCACACCACTGGAGTCAAGCTAGCCGGGCTGATGAGAGGTGTTACCTCGAAACCGGTCCGGTCCTCGGATGCTTGATTCCCGTCTGGGAAAGATATGGCTGTTGTAGTTCGGACTGGACTGTTCCCATGGGGCACAGGGTCAGAGCTGATTTGCATAAAGCCATTATCTGACCCAGGGTGGTGTGGAGTGCAAAAAACGATGGATTTAGGCCCAGATCCTTGTACTGGGGTGAATGTAAGACATTGATCTACATTCTGTCCATAAAATAGTTTTTTGTAATTTTCTCCCTGAGTGTACTGGGGTAGCTCAGACGTGGGTCCCAGAGCCTCCACACCACTGGAGTAAAGCTAGCCGGGCTGATGAGAGGTGTTACCTCGAAACCGGTCCAGTCCTCGGATGCTGGATTCCGGTCTGGGAAAGATATGGCTGTTGTAGTTCGGACTGGACTGTTCCCATGGGGCACAGGGTCAGAGCTGATTTGCATAAAGCCATTATCTGACCCAGGGTGGTGTGGAGTGCAAAAAACGATGGATTTAGGCCCAGATCCTTGTACTGGGGTGAATGTAAGACATTGATCTACATTCTGTCCATCAAATTGTTTTTGGTAATTTTCTCCCTGAGTGTACTGGGGTAGCTCAGATGTGGGTCCCAGAGCCTCCACACCACTGGAGTCAAGGTAGCCGGGCTGATGAGAGGTGTTACCTCGAAACCGGTCCGGTCCTCGGATGCTTGATTCCGGTCTGGGAAAGATATGGCTGTTGTAGTTCGGACTGGACTGTTCCCATGGGGCACAGGGTCAGAGCTGATTTGCATAAAGCCATTATCTGACCCAGGGTGGTGTGGAGTGCAAAAAATGATGGATTTAGGCCCAGATCCTTGTACTGGGGTGAATGTAAGACATTGATCTACATTCTGTCCATCAAATTGTTTTTTGTAATTTTCTCCCTGAGTGTACTGGGGTAGCTCAGACGTGGGTCCCAGAGCCTCCACACCACTGGAGTCAAGCTAGCCGGGCTGATGAGAGGTGTTACCTCGAAACCGGTCCGGTCCTCGGATGCTTGATTCCGGTCTGGGAAAGATATGGCTGTTGTAGTTCGGACTGGACTGTTCCCATGGGGCACAGCGTCAGAGCTGATTTGCATAAAGCCATTATCTGACCCAGGGTGGTGTGGAGTGCAAAAAACGATGGATTTAGGCCCAGATCCTTGTACTGGGGTGAATGTAAGACATTGATCTACATTCTGTCCATCAAATTGTTTTTTGTAATTTTCTCCCTGAGTGTACTGGGGTAGCTCTGACGTGGGTCCCAGAGCCTCCACACCACTGGAGTCAAGCTAGCCGGGCTGATGAGAGGTGTTACCTCGAAACCGGTCCGCTCCTCGGATGCTTGATTCCGGTCTGGGAAAGATATGGCTGTTGTAGTTCGGACTGGACTGTTCCCATGGGGCACAGGGTCAGAGCTGATTTGCATAAAGCCATTATCTGACCCAGGGTGGTGTGGAGTGCAAAAAACGATGGATTTAGGCCCAGATCCTTGTACTGGGGTGAATGTAAGACATTGATCTACATTCTGTCCATCAAATAGTTTTTTGTAATTTTCTCCCTGAGTGTACTGGGGTAGCTCAGACGTGGGTCCCAGAGCCTCCACACCACTGGAGTCAAGCTAGCCGGGCTGATGAGAGGTGTTACCTCGAAACCGGTCCGGTCCTCGGATGCTTGATTCCGGTCTGGGAAAGATATGGCTGTTGTAGTTCGGACTGGACTGTTCCCATGGGGCACAGGGTCAGAGCTGATTTGCATAAAGCCATTATCTGACCCAGGGTGGTGTGGAGTGCAAAAAACTATGGATTTAGGCCCAGATCCTTGTACTGGGGTGAATGTAAGACATTGATCTACATTCTGTCCATCAAATTGTTTTTTGTAATTTTCATTCCTATTAGGAAGGCAGCGGGAACATGCTTTTCCGTGGTGGCGTTGCCGCCACGGAAAGGCATGCAGGAATCTCCTGCAGGGGCCTGTTGTGGGCCCCCAGGGATTCTGGGAGGTGGGGGGGGGCACACATGGGGGGTACCTATGGTACACCCCTGCACTTCAATGTACAACGTGGCAGGCAGGCACCGCTCGGTGCCTGCCAAGTTGTGCATTGAAGTGCGCAATGTGCATTTTTAGCATTGCGGTGGGTGGTGGGCGGTGCACTGCCCGCTGAAATGTTAAATATGCGGGATGCACCCGCCAGTGTGGCGGGTGCATTTTAATGGCCCCCACGGGCCCGCCGCCCTAATGGCGGGTGGTCCCGTTTTATGTTGGGATGGCGGGAGGACAAAATCCGCCCGCCATCCTAATGGGCCCCTTGGTGTTTGGCATAGTTTTGAAGAGAAGTAGAGTGTTCTATAGTGTTAGGTATGTGATGTTTAATTATGTTATGTTGCATTTAAAGTTGTAATTAATGTGTGTGGATTTGTATATGTTAATGTGGGAGGTTGGTTTTTTTTTCTTTTTTTTTCAGATTTCCTGTTTCGTTAAGGGATGGTGCTGAAGACGCGTTGTTTTAAAGGAAAATGTATTTTGTTTCTTTGAAACAAATTAATTAATTACATTTCCTTTTATTTTTCTGGTTTGTTGGGGCACATTTTGTTAAGCAAATTTTTGGGATTTTGAGGGTTTAGTTATTGAGAGGATTGCATTGTTGGAGCAGTTTTTCTTCAGTTGTATTTTTGCTTTTTTTGGGCTTTCCTTTTGAATGTATTCACGTTTCGATTTTGTTCATTTTGAGGACGACTTTCTGCGACAGAACTGTAAGTTATTTTTTATTATTATGGGTGGGAAAATTTTTTGCTAAAATTTGGTTTGCTTTTTTAAAAATAATTATATTATGTCATTTATGTTCATTTACGTTTTAAATGCCATAATTATGATTATTAATTTAAAAAAGAGTAGAAATATGTTGTTTAAATGTTTTGTAATTTCAAAAGGCTTTATGATGTTTGCTATTGTTTTTTATTTAAAGTATAGATTTTGCTATTGGATCTAGGTATTCTAGTCCTTTGGTGTTTGGGTAGAGTAGAGTTTTGTGTTGTAGGTATAGGTATATTGCTTTTGTTTGCTTACTAAGTTTAGGACCTATTTTAGTGGGAGATTGTTCTAGTCTTTGTTCTTGATAGCTCTGTTATTTTTTGATTGCTCTATTAGTTTGTTTAAAATTGCTTGTCCTCTTCCTATTGGGCTTTGAAGGGATTATGCCATTCTTCCACTGCATCATTTGTCTTAGGACTTTGTACTAGGGTGCTATCATTGACGTTCTATCAGGGATTTGGATCATTGGCTGTCTTCCGTGCCCTGACCTATGTAGTCTTCCTACCACGTGTCTTTAAAGTAGTCAAGCAAGGGTGTTTTTGGTACATAGGCCAGGTGTATTTGTTTTTTAATTTGATAGGCAAAGTTGCTGTTTGTGGCATAATCTATACTTAGGGTAGATTTTTGCAGATGTCTCCAGCTACTTTGGTTGGAATGATAATGAAACTGAATCATTGCTTGTTCGACATCGATTATTATATTTGTGGGAAGTTGTTTTCTGTTTGTGGTTTTATTACAGTAAGGAGTTCTATGTAGGTAGTATTTTGTTTGTTAGGGAGTAGTGCGTACATGAAGGGGATGTTAGTTTCTTCATATTCTCCATGGATGGTATACAGTTAGTAAAAGAGCATAGGGCAAACTTTAAATGTCCCATCCATCATCCATGTTTCACACCGCTTTAACTTTTGAATGTTTATGTTAGTGACAAAGACGATAGTTCAGTTTTCATGACCCTTATTGTAATAAAGGATTAATTTTTCATATTTGTGTGTGACTTTCTATTGTTGTAACATTTCAATTTCTGAAAAGGTTTTGGGCATGTGTGGTGTATGAGCAGTAGATCTGGCTATTAGGCATTTTAGAGTGGCGATAGATGGTAATTGTCGTGTTACATGTTCAGGAACCCCAGTTAATACGTTTTTTATATTTGGGTACTTATTTGTTGGGAGCTGGTTTTTCGATGTTCATGGTTCATTCACTATTTTTTTCTGTTGGTTAAAATGGAAAATTTTATTTTATTGAAGTGTTACACTTAGTTTGTTTATTCCATTAACTTTGTCTCTATTTTATTTAGTTGTTAAAAAAGTTCTTACCATTTTTAGTTGATGTAGTTTATTTCATTGATGTTGTTTTGTTAAAGTGTGTAGAAGTTATTCAAATGAAAGTGTTTGTTAGTTACAGTTTGCTTTTTTAATACGATTTTTAGTTTTCATCAGGTAATTCTATTTCTTGGTTTACTTACATGCTTACTTTGTTTTATATTTTTTGTTAATGTTGATTTTGCAGTTCTTTTGGAAGTAAATCATCCTTTTAAATTTTCTAGATGGGGTTTAAGTGAAGTTTAGTCTGTGAAATATAAAGGAGAACATATTATGGTTTTAGTTAATTTGTTTATAATTCCTTTTCTTTTAAGCTAATTTTATGTTTATGTAAAAAAGGTTTTTGCTTACTTTTAATGAGAGATTTTCTCATTAATTGTTAATGTAGATTTTTCTGCTTTCTGTCTTGCAAACTTTTTGCTTCTCGAGTGTATGCCGTTTTAATGTAAATTTTGTGTGAATTAACTGACTGCTTTTATAGAGTTTATTTAATTAGTTTGTGTTGGTGAAGTTTATTGGTCAAGATACATTTTTTACATTATTGGCAGTTATATTTTAATTTGCTTAGTGTTAATTATGTTTATTTAATGTTTTTATTTATTTTGTTTAATAATATAATTAAAATGTATGCGTAAATAAATGTTATATCTCTTTATATATGTCATATATATATATATTTGTTTATTGTTGACAGTCGTGATATTTATTTATGTTGTAATGTTTGTTTATTTATTTAATTTTGATTTTTAAGTGTATTTGTTTGAGTTTTAGATTCATGCCGTTTGTATTTAATGTGTTTATATATGTTTATATTATTCATGGTTACATTAAATCTTTTGGTATAGTTTGTATGTATTTCATCCATGTTTGTTTTGTTGATATTATGCATATCGATATATTTTATTTAATTTTATCAATATTTTTGTATTTTTGTTGTTGTCGCTATTTTTGTCATCAAAATGGTTTTAATGTTTTTTTATTGATGTTTGTGTTATTTTAGTTTTGTTGATATTTTTGTATACGATATTAGTGAGTCGATAATTATGTAGCTCGATATTATACGAGTCGATGTTGTATCAGTGATCCAAAAATATACACATATATAGGCGTTTTTAGTTGGGTTAAAAATAAATGGAAATTCACAGAAAAACCAAAGGTTAAAGTGATATTATAGTTAGTTTTTTAAATATTATAAAAACTAATGTTATAAAACCAAAACCTACTGAAATTCACCAGTTCCAGTTTACTGAGCTAACTATAATTTGGGCCCGCTATGTCTTGCTTATGACCTCACTTATTACAACACTCACAGCATCATTGATGTCATTGCAAATAACATGGCGGCATGAAAAAAATATATATGTATGTATATTCACCCCAGGGGGCCTTTGTGACCACTTGTATGTTTTTTTTTTACAAATCTTAGAATAAGGGGACCTTGACACCGAGGGGCATATCTATAAACCCGTAACACCACCACAACTTCACTTTCAGTGACATTGCGATGGTGATAGGGGTCTCGCCTTATTTACAAGGCATTGTTAAGCCACCTAACATAGCTTAACGCTGCCTTGTAAATTAGGCACCTTTCAAGCTGTATTTAGCGTGAAAGGGAAGGTCAATGGGTGTTGCGGTGGGTGTCCCACCACAACACCCATTGATTTTGACACTGTTTCCTATTTACAAGGGCAGAGTAAATAGGGGACAGCACCAGAATTAAGACCAGGAAACGCCTGGTCTTAGGAGACACAAGGAGAGATGCTTTATTTCTCCTTGTTTTTGCTATTTCCATGTGTACTGTCTTGTGCTGTTTCCATGTGTGCTTGTGCAAGCTGGTGCTTGCTTCTTTTATGGTCTCTAAAACATCCCTCACCTCCATTTCTATGACATTGGTGGAATGGTTGTGTTCCCTGACATTAATAACATTTGTTTCTGTTATTGTTGCTCTCCCATAGCAAGAGTTGGAGTAGTATTCACTACATTTCCAATGGGTTTTATTTCTTGTTATTTTCTGTTGCATGTAAGTATAGCCCATGTAGCACTGTAATAGTTTTCCCTTTTGGGATGAGATGAACATTGCCCCTTCAGTCACTTTCTTTTTATATCTGTGAAAATATTTATATGTGCATTTATTAATGATTAAGTATTGAAGAGGTAACATGTTTATATAATCATTGCATTTCAAAATATACTTACATATATTTTATTTTTCTTTTCTTGTTGGATATTTTTTCGATGTTATTGGTCGAGATATTTTTTTTATTTTTTGTCAGTTATAGTTTCATTTGTTTAGTGTTAATTATGTTTATTTACTGTTTATTTTTATTTTGTTTATTTCTATAATTAAAATGTATGTGTAAATAAATGCTATATATTTTTATATATAATGCATATATAAATATATGTTTGTTTATTTTTGATAGTTGTGATTTTTTATATTGTAGTGTTTGTTTATTGATTTGTTTTTGATTTTTAAGTGTTTTAATTTGATTAATTCTGTATTTTATGTGTGATTATTTTTAATGTGTTATATATGTTTATATTAATAAAATTAGTTCAATTTTATGGTTACATTTATTTTTGGTGTACTTTCTATTTTTTTATTGTCAATATTTTTGTCATCAAAATGGTTTTAATGATTTTTTTATCGATGGTTGTGTTATTTTCGTTTTGCTGATATTTTTGTATACAATATTAGTGAATCAATAATTTAGTAGCTCGATATTATAGGAGTCGATGTTGTATCAGTGATCCAAAAACATGCACATATATAGGCATTTTTAGTTGGTTTAAAAACACATAGAAATCCACAGAAAAACCAAAGGTTAAAGTGTATATTATAGTTAGCTTTTTAAATATATAAAAACTAATGTTATAAAACTCAAACCTACTGAAATTCACCAGTTACAGTGTACTGAGTTAACTATAATATGGGCCTGCTATGCCCTGCTAATGAGCTCACTGATTACAACCCTCACACCATGCAAATGTCATGGCGGCATGAAAAAGAATATATATATATATTCACCCCAGGGGGCCTTTGGGACCACTTGAATGTTTTTTTCTACAAATCTTGGGACACAGGACCATGACTCTGAGAGGCAGATTTACAAGCCTGTAACGCCGCCACAACTTCACTTTCAGTGACTTTCTGATGGTGATAGGGGCCTCGCCTTTTTTACAAGGCAGCGTTAAGCCACTTAATGTGGCTTAACGCTGCTCTGTAAATTAGGCACCTTTTCACGCTGTATATTGCGTAAAAGGGGAGTTCAGTGGGTGCTGCCGTGGGTGTTCCACCACAATACCCCTTGACTTTGATGCTGCTTCCTATTTACAAGGACATACAAAAATTGCAGCTGAAAGATTATCATAAATATATCATCAAGTTTGCCATTAATAGAAATCATCATGGAGTCATAAAAGCCAGACAAAACAATTCCTTTGGAGTACCCAGTAGCTTATTTACACAGAGAGACCGAAGTCGAAGCTGGTCCCCCAATCCTCCTCTCTTTAATTCTTCCTTTTTACCCTTCAGAAATTGCTGTTTCTAGTTTGTAAGCATACACAAACATCCCTTCCATTGCTGAAAGGTTGGAGGTAGAGGGTCTAGCCATGTTGACGCCACCAGAGCCTCAAAACAGCCATAGCAATAAAAATGAAACCTTCCCCAGTCACTCTGTCTATCTCGTCCATCCCTAATAACATGAGCTGGGAGGACGGGGCGATGTTAACTTTGATAATATCACCAAGGAAGCTTACCAATTCCAAGCCAAGTGGATTTAGCCTAGTGCAGGTGGAGAACATGTGAACCTGATCTCCTTTGGATGCCTGGCATCTAAAACAACAGCTCCCCACATTCCCTCCCCATTTCCCAATTTTTTCTGGAGTTA
Source organism: Lissotriton vulgaris (assembly GCF_964263255.1). NCBI lineage: Eukaryota > Metazoa > Chordata > Amphibia > Caudata > Salamandridae > Lissotriton > Lissotriton vulgaris. The sequence goes on along the minus strand of NW_028255510.1, from coordinate 355,646 downwards.
CATATAGATCGAAAATAGTTTTATAGTGTTCTGATTGCAGATTTGCTGAAAAGAAAATTGACACCCCAAGATTGAGTGATTTAAAGAAACCGGAATCCGACACATCAAGCCTAGCCTGCCACTTCACATTATGTTTCTCCAGATCGTCTTTGATCCTATCAAGTAAACAACCATATTTTTGCTATATTGAGGGATCTATGTCCTTTGGTAACATTTCCATCAAGGAACTGGCCAAAGCCTGCAGCCCCCATGGCCTTCCTCAAATGAAAGGTCCTAAGCCATAGATATCTTAGAAATACCTGAGGCACAATATTGAAACTGTACCTTATCACTTCAAACGCCGTAATATGCCCCCTCCTAATAGATCGCCAATCCTTCTAAGCCCCCCAGCTTCCATCTATCTAAACAATTATCCTGAAAAGCTATGGGGAGCTGATCATTCCTAAGCAGAGGAGTATACCTATGAAATCTGCCCACTCCGAGTTTCTTCCAGACACACGCCCAATTCTGAAAATGCGCAATCAGAGTCTTCAACGGGGTTCTTTTAAAGTAACTTGGCTGAAAAAAATTCAACAAACAGCCATTGGCAGTTGTCTCTCTCAAAAGCTCATAAATTGAGGGGATATAGCCTACAACATCTTCTTCCATTGCCTTGTTGTTAAATAATGGGCTGTAGAACTGAAAGGTTGGCGCTAAGTAATTTAAGTTAAAATTGGGAAGCTCCCAGACTCCCCTATCTCTGGGTAGGCAGAAAAATACATTAGCCCTCCTAGTCCTACCATAAGACCAAATAAACCTTGAAACCATTCTCTTGATTGATTTGAACCAGTAATTAGGAACTTCCAGAGGAATCGTATGAAAAACATTCAAAAGCTTTGGTAATATCATTTTAACAAGATGGCATCCCCCCATTATGGAGAGATTCAAATTATCACATTAATAATAATCCTTCTTGATCTTTTCCATATTAGGGCTTACATTTGAATCAACTATACATTCTACCTTAGCTGTAATACTGATTCCCAAGTAGATAGCTTCCTCTACAATCCTACTATCCGAGGCGATCATATGTTCATTTATAAAAACCTGGGGGCATATTATCAAGGGGGTTTATCTCCACTTTTTTGGCTTTAAAAGCCAAGAAAGCGGAGATAAAATTATCTCCCTATTACCTAGCTGTCGCTAACACCAGTTAGCAACAGCTAGTAGGAGATAGCGACCATCTTGGGCCCCACTTTGCATGTCAGTGATATTTATCACTAATGACATGCAAAGTGGGCGTGCCAAGATGTTAGCGACTGAAAACAGTCGCTAACATCGCTATCTCCTATTACCAACTTTTGGAGATATTCGCACTAAGCGCGAATATCTCCAAAAGCTAACACCTGCCCTGAGCAGTTCTTAGCCATGTTATCCAATGGGAGGTGGATAACATGGCTAAGAGCATTAGCTCGGTAATGCATGAATATCGCTGACTTTTCAGCGATATTCATTCATTTGCGGCGATTTTTATCGCATTTGCGATAAACCTTGGTAATACCAGGGTTTATTTGCGGTAAAAAGCGCCGCAGCTCTCCAGTAAATTTTTGTCTCTAACCAAGCAATAGCGATAATTATCGCTATTGCTTGGTAATATGCCTCCTGGGTTTTAACTCAGTTCAAGAGAAACCCTGACTGATTACCAAATGCTTCCACTATTGTTGCCACTGAGCAAAGAGCACCATCTGGATTAGTTGTGACTATTGCCACATCGTCTGCATAGGCCAAGACTTTTGTCTCCCAGCCCTGAAGACTAACAGGAGGAATGTCCAGAGAGGCTTCCATCCTCCTAAGAAGGGGGTCAGTGTAAAATGCAAATAGAAGGGGAGACGTGGGACAACCCTGCCTCCTTTCCCTCTCGATCGAGAAGGGCTCAGATTCTGCTCCCAATATTTGTAATTGTGCCTTGGGATTCAGAATCATTACCCGAATAGCATTGATAAATGCCAACCCCAGGCCGTTAGCCTCCATTGTCAGCCAAAGATAGTCTCATAACAACCTACTGAAGGCCTTCTCTGCATCGAGTAATGTGACCCCTTGGGCCTTGGTGGTGTCGAACAATGCAATTACTCGCCACACATGGTCTGCCGTGCCTCTCCCCTGAATAAATCTGTGTTGTCGGGGTGAAACAAGATGCCGTGTTACACTATCTAACTGACTCACATTTTTTTTTTTTTTTATACAACTTGACATCACTATTTAACAATGTGATTGGCCTAGAAGAGCCTAAGGCTGTCGGGTCCTTCCCTTTATTGAAAACAATTACAATATTCGCAGAATTCCAAGACCCAGGCGGGGGCGCACCATCTCTAACTGCTTTAAACAGCCCAAGCATTTCCTGTTGGATTTCTATAAAAAAAAACGTCCCATGAGAAGTCTGCCCCTAAAAGGGATCTCTCTTTCTGGTTAACTTTAGTACGGTGAACAAAATCTGCATATTCCTCTCAGGGCTGCAGATGCCCTACAGGTGCAGCTTTATAGGGAACAGAATAGAACTCTCTGAATGCCTCTGTGACCTCCACTGGGTCCGTAAACACATTGCCTTGCATACTACTTATCTGACTGATATGCCCTGCAACCTGCTTTTGCTTTGACCTAGCTATAAGAATCCATCCCACCCATCACTATACTCATAACACTCTTGGCTTTTTAGCCAGGAATCTCCCAGCGGGTTTCTCCGCTGTAGTTTCTGAGTTTTTCAAAAAGTTATTTAAGCTGTTCCTGTCCCCTCTTTTGCTTATCAAGACTAAACCCCAGGGTTTCTCCTCTTATGGCGGACTTCAAGGCATCCCAGACCTTACTGGGAGAGAAGCTACCCTTATTAATATTTAGAAATCCCATGATCAGCCCTTCATATGCTTCACATATCCCAGGTCCAACAAGAGAGCCCTCTCGAAGGTCCATTTTCTCACCATCTTTCCTAATCCCTCAAAGGGGGTTTAAAAAACAATGGAGTTTTGATCGGAAATTATTTTGGGAAATAGTTCAACCTGGGCACCATTAAGCAATACCGGGGAGATCAAAAAATAATCCAGCCTGCCAAATATGCCATTTGGGGCTGAGTAATAGGTATAGCCAGGTTCCAGGTTTTTCAGACTGGGCCAGATATAGATCAGCCTGACATCCCTCACAAGATTTTCAAGAGATCTCCGTATTTGTGGTATACGTCCTGCACAGTGAGTTTTGTTATCCCTGGAGCACCCTAAAGACCCATTTGAGTTTAGGTCCCCACATACTGTATGCAGTGTATGCCAAGAAGGCAAATCAACTGTTAAAAAATTAAATGAGCCGCGGTCCTCCAGAAGTTGAGCATACACTGAACACAGTGTAAAGGAGCTATTGCCTACTTTACACTCCATAATGGCCCATCTACCATGTTTATCAGCTGAGGTTCGACCAGGAATGACACTATTTCCCTTGACTAATTAGGCCTTACATCCTGAGTAGTTTGGCATACCACCTTCGTCCCAAAAGAATTCAGAACAGCACTGTCACTCCAGGATATAGGTGTCTCTTGCAGGCAATACACATCTTCTTTTAGAAGATTAAGATCCTCTTGAACCCTTCTTCTTATAGAGCTGTCATTCAACCAACAGATGTTGCTTGAGGCTATACAAAGCTTAACCATTCCCCACCAATATTGTTTTAACCATCAGCATTACCCACCTAACTCTGACAGGAATCAGCCTAACGTCCCACCAAGTCAAGCTGAGTTTCATACTAACCTGCCTTGCATCATTCAATATTGCTGTGGCTACCATCATACTTAGAGTACCTTCCTACAATTTGAATACCAAACTGTCCAGCCTCCTTCCCCCCTTTATCATTCCTCGACCCGACAGGCCCTCCCCATCCCACTTCCCCCTCCCGCTACTGAAAGCAGCCAGACCAACCAGGTCTGTGTGATGAAGACAGCTTTGAAAACCGCAAGCTCCCCCCTATGCCCAGCTCCACTGTCAAACACAATAGTGTAATAACCTCCAAAATCTTCCTCATTTCACCTTTCACAATGGGAAAACCCTTATACATATGACCATGAAACTGAATTACAAAGCAATGTGAACGGAGAACCCCCAAACTTAACCATAGCTAAGAACATCCTAAGAGATAGACCGAGAGGTCATACATTACTTCTGCCTGCCAAAATCTGGCCAAGATGGACTCTTGCTTGTATTTTGGATGTAAAAATGTTTCCAGCCCTCCAACTACTGTTTGTAATCTGGCCACCTGCGCTCTACCGTTATATGGCTGAAATCAGGGGGAAGTAAAAAAAGGGATCTCTCGGTATTTCCTTTTTGCCTCCGGGCGAGCCTTCTCAAAAATGGCTTGGCGCAACAGAAAATTACCAAACAAACAAGAATTGCTTTTGCCCGCCTTTGACCTCTGCTGGACTGTGTAGGTTTATAGCGAGTGTAGCAGAAACCAGCGGACCTTTTGGACTTCAGACTCCTAGTTCCATCCTGCAAGTTTGGCAAGGCACTCCTGAGAAGGTCTAGCATGAAGGTTCTGTGCCCAGTGCTCTTTAACTGAATACAAAATCAGGGCCAAAGCTGGATCTACATGTGTTGTCCCAACAGCCAGTGGTACAGTGGTACAGTGAGGACTGTCCCGGTCTGAGCCACTACTGTGGCTGACATCCCAAGTATTTTTGTGTGGGAGTAGTCCCATTTTAACCCGCTACCCATGTTGTGTATCTCCATGTTCTTCCGCAGGTCTGAGTTTTCCTTTGAGCTTTTCCGAAGTCTTTCACATTTCAGGGCTGTCTCTGGTGCAAGTGTGCTGGATCCAGATGAAGAAGTGCTACCCCCAGCCTCACCGAGACCAGAATTATAGTCCTTGGAATTAGAGCCGTCTGTGAGAGAGAAAAACTTGTTAGCCCCATCGTATCTACGATCGGCCCTTGCGGTGCCTCTCTCAGGGGCTATCCACTTTAACCTGTACTCCTATTGCCTTTAGCATTTGATCCCTGATGCCTTGGAGGAGGATTCCCCGGCCGCTGCTACCCTGCTCTCTCCAACTGACACCAATGCTGCCAGGATCCCAGACTGATTATCCAGATCAGGGGCTGCACTTCGAACCTGCTTAACATTCTCGGCTCCGAGAAAGTTTGCTGTGGGGCATGGGCCCCCTTGCATCCTAAAGCCTGAAAAACTTGGTGATAATCAGTTGTGGTAGAATAAAATTGTCTATACTGAGACCAAGATCACCCTCCTCAGGGGCCTAAGACCCCCCTGGTTTTGTGGCTGCCACCTGGGAACGCTCTGGCATATTCCCCCTCCTCCCTGCTCCCATACACTCCAGCCGACCTTTGGGGTTACGGCAGTCCATCGGCTTACCTGCATTTCCTTCTATATAAACTAGGGGAGACTGTGCTGTGCTATAGACTGCTCTGAAGAGGGAAGCATCTCCCCCTTCTCTTTAGGCTGTCAGCCACTTTCGGAGCCATAGTATAGTGGGAGAACAGCCTTTACAACGTGGGTATTACCACGCGCTACCATTACAACACTGCTATTACATTGCAAGTCATTACAACGACTTGCGTTGGAGGGCGCTGTTGGACAGGGAATAGTTTAATTTTTCTATTCCAACACCTTCCCTACTGTAACGTGGGCTGGAGTTGGAATAGAAAATTAAACTATTCCACTATCCAGCGCTTACAGCGCAAGTCGTAGTAACGACTTGTGTTGTAAAAACAGTGTTGTAGTGGCACGCGAGGTAAAAGCCCGCGTTGTAATGCCATACAACCGTATAGTGTGCTATGGGGAATAGTCTTGTGAGAGAGCCTGGAACTGTCTCAGCCACTGCCCCGTAGATTCTTCGTGAGAGACACTCTCACCTGCTGCAAACACTGCTGCAGGATCGTGTCAGAAGCCACAGCACCAGCACACCTCCTCACAAAACCCGACGTGGAGGACGTGAAATGACGTGAAATGCTTGCTCACCATGCCGTCCCAGGGAGCCGCTGCTGAGACTGAGCTGGTCCGCTCTACCGCATCAGCCGGAAAGGCATTTCTGAACCGTCAAGCCATCAGAGAGTCAAAGTGCTGCAGGTAGGAGAGGACAAAGGGTTCGGGTGTTAGGAGCTCGGATGCAATAAAACTACATGGTCGCTAAGCATGGGCGGAAAATCCGTTCCGCTTGCGGATTTTGCGGATTTTCGGTAAATTCGCAATCCGCGAACTCTCGTGAATTTACCAAAAATCCGCAAATTCGCACGCAGTGGATTTTTTTGCTTGGTGATACAATATTGCGGCGTGCGGCGTTCACTTACCGTTATTCAGCGTTTGCCGAGTTGTTTTTCTCGATATTTTGCGAGTGCTGCGCCATTATGGATCTTGCTGCGGGATCCCGAGGGAGTTTGGCGACGCATCACCAGAGTTCGCAATTGCAAACATGTACATGCGGAGGGCAGCAACAATCTCGCAGTCGCGAAATTACAAAATTTGCAATTCGGCACAAGAAATCCACCAGCAAGCAGCATAAACCTTCTGAAAATGATGATTTTTATCAGAATAACTCCTCAGGTTGACATTTGCCTGCATTTTTTTGGATTTGAGGCCTTTTTGACTTTCTTTGGATCACTTTTGGATTAGAAATCAACTTTCACAAGTAAGTTTGTTTGGGGCATTACAGTTGCTGTTCTGCAGAAAAACGAGTTTTGTAAAACTGAAAGCACTCAGCAGGTGCAAAAGTTCAAACTCATCTTTAGTAACCATTCCCTGTAGTGCTTCCTGAGGGGCCCCTCCAGAGATCAGTTGCCTGCATTTGTTTGGGGCATTACAGTTGCTGTTCTGCAGAAAAACGAGTTTTGCAAAACTGAAAGCACTCAGCAGGTGCAAAAGTTCAAACTCATCATTAGTAACCATTCCCTGTAGTGCTTCTTGAGGGCCCCCTCCAGAGTTCAGTTGCCTACTTGCAACTATGCTATGACCCTGCTCTGACCCTCACAGCAGGCTCATAGAATAGCTACAAGTAGGCCACAAATGTCCTGGGAAAAAAAATTGCACTGGAACAGGAAGTTTAAATTCTGTGACACATTAATCAACCCCAAATTAATTCATGTCAGTTGAAGCATGGCAGGTGTGCTTGCTTCCCCCCCCCATAATCTACAGTGATGAACCAGAAATGTATTCATGTCAGTTGAAGCAGGGCAAGTGTGCTTGCTTTTCCCCCCATAATCTACAGTGATGAATCAGAGGGTGGCAGTGATGTACCAGAGGGTGGCATGGGGGAATCAGAGGGTGGCAGTGGTGAAATAGAGGGTGCTGTGAACCTGTGATGATGAACTAGACGTAGAAACAACAAAGTCGCGACCGTTGCAAGCCGACAAGTAAGTTCGCAATTGCAAACTGGTACAAAAGCCTCACGAACTGGCAGAAACCCTTGCAAACACAAAAAAAAACGCTAATTCGCGAGAGTTCGCGGATTTTGCGGATTGCGAGTTCGCAAATACGCAAATTCGCGAATGCCAGATTTGCAAAATTCACCCAAGCTTAATGGCCACCATCTTAAATTATGTCATTGAATATGTCACGAGTAATGTAATATGTGAGGTCATAAGCAGTGCATGGTAGGGGAACAAGTAATGGTTACCTCTTCTGAATATAACTGGTGAATTTCAGTGTTTTATTTTAAGTTCAAAACGTTAAGGTTGTCACTGACATATTCGGATATATATAACAATACTTATCCTTTTGGTTTTTTCAGTGAATTTCTAAGTTTTTTATTAAAAAAATGATCTTTTTATCACATCTAACTATTACATTACTTTAACCTTTGGTTTTCTCAGTGATTGTCTAGTTTTTTATTTAACGTAAAGAAATGTTTTTAACATACATAGAGCCAACGGCATATGGATGCATTGCCCCCTCCCGTGCTTGTGTTTCAAGAAGCCCCTGGTGGGACAGTTCCCAGGGGCATGCTGCCTTTAATAAATAAGGAGGAGGTGCAGTGCAGGGGGCCTGTCTCCTACAGCTTCATTTTTCCTCTGGGTCACCACCTTCCCGGGACTGATATAAATCTTATTGTGGGGGTGCACAGAGTCCACCACCTCAACAAGGGCAATAAATAAAAAACATGAATAGAGGGGCCTCATGGACGCCAGAGCGCCAGGTACCGTCCCCGGGGCTACAACAAACATTAAAGAGCGAGTCTGCATGGACCCCCTGGCCCTGGGCAGGGACCCCCTGGATCACATTCTCCCTGGGACCAAATACTTATTAAAAATGAAGGAGTGGGACCACACAGCACCCCTCCTGGACCCTATATGCCCCTGGTACCACCACATCCCTGGGGCCCGCGTTTGCACAGAGTAGGAGAAGGGTCATGTGGCCCCCTTCCTGGATCCATTAATGGCCCTGGGGACCACCACCCCCTAGCCCAGCTCCTGCTATGTCCCAGGGGACTATCCCAGGACATAGCTGATTGCTTTTGCTTGATGCGAGCAGACAGCTCACGCCAAGCAAAAGCAAACATTCTGCTTCCAGCAAGAGGGAGCTTTCATAATGCTCCTGCTTGATGAAAGTGGAGGTTATACCTCTTTCCCTGCCCACAGACATGCAGGCAGAGTAATAGATGACACTTTTTCTCTTGCATGGAAAGAGATGCATTTCCAGCATATCTCGATGTGCAAGAGCATTGGTGGCGCTTGCAGGAGGTAGGGAGCTGGCTGAAACTGGGGGATCCTTGAGGCTCCCCCTGCAGTACCCATCCTTCACTCTGGGTGCCCTGGGTGGGACAAGGGCACCCAGGGACACATGGGTGGGCCCCGGGCAATCTGTGAGTGGGTGTATGGTTGTGTAAGTGGGTGTTAGTGAGTATGTGAGTAGGTGTGGATCTGTGAGTGAGAGTATGTTTTTTTAAATTGGGGTTTGGATACGCAGATCCACCTGAATTGTGGAGGATCCAAGGAGGGACAGGGGACAATCCATGCATCCTCGCAGGGTAAAAAAAAGGTTTTTGAACAATATCCTGCCCAAGAGGGGTCAATCCCATCTATAAGTCCCATGGTGTCGGTAGTCAGAAGGGCTGTATCTCCTGTTTTGTACTCACTGTTGCTATCCTCTGCCAACCAACCAGACTTCGGCACACCACTTACTGGGAGCAGATACTTGAGAGATGAACAATGGCCTACGATATGGCAACATATTCCCAGATTCAACCACTTTATAAGAATGAGGGAGGCCTACTAAAAAGTGCTGTATGATTGGAATCTATACCCCACCACATTTAAAAATAAATGTTCTGACCATATGCTACTACTCAGCCCATCCTCCGACTAACATCCTCACTCATCCAACATTCCACTGCCACCTCACACACCAACATTCTATCAAGCCAGCCACCCTGGCTGAGCAGCAGGTATAACACATCTCCCTTTCTTTATACAAATGAAAAAGAAGCTCTAAAAAGAATACCATTATAAATAGTGCATGCAACGGATGCCATAAAACTATTAGATTCACCACAAAGACATCGGAACAAATGCAAGTAAATAAACATTGTGGCAAAGTGCAGCTGCTAAAGCATGTAGATAAAAGATGGAAACATTTCATGCATGTGTAAGATAATAAATAACAAATTATAAAATATAGATAATAAAAGGGATATACACATGTCATCTCCCTTTTCCACCAAAATAAGAAAAAAAAACAAGCTACCACACCACAAACACAAACAAAACCCAGATACCAAAAACAAGCAGGCTGGCCAGGCCAACAAGAAAGTGGTACGAAGGGTACCGACTGAGAGGTGTGGTAGGAAACCATTCTAACAAGCACTACGAAAATGTGGAAAATCATTCCACAGAAAACCAACAGCATAAAAATTGCCCTCCACCTGTAAAGAAGTAGTAATCAAGGTGTATGAATAAAAGTAGTCTTTATTGGATAACAAGCAGGTACACCTTCTCCATGTCAGCCTCTCCCTTCAACTAACTTATAAAAATTGACAAGTCCCTTCCAGGTGTGCACGTCACCAAGGTTCCACAAATATAACAAGGCTTAAGTCGATATGCAACATCCTCTGGTGTGCACATCACCGCAAAATAACATACCCCTGTTCCAAATTCCTTTTGTTTAAAGTTGCGCCAACACTGTACCTTTTAAATCCTTCCGATGGTTGAATTTTGATATTTTGATGAATTAAACAGATGATTGCGTTAATTAGCTGACGACTTCCCGGTCAGCACGAAGAAATTGATGAATAAACCAAAAAAAAGAAAAAAAATCAAAATGGTGGCACGAAGCGTGACCCGTGTCACGTGATGACGTATAGCGTCGTGTGCGTGAGGAAGTAGAGTGCAGGGTCAATGAGTCACACTCTCCGGTGTTCGCAGAAGGATGTCACTAAAGGATCGCGCAGATCCTTGCATGGAAGTGCCTCTCGCTCAAAGAACGCCCATCACGCTTGAATGATGCACAGCTGACGGTTGAACAGGTACCGTTACTGTGCGTTGTTATTTTCCAAACAGTAACACGTCAAGCCTTATCTAAATAACAGGCTTCTTTTTTAAAAATCTCAATATTTGGCAATACTGGCTCCATCCACACGCACAATTCTTGCAGGCAATTAATTCGAAATTCTTCCTACGGTGCATCAAACTTCAATGTTAAGGGGGATGCCTTTTACTTCTTGATATGAACTCAGCTTCCAATCACACGCTTCAAAGTCATATCAAGTATAATGCACACAGTCTCGCTAAGATATTAAATCATCTGCAATGCTATTTCCAAAGAAATGTCATTCAATGCTAAAGAATAGTCAATTGAAGGAATAAAGGCAAACTATTCCTTTTAATTTTTACTTACAGAGTGTTGTGGAGTCCATATAAATTATTCAGCTTATATCAATGAGAAGCTTCTTCTTTTTTTTTAAAACCAGGAGAAGAGTTACATTTTCAAAATAAGTCAATAAAAAAAAAATCATTGCGTAGGTTCTTTAATTTTCCTGCTTGTCATAATCCAATCCCGGCCTCAGTCGCCAAAATGTAAACAAGTAGTAATCAAGGTGTATGAATAAAAGTAGTCTTTATTGGATAACAAGCAGGTACATCTTCTCCATGGTAGCCTCTCCCTTCAACTAACTTACAACCACCCATTCTAGAATCAAGCAGCAATGCATCATCCTGTTACCATGGAACCTGGCAACTAGAAAGATGCATTACGCAAGACACCACACCACCCTTACCCATAGTAAGGGTGGTATGTGTGGAAGACAACTTCACACACAACCTACGGCATAAAAATAATTGCCCTACACCCAAACACAAAGTTAGGGTGGTACGTGTGAAAAGACCACTTCACACGAAACATGCAAAAGTGTACAACTCTACATCAACAAAGTAGTAAGAGAAAACAGTAATCCCCATCCAGAATCCCATATCTAAAATTGGGGTGGGATGTGTGGAAAAACACTCCACACGGAACTTGTAAACATGCACAACGATACACGTAATCAAATAGTAAAAAAACAGCACACACTAGCAAAACACACACTCTTCGCAAGTCTGGCTTTAACTCAGCCCTTCACCCAAACTCGTAGTTGGGGTGAAATGTGTGGAAAAACACTCCAAACAAAACATGTAGAAGTGCACAACACTACACTTCATAAAGTAGTAAGGTAAAAACAATATGAAAAACACTCACTCTTCAACAATCTGCACTGCGATGGGTGATGTTTCTTCAGCAACCAACAACCACATAAGCGAGTGAGAGACAACAACACAATCAAAGGAGTGTCTGGTAATACTGCACCATCCCACATGTCAAAAGACATGCTCTAAAGAAAATATTCAAAGAAGAACCCATAAAAACGTAAACCCCATGGCAACATATTAAAAAGCACTAGACAAAATATACACACAGAGAGCACATTGAAGAAGTCTGCAACAATTTAGAAGAAAACCAACAGTAAATCAATAAACCTTTGTTAATCATACCACAACAAAAAATAGTCACAACCACTGCAGGGCACAACAAGGCAATAAACATAAGAAGAAATAACACTGAGCGGGGTGAAGTGGCAACCTCTAGTGAGCGACTCCTCACAATACATGTCCAGTCAAAAGAACACAAACTACAGCTTCAAAGGGAGAAGGAGCAGCAGTTAGCCAACACTGGAATAGTCTTACCGGAGACACCAGAAGATGACAGAAAACAAACTCTCTAACGCTGTGCCAAAATCACAAGATGTGTGGACTACATCACGGAATGCATATGCTGAAAATACTCTTGTTGCTGCTGCAAAAACAATAAGGACATGTGCTCTGCATCCGGCTTGAAGAAGAAATGCCACAGCATCACTCAAAATGGAGCCACGCTTGAGGTGCTGTGCCAGATGGCTCTTGGCAATATTGTGCTCCAATTTGTCCCAAAGCAGTACGAGAAGATGCCATAGAAGATCCTAAGAAGGTACAGCATAACACGAAGGATGCAGGTAAGATCGTGTGCCATAAACAGCATGCGCAACATTTTCAAATGGCAAGACTGCGGTTGAACTGACACCAGACCAAGGGGCTGCCATTGGCAAAACACAGTTAAAGAAAGTTGACTCACCCCCAAAGGTCCAAACTGGTAACTGGCAAAACTTCTCCTGTAGTTCATCACATTTAGATGAAATATTCACTGTCATGTATTCACGTGGGAGAAACGCAAGTGCCAACAAATGCTGCAACCCCAGAATAAAGCATCAACAATATTGTTCCACTACCCATGCACTTGACAGGCAAAAAAAAAAACATAATAGACAGTTTGAAGAATTCCTTTCATCTTGAGCTGACGTTACCGAAGTACAGTCATGTAGCATGTGAGCCATGTCCCTTGCAGACCAGGAATTGGTAAACACTGAAAGCAGGTTAATCCATCCAGATGTAGAAAGTGCTCTACTTGATATGAAAGTAGTGAAGTCTGGGGGGAAAAACATGCACTCACTAGTGTTGCTGCAGAGCCATTAATTCAGGATCTGGCACGCCCAGGTTGAGGCCGACCGGTCTTGAGGTCACTGGTGGGGCTCAGAGCTGCCAGATTGCTGTTGGACACTCTGCGCTCAGTTTCAATAGGAAGTCCTTCATCAAGAATTTGCCTCATGCTTAATATTTTAGTAAAATGTGTTTCCCTTATTCTTAGCTTCCACCATCCAGTTCTTAGACCCAGGTTCTTTTAAAAATCATCGGCAAAATATGTAGTGATTCAATTATGGTCCTATTCTATGTAGGTTCTCCAAGTAAGCTGCTAAGCCTATCCTTCAACTGACATCCTCACTCATCCAACATTCCACTGCCACCTCTCACACCAACATTTCATCAACCCAGACACACTGGCTGAGCAGCATGTATAACAGTTTACCATGCATGTCTTTATCCCTTGGACATTGCAGTGCATCAACGTTTACAATGTTTGTAGTTATTTTCAGGTCTTTACATAGTGTTTGCAGTTTTACTGACTGTTGACTAAATGTATATAACCGCTTCCCGCGGCGCACATTCCGTCGCCCCCGGCGTCCGATGCATGGAAGTGGTGAAATATACATTATATTCTCTGAAAAAAACAAAGGTTAAAGTGACTTTATAATTAGGTGAATGTGACTTCTGAACTTCACCAGTCATTGCTATCTCAAGTAGCTATAACTCGTACCATAAAGTAACTTTAAGTTATGCCTCTGCCATTCACATTATTGTTATCAATGATGTATTTTCAGATGATTTGTGGATGTTTTCAATGCATTCATTGAACATGACATGAATAATGTAATATGCGAGGCCCAGTTCATGGCAAGGGTGTGACATAGCTTAGGATATGACTTATACTTACTTGAGATGACTATAACTGGTGAATTTCAGTGTTTTTTTTGTTTAAAATTCAATGTTTAGCTGATATATTCACCTAAATAAAGCGTCACTCAAACCTTTCCTTTTTTCATTGAACTATATGTCGCTTTAACCTTTTGTTTTTCTTACTGAATTTCTATGCCTTTTGTAAAGGAAAGTAAGATATATATAGCCATTTGTGGCACGCGGGTTTGGTGCAGGGCTTGTGGCCAGATCTTGCGCCCAACCGCCAACAGCCAGCCAAACCCCTGCAGTGCATGGACTTCAGGTGAGCACAGTGTGGTTTTGGGAGTAGGGCTTGGCCATTGGCCAGGCCTTGTGCCCAACACCCTGCAGCACACAACCAGCCACTGAGAGAACTCATCACAATATAAAGGAGTGTATAATGAAAGTCTATTAGCTTTTTCAAGGGTCACCACATCTATATATACATGGCAAATTCATTGGCTTATCAAAGGGTAACAAAACAAGCCAATTGGCTATGTCAAAGGATGATGACATCAATATACAAGGCAAGCATATTGGCTTTGCCAAGGGATTACCACATCATTGTACAAAGCAATTCTACAGGCAGTCTCGAAACGTCACCACTTAAGTATAAAAGGCAAGCCTACTAGCTTTGTCATGGGGTCACCACATTATTACACGAAGTGTATTGGGTTTGTCAAGGAATCATCACATTAACATACAAAGCAAGCCTATTGGCTTTGTTAAAAGCCAACCACATAAATATACAAGATAAGCCTTCTGGCTTGTCATGGGGTCACATGCCAATATATTGGCTTTGCCAACTACTCTGAACACTTTCAAATTATTTCTTTTACACTGCTGAAAAGAAAAAGCTCCAGTCCAAGAAATGCGTAAAACATTACAAATGTTTCCATTGGTCACATTCTGTAGACCTCTGCAAACATAGGGTTGCTTTGAAAAAAAAAGTTATCTAGGGCACTGTAGCACTACTTGTAACCCCTTACTACACTTATTTGTACATGTTAGTGGTACTCCTGGCCAGATTGTGGCAGCGCAAAGCATGATAAATTATGCAAATTGGAAATGAAGGGCATTAGGGGCAGGAAATTAAAAATGAGTGGCCCCAGTTGCTCATTTATCCTTTTTTCCCTTTTTTTTAAATGTAGGAGTCCAGTCCCACCCCAGACACCCACTACCTATTTTATAATTGTAGGCAGCAGGGGGCAGCCCGATGGCCCTTGTGTACCTGCTGGCTTCCCCAATGCAGCCCCCTTCCAGTCCCCATCCCTTCAGCCTGCATTTTCACCTTGCTGCTCTTGCCCAGCCACCTTACCCCACCTCTCTTTTCCATGTGTGCGTTCCCTATGCCCTCTCTCTTGCCTTCTTCTGTTTTCCATGTGTGCGATCCCTATCCCCTCTCTCTTGCCTTCTATGGTCCTTTGGCATGCCCAGGCCCCCTCCCTCCTGCCCTTCATGGTCTGTTGTGCTGCAATTCCCCCTCTTGTCTTTCCAGTATGGTCAGTTTCCGCCCCTGTCTGTTTCCCCTTTGTTCTGTCTCATTCATGTGCACGGATCTGTCCTTTCCATATTGCTTTTTACCGCCCGTTATGCTTCACTGGCCTCTCGCTTGCCCTCTGTGGTATATTGTGATGCTACAACCCCTGGCTCCTGCCATGCATGGTCAGTTTGTCCAAGTTCATGAACTTGTTAGGAGCAGGATTTTTAAAAAACTATCTGGAGAATTGATTTTCCCCATTGACCCACATTGAAGAAATTTAGGTTTTAGGGGGAAGATGGTTAACATAAAGTCACTTTGGGATTTAAAACATCTGGAGTCTCCTGTCTGAATCGGGTCATTACCATGTATAATTGATCTGTCACTGCCTCTCCATTCTGCCCTCAATGGTCTGTTGTATTGCCACAGCCTCTCTTGCCTGCCCTTCATGGTACATTTGTTGCCCCTTTCCTCTGTCCTTCATGCTCCATTGTGCTGCCACCGCCATCGCCGGCCCAGAGTGGTCAACTTGCTGTCTCTGCCGACTCTTCCCTGTCTTTACTTATCCGAGTCTGTGCTCCTGACATTTGCCTTCCTACAGTGTTCTAATGAACAACTAGATTCCTAACATTTTAAATTTATTATAAAAGTGTTGCACACCTGAAGTCATGTTGATTTAATCACAACAATAATACCTAAAGCATTTCTTTTAGAAATGATATGAGTGGGGTCTTTTCCCCATAGAAATTATGGCTAATGCTCTAAAAAACTAAAATGAGGACACGTTTTCTTAGTTCTAAAATAGGGATAAAGAATTTTTTAATTATTTGCTATATTAATGTTTTTTCATCAAGTTGATCACATAATTATTTGTTGTACATAAGGGAGGGGATATAGTGTTAAGGCCAGAGCTGCCAACATTGCAACTAGGGAACCATGTTCATGTTTTGGCATCTGCTCAACATCCTCTGATTTTCGGCAAATGACCTAATCTCCTAATGCCTAAAACTAAAATGAATGTGTCCTTTTGTAAAATATTTGATGCTCATGTAACACACTCCAATACCTTTAGGTCAAGCAGTTCTGTCATTGGGCTATACTTGGGCTAGATTTGGGTGATATATGTGCCAAATGTCTTCTATTTCAATTCCTTCACGATGACATTCGAATATTCCACACCTTTGGCATAAATTCAGAATGCTATCACTCTAGTTGCTCATTTGAACAATGTGGTAAAGCTGCTAAAAGCCAGTGAGTTCACTGGCAGTCTGCTGCTTTTTTGAAAATGTATGTTTCAGTTTTCATGTTTTAACAAAATAGAAGGCGAAGATAATTGAGAACACATATTTAAAATGTGTCCTATTTTTTCATTTTACAGCACTGACCGTCATTATTATGGCAAAATTCAATGTTTCAAGTTTTATAAGTTTGAGTCAATCAAAATGGTTTCAGGTCTGCCACACATTTGTCATAGCTTAGACTGTTAGCAATCCAGTTGTTCTTTAGAACACTCTGCGAGGCTGCAGCAGAACAGAGGGTAATCAACTGACAGGCTGATCCTGATGGAAGAGTATATTTTACTGAGAAAGTCAGACTTTATTTTTAAATAGCTGAAAAAGATAGTGTGAATTTACAGAAAATATGCTCTCATTTTAGCTTCTGGTGCAACTTTCATAACTTCTATATAGAAATCAAGAGAAAACAGCTTTCTATCAAACTTGATTCATGTTCAGTTTTCTATCAAACATGATTCATGAAATCTCAGCAGAAGGTCAACATTTTTCAAAGGGTAAAATAAAGTTAGTATGTTTCCACCCAAAAATGTGTTTATATTGAAACTAAAATCTTTTGTTACCCTTTAAATATGGTACTTTGTGTGACCCTCAAAGTCTACCATTCACTACAATACATTTCATTGGGGTCCATGTCCAAGGGTCCTGTAAAGGCTGCTGCAGCATGTTGTCTATGTTATGTCAAGCCAATAAATGGGTGGGCCCATTGTGGTGGCCCCCTCACGTGCCCATTGGGGTCTGGGTATGCTTTATTAATTCATTTACAGGACACCACCATTATTTTTGTTAATTAGGCCAGGGGAACCAACAATAAGATGGACCAAACAGAAGAACATGTTTGGTCACTACGCAGTGTATGTAGAACAAATCTAAGCTCAGAATGTAAATATTACCTACTCATGCACTACCTTGGTGGGGAAGGTGAGGAAAGTTTTGATAATGTACCTGAATTAAAAGATGATGATCAAAGAGACTTAAAGGACTATGAAATATGTGTTTAAAAACCTGACCATCCGTACCTACCATGAATCAGCACCATCATAGAACACTATTAATTTGGTCTCGGTGAACAAGGCAAGCAACAGTCCATTGAGAAATATATAACCTGTGTTACCTTGAGCTTGAAAATCATTCCCGAAGATCCAATCTTAGGATAGTGGGGGTTCCCGAAGGATTGGAAGGCTCAAATATGCTCCAATGGGTCAACTCTTTTATTCATCAAAAGGTATTGCCTGAGTTTGAAGGTGATTTGTCCATTATGAGAGCACCCCGGGTCCCGGCTCAGAGGTTCACTAATTCAACTTTTCCCAGAACTATCCTAATGAACTTTGCTGATTTTGAGATAAAGGAAGAGATTCTGTCAAAATCTTTTCAACGATTTTCCATTAACGAGACAATTAAATGTAGAATCTTTTCAGACATGACTGCTGCAGCCGCACGCCGTAGGAAAGAATTTGTTAAAATCCTCCACTTGTTTAAAATGAACGGCGCCCAAGCCTCAATCGCCCAGCAGTCAAAGTTAAAAGTTCTGGTAAAAGGAAAGTTTTACATGTTTTCCAATCTTGAAGAAGCTCAATCTCTATTAAAAGAGATATCTCCAGAAACAAATGTTTGAGCAATCAAATCTAGTCCATAGAGTAGTAATGGTAGAGCTTGAAGGAAATGTCTTATTTCCCCTGTTTTTTTTTTCTCTGTACCAAAATAACATAGTATAAAACATTTTTGCTGTCGAGTGGGGGGCACCAGGCTAAAAGGGTCACCAGGGTGTAACAAGAAGACACCCAGTCCATCCGAAGGGAGGGGGAATGTGGTCAGCGTGGGGGGTACGAAAGGGGCCACTTCCCAGGGGAGGGAGGGGGTTCAGTCAGGGAGGGTAGGGTTGAAAGCAGTAAAAAAGAGCAGAAATTGTAGGCAGGGCGTGTATCAAAATTTAAATGAGGGAATTGTTGATGTAAAAACTTATCTGTGGGAATGAACAAATGTAATATCCTATCAGTCAACGCCAATGGTGTTTTAAACAAACAAAAATACAGAGCTCTCATAAAATGGGCAGTCTCTCTAAGTCCCCACAAGATATTTCTTCAAGAAACCCATTTAAAAACCAACACCCCCAATTTATTTATCCCAAAATATTTTTCCCATGTGTTTTTTGCTTCAGCTGGGGTGGCACAGAGAGGCGTTGCAATCTACTTTTCAAGGAAATTATCAGGAGAAATTCTAAAAATAAGAAGGGATCCTAAAGGGAGATGGCTATGGGTAGCACTCAAAATCCAAGGGAAAATAATGAACTTTGTAAATTATTATGGGCAAATATTTGACGAGGTATCCAGTATTTTAGAAATCAACAACCTCCTTAGGGGAGTCCCTGGACAGATCATCATGGGAGGGGATTTCAACTACTTACAAAACTTTAAAAAAAGACACCTCTAATAAAAATAAGAAACAGCTAAAACCTAACACAAAAAAAGCTGTGGACGCCCTTATCTCAGAATACCAGCTTATAGATCCATGGCGTTTTTTAAACCCAGAAGGGTCATCTTACACTTGTTTTTCACGGCATCAAGAATTGATTTTTTCTTGATATCAAGATCAATTCAGATTTTAACTTCAACCATCGGTTGTAATCCCTTTTCTGACCATGGGAAAATAGAACTGGAAGTTAATTTAGGTGATGGGGTAGGGAACAGTCCAGGTGGCAGCTGGATCGGACCCTGCTTCAGAACCCCGACTGGGTGGCTGGTTTCAGAGAATGGATCTCAGAATACTTCACTATTAATAATAATTCAGCAGAACCATTCTCTGTCTGGGAGGGATTCAAGGCGGCAGCACGTGGACAGATACTTTCTTTTACTTCCGCCCAGGCCAAAATGAGGAGAGAAAAGATAGTGATGCTCCAAAAAGCCGTAGATGTAGAATATGCTCTACAGCTCATTCTTTGCCCGAATCACTTGGAAAAGGCAAAAGCAGAATTAAGGGATTTCTTTGTTCTGGAAGAAATCAACAGCTCAAAAACCTTCCAACAAAGAATATACGAGGACAGCCAATTAGCTGGAAAGCTCCTAGCTAACTATGTGAGGAAAAAACAAGAATCTGCTGCGATAGTTAAAATCAGAAATCCATTAAACAATCAAGAGATAATGGATAATAGGTCGATTCAAAGGGCTTTTCTGGAGCATTTTAATCGCATTTATTTCACAGAATACCAAGTAGAGGAGGGCCAGATTCAGGAATATTTTATGAATCTAGATATCCCAAAGATCACCTCTAATCGGGCTCTACAACTAGGGTTAGAAATTAATACAGGAGAAATAGTAGAAGCTATAAAGACAACACCAGGGGTGAAAGCCTGTGGGCATGACGGGTACCCAATTGAATTCTATAAAGCCTTTATAAAAGAACTAGTCATTCCACTCATGAATTTATTTAACTACATCAAGTCAGGAGGAATGGTACCCGCGTCTTTTAAAGAAGCAATAATAATATCATTTGTAAAAAAAGACAAAAGCCCAGAAGATATCAACTCTTACAGACCAATAAGTCTTTTAAATTCTGACTATAAAATCCTTATGAAAATCTGGGCCCAGCATTTTATGTATGCAGCACAAGAAGTCATACATAGTGATCAGTCAGGATTTATAGCAGGTCGTATTATGGCTTCTAACACTGAATTTTTAATACAGGCTTTAGACTATTCTAATGTAAATTCAACCCCCGCCTGTATCCTCATGGTCGACGCTGAAAAAGCGTTTGACCTAGTTAATTGGGCAACCCTGTTCTACTCTCTTAATAAATTCGGGTTCCCCGAACAGGTGATTGAAATGCTCCAGAACATCTATCAAGGCACCTCTGCACAGGTTATAATAAATTCAGAAAAAGCTGGCTCAATCCAAGTTAATCGTGGAACCAGGCAGGGCTGCCCTTTATCCCCCCTCTTTTTTACTTTCTTTATTGAACCCATGGTTATTAAAATTAGAAACAATCCCGATATCCTCCCCCTGATTACTGGGATGGCGAAGCTTAAATTATTCGCCGATTATATTATCCTCTTTGCACAGCCAAACAAGGAGAATATTGAAAGCATACTAAAAGAATTCAAAGCAAATGAACCAGTAGGAGGCTACAAAATCAATACAAAAAACAGAGGTCCTTGCATTAAATACCAGTCTTAGCCACCTTCCATCTTTTCTGCATGTCCAGGCCATAAGTCAAGACCCAATTAGATACTTAGGCATCTATGTGACCTGTGATTATCACCAGCTTTATCTCAACTATGAGAGAATGAAGAATAAAATAAAGAATCTTCTCTCCCAATGGCTTTTAATTCCTCTATCCTTGATAGGTAGGATATCTCTGATCAAGATTTCGATTCTACCCTTATTAATCTTTTTATTTAGTAATGTACCTATTAAGTTGAATTCTACTTTTTTTAAAGACATTGAATCTATGATCAGAAGCTTTGTTTGGGGGGTAAAAATCCCAGAGTAAAGCTTTCCGTTATTCAACTCCCAGTTGACCAGGGGGGACTTGCTCTTCCTCACATAAAAACATATTATGAGGCAGCCTTTCTGGACTTGGTGGCAGGTCTGATAGGATTAAAAAACAAAGAGATAGCTTCCTCTTAGTAAAAATGCTACAAGAGTCTGATTCCCAAACTCAGGTATTTTTAAAGACCGCAAAACTCCCCAAAAGGACAAGATATAAGACAATAAAAGAGCATCTATCTAGACTACAGTCCTTTTATAAGAAAAATCAGAGCTTTTCAGCTTCCTAGTTTTTAAGCCTAAGTGAGTGCTCCTGTTTGGGCCTCCAAATTAGCAGTAGCCGAATTTTAAATTGGGAGAAGCTGGGATTCCGGGAATTAAGACACTTCTTTGTCCAAAACAGAATAATTTCATGGCAAGAAGTCCCGTCTAGAACAACTTCTCCCAAGCAACCAACTCTTTTTGAATATCTACAAATTTCCCACTTTTTAAGAAAAACTATTGGTGGACATCTTCCCTTAGTGGGTGAGTTGGTTACATTTCTTTATGAGGCTAAAATCACCGGCATAGGAAATTGGTAAAAAAGGCTCCATTGTGGTGGTCATCTAAATACGGTGGATAGCCATTTAGAGAAAATATTTAACCAAACCCAATGTAATATAACACATAAGGAATGGGAAACCATAAGTATGTTAGGATATAAATCGCTATGTGCCGCTAATTTTAAAAGGATGGCCGTCTTGTCCCGCTGGCTGGCGTACTGGACTCCGGAAGCACTTGAAAAAAGGTTCCCAGAGGCTGAGAATAAATGTTTTAGATGCCTAGATGCCGGCCAGGGAGGTTGGCTCCATACCTTTTTTTCTTGTCCTCAATTGAAATCCTTTTGGGAAGCTATATTCACAGACATCAAGGAGGCAATAGGGAAAACATTAACACCTTCAGCTGAACTGGCCCTTTTTAGTATATCCAAAAACAGAGGTTTCCTCAATGAGAACGAGGAAAACATGTTGTTTATCTCATTTACAGTTGCTCGTTCCCTAATACTCCAAAATTGGAAATCTAAGGAACCTCCATCCCATTTAAAATGGCTTAATAAAATATGGAGGTCCAGGAACTTTGAAAAAGCTTACGCCTGTAGAGTGGGAGCAATCAGAAGTTTTGAAAGAAAATGGAAATACTTCGAGAATTTAGAGACGATAAAAGGGGGGCTTAATTAAAAATCAGATCGAATACTAAAATTAGATAGAAAAGATTTTAAAAGCAGGCATGAAAAATTGTTAGACTGATTCAAATAAGCAAACTGTTCTATTCAAGCACTTTATTTCAGGTTGGATTGCACTATTTTTGCATTTGCACTTTACACTTAAGTTTGCGGATTTTGCACATTGTCTCCATCATGTTGGACTGTACTGTATTGCACTTGCACTTTATGATCAAAGTTTGCGATTGCTACATACTGACTGTATTTGAAAATTAATCAATATGTTGTGAAATTAAGGAGTACAATAATGCCTGCTTTAGGGTTTTGTGTATCTAAAATTTTTACCCCCTTTTTTTATTCGCTCCTTAATCATGTTTTATCTTTGTGTATTTCAATTTGTAGAAGAAGCTTCTTTTCTAAACCTGTTTTTAATTCCATTGTTTAAAACTCCTCATTCAAGAATTGTATTTTAACCTCTTTCTGATCAATAAAAACTTTATAAAAAAAAATATATAACCTGTGTCAGAAAGTTTGCTTCTACATATAAGTTGGGGGCTTCTACAGAAGAAAGGATTGGAGATCATTTTGTTCTGAATTGCAGAAGTGATAAAATAAGAGAAGAACTATGGCTCAAGAATAAATGATCTTTAAAGGAGGTGATTCTGGTAGCTAAGAGATTAGAACATATGATAAAATGTGTGTCTGAATTGAAAACTATTAAAGAAAATCTTTCCATACCATTTGATAAGGTTGAAGAAGTGGTGTGCTGTGAAAAGTAAGGAGGTAGCAAAGGATTATCATATGAAATGCATGAGTGAATGTTTTTGCTGTGGCCGGAGTCGACATCTACCTAATGCAATGATATGTCTAGCCTTGAATGTGGTCTGTCACAGCAGTGGGAATAAAGGACATTTTAGTAAATGCTGCAGAAACAAGTTAAAAAAAAAGAGGTTAGAGAAATCACTAATGAAATAGTATTTCAAATTGATGAGTGAGGTGAGAAACATCATAGAAGAAATGTGAAAATAGATAATGTAGAACTAAAAAGGAAGTTTGATTTGTGTTCCCATCTAACCATCATATCAAATAGGATTTATATGCAGTGGTTTGAAAAAACAAATGCACGCCATGGATGTATTTGCCTGATGATTATGGTGCGCAACCCATAAGTATGGTGGGATATTTTAGTGCATGCATTGAGTTGGGCAAAAAAGTACATAATTGGGAAAATCTATATCTCAAAGAGAGGGAATGATTTGTTTGGGTGACCACATCAGCATTCATTGGGAGTTGCTCTCAACCCCAATGCTAAGCCTAAGGTACATATAAAACTGGTGAGTCAGGACAAGCATATATTGTGTCAGAGTTTCCGTCACTTTTTAAAGAAAATTTAGGGTGTTTGAAAAGTTATAAACACTGCATACAGCTAAAAAAAGGGGCAATGCCTGTTATAGCTGTGGCTGTTCAATATAAGGTTGATCAAGAGCTACAGAGTTTAATTTATCAGGAGATCCCAATCAAGAATTCTGTTTGACTGTGAGGGCTCCCCAGTTGTGCTGGCCAGAATGTTGAAAGACACTCTATCAGTGATGTATTTATATTCCTTACTTTGTGTATATATTCTATAGATTTCCTTTCTTCGCGTACATATTTCATATGTTTCTTTCTTTGTGCGCATGTTATCTATATTTGTCTCCTTTCATTTGACATCTGGGAAAGTGGATTCATTAGTATATTTTGTCCTCTTCTCAAAAGTGCTGTATTAATAAATGTGTGTATTACATTTTGAAAGCATCTGGATTCGTTTATTCACCTCATTTTTTAGAGTGCCGAGTTCTTTGTCTAAGTGTGTCATTTAAAGGTAATGTGATAAATACATTGACCTCATTTTTGAAAGAGTTCCTTTTTTAAGTGTGTTCTATTGTATCAAGTCTGAAGCAATTCACCCTGTGGAGGGATGCCGTGTGTCCCCCTTTCCATTCTAAAAAGGCTGGGCCACGTGATGGGGGTCCCCAAGGCCAAATATGGCCCAGGGAAGCGGGTCACAGAGCCCCTCTTCCTGTATAAATGAAAAGAATAAGAAAATGCTACTGGTATGATACCTAAGGCCCCACCCCCTTTTTACACTTCTCTGCAATTGTGCCTCCTGGCATGCTGCTGGTAGGGGGATGAAGTCCCCTTGGCTGCTGAGGGTCCTTAATGGCCAACAAGACCTTCTGTTTCCTCCAGTTATTCCAACACAGCTGGATTGCTGGGAGGTGGTCAGAGGCCATAACCCCTTTCTCCACCACTCTGCAAACGTGCCTCTCTGCACACTGCTGGTAGGGGAGTGACATCCCCTTGCCTCCTGTGGACCACAGGACTAAAGTGGAGGTCTTTCCCCAACCAGTAGTACATCAGGAGTTGTGCTTGCAGAGTGGTGAAGAAAGGGTGTGTGGCCTCCAATAACCTCTTAGCAATCCAGCTGTGTGGGACTTACGGGAGGTAACAGGGGGTGTAGTTGGCCCCAAGGACCCTCAGGAGTGAAGTGAACATCATTCCCCAACCAGTAGTGCACCAGGAGACACATTTCCAGAGTGGTGGAAAAAAGAGGCATGGCCCCCAAAGTCCTCTCAGCAATTCCACTGCGTGGGACTTACTGGTGGTAAAAAGAGGTGTAGTTGGCCCCCAAGGACCCTCTGGAGCCAAAGGGACTTCACCCCCCAACCAGTAGTGTGGTCTGTCTATTTAATTTATCTTGGTAATCCAAGAAAACAAGGCAGGCGGTGGAGCTTGGATTCTGACAATGATGGCCACCTAACTCCAGATGTCCTAGCAGCCACAGCCCAGAGGACAGCCTACAGCACACATCCAAGGGGCATTCAACCTTCCCTTCCCGCCTCCTATGCACCTCACCACTCAGCACAGGGCCTGAAGTAATCTATGGACTGTACTTGGGCCCAGGGGATTGCAAGACCAGCTGATCCTGCTGGGCATGGCCTACACGAGGGCACTTGCGGAAGGTGAGCCATTGTGGATGTGAGGATGCTGACACGCTGCTGTGGGAGCATGTTGTGGATTCTTGGTGTTCACCTCCCCCAAGCATTTCACTCCCCACATTGATTGGGGACTCCCTCCTTTCTTGCTTCTACAAGCCTTCCCAAGGAGACTGAAACTGTGGCTGGGAAGTACACTCTTGCCCTTGCAGCCATTGTGACCTGGAGACTAGGTGCCATAGTCCTGAGGTCGATTTACAAAAGGGGGTGGTGATGAACAGAGTGTCTGAGTTAAACAGACCACTCTTACCCAGTCCAAAGATCAGGGCTTGATCCATCACCGTTATTTATCTCACTGCCCCATCCCAGCTCAGAACCTGGCTATATGCAAATCAGTCTGTCCCTGGCCCAGTGCATCATGGGAACAGGGCAGACTAAACTACCAAGCCAATTCTTCACCAGAAAGGAGACAAGCTACCGGGGACCGGTTTCTGGCATTTCAGCCTTCTTCGGCCCGGCTTTCTTGAATCCTGATGGAGCAGTGAGAAAGGGACTCATGTCTGAGTATACCCTGCCACACCTATAGTGGCCAAAAACGATTTACAAAAGGGGGTGGTGATGAACAGAGTGTCTGAGTTAAACAGACCACTCTTACCCAGTCCAAAGATCAGGGCTTGATCCATCACCGTTATTTATCTCACTGCCCCATCCCAGCTCAGAACCTGGCTATATGCAAATCAGTCTGTCCCTGGCCCAGTGCATCATGGGAACAGGGCAGACTAAACTACCAAGCCAATTCTTCACCAGAAAGGAGACAAGCTACCGGGGACCGGTTTCTGGCATTTCAGCCTTCTTCGGCCCGGCTTGCTTGAATCCTGATGGAGCAGTGAGAAAGGGACTCATGTCTGAGTATACCCTGCCACACCTATAGTGGCCAAAAACGATTTACAAAAGGGGGTGGTGATGAACAGAGTGTCTGAGTTAAACAGACCACTCTTACCCAGTCCAAAGATCAGGGCTTGATCCATCACCGTTATTTATCTCACTGCCCCATCCCAGCTCAGAACCTGGCTATATGCAAATCAGTCTGTCCCTGGCCCAGTGCATCATGGGAACAGGGCAGACTAAACTACCAAGCCAATTCTTCACCAGAAAGGAGACAAGCTACCGGGGACCGGTTTCTGGCATTTCAGCCTTCTTCGGCCCGGCTTGCTTGAATCCTGATGGAGCAGTGAGAAAGGGACTCACGTCTGAGTATACCCTGCCACACCTATAGTGGCCAAAAACGATTTACAAAAGGGGGTGGTGATGAACAGAGTGTCTGAGTTAAACAGACCACTCTTACCCAGTCCAAAGATCAGGGCTTGATCCATCACCTTTATTTATCTCACTGCCCCATCCCAGCTCAGAACCTGGCTATATGCAAATCAGTCTGTCCCTGGCCCAGTGCATCATGGGAACAGGGCAGACTAAACTACCAAGCCAATTCTTCACCAGAAAGGAGACAAGCTACCGGGGACCGGTTTCTGGCATTTCAGCCTTCTTCGGCCCGGCTTGCTTGAATCCTGATGGAGCAGTGAGAAAGGGACTCATGTCTGAGTATACCCTGCCACACCTATAGTGGCCAAAAACGATTTACAAAAGGGGGTGGTGATGAACAGAGTGTCTGAGTTAAACAGACCACTCTTACCCAGTCCAAAGATCAGGGCTTGATCCATCACCGTTATTTATCTCACTGCCCCATCCCAGCTCAGAACCTGGCTATATGCAAATCAGTCTGTCCCTGGCCCAGTGCATCATGGGAACAGGGCAGACTAAACTACCAAGCCAATTCTTCACCAGAAAGGAGACAAGCTACCGGGGACCGGTTTCTGGCATTTCAGCCTTCTTCGGCCCAGCTTGCTTGAATCCTGATGGAGCAGTGAGAAAGGGACTCATGTCTGAGTATACCCTGCCACACCTATAGTGGCCAAAAACGATTTACAAAAGGGGGTGGTGATGAACCGAGTGTCTGAGTTAAACAGACCACTCTTACCCAGTCCAAAGATCAGGGCTTGATCCATCACCGTTATTTATCTCACTGCCCCATCCCAGCTCAGAACCTGGCTATATGCAAATCAGTCTGTCCCTGGCCCAGTGCATCATGGGAACAGGGCAGACTAAACTACCAAGCCAATTCTTCACCAGAAAGGAGACAAGCTACCGGGAACCGGTTTCTGGCATTTCAGCCTTCTTCGGCCCGGCTTGCTTGAATCCTGATGGAGCAGTGAGAAAGGGACTCATGTCTGAGTATACCCTGCCACACCTATAGTGGCCAAAAACGATTTACAAAAGGGGGTGGTGATGAACAGAGTGTCTGAGTTAAACAGACCACTCTTACCCAGTCCAAAGATCAGGGCTTGATCCATCACCGTTATTTATCTCACTGCCCCATCCCAGCTCAGAACCTGGCTATATGCAAATCAGTCTGTCCCTGGCCCAGTGCATCATGGGAACAGGGCAGACTAAACTACCAAGCCAATTCTTTACCAGAAAGGAGACAAGCTACCGGGGACCGGTTTCTGGCATTTCAGCCTTCTTCGGCCCGGCTTGCTTGAATCCTGATGGAGCAGTGAGAAAGGGACTCATGTCTGAGTATACCCTGCCACACCTATAGTGGCCAAAAACGATTTACAAAAGGGGGTGGTGATGAACAGAGTGTCTGAGTTAAACAGACTACTCTTACCCAGTCCAAAGATCAGGGCTTGATCCATCACCGTTATTTATCTCACTGCCCCATCCCAGCTCAGAACCTGGCTATATGCAAATCAGTCTGTCCCTGGCCCAGTGCATCATGGGAACAGGGCAGACTAAACTACCAAGCCAATTCTTCACCAGAAAGGAGACAAGCTACCGGGGACCGGCTTCTGGCATTTCAGCCTTCTTCGGCCCGGCTTGCTTGAATCCTGATGGAGCAGTGAGAAAGGGACTCATGTCTGAGTATACCCTGCCACACCTATAGTGGCCAAAAACGATTTACAAAAGGGGGTGGTGATGAACAGAGTGTCTGAGTTAAACAGACCACTCTTACCCAGTCCAAAGATCAGGGCTTGATCCATCACCGTTATTTATCTCACTGCCCCATCCCAGCTCAGAACCTGGCTATATGCAAATCAGTCTGTCCCTGGCCCAGTGCATCATGGGAACAGGGCAGACTAAACTACCAAGCCAATTCTTCACCAGAAAGGAGACAAGCTACCGGGGACCGGTTTCTGGCATTTCAGCCTTCTTCGGCCCGGCTTGCTTGAATCCTGATGGAGCAGTGAGAAAGGGACTCATGTCTGAGTATACCCTGCCACACCTATAGTGGCCAAAAACGATTTACAAAAGGGGGTGGTGATGAACAGAGTGTCTGAGTTAAACAGACCACTCTTACCCAGTCCAAAGATCAGGGCTTGATCCATCACCGTTATTTATCTCACTGCCCCATCCCAGCTCAGAACCTGGCTATATGCAAATCAGTCTGTCCCTGGCCCAGTGCATCATGGGAACAGGGCAGAATAAACTACCAAGCCAATTCTTCACCAGAAAGGAGACAAGCTACCGGGGACCGGTTTCTGGCATTTCAGCCTTCTTCGGCCCGGCTTGCTTGAATCCTGATGGAGCAGTGAGAAAGGGACTCATGTCTGAGTATACCCTGCCACACCTATAGTGGCCAAAAATGATTTACAAAAGGGGGTGGTGATGAACAGAGTGTCTGAGTTAAACAGACCACTCTTACCCAGTCCAAAGATCAGGGCTTGATCCATCACCGTTATTTATCTCACTGCCCCATCCCAGCTCAGAACCTGGCTATATGCAAATCAGTCTGTCCCTGGCCCAGTGCATCATGGGAACAGGGCAGACTAAACTACCAAGCCAATTCTTCACCAGAAAGGAGACAAGCTACCGGGGACCGGTTTCTGGCATTTCAGCCTTCTTCGGCCCGGCTTGCTTGAATCCTGATGGAGCAGTGAGAAAGGGACTCATGTCTGAGTATACCCTGCCACACCTATAGTGGCCAAAAACGATTTACAAAAGGGGGTGGTGATGAACAGAGTGTCTGAGTTAAACAGACCACTCTTACCCAGTCCAAAGATCAGGGCTTGATCCATCACCGTTATTTATCTCACTGCCCCATCCCAGCTCAGAACCTGGCTATATGCAAATCAGTCTGTCCCTGGCCCAGTGCATCATGGGAACAGGGCAGACTAAACTACCAAGCCAATTCTTCACCAGAAAGGAGACAAGCTACCGGGGACCGGTTTCTGGCATTGCAGCCTTCTTCGGCCTGGCTTGCTTGAATCCTGATGGAGCAGTGAGAAAGGGACTCATGTCTGAGTATACCCTGCCACACCTATAGTGGCCAAAAACGATTTACAAAAGGGGGTGGTGATGAACAGAGTGTCTGAGTTAAACAGACCACTCTTACCCAGTCCAAAGATCAGGGCTTGATCCATCACCGTTATTTATCTCACTGCCCCATCCCAGCTCAGAACCTGGCTATATGCAAATCAGTCTGTCCCTGGCCCAGTGCATCATGGGAACAGGGCAGACTAAACTACCAAGCCAATTCTTCACCAGAAAGGAGACAAGCTACCGGGGACCGGTTTCTGGCATTTCAGCCTTCTTCGGCCCGGCTTGCTTGAATCCTGATGGAGCAGTGAGAAAGGGACTCATGTCTGAGTATACCCTGCCACACCTATAGTGGCCAAAAACGATTTACAAAAGGGGATGGTGATGAACAGAGTGTCTGAGTTAAACAGACCACTCTTGTGGTCAGCCTGAATCGCACATGTTGTGGGTAGCACCAGATACCCTGGGCTGGGGTCTGCCCATGTGGAGGGCTGTCCCTATCCCTGGCTGGACTCGATGTTTTGCCTGGACTGCTTTGGGGGCCAAAGAGCAATCCACTGGCCTAATATTCTCTGCTTGACCACCCCAGTTCCCTCATCGTCCATGGTACCCTGTCCGGCCTGGACTGTCTTACCTTGTCTGCTGGCCAGGTAGTCTTGTTCTTCCGTCCTGGTGTTGCCACCTGTGAAAACAGCATGCTTTTTTTTGATATAAAATATAAATCATTAAAAGCACACAGTACCACATTTCTTCATAAGAACATACTTATAAACATTTAAAAAATAAAATGGCAAAAGTCATCAACGTGAAAGCTAAATAAAAAGTAGCAGCAACCCTGTTGAATCAGTACAACAGTTTGAACAGTCAGCTGCACCCACAACTTCTGCCATTGTGGGCCTTTAGTGGAACAAACAATGGGGGTACCTCAGCGTAACTTAGTTAAATTGGAAGCATGGGGGACTTTGAATTGATGATAATTCAAGTGTATAAAAGTTGTGAAGTTGATGGTTAAAACCGTGATCTCTGAGATCAAGGCAGCTATAATGTCTACAAGTCCGGACCCCCAATTTTATTCCACTTGGGCCTCAGCTTTATTCTACGCGGGGACAGCAGTGCTGGTCTGATACATACAATGTGCTCCAGGGTTTCATCCAATTTGCGGCAGCCTCTACACACAAAATAAGCTGAGGGGTGTCGCCATGGAGGTAGATGTTTCAAGGAAGGGCCAATAATCTTTGTTTTAGGTGTGAAGAATAAGAGCAAGCCAAGTGTGGCAGAGGAGGGGCCAGCTGGAATGAGTTGATTACTGCCCATGCTTGCTTACTTTTAGCTAGGATTTCTCTGCGTAACAGCCTGGAGCATAATTGGGTGCACTTTTTGATGCTTAATTTGAAAGATTTTTACAGGTATTGAGAGACCAGTGATCTTCTGCTGATAGTTTTGACCTGCATTGATTGGACTACTGGCTACATGGCCTTACTTCCATTATTAGTGCTGATGTCCAACCACTCAAGAGGGCTGGCTCTGACCTGTCCGGCCACCTGATTGGGTCAAGTGCCTTTCTTTATTTGCCAGCCCTGAGGATGATGTGCCAGCCATCTTCACCTAAATGGCTGGATCTTTTGCACGCTCCTCATTCCAACGCCAGTCCTGTTCTCCCTGGCTTGTTTTTGGTAGGCTCTTTCCAGCCTACACTGTATTCTGTCTTCTTATGCCTGGCTGCTCTGCCAACCTCCGGCCACTAGCTGGCCAGCTGTGTGGTGGTGACACCTTCTAAGTCTTCCACAGCCTTACGGGCCCTAACCTCTGAATCAGACTCCGGCGGAACAAGGGTCCCCAGTCACTCCCAACTACCGATGTCCATGGCCTCCACGAAGGCAGCCCATCCACTGCTCTGCAGGATATTACAGTGGTGTACCACAAACTAGACTAATGAATGCTAAGATCACAGACATCAAAATGTAAAATTTAAATTGATACTTGTATAGCGCACTACTCACCCGCAAGGGTCTCAAGGCACTTGTACAAATACCGCTGTGGAAACCATCCTGCCTTTCCTTGTGAGGCGTCCACTCCTAGGCACCCCCAAGGTGGAGGCCAGACATCCTTAGCGTTGTGGGGGCCGTTGTGGAGATTAAGCAAGCTTTTGCCCAGAGTTGCAGAGTGGGACTCCATGATTGGAATAGGCACCGAGGCGAGAATTATCAGGTCCGTGGAATTTTTGAGCCCAAGACCTGCCGAGGCGGGGAATTGAACCCTGGTCCTGGGCTAGACCTCTGCAACAGGGTCTGCCACTCTAACCATTGAGCCACACTTCTCCACATCAACACTGATATGAAATATGTTCAGACAGAAATCGGGGTGTTGGATCATGTGGAAACCGCTTTTTTGGGCCAGGGTGCCAGGGTGCTAAATTTTAAGGCCTTCCCTGCAAAAAAACTGACATGTAAAATAGAAGCCAGAGAGATAACATTTGCTTCTTTGGCTTCCTGGAGAGGGTGGAGCAGGACGATGCAGGATTTTTCCTCTGTGGCCTCATTCCAATCCTCCTGGGGCGGTTCTTCACCCCTCCCTTGGGACACCCCCAGGTTCAGAAGACCATCACCAAGGCCCTCGCTCATGCCGTGGTTCCAAAATCTGCATTACTGATAGCTTCTCATGGGAAATGATTGACAAGCACCATGCTTTACTGGCACTATGATAGAGGTGGGCGGAATTTGTGCAATCGCGTTACGCAAATCTCAGCGAAACGGTAAAAAATCTCTGCGAACACGCAAAATTCCGTGAACATGCAGAATAGCTTGTTCGCAATGCTTTT
This sequence comes from Lissotriton vulgaris, assembly GCF_964263255.1. NCBI lineage: Eukaryota > Metazoa > Chordata > Amphibia > Caudata > Salamandridae > Lissotriton > Lissotriton vulgaris. The sequence goes on along the minus strand of NW_028255510.1, from coordinate 323,176 downwards.
TTACTGTTTTCGCAATCGCTGTTTGCATGCTCAGGGGGAAACATCTCGCAAACAGGCATTTGAAAACGCAAACAAGCAAACGCAGAACTTTGGGCAATTTCGCGTTCTCCGCGGAACGCAAAATTACCCAAATTCCGCAAATTCCACAAACAGAACGGAATTTACGACCCAGGCCTACCCTATGCCCTGCCCTGTGCAAATGGGTAATCAAGCATGAACTACTTGAAGCTGCTCATATGTGGATCATTGTGGATGGCAGGTACAGAGACTTGATGGAAGATCTCAAAGCCTTCCTTGACTCCCTGCAGGACTCCAACATAGATACCGCCCCCCATCTGCCTCAGATGGGAACCAGCACAACCCTAAGATTTCTGGACAGCCACATCAGGTGAGGACCCAGTACACCTATACCCCCTTCCCCTCTAATCTGGGGCCTCACTATAGTAGTGTATGGAGACCCTGCTTCTCCGTGCACCCCGCACTTCCCTATCCCTCTGCATGTTCAATTGCAGCAACATACCCCCCCTCCCCCAAAAAAATCTCACCCCACCTGCCATGGCCATATGGGTCTTCTTCACCTTGGTCTACTCCCATCCCCTTTTGTCTCCAGCCCCAGCTAGGGGAGCCCCTATCCCCTATTTGTGGGTAGGTTTTAACTCCAGACTAAAGAGTTCTCCCTACCCTGTCTCTTCAAGGGGGAAAAACATTTCTTCCTGACCCCCACACACCTTTTCCCCCTTGATACCTTCCCCCGGCACCACCCAGTGTGCCACCGGTCTACCATCAGCTTGGGTCCCCTGGCCCCCCTTTGCTGCCAGCTGCAGCCTGCTGCCCTTAGAATTGGTCCCTATGACTGTCTTGTTCTGAAATGTCCATGGTATCACTCATTACTTCAAGTGGAAAAAAGTACTGGCAAACCTAAACTCAAAGAGCGCAAATATAGCCTTGCTCCAAATTACAAGTCCTGAGGCCGCTAAACCCAAGAGTGGCTAAGTGGGGAGGGTCTTCCATAGCTTCACATCCGCTCCCCAGAAATGTGCCTCTGCCATGCAAATGTAGGTTGGCCATCTTACTGTGCAAGTCGCTCCCTTGCTTAATTCTCAATATGTGGACTGACTCAGACTGGGAGATACAGCCGCCCTCATCCTCCTGGATCTATCAGCGGCCTTTGACACAGTCTGCCATTGAACCCTATCAGCACGCCTCCATGACGCCGGAATTCAAGAGAAGGCCCTGGCCTGGACCATATCCTCCCTCTCCGGCAGAACTGAGAGCATCCGCCTCCCACCCTTCTGCTCAAAAACCACCGAGATCATCTGCGGCGTCCCACAGGGATCCTCCCTCAGCCCGACGCTGTTCAATATCTACATGGCACCGCTCGCCCACGTTGCACGTCAACATAACCTCAACATCATCTCCTTTGCCAATGACACCCAGCTGATCATATCCCTCACTGAAGACCCCCACACCGCCAAAGCCAACCTCCACAGAGGAATGAAGGCCATAGCCGACTGGATGAAGGACAGCAGACTGAAGCTGAATTCAGACAAGACGGAGGTCCTCATTCTCGGACCCATCCCATCAGCCTGGGATGACTCTTGGTGGCCCACATCGCTAGGCACAGCCCCAGAACCCACAGACCACGCACGCAACCTGGGCGCCATCCTCGACTCAGCCCTCTCCATGACCAGGCAAGTCAACGCCGTCTCTGTGTCCTACTTCAACACCCTCCGAATGCTCCGCAGGATCATCAAATGGATCCCCCCCGACACGAGAAAAACCGTCAACCAGGCCCTCATCACCAGCAGACTCGACTACGGGAACGCCCTCTACTCAGGAACAACAACCAACCTCCTGAGACGACTACAGCGAATCCAGAACGCCTCGGCACGACTAATCCTCGACATCCCCCGAAGCAGCCACATTACACCCCACCTGGGAGGCCTGCACTGGCTCCCTGTCAACAAGAGGATCACCTTCAAACTCCTCATCCACGCACACAAAGCACTACACAACACCGGACCTACATACCTCAACAACCGACTCAGCTTCCACACCCCCACCCAAAGCCTCTGCTCAGCCAACCTCGCCCTCGCCACAGTTCCTCGTATCCGGAAAGCCTCCTACCTCGCCGCCAAGACCTGGAACACTCTCCCTACCAGCCTACGACAGACTCAGGACCTGCTGGCCTTCAGAAGACTTCTCAAGACCTGGCTCTTTGATCAATTGCATCCCCCTCCCCCAGCACCTTGAGACCCTCACGGGTATGTAGCGCGCTTTAGAAATGCAGTGATTGATTGATTGATTGATTGTGTAGGTTGTCAATTTATGCACCAACAGGACCAAGGCGACTTTCCTCCTCTTCCTCTATCGCATCCTCTTGTAATTAGGTTCCACACCTATGATGCTTGGTGGGACTGGAATGTAGCTGCATGACAACCCCTCAGCACAGGTCAACTGCGAGGAATTCTTGCCCGCCATCTTCAAGAACCGGCGTGGGATGCACCAGTGTAGCCCACTTGCCCCAATTTATTCCTGTAGCCCTGGAACCATTACCAGCAGCGGTCCTTCAGTTGCCAGAGAACATGGTCATCTGAACCCCAGGAGGTCCCTCCTCCATTCTCCTTTATGTGGATGACATCTTCCTGATGCTCAAGGACCTCCCTCAAACCCGACGGATCTCTTTGCCCTTATAGACAGCTTTGCATAGATAGGATGCTTTAGGATCAATTGGGGAAGAGTGAAGCCCTCCCCCTCTCTTTATCTACTACAGCAGCTGCCTTCCAGGGCTATCAATTATGCTGGATGCTGTCCTGCCTCAGGTATGTAGGATTTATATCAGGAGGTAGTTGGCACGGTAAACAGTCTAAATATCAAGTTTTTTATTTTGACCTACAAGAATATCAAGTTGGAAATATGGTTGGGCCACAATATCGAAATCAAGAGTATTGATGGCCAGAATATCGACCTGAAAGTAAAATATTGCTTTTGTTAATATCGAAGTTAGTAATATTGATAGCAAAAATATTGAGGTTACTCATATCGATATTAATATTAGTGATATGTATTTATTATGTATTTTATATGTTTGTGTTTATATTATTGTACTAGTTTTAGAATATATGTATAATGTTTTTAGAAGTTAGCAATATATTTTTAAGTAAGTTGTGCATTTTAGTACCTGAGGGGGTTGTGGGTTCATAGGGGAATAGGGTGGGAAGTAATTTATTTATACTAATATAATTATAATTATTTAGGAATTAGTAATTATTTTTAAATACATTTTGCGTCTTAGTTCCGTAGTGGGTTGTGGGTTTAAAGGGAAATAGGGTGGGAAGTAATTTAATTATAATTAAGTAATTATTTATTTTTATTTATTGGTATTGATAATTAATTTTATGTTAAATAATTATTAAATGATCATTATTTTTTCTTAATTGGTCATTCATTTTTATTAATTGATTAATTGGTAATTATATTAAGTGTATTCATTTATTATTGAATAGGACAATATGGTGGGAAGTAATTGAATTGCAATTAAGTAATTATTTATTTTATTGTTGAGTATTGATAATTAATTTATAGTTAACTAATTATTAATTGGTAATACATGTATAATAATTAATATTTTGTTTGGCAAATTAATTTATTGTTCATTGATTAATAATTGGTAATTAAATTGGATTAATTATAATTTATTTGTATTTATCAATAATGTATTGTTAATTAATTATTCATTGCTAAATATTGGTGAATGATTATTGTGTCTTGGTATTGAAAATTGATAATTTTGTATTTCATTATTATTTGGTCATTTATTTTTAATACTAATTATTTAATTGTATTTATCATCAATTTAATTGCTAATTAATTATTAATTGGTTATTAGTTTTAAGTAATTATGTATTGGTATTGTTAATTAATTTATTATTATTTAATAATGCAATTATTATTCATTTTTAAAAAAAATATTTTAATTATTAGTAAGTTATTTTAACCCCTGCACTATCCAACACTTTCTCTACTGTTGCACTTTCTGGAGTTGGAATAGTAATTTTAAATCCTACGCTATGCAGCACTTTCCCTACTGTTGCACCCTCTGGAGTTGGAATAGTAATTGTAACCCCTACACTAGCCAACACGTTCCCTACTATTGCACTCTCTGGAGTTGGAATAGTAATTTTTACCTCTACGCTATTCAACACTTTCCCTACTTTTGCGCTCTCTGTAGTGGGAATAGTAATTTTTACCACTACGCTATCCAATATTTACTGTTTTAGTTAATGTAGTGTATAATGTATTTACAAATATTTTATTTAATTTGTTATATATAGTTTTGATATTTTTATTTATATTATTGTTGTATGTGTATGTATGTATTTATTATTTATAAAATATGTTTTAACAAGTTATTATAACAATTAATTTTAAATATTATTAAGTAGGTATATATATCAGATTTTAAATTTATATGTGTTTTTTTACATTATATGTATTACTTATAATTTAAACATATTTTTAACTATGTTTATTTTTAATATATGTATTCTTTATTTTATTTTACATTATTTTTATAAATAAAAAAAACGAATTTTTTAACAACAATTTTTTTGACAACAATATGTTTTATTCAATATTGGTACTACCATAATGTAGATAGGACTTCGATATTCTTGACATCGATATTCCTCCCTAAATATTTTTGATGTTGATATTCTGTCAGTGATTCAGTTTGCACATATAACGAAGGATAATAGTGAGCCCCTACTGGAACAGACCCAGGAGGGCTTTGACAAATGGGAACATCTCAGTCTCTCACTCTGGGGGTTTGTTCAGGTGGTTAAGATCGTTACCCTCCCCAGGTTTACATATGTTTATGGTATATTGCCCTTCCAGGTCCTGATATCCCTCCTTCAATTCATGGACACACTTGTCAACAGTGTTGGATGGGGGTGCTGCTTGGATGAGGCCGGAAATATTCAAACTGATCACCCTAGAAAGTAGGGTGGGCTAGGTCTTTCCTCATGATGCATTTTGCTTTGACTCTCCACTTGGCATAACTCATCTATATGTAGCGGGGTGTGGCCAAACCCCCCTCTGGGTTCTGATAGAACAGAGTCTGTCTCATAGTCTGCCCTGCCTTCACCCACTCTAGTGTCTACAGCACCCTCAAGGCGTGTACTACTAACCCTAAGATCCAGGCAATGGCCCTTGCCTGGAAGTGGGCACATGTCCTTTTTCGTTGACCATTTGTTTGCACACTGAGGCCCCCCCTTTGGCAGAATGCCAGTATTTATATTGGGTGTTCCCCACCCGTCTGGCCTGTGTGGTGGCGATGGGCATCAAAACCTACTTACTACTTGCGGATGACTCCCTCAAGTCCTTTGTGGCCATGAGGGATGATTTTCACTTACCTCCATGTCAGTATAGGCAATACCTACAACTCAGCCACTGATTTTACAAACATCTAGGGGCACCCCAATGGGACTCAGGCTCTTCCCTGTTGTGGCCTACATATGGGTATGGGGCCCCTACGGCAGAGTGATGTTTTGTCTTTACAATCTGCTGATATGTCACAGATATTCCCTAGCCCAGGTGAACCGGCTGCATTCTTCCTGACAATTCATTTGGAATATGATGAGAAGGATTGGCCGAGGTCCTGGATGGCTTGGGTAGTGTGTAGGAGGTCAAGGTGAAGTTTTGCCTCTTTTAAACAGTACAGAATTGGTACTGGACTCCCTCCATATTGAAGTGCACCGGTCTTCTATACCATTTGTGCTGTAGGCAATATGACTTTCCGGGCTTTGATGTTCCGCACATACTGTATGACTTTCTTGGCATACAAGGACTATGGACAGTGGAGAAGGCAATGCTGGGTCAGACTGTACCACTCCCCTTCCCCAGGCCCTTATTACAAGGTACTTTTGCATGACTTAACAAATACTCCCCGGATGTCACAGTGCTGGTTCCTCATCTCGACTTTTACATCATTAAAGTTGTTAATCCTTCAGTATTGACCGTCCTCACACATATCCACACATGCAGAATGGCTGGATGAAATGTTTAAGATCATGTCCTATGAGAGGATCATTTACACGTTTATTGATAAATTGGACGTCTATCTGAAGGGATGGGTGCCTTTCATAGCTGATGATGGGTGATTGGACAGTGGGCGATTGACAACGGATATCCTGCACCTTGTAGGGCATTCAGAGCAGCCATCGTCATCATCTCTTAGAGGGTCGCTGGAGCCCTCATCACCCCCCACCCTGCAAACACACTACTGGGGTTCCCCTCTCTCCTTCCCCATCCACCCCTCACGTTTCGAGACTGCTTCCCTGCTTTCTTCCTCTGTATAGCCACTCATTGGAGTTGAAATGTTGGGATATTGGTTGGATTGTTTCCCAAGTGCTGTTTTCTGCACCTTCCCATGCCATTATATTATATTGCTCGGCTGAGCCTGTGTTATGTACTTTTTGAGTTGCAAATCCCAAACTGAAGACTACAACAAAGAAAAAAACACAATGCAGAGCAGCTCCACTTACTGTCACTAATGTATATTACTTTGTAAATTATCAGTGTTAATAGTCCACCCAAAGTTGTCGTTTTGTAGCCAAATTAAACATGTACTTCATTTACTTTACATTTTATTCAAACAAATCTGGTTGGTGACAAATGCATCATTTTGGTTACATCATGTTCGTCAAAAGGTTGTTGCTTACATGACATTCTGTACAATTTACTTTGATATGAATAAAGATCCAAATGAACTGTTTTACAAACATCGTTAAACTTTTCTGCTATTTGTAATCCAAATAACGTAAAATGGAGTCAACCTGCTAGTGCAGGCATTTCATTAATTTCTTTCATATATATGACATTTTAATGTCTGAAGGCTTTATACTATTGCAATTTAATACTTTGTTAGGCTTTGACTCAAGCAATCAAGCTTCAAATATTTTTAAGATGAATCTGACACATATATTTGTACCTGAAATTTAACAACAGTTCAAAACACTTGTGTGATAAAACCCTTGTTTTTAGGTCTGCTTAACAGCACAGCTGTATACAGTGCCCATTGTAACTAATCCTAATGTTAGAAACCGGTTTTCTGTTTGTAATAGGTTTGCACCCTGTCCAAGTAGGAACCACAATCCTATTCAGGGTATGTCGGATACACACTAAAAGATAACTTGTGCTTACCCTCTGGTAGCTTGGCACAGAGCAGTCAGGCTTATCTAAAGAGGCAATGTGCAAAGTACTTTTAAAACATACACACACACACACACACATAGTAACACAATGAAAACACCACAGAAATACTCAACACAGATGTTGACAAATTCAGTAATTTTATTAATGAAACAAGACCAACATGATAGAAATACAATACAAAACAGCACAAGAGTGATGAATTTTTAAAGATTAAATCTAAAAGTAGTGCTTAGTAGTCAATAGCGCTAAGGGCTTACTTGAGTTTTTACTGGACTGGTGCAAAGTCCAAAGCTCAAGCTGGCTGCAATGGAAGGCATGCCAGGTACAGGACATTTGCAGGTGTCACTGAGAAGGTACCTTAGATGGGGCAAAGCGTCCACATCAAAATCTTGATGATTCGGTTCTGATTCACGCAGGTGATGAAGAGACCCTACCCGATGCAGGCACTCTGTGGTCGTCGAGCCGAGCTGTCGATCGTAGGGGAGCTGCAAGCTGACAAAGCAATGTTGTTGATTGGCTCCTGGATCAGCGTCGAATGTTGATGTGCCAGTTCCAATTAGTGCAAAGTCATCACTGCCTCGATTTTGATTGTTCTGGAAAGCAAACATCACCTTTCAAGAGCCCAGGACTGGATTGGCACCACTTAGCAGTCCAGGTACTGTTGCAGGGTTGAAGTAAATCTTTGATGGCCTGAGGCTTCAGAACAGGAGCCAGCAACCCCTTGGCGATACTCTAGGCTCAAATGAGATGGGTCCAGTCCTTGTCCTCAGCAGGTCAGAGATCAGCAGGCAGCAGTGCAGCTGAGCAAAGCAGAACGCAGTTCTTTCAGAGCAGCAGTTATACAGAGTGACTATACTTGTAATACAGCTGTCCTTACTCCTGGCAGAGTACTTCACAGATGTAATGTACTGTCTTAGTAGTGTCAGAGCCTCAGTACTTAAAAACCCAGTTTAGCCTTTAAAGTGGGGTTGACTTCAAAGCAGGCCCTCGCTGTGTACAAGTCCCCTTTCATTCCAGCCCTGTCTGCCAGGCTATCTGGGGGAGGGGCAGTAATCAGCTCTTCGTGTGGGAAACAGGACACTGCCTATTCAGGTGAAAGTGTCAGCTCCCCCTCCCTCTTCCTGCCCAAGAGGAGCTATCAGAAAATAGATGAATGCAAATGAGTAGTTTGTCACACCCACCCTTCCTGTGTTTGTGGTTGGCTACAGGGAATGCAAAAAGTGTAGCTGTCACTCATCCTAGACGTGTATTGAGGACAGGCTGCAAGGCACACAGAGAAGTAAGAGCAGAGAAATGTTCACTTTTTAAAAGTGGCATTTCTAAATCAGTAATGTTAAATTTGACTTTAAAAGTAAAGTGGATTTATCATTGCCATTTCAAAGATATGAAACATGATGCACCTATTCCTTTCTAATCAGGAACTACAGCTCAGAAGTGTTTTAAGGAATATCCAATGCTAACTTTTGAGAGGAGTAGGCCTCACAGTATTGAAAAGCAAATGTAGCTGTTTGTCACTACTGAAACATGTAAGACCTAAAACTGCATGTCCTACCTTTAAGTTACACATCACCCTGCCCTTAGGGCTACCTAGGGCGTTCCTATGAATTACTTACGGGTAATAAAAGGGGATTTTATGGCTTGGCAAGTGGTTTTAAATGCCAAATTGAAGCTGCAGTCAATTGCACACATAGGCCTTACACTGGCAGGCTTGAGACAGGTTTGAAAGGCTACTTGTGTGTGTGGGAAAACCAGTGCTGCAGGCCCACTAGTAGCATTTAGATTACAGGCACAGGGTATGTGGTATACCACTTTACAAGGGTCTTGTAAGTAAACTAAATATGCCAATCATGTGTACACTAATGGTACCATGCATATGAACTTTAGCAACTGGTTTGCAACGGTAAAGTGCTCAGCGTCCTAAGGCCAACAAAAAGATACACCTAAAAGAGGAGGTAAGAGGGCAAAACGTTTGGGAGAAGACCACCCTTAAAATGACAGGTCTAATTCCTATATATTAACTGTAGTGTGTGCATTGGCTTCACCTAGATGAGTATTTCTCTCTGACCTCATGCTATTGATGTTTGGAGCATCAATACATCCTCTGTGAATGGCTTCTATTGGAAGGAATATGGGGCAATTTTACATCTAAAAAGCACACTCGGTCTTCACAGGATTTGCCACATTCAATAGTCTATCTCCTATATGTATTCTAATAAGAAAGCAATGCTTTTTCCCAGCTCTGACAAAGCAAATAGGGCTAACTTTAATCTGCTAATCCACTTTTATGTACACAATCCATGGAAACAGCATTTGGGCATGCCTGTATTTGCATGCTTTCCAAAATTAAAATCAGGCCTATTGAATTTATCCATGCTAGTTTCAGAAATATTTTTCAATTTACTGTTCTCAGCTCTAAAATATTTAGGATCAAGTAATTCAATGAATCCACTCAGTTGTATTCATAAACGTCTGTAAACATCAAACTAAGAAGGGTCAATGTGTGTCAAACATCTCTCTAATTTCCTGCAGAGCACATCCAAGCCCACAAGGTCTGTCCTTTCCTCTAAAATGTGTAGCGTTCATTAACAGTGTTCCTGACCGTTCCAATATTTATCGTGACTCCTGTTACTGGAGAAATCAGGATTTTAAGTTGTACATATTTATCAGGTGGGTGTGGATTTTACAATACCTAGTATTTACAGAGTGCATGTGGATCTTTTTTGCAACCGGTATTTAACTGGTAAAATAAAATTCACATCCCCAGATCAATTTTGCCTGGTGAAACCAAACACAATTTACAGAGGGGAAAACGCATGCAAAATACCAGGGCATGCAGATTTTGGTGCAGTTAGAACCAAAATGCCACGTTATGTCCGGTTTTGCAGACACAATTTGCGATAGAATTTAACTAGCGCACCAGATAAATTCTGAACTCTTTGGTTCCGAATATAATGGTTTGTGATATTTATTGCACAGGAAACCGGGGCAGTCCTAATGAGGGCAACACTTTTTTGGCTATATAAATAGATGTTATCAGTTCTATTTCCAGATGTATCAGTTGGCTGGCTGACTAAATAGTTCAAGCCCTGAATATAGGAATAAAGAGCCAAATTAGAAATCGTTGTACTGTTTTTTTACTTGCCCTTTCAATATTCTCTTTGCAGCTCTTTAGCTCTAAGCCAATACTTAAGGATAGTCAGGGGATCTGGTTTTGCCGCTGCTTGTTTATTTTACAGGTACAACTAATTGCCTATTGTTGCAAAAGGAGCAACAGCGATAGGTTAATAATTTATGTTATTCTGATGATGTCACGGGCAATTAAAAATTAGAAATGCACGTTTAATTTACATTTTTTTGGGTCCGGCCACATTTATTTAACAGGAGGTGGAACAGTCTTGCTCAATGTGCGTTTCAGAAGCAGTTACCATAAACTGGCAGTGTTTTCCTTCTAAATCTAATTAACGGGTGTTCAGAAGGGCGCCGGGATCGATAGCTAATATGTTCTTCACAGTAGCTTTCCTCGCCGCCGCTAACATGGCAGTGAAATGCCAATATTTGGAAGCTCACGCATGTGCTCTCTGGCGTTTGCAGTGATGTAGACAGGGCGCGTGCGATGTAATGTCTTGCACATTCTATCAAGTTCCGCATTTAATGGCCAGTTATCAGAGGGTGTAATCAAAGCCTCCAAGCACATATCAATAAACAGTAAATGCTCTCTGTGTTATCTGAGCAAAAAAACACCTTCTTTGAGTTTCAGCAGAAAACCGTTTATTGGTTATTGGCGCACGTCATGAGTTCACAGGTTAAAAACGCTTCGACCATATCCTAGGCATCGATCCAAACCTTTGAGATCTCTGAACATTCTCCTGATGACATTTCTTCATTTATAATATATATCATTGGTTTTCCATTCTCAGCAGTCTTTTTTTTTTTTTTTTTATCACAGGTTAAGGAATCCGTGCACATATTAGCGTTTGTTTAGTGACTTTTTAGTTTCTGAAATCACTGCATTTTTCATTAATCATGAAAAAATGGAAACAAAATCATCATCATAAAAATAAATCTAAAGGTAACAGGAAAGGTGTGGCGCGCCGTGAAATAGAATTAATACCAATTTAGTTACTCCTTCTTTTGAGTAGAAGATATTTTCAAGGCACACTGTCTTCTATGTGTAAAAGCACAACAAAATATTGTGAACTGCCGGGGCTCCATGATTATTAATTTAGCATGCTCAGCATTCGTTAGATAACATATGGTACTGAGAGTGCTCAGGCCAACTTAAACATTTTTCTTCAACCAGATGGTCTTTGTAGCAACTTGAGGGGTTGGAGGGGAAAAACCATCACAATTTGGGGACCGATTACGATGTTGTTTCGAAAGGCTCTGAATGGGATTCGGAATCTCAGAATCTGATTTGGAACCTACGTTTCCAACCAAATCGTACACATTTCCTACCGACCAATTATAAATCAAGGAAACTTTTTGGGCTGTCCGGATCGGTTCCGAAAGACATTAGGACAGCCCGAGTCTTTCAGAGCCGATTCATCCAGCTCTATGAACATGGTTTCCAAGCGAGCAATTACGATGACCGATTTGGACAGCTGTTCCGATTCAGTCTGTCCGACACAAAACAACTGTCACATTCTGTCTTTGGGGGCCTGTAGCAGGCCCCCCTTCACCTTGAGGTCTCTGGCTGGTGCCTGTGGGGGTACCCAACGGACCCCCCCTGCTACACCATGCACAGTGTGGTAGGCACAATGTTTTGCCCGCCACATGGTTAAAGGTTTTTCACAACCACCCCTTTTTTATTTAATGGGAGCCTGTGTTCTCATTCAGAGCACAGGCTCCCATTGAAGTCAATGCAAGTCCGACCGAACAATGTTGGGAAGCATCATAATCGGTCGGTCAGACTCGCAGAACCCGATTCGGTCGGAAACGGTTCCAAAACTGATTCGGTCAGAAGTTTCCAAACGACATTGTAATCAGCCACTAAATCTCAATACAGTATAACCAATTTGGTCCCACAATAATACGCTCCACAACTAAATCTGAGATAAGTAAGATTTAAATCATAAATTTAGAAGCAAATTGAGATAGACCAGCCTCAACATTATAATATAGAAATACAGAAAAATTTAAATGAGTCCACATCTCCTAAAAAATGTCAAAATCCCCCTTTATAACACAGCGCAGATACTAGTTCTATGATGACAATGCAAACAATCAGGAAAAATAATTGAATATTAACCCCTTCGATGCTATTGACGAAACGGTTCCGTCATGAGCGTCGGTTGGCCTGTGCTCATGACGGAACCGTTCCGTCATGAGCCTGTTGGCTCATTGGAACGTTCAGCACAGCGCCGGAATCTGCGCCGCGCTGATGTCGTTAAACTGCATCAAATGATTCTCAAAGGTGAGCATGAACACACTATTTGTCCCTACACTGCCGGAAAGGGACAGCCCTAAACTAAGAAGCTTTCAATAAAGGTGAAATTAGAAAGGTGTCAGCTGTCAAAGTCTTCAGTACGTCATGTAGCACAAAACCAAAAACAGAGGGGTGGGGGGGGGGTGCAGTTCCTCAGGATCCAGAAAAAGGGTATTCCAGTTCAAGGAGAGGCCTCCAGTAGGAGAAAGTTCCCTCACTCACCTTGAGGTTGTCATGCTTCATCATTGGGCTTGCTCCTCATTGGGGGGTGGGGCTCTTTGTCAGAGATCTTTTTATAGCTGCATGAGGAAGTGGGTGTGTGGGTTTATGTAGTGTGTATGATGTGGTGTTAATAGTAGAGAGTTAAACTACCTATGTTTATGGATACATAATAGGGTGAGCACATTCTAGATACTTGTTGAGCTAATGCATTACCACTACAGATAATCACATAGAACTATACTCTGACACCCGGCCTGAATAAGGGTGAGGTATTCACTTATTTATTTCTGGTCCTGCAGAAATGCCCTGTATTCCTCCTGGACAAATAGTGTGTGAATACCTCCTCCTGATGTAGAAAAATACCTGCCTCAGATGAAACGGCTCATGTCACCTCCTTCCTTTGAAAATGGGATATATTTGATATTGTTAAGAGCAATATGACATCCTTTTGCTAGTGGTGCCCTGTCCAGCAGCAGCATTGCATAGCTGTATCACCAGCCCTATGACTCCCAAGTTTTCGTCATCTCCCAGAAACAAAAAACAGTATGCAGATTTAGCTATGTTTAGTTTGAGGCTGATTAATTATTTTAGGACATAAAATAAACTAATCAATTACTCCCTAAGGGGTGGTTCGTTTTCAGAGTGAAAGTGGTAGGCATTGATCTTCGGTAATTGGCAGGGTAGATCGAAGATAATCTGCACAATTAAAGGTTAAGCCATTTAAAGAAGGCAACACATGGCCCTATGGGCATACTTATGAACCTTATGTAGCAGAACAATGCCTAGGAACTCAGTGCTTTGAGGGAAAGAGCTTGCTTGTCATTTTCTTACACCCTTTAATGATCACGACATAAATACACTGCATCAATTAACTGTGTTTAATAGTTATAGAAGCTGGAAATCAAAGGTTTTTCTACGTTTCTGATATGATGTAGGACTTTTAATTAATACCATAAAATGAGAAGAGAAAGAGTATGCAGTTGATTAAAATAATAGAAACGGACTATAGCAGATAGCTTAGAGAATCACTCTCATTTTAAGGCTTATGTTTTGATCATTTGATTTTCCATCAGAATAGCTCTGAATCATTTATGGTTCATCGTTTAGAACCCCCCCCCCCAAATGATTAGTTTTGATGGAAATAAATATAACCAAGAAAAATCTTAGCCAAGAAATAAAAAAATATAAAAAATATATATATTTTTCTCTAATGTGTATATTTATGTCATTTTCTTTAACTCAAACCTAGCTTCAAGAAACAGGCAACCTTTATAGTGAACAGTTTTATTTCAGTTGGAGATTCTAAAAATCTATGCAGTCAAACATAGCTGAGTATGGTATTTTTAGTCCACTGGAAACCCTCTTACAGATAGTAAAATGTGAGAGTAAAGGGGTTCTAGGAAGTATTTGGGGCAGTATTATGCGTACATTTAAGTTTAAACAACACATGCTTACGCATTTCATTGCAATTAACACTTACACATGTTTACAATTTGCAGCCTATAAACTGTTAAGCAGTTCTCTATATATATTAATTTATATGCTTTCATGAATGGAGCCTTGTTTTTTTGCATTTGATCTTATTAGTAACAACCCTCTCCTGTTGGATGGCCTATGTCTTGCAAGATAATCATCACCCTGTAGGTGAGCAAACCCACAAATCAGGCTTGAGTCCTCAGAGATTCAGAGGGCTCAGTTTAATCACCATTACAGTTTATGCAAAATGTAAGAGCTCCAGCAAACCCAATTTAGATAGGCGGGGGAAGATTTAGAAAGATTTTGCACTTGCTTTACCTTACAAACGTGTTGCAAACTGGCCCAAAATGTTTTTTTTTAATTACTTTCAAACACAAAGCTTGTTTGGAGCTGGAAAATTGTTCTATGTAACAAAGAATAGGGCTTTGAGATGTTTTGCTTTACTCTGTGTCAAGGGATGTTCCATGGGTGGTATATGGGTGTTAACTTGCAACCACTGTATCTTTTGGTGCATAACAAGAACGACCAAAGACATGAGGAGCGGGTTGGGAGGGGTGAATCAGTGAAGTGGTTGCACAAGTCAAGAAGGGTAAAAAGAAGGTGTACAGTTGGACCTCGAGTGAGGTACAGTGCATGAAGTGAAATGCCTATGTGACAATTGAGAGCCAATGAGAACTCTGAACTATGATATATATACTATTGCTCCCTAATTCCCCCAAATTTATAAGTTTACATTTGAACATAACTCATATCTGGCAGCTTTTCTCCTTCATGTTCTGCTCCACTTTCAGTGCACGCATTGCTCGTAAGGTTTCTTGTTGACTGGACTTGTTACTTCCACTGCATTTGGGTGATTTTTTTCGGGAGCAGGGCCTATTTTTCCGGACAGTAATCCTAAATTTCGGTGTGATTTTACCACATCTGTTTTATCTGCCAACTCGTACTCGGCTTTTGTTGATTTGGATTCTCAAATTTTCTCTAGAACGTTTCTTGAACCCATTGCATTTATTCAACTTGTCTATTACATTTGAAATATCTAGTTATTGAGATCTAAATAGGCATACTAACTTGAAATATCTTCACTTTTTGGAGTTATTCGTCTTTCCTCCACTGATCTGCAATGTACTGTTGCCCGTTGACCTCTTATTATGAGGGAACTCTTCTGTCAGTACTAGACGTTCAACAAGCTTCTCTAGGCATGCTGGGCCTCATAATTCCCCATTTCCAGTTTCATATACGAGCCTATTCACCTCAGCTTTCATGGTGCTTTCGACAGGAAAGTTAAGAGTGGCCAGAAGTCACACGGATGATATGGAATCACTTGATAGCCATGCCTGGCGTTGATAAAGAGACACATTCATTTTAACATGTGTAATGTCAGACTTAAAAGAAATCACTACTTTCACAATAATACAAGTGTATGAATAGACATTAAATAAACATCAATTATTGTTAGCTCTAATAGAGAAGCACATAGACTGCAAAAATTCCAATAACTTGAACATGAATGATGTAACAGGCTTCTGCACTGCAGATGAGTCCCCACTGTAAAAGGATGCTTTACTCAATCCAAGGGAATAGTATTTCCATGATTTTGACATTTCAGTTCCTCACCAAGTACTGTCAAGATTACTGTACCAATAAGAGACCCAGATCACTGCTGTAGGTAATCTGCCTTTTCTGCATGGTCACCTCAGATTTTTCACCTTTTGCTAGACATACATGTTTACTTGCTTTAGAATTCTGTGAACTTTTTTCCTGATAACCAGTTGGAAAGTACCTCTGTTTCTCCTATCAAACACGGCTGAAATAGCATAGCCCTAATTGGCATATTTAACTATTTAACTTACTTATAAATCCCTAGCATAGGCTACAGGTTGTGCCCAAGGCCTGTAGGTTAAATGTCACTATTAAAGCACAGCACTTACTGCGCCATTTACTATAGTGGCGGTGGTATCGTAGTTTCAGGCCTACCATTGCAGTCTGACTCTAGCAGTGTAAAAACTGACGACCATCAAAATAAACCATTTTGACAGGTAAAAACATATATTTAAATATTAATAAGTCACCCCTGTGTATGCCTTGTAGCTCACAAGACAACGTGCATGATATGTAAAAGTAGGACATGTAGAACATTAACATTAACATGTCCTTCCTGTGAATAGGACCCAAATACTATTTTCCCTATGGCATGCCTAGATGTCACATGTAGAAGAACAAGAGCACAGATTAGAATACGAATATTGTATCTCAGGTACAAGAGTATTTATGCAACTATTTTTAAGAGGTTTTAAAAATATAATTCAATGTTTTTTTCTGAGTTTTATAAAGCACAAATTGACCCAAAGATATCAGAGCGCTTTATATCAGCACCGGTTGCAATACAGATGGACACATTCCTTTTGTTAGGCACAGGGAGATTAATTGATTTGCCCAAGATCATAGGATGTTGAGAGTTTCCAGCCGAGACTGAAACCCGGTTCCCCAGCTTTGAGGTCGACAGCTTTAGTCATTAGGCTACAACCTCTCTCTTGACTATTGAAGTCAGAATCAAAATACATTTTAAGGAAAATTCACTTTTAAAAAGTTACCTGTCACAGCCGGAGGTTCCTGGAGGCTGGCTTGGATTGGCTCTCCAGCTACTCTTAGTCAGTAATGAGCCTTGAAAAGATGGAAATCGATATGAAATGCCCTCTAGGAGTAAGCAAAAGGCTGCCCTAAATGGTCAGATACTCTGAACTATGCAGGAAATCAGGGTGGGGGCTCTGGGCATCCTTTTTGGCGCTACAATGTCAAATCCTGCTAGAATGTCAAATTTTATTTGAACACTCTGCTGGGTTTACAAATAACCTGTGGAGCACACTTGGCAGGGAAGAGAAGAGGGTGCAAAGACAGTTTTTGTAGATCCACTGTCAGGTTGCTGAAGAGCTATGTGTTTGTCCTACGAGTATTCTGTCTCTGGCTTTAGTGTGGGTAAAGTGGCAGCCTCAAACTGGAATTTAGTGATAGATATAGGAGGATAATAGAGTTACCATTGCATCAAACCTTGAGAATGGACAGTGGATATAGCACCAAGATATAGCACCAATCTCATATCAACCAGAAATAATAAGTAATTCAAAAGTAAGTCCAGTGTGCCACTTGCAAAAAACGGTACCCTCTGTCCAGGGGCACCTCACGTAAAACGTGAATCCAAAATGTTCGTCATCCAGTTTTAGGGCACCACTCCAATCATATACAATCAGTTCAAATTTCTCAAAGTCTAAATCCAAATTCAGAAGTCTTGATATTTTCTCAGTTCGTTTTTTATTTTCTTATACTCAAAAGAATCATCAGCCAACGCGTTTCGTTCTGACCACCAGAACTCCTTCTGGGCGTGTGTGATTGTAGAAAACACCAACAGTGAGTACCACTGATAAGTATAGGATCCTTCCAAACAACAAAATTAATCCAATTAGGATATCTTGATGAATCTAACTGGCTGGTTTATTCTTCACACAGCAGTTAGTAGCAGCTGTTGGTCAACAATTATTATAGTTCAAGCATTAGACCTGATAATCTCAGCAGAAAGCCTTATTAAGGGCATTAGAGTATATCTTCTCGGATATTCCCAATATGAATCCGACACAATGTATTCCAAGTTTGTAATCCCAGTTGGATTTGCGATGGAAAATGTTACCACTGCGACTCAGCCATATCCGCCACAAGCAGTAAACAGGCTCTCAAAGCGCAACCGATTTAAGTTGCATCAAACTGGAATTTAGTGTTAGATGTGGGAGGATACTAGGATTACCACAGTACACTTCCTGCCCCAGTCCTCAGAGCTCCTGTTTACTGTGGCTGAAGACTTTCAACCTCTTGGAAAAGCCTAAAGTGAATACAATTGCCACCCAAGGAGCCTTTCTCGCTGGAACCTCACTAGTACCATGCATGAAAGTGGCACCTTTAGGGACTCACATCAGATCTTTTTCTGGCCCTGTGGAATATCAGAAAAGGACTGGACCTGCTGCATGTGACCAGCGAGGAACCCTGAAGGACTACATCTGCTCCCTCTCATACTCTCTTATACCCAGGAAAACGAAGTGAACTCCACAGGTCTCTGTTCAAGATAGAAGATACAACAAGATACAAAAGGCCTTTTCCTGGAATACCTGAAGTGACCAGTGTCAACTGGACGTGGACTGAGCCTTGGTTTTGATCTAAGCCTAACATCATCTGAGTCTCCATGTCCTGGAGGACTATAGAATCAAACTTCTGTGGTGAACTATGACTTTAGAGACTAAGGGGTACATACATGAAAGTTACATTTTGCGATTCCCAAATAGTGATTTTTAAGAAATGTTGGTAATCGCAAAATCCAATGCATCAAAACAGGCTGCAAATAGTGATTCTCTAATTGTGATTCCTTGAGAATCACAAATGCAATTAGGGAATCTCTATTTGCTATTATGACTTCATTCTTTCCTAAGGGCCTCAAGGTCCATAGGTAGGAATGGTCTTGTATTGCCTAAATTACAATTACCTAATTGATAATCACAAATTAGATAATCCAAAGGCAAGGGTGCCGGGTGCCTAAGGCCCCCCCCTGAGGCACCCCTAACAAAAAGCAGGTGCACTTGTAAGGCACGCACATGCCCTAGGGGCATGTGTGCGCCACATGGCACTTTGAAAAATGCAGTTTTGTGCCTTTTACAAAGTATTTACATATTAGCACATCATTGAAGTTGATGCAAATTAGTGTTTCCTAAATTCACAGTTTGCATTTATGAAATGCTTCTTGCATATGCATTCGGAAATCACAAATTTCGAATCCCTATTTGCATTCTCAATTTAGGTAATCACAAGAAATTGTGATTACGTAAATTGCAAATCTCAAAAACTTTCATGCATTGCAAAAGGACATTTTGCAATAGCAAGTGACCGTTTTTTGCGAATCGCAGTTTGTGATTGCAAAATACCTTGATGCATGTGCCCCTAAGTATAAGGTAAATACTTTGAGCAGGACGAACCAGGTTGGTGTATTCGAACCATACTCCATGGCAGTCTGCATCTTATTGGACTTAGATTCCGGTCAATCATGACCTTCAACTAACATTGGCACTTTGTTATTTTTGTTGGTTTTTCTTCTTTTAACTTTAGAAGTTCATATCTCCAGTTCACCTTTTTGGACTTTGCCTTTTTCGTTTCATTTTGTTTAATAAATTGTACTTTAGTTTTCTCATTTATTTTGAGATTTTAGCTGTTTGCATTTTGACTGTATTACGCTTTTGGTACCACATAAATACTTTACATATTGCCCCAAGTTAAGCTTGTCTTCTCTGTGCCATAGCTACCAGGCAGTTAAGCTCACATTTTGTTATTGACTTTGAAGTTCCCTCCAGGTAAGTGTTGTGATTTTTCTTTGAGGTGGGAAATCTCCCACCCTAAGTAATATTCACATTTTTACAATCGTCTTTTTGTTAAAGATAGCTGAATGTTCAAGTTGTATTACTGCACCAATAAAATCCACACTGCATTTACCTAATCAGTGTAAATAATTTGCAGATGTGTTTGCAACTGCCAATTTGATTGCAAGATTATTTTGATTCTGTAAACCTAAATCCCCAGTAGTTTTGTCTATACCTTGACCAGCACAGAGAACAACCGACTTGAAAAATGTGTTGAAAAAAAATTGATTATCTTCTGGTTTATCTGACCCTAAAAAAATGCTGTGGAACCTTCCTTGGTTTTTGTACTGAAAGTCAATGATGAGTTGCGGCAATGTATAAATTATAGGTCTTAAACAAGATAATCTTAACTCCTTGGACGCTCATGACGAGCTGAGCTCGTCATGATGTACACCTCCATACACTCATGACGAGCTGAGCTCGTCATGAACAATGGGATTTTAAAAAAGTCAGCATTGACGATGAATGTCATAAGCATTGATGTGGTTAAAGGACTGTTATCAACCTCTGCTCATCTCAGTCCTGCTTAATCAGGTAAAAACTGCACAGGCTACTCCAAATTATCTCTGAAATGAGCATATAACCTGATCTAATTCTAATATAAAAAATATAGTATACAGGACACCTGGAGAATTGTGCTCTTTGGATCCTGTTAATGTATGCAGGTATTTTCAATCATAGATTTGAGGCTATGGTGTCTTTTATCTGCAATAAAAAAAATCCTCCTCTTGGAGAAGTTGTGGATTTCTTTTGGATAAAGGTGTATCAAGCAAGAGGTGCTCCTCATATACAAATGCTGTTATGGATTAAGGATGCTCCTAAATTTGGAACAGATGCGGATGATACTCTTTTGAGTTTTATTGAACAATAGGCAACATGTGCTGTACCCAAAAGCACAGAAGAAAACAACTTGAGAGCACAAGTGTTATGATTCCAAAGCCACCGATGTGGAAAATACAAATCTAAGAAGAAGTTCTACACCAAATGTCGTTTTGGATTTCCACGTCCTGTAATATCCAAAGGAAGAGTGAACAGTTTTATGTCATCTTTGCGACATACCATCAGAAGAATATTTCAAAAAAATACCTACAACTTAAGATGAAATGAAGAGTCAAAGTACATAAATTACAACAACCCAGTTATTTTGTCTATGTGGAATGCTAACATGGATATTCAATATGTTGCGGACAATCCTATTGCTGTTGCTCGATATGTAACATCTTATATTACAAAATCAGAAAAGACGGAATTGAAAGAAAAGTGGCAAGAGATTTCTCACGAGAAGACTCTAAGTAAGAAATTATACAGTTTCAGTTTGAAGATGTTATAGTATCGAGAAATCGGAGCATATGAATGCTCAGATCGGTTATCATCTTCAGGTCTATACTCCAAATCTAGAAGAATCATTTATGTGAGTCTAGGTCTTGCAGCAATGTGAAATCGAGTACTGAAATCTGTACAAGAAATTGAATATTTAGCAGCAAAATATCCAGAAAGTACAGTTATTTTGAGAACGAATATGTTGGACACATATTACCCAAACAGAAGTCATCATCTTCAGAATATGTGTCTCTATGAAGTGCTGCAAAAATACAATTTTAAACAGTATACTACAGAGAACATCAATGATGGAAAATATGGAGTCATTGGTTCCGAAGGATATTTGGTAAAACAAGCGAAAGGAAATTTGATTAATCACATGAAGCTGAGTTCTGAAACTGCTGATAAAAGGGAATTTTACTATTTAGCTCTTTTATAACTATTTAAACCATGGCATTCAGAAGTGGAATTACTTGGAGATTTCCAGAGCTATGAAGATTCCTTTAATGCATGTAAAGATAGCATACATTGCAGTGCTTTTGCAAATTATGTGAAAAGGTTTAACAATGAAATTGATCAAGAAGCTACAATTGCAGCTGAGATTGCTAGAGACAGATCTCAATAAAGTCAAAGTTCTGCTGCGCTGAGTCAAGATCCACTAGGACAACCAGTTGATGAAAATGAAGCAGCAATCACCATGACTGAGGTGGAAATGGCAATGCATCAAGTGCAAGAAGATGTAACAAACTTACTAAAGTTGGAAGAACAACTAAATGTTGAACAAAAACAAATATATGACCAAGTGAGAGAACAGATTTACCATGGATTACTTCATGAAAAGAAAGAATGCTCTAGGACGTCATTTCAACCTATCTGAATGTATGTAACTGGACAAGCTGGAACAGGAAAACTTTTTTTAATTAAAGTAATCACAAGGTAGCTACAGAAAACAACTGAGTCCCATTTGTCTTGTGTTGTCACTGGTCCAACTGGGTTGGGAGCACACAACATTAAAGGAATTACCTTACATTGTTTACTAATGCAACCAGTAGAGCATGAAAACAAATTGGAATACCACAAGCTGTATGGAGAAGCTTGTTTTGAAGTTTCAAGAGTCTTGAAGAAAATGAAACTTCTCATTATTGATGAGGTAAGCACGGTATCAAACTCAATGCTTGCCTTTGTGCATTTAAGAATGCAGCAAATTTGTAAAACAGAGTATGACATGTTATTTGGAGGAAAACACGTCATAGTTTTTGGAGATCTTCTTCAACTGACTCCTGTAAAAGGACAACCAGTATTTAAAACACTCGCACATGAAGACACCAGAAAGTCTCTTGGTAGTGTTGGAAACATAATTATTTGCTCTTATTTAGAATACAAACAACTCATTACAAATATGCGACAGGTAAATGATGTTGATTATGGAACTATTCTCCAAGATATAAGAATTGGAGTACTGACTGAACATGGCAAACAAGCTTTGCAGAGTCGATTACTTTCCATTTTGTTTCCAAATGAAGATATAGTTCCTGAGAAAATATACACAGAAATTGCAGGCAACAAATCTGTAATCTGCTCAATGCCAACACTGAGTGAGTGTTCTATATTCAATGAATAACTTTTGAAACTGGAAAATGATGAAATAATAAAAATGGAAGCCATTGATAAAATAGAGCAGGAAGGAATCACTATCATTTTGACCGAAAAATTGAAGACAAAATTGGATTCTTTAGAAAAATCAATATCTAAAACTGCTGGTTTAGAAAAGAATCTATATGCATGTAGAAACTGTCAGATAATTTTAAGGCGTACTTTGGATGTAGAAAAAGGTTTATTTAATGGAGCAATGGGCAGAATTGTGGATTTTGTTAGTTATCAAAATAAAGATGGTATTGAATTCTTAAAAATAAAAATGTGATCAGATTGAAGAAGTTAAACAAATTGGTCGTTGTTCAGTTCATTTTTTGCTGGTTAAAGAAATATATGTCCGTAGAAAACAGTTTCCAGTTTCTCTGGCATATGCATTGACTATCCATAAATCTCAAGGTTTAAGTGTTGATAGTGCTTTGGTGAACATTGGAAATACTGTGTTTAAAAAGGGTATGGCATATGTTGCTTTGTCGCGAGCCAGAACATTATCTGGTTTGTTTTTGATTGATTTTGATGATACAAAGGTTACTGCAGATGCCAACTGTGTCAAAGAGTATAATAGGTTAAGAAGAACATATGCTCCTAATTTAGGTGAATATCCTGTATTTGAAAAGCGTGTGGTTGGTTGAAAAAGAAGGTATGAGAATATCTGTACCGAAGGTGTAGAGAAGGGAAAAAAATCGATAAAGTAATTGCAAGTAAAAATAAAAAGGACACTGTTAAAGAGATTGTTGGTTATCAGTTTGAAAATTGTTCTGGTGGCTACTGCTATGCTAATGTAGTGGTTAATGTTGTTTTTTTTCTTGAAGATTTGCAACACCAAATTATGGAGGATTGGGGAAAAGATTTCGTTACTTATTGCATTCTGTTCGTGTAAAATTGAGAACAGATAAAAGTAAAATACAAAGTGTTTCTGATGTTCGTAATCTTTTGGATGTATGTTCTGGTTCTACACTATTTTCACAAAATATCCAACAAGATGCCCAGGAATTTTTTATGTATATGCATACTGTTTTGGAAAATTAAGGTGTAGATATGGAGAGTATTTTTGACCTTAGGTATAAATGGGATCATTATTGTGAGAATTGTATGTATACATGTATCACTAATGGAGACACTGAAAGATTTTTATATTTGACATTACCTCACTGTAAATCAGTGTCTTTCAATAAATTAGTTAAAGCTGCAAATCAAACCATGGAGTGTAGCCAATGCAAATCAGAAATGCTATCAACATTATTTATACAAAGGTATTGACAATATATAATTTTAATGACGCAACGTTGTACAGCCGACGGAAGACACTTTAATAAAACATTTTGTAGCTACACAACTATCAATATCAGGAAGGACTTTTGTAGCAGTAGCAAATATTTTCCATGATGGTCCTTCAACAACATCTGGACATTACAATGCCTCATTAAAAAGTTTGAAAGGCTGGAGCCTTTGTAATGATGCTGAGCTGGTTTTCAAACAACAGTTGCCTTCTGAATTACCAAATTCCTACCTAATATTTTTAAAGCTAAAATTGTAGGAAGATAATTCAGCTTCTGAGGAATTTATTATTATGATTTAATAGGATTACCATTGGACAATTAACATAAAAATGTCTGCAAAAATGCAATTTGACCTCAAGGAAAGGTATTTCTTTGAATTATGGACTTTTTGTTGCACATTGTCTCGGTGTATAATTTTAACTGACATCATTTATAGTGTTTAAAAATGTAAGTTATAACATTTTCTTAGCAGTAATCATTTTATTTATGGCTGATTTGTGTTATCTAGTATTTTACTATAGATGTTTTTTAAAAAAAATCAAATTTGCCTGCTGTTATGTGATGAGTACGATTGAAATCACTATGTCTAGTAAAATTCAATATATTCAGAAAACAGCAAAAACAGAAAAGAAATTACTTTGTGAAATGTTAATATTATGATGTGCTATTAAAAATGTATTATTACATGTTATAACTATTTCTGCTTTTTTTGTTACAGATCCTAATTTTAAGATATCAAATTTACCACCATTTAGATTATAAAAAACAAGTGAATAAAATGAGTACCATTTTTTCGTGTATTACTGTTGAGGTAAATTTTAGTAAGTCTTAAAATGCACAATGGACTGTGTTTCCACACAGTTAAAGAAAAGGAAGAAGGATGGACTAGATTTGTGCCACAAAATTCCAATGCAGACAAGTATGAAATAGGGGACAGCTTAAGAACACCTGTCTGCAAGATACATGGTATAGTACAGAATAGACTGATATGGCTGTTTTGCAGGTGTAATTTCAGAAGTAAAAGAAATGAAACTCTTTAACTCAAACCACATCACTGAGTGTTTTTGCACACGTCATATTAGGACGCATCCCTTCCCTTCAGTAATGTATAAATATGTCCTATCAGTTCCCTTAAACTTAAGTAGTTATAAATGTATCTTGTTCTCTGTTATCAGTACAGACATTTACTCCTATAATAATACTTGGCCTAGCCATTAAATCTCTTTCTTATTTACAAGGTGAGGAAATGGCATTCTGTATACCTTTTCTTTTCCATGTAAATATATTCTCAATATACACAGCACTTTGCGTTGAAAAGGTGTTCTATAGGTTTTGCTGTGCGTGTTTCCACAGAAGACTCATAGAACAAGACACATCTCCAGATTTATCAGAAATCATAAATCTGCACATGTTTGTGAATGCTGCACCATCCTCCTATTGGTGTAGCAAAGCACAATAAGGAAAATTGTTTTCACTTTTCTTAATTTTTTCACTTTCAATATATGCTACAATGCATAGCAAATATTGAAGGAGAAAAATGCCTTTACTGATTGCTTTTGTGCAGGAAGGTGTCCGTTCCTGCACAAAAACAGTCTCTGCATGAC
Organism: Lissotriton vulgaris; assembly: GCF_964263255.1. Taxonomy (NCBI): domain Eukaryota; kingdom Metazoa; phylum Chordata; class Amphibia; order Caudata; family Salamandridae; genus Lissotriton; species Lissotriton vulgaris. Next base: position 297,537 of record NW_028255510.1, on the reverse strand, counting down.
ACGGACATCCTTGCTCCCTGGTGCAAGGGTGCCTGTGTCACCACATGGCTGCAGTTTAGGCAGCTGTGCAAAGTGAAGCACAGACCTGCAACATATTTATATACAAATGTTGCATCCCTGTGCTTCAGAAGTACCAGAGCATGCTGTACTTAAACAGTTTACAATATCATGCCGCAGCACTTCCTTATAATGTTGTACTTATGCATTCACCATACATCTCAAATGTATTTTTACAGTCATTTATGCACTACACATATATTCATCTAAACTTTCACACACTAGCATACTAGTTTAGCTCTTTCTTTAACCAGAGTAGTTAATTCTGAAAATAACTTTTTTTTTCTTTTTGTTGTTTTTTCGGGGGGATTTTTTGAACGATTGTTTTTGTTTTTTTGTTTTTTAAAACAGGGGAAAAAATGTGAACTGGGAAAAGAGAATTATAAACTGGGAGGAGAGGAGAAACGAAAACTAACACTGGTGGTGGTCAACAGCTCGACACACAAGATCCACTAACTGCTCCCCATACGCAATCAGCTGTCCGCATTTTATACATGACATTCTTAGTTTCCCAAATTGGGGACGGATGTCAGGCTGTGATGTAGAGCTTCCTGGTGTTGCTCCACTGGTGCTCGGGACTGCCGACGAATCAGAAGGAGTCTCCCTCAATCTTCTTAACTCCTCCCTGGCATAGTTGATTGGATGTTTGGTTTGCAAGTGCTTGCGCATACTTGCAGTTCCACAAGAGTATTTCTTTGTGGGGTCCCCCCTTTAAAGCACAGCCTTGCAAATGTGACTGGTGACTTTAATCGCATTTACCTTCTTGAATCCAGGTGGATATGTAAAAAAATTCCATAGATGACTGCTGTACCATTCTTTTGGGGGAGCTTCGGCAACAAATTCTTGCTCTGAAGAGTGTTCTGAATCAGAGGATGCTGGTTGTTGGGCAGCCATTCTAGAATCAAGTGTAAATCTTCTTGAACAAGAAAGAAACAGAAGATCTTCTGAGGAGCTCTTTCCCTAGGAAAAGTTCTGAGAAGAGTGATTGAAATGGGTGGGGTCCTTCAATAGTTTGAATAGGAAGTGTAATGAACCAATCAAGTCTCTTTCTTTGATGTCACATAGGGTGCACGTAGGATGCGCGTAGGATGCGCGCACTCAGCACAACTTCGCAAAATTGCATTAAAAAATGATGTACTTTTTAGGAAAATTAAACTTTATTCAGATAATCTCTTGTCTTAATATTTAAAATAAATATATATAAATACGTTTTTCAACATTAAAAAAATTGCGGGAGTCGCGCACCAACCGCGTCTAATATGCATATGATGTTACGCGCTCCTGCGCGTCTGTCACGTTGCATAATACGTACATCTCGCGTATGCACCAGAAGTCGCGCACAAGTCACATAGTAACCTCGTTGGAAAAGCCGTATCCGTTGCACACCCTACGCGGATCCTAGAGAGCGACCCTAAAATGGCGGAAATGTTTCGTGCAGTAAACGAGCAGGGAGCTCGTAGGGTGCGCGCTCCAAAAAAAATGAAAAAAGTAATAAAAATAATTTAAGTATATTATAAACAATATAAAATAATGAAAGAAAATATTTTTATTTAAAAAAATTATTTAAAAAAGTGTAATGTCATTTAAAAAATAACATATCTAAAAATAAAAAGATTAAAAAAATGTAGTTAGAAAATATATAAAAAAACAAAAAATATATTTAAAAATTATCCTTTAACCTGTTAACCGCGGCGGTAATTCTGCCACGGTGCAGGTGTTTTTTTGCACGGGTGGAATGCAGTCGGCCAATGCCCGACGGCAGCACTGGGGAGGTAGTGCTGCTGTCGGCCATTGGCCGACGGCAGCAGGGAAAGGGTTAAAAAACCTTTAAAATTCACAAAAAAACATAGGCTTTGCAGATGTTATAGTTAGGAATTAGCATTTAAAAAACCTTTGAAATTCACTGAAAAAACATAGTTTTCAGACATGTTATAGTTAGGAATTAGCATTTAAAAAACTTTAAAAATTCACTGAAAAAACCATAGGTTTTAGGGGTGTTATAGTTAGCTAGATATTTCACTCGTATAAAACCATTGAAATTCCCCGTTATGGTTGGTTGTAATAACTATAACTCGCGTGCCCGCAATCCACTGCTGATGATGTCATATATTACATCATTCAAACAGTGTTTTTCGTGGCATTTTGTTTCGTAATGTACCTGCCCCAGTGCGCGTGGCCATCACCATGGCCTTCTGGTAAATGTGGTTCGTCGAAGTTTTTCCCAAGTGGGTTCGCTTTGTGAAGTCATTGATATTACAAGCTGCTGAATAAATTTTGCGAATTCACCTCTTACCTGTATGTGGCTTCTCTACTTGGGCTACCTGTTTTGTTGGATATTTTGCGGCATTGCCGGTCGCGGAGAAAGCCCACTGTTCAAGTGCAGGTCCCGCCGAAACCCATTTGGAAATTGGCACAAAGGAGGCAGGATGACAGCGCCAATGCAGGTGGAAAGCTGTCATTTATTCCAATTCTGCAGCTACAAAGCGGAAACAAAATGCTGCGGAAAACACTGCCTTGTGAACCATTTCAGCACTGCCACTGATGAAAGTAAGCTTTCATCAGTGGTAGTGCTGCAATCGTTCATAAGGCAGTGTTTTCGTGGCATTTTGTTTCGTAATGTACCTGCCCCAGTGGGCGTGGCCATCACCATGGCCTTCTGGTAAATGTGGTTCGTCAAAGTTTTTCCCAAGTGGATTCGCTTTGTGAAGTCATTGATATTACAAGCTGCCGAATAAATTTTGCGAATTCACCTCTTACCTGTCTGTGGCTTCTCTACTTGGGCTACCTGTTTTGTTGGATGTGTATATATATATCGTTCCACAGTGATAGACAAACTTTCTTGTCAGCCAACACAAGCAGGAGCACGCTCAAACCAGGTCCATGAAAAATATATTTATTTCATTTCAGACCCCCCCTCCACGCTGACAGACGCGTTTTGCTGCTCTGGCTTTGTCAATGTCAGTGACTTTTGTAAAGTACCACCATTATAAAATAAAAAAGTGCAAGTGCAAATGAAGAAAATGGTAAACACAAAATACGGCATAATACATGCTAAGTGCTCTGTTTTCATGTCGGCCATCTTTACATGTAGTGCAGCGTAATTGAGGGAGTAAAGCAATATTATTTTCTTCCTTAATGTACATGGAACAAGGCAAATAATATCCCAGTCTCATAAATAAACATGTATACTTCAAATAGTATTTAAAAGAGAAACAAATATTTGCTTCTCTTTCTGTTTGCATGAAATATTTTTTCTCTGTACTGCTTCAAAGTAACAATATCGTGTGTGCAGCTATTTTTATTTATTATATTTGCACCACTTTTTCTAGAAAATGGGACTATTATGCCAAACCATTAAGCCCTGAATGGGCATACAAATCCAAGACAAGAGGACCTCTCATGAAAGTGAAATGGAGGAGGCTAAATTGATCTCCATATTGATTTAGCTTTACGGTATTAGATTGGAGCAGACAATCTTTTCCTGTCTAGACACATGCCTCTAGAAGCCACCTGAGATCCAGCTTGGTGAGGTATACCAAAAACTATCCAGGAATATCATAGCATATTACATGACTGGCGTGAGAATGATATGCTGAGTCAAAACGAGTTCCTGTTCTTGCTGGTGCAGAAACAAGTGACCCCTGTTTTCTATATGCTGCCAAAGGTGCAAAAACATCCCACAGATCCAATCATCTCCGCCAACCAAAGCCTCCTTGAAACATTTCCATTCACTAAGACTACTTTCTATGCCCATACGTCCTCAATCTACCCTCGTATTGCAGAGACACCATGGACTTCCTGTCTAAAATACAGGAGATTCCTTGGAAGGCTACTTACATTTTGGCAACAATAGCTGTTGTTGCATTGTACACTTGTATTGAGCACGATTTGGGCTGGAAGCATGTACATATTACCTCAAGGACAGGCCTATGACCATTTATGACCACACCATGATATTAATGTGGATGTTGCATTTTTGCCTACACAATAATTGTTTCCTGTTTGAGGATGAGTCTTATGAACAATACACTGTTACGGCTATGGGTAGTTGCTTCGCTCCCAGCTACGCCTGTTTGTTCATGGGGATGTGGGAGGCGTAGCATCTGTGGCATGACGGCAATATCACTCATATGAATAACGTCATCCTGTTGAACCGCTACATAGAAAACATTTTTCTGATATGGGATGGTCCACAGGAGGCCCTTGAAGATTTTATTCAGGGCCTTTTAGCTAACAACTTGAATCTGAAATCTACAAATAGGACCGACCGTTCCAGTATTGAGATCCTAGATATTCTAGTTGAGGTCAAACATGGGACACTACATACCAGCCTGTATAGGAAACTATATCGTGCAACAGTATCTTAAATGCACATTGCATCCTCCAACAGGTCTGAAAAACAGCATCCCCTTTGGGGAACTTTTAAGTTCAAAGCGTAACTGCAGTTCCTCTGACTCCTATGAGAAAGAAGCCAAAAACATGGGGGTCGTTTCACAAGCAGGGGCTACACTGGGAGAAACATCAGATTAGCCACAGAGAAAGCTGCCATCAGAAATAGGAACAGCCTGCTTATGTCAAAGAGAAGGACAGTGGGAAACAAGAAGTAAGACTCATCACCACTTTTAACCATGCCTCATAAGAAGTTCATGAGCACATAGTTAAGAAAGATGTTATAATAGGCAAATTGGTTTGTCTATTACCACATATTACATACTGAAAATGTCAGTCTTTGAAGGACATGCTAGTACACAGTCACCTTTCCGTCAAAAACAAGACACGTGGGACCTGGTTGAGGGAACTCCCAGGTTTCCACAAGTGTGGTAGGTGCAAAGCCTGTAGTAGCAGCACAAATGTAAAAACTTTCAATCTGCCCAATGGGAAAACTGGGAATATTTACAATTTTATCAATTGCAATACTGACTTTGTTGTCTATGTTTTAACCTGTAGCTGTGGTTTACGCTATGTGGGAAGTAAAATGTTCCCGGTGAGAAAGCGCGTCCTAGAGCATTTGCGCACCATTAGGAATGGTGACATGTCCTATGCCATAGCGAAGCATTGCCAACTGGTACATTCAAATGTCAGAGATATTAGTTCTAAAATCTCGTACTTTGGCATTAACAGGGTCAATGCATCAGCGAGAGGAGGAGATCGGGAACGTCAGCTGCGACGCCTGGAATCTGAATATATTGTGATACAACAAAGCAAGACCTCAGGAGGCCTCAACCATGTTGAGGACCTCCATGTTCATTTAGGTTAAGGAAACAAGAATGACTTGCCATCTTTGCACTGTCAAAATTGGTTATGTGTTCCATTGACAACCAGGTACTCTTTGCTTGTTTGAAATCAAAAATTGTAATCAATTTGGTTCTCAGTATATTCAAGCGTCATTTCCCCACACAATGTCAATACTCCTCTCAGCACCTCTTTTTAACCACATGGTTAGAGTGGCCACCCAGCAAACCAGTATAGATCTGCCCCCTCCTCTTTTTGTTATATTACTATTTTTTCACTTCACCGCCTTTTCTGCAGTACAGCTAATTTTTGTTTTTTAATTGGACCCGAAGTGGGCTTAACCCAGTGTCCTTTGTGTTAAGCAATTCCTTCGTTTTTTATGGAGCACACACACTTAGGCCAATACCTCCAACACTACACTTCCACCCCCCTTTTTTAATGCATTTTTTGATTATCTTTTTTCTGAGGCCCCTTGTGCATTAACACGCAGTGCCTTATTTAAGCCCAGCAAGGTACAACACTAGTGATATCCGCCACTTGGCATACCTGCGTGCGCTTTCACCCATCACCACTATGATTGTTTTTTAATCACTCTGGCACTGTGCAAATTAATTGTATTTCTCATATTCATGAATTGCTAAAACTGTGTTTTGAAGTCTGTCCTCTGACTCCCAAGATAGGTGATAAGCTTGCCCAGTGCTTCTATGTCTATTGTTACACAGGAAATGCTTAAATCGTCACTGCTACTTCCGTTTTTTTTTATGACCTTTCGACAAAGACCAGCTGTCAAAATGCATCAAAGTCAATAAATACAAACGACTCTAGATATCGAAATCTTGAGTGCGACTCTTCTTGCTTTCTGGCAGTGTGGGATAATTGCAATATATATATATATATATATATATATATATATATATATATATATATTCACTGAAAAAACCATAGGTTATAGTCGATATATAGTTAGGAATTTGCATTTACAAAACCTTGAAAATTCAATGAAAAAACCATTGGTTTTAGGCCATATATAGTTAGGGATTTGCATTTACAAAACCTTATTTTACTCGCATAAAACCATTGAAATTCCATATATAGTTAGATGCGCTAACTATATATCGCGCACCCGCAATCCACTGCTGATGATGTCACATATTACATCATTCATGACATGGTCAGTGACATCACTGATGACATCACTGATCACAACTCAAATGACATCACTGATGACATCTCAAATGACATCACTGATGACATCACTGATGACAACTCAAATGACATCACTGACAACATCACAGATGACATCATTCATGTGTTAATACGATGAACCTCTACAGACTCTGATATATCCTTAGATACACTCAGTGAAAACAGACACTCACAGATTGTCACTCATCCATGGAGTTACTCATACACCTAGACAGTCATGCAAAGAATCAAACACACCTCCAATTCCTCAACTATACAGTTATACACACCTTACTTATTGAAACATATTCTAACACATATTTACTCTCTTATATAATCCCTAATAAAAGTTCACAATGATCCATACAGCCACTCACACATTCACTGGCTCTAATGCACAGTTATTTATATATGTTAACTCTCACATGTACTGCGTTTTACATATGTACTTACTTTGACATGTAGCACTGAGATATCCATTCACTCACCAATACACTCATGCACACAGTCAACCGCCCATACAGCTGTTTCCACATGCACTTTTGAAACCATACATCTAGTGAATCAACTGCTCACACATCTATGCACAGAGTCACACACCTCCCAGCCACTCACACACATACTCAGTCTCCCATACAAATACTTGAGCAACCAATCAATAACCCATATAGTTATTCATATAGCTACTGATCAACACATGCAGCAGTTTACAAAACAACAGATATAATGATGCACAAATTAATACAGTTTAATCACTAACCCATGCACTCAGTGAGACACATTTAATCACTCCCTCATACAATCAGTCATGCACCTACTAAATCCTTCATCCAGACATTTATACATCCACTCATTCTTCAATATGTAAGACATATTTTAACTTTACAGAAACATACAGTCACTGGATGTTGTGATCAGTGATGTCATCAGTGATGTCACTGACCATGTCATGAATGATGTAATATGTGACATCATCAGCAGTGGATTGCGGGTGCGCGATATATAGTTAGCGCATCTAACTATATATGGAATTTCAATGGTTTTATGCGAGTAAAATAAGGTTTTGTAAATGCAAATCCCTAACTATATATGGCCTAAAACCAATGGTTTTTTCATTGAATTTTCAAGGTTTTGTAAATGCAAATTCCTAACTATATATCGACTATAACCTATGTTTTTTTCAGTGAATTTCAATGGTTTTTTAATAGCAAATATGAAAAGCTTTAAAATGTCAAGTACGTGATAGATAAAAACATTTTCGTATTTATGCACGCTGATGTGCTTTGAACGCTGCACCCCCCCCCTCCCCTCTTTTCTCTTAGTAGTACTCTCTCTTTGCAGATAGTGAACGGTAGTTAACGCAGACCTTTACCCCCGTTGTAATCCGTCGTGCCTGCTTGTCTCTCCATTTGATTGATTGTTATCCAAGCATTTACTGTTTTAGAATTGGTTCTCTTTGGATCATTCTCTATTTACAAACAAGCACAAAGTCGCAATACTCTGTTTAGTCTTTGCAGATAGTGAAAAATCGTGTAAAAAAATAAAAGTAATCGAGCAAAATCAGTAGGCCACTAATTGGATCTCTTTTTGACCTCGCTAAAATAGAAATATTAGGAACAACCCTTCATGAGAAATATGAAAATAGTGAGATGAACTGAGCTCCACACCATGAGGGCTGCAAGACAGCTCGACTCCGTCACCCACCCCGCCCAAAATAACGACAAACCCTATGCAAATATTAAAAATATAGACAACACACCAGCAAAGAAACAGGGTAAAACATTTTATTAAATAACTATTTACATAACTATTTTATACTTTTTATTGCCCGATCCGACTAGCTCAATCGATCGAGCATGAAACTCATGCACTCTGATAGCAAGCGTTGCTACTGATGCTATGCAGACCAAAACTGGTTTTCAGTTTGTACATTTTTCTAGATTTTTCCATCCAAGGTTGGTTGACTTTGTAGAACGATGGCTTCAGATTTTCAACATACGGTGTGGTGGCGCAGACTGGGAGGGGGCGCTTCGCTCCTGCCCCCTCCCCAAGTAAGATTTTCATACGTGAAAGTACGTTAATGGTTTTGGTCCCTGAGTTGCTTCAATGTCACTGCCATTCTCAAATGGCATAAGTTCTGGATGTTGGGTGCCATAGTTCAGAGTTCTGAGCAGCGCTTGTAACACTGTCTGAAGCTTATTTCCACCTACTGCAGCTTCACTATTCTCAAAGTAAGTGAGGGTCGTTTGTGGACCTGACTGCATTTGAAAACAATGTTATATGGTACCTCCCTAAACCGCTTGACGGAGGCCCCCGAGGGGCGGTGTGATGGCACGGACTCGGAGAAGACGCTTGGCTCCGACCCCCTCCCCAAGTCTTATAGCACTGGTGTAGCCTGAGATCGCCCCCGACATAGGCGGCCGGCTCCCGGGGTCCGGCGGAACTTTTTGCCTTTTGATGACTCTTCTATTCTGGACTTTGTCCCACAATCCGTTTGACCTGAAGACACGCTGTAGTGGGGCGCCCCTTTACCGTTTTAGTTGCCATTCCGCCCGCTTTTGCTACACTGTGCCTCTTCCGCCATTCAGCTGTTTACCGCCCGCTCTTGCGGCTACAGCGTCTCGCTCACCATGTAGTTAAGTTGCTCCCGCTCTTGCGGTGCAGCGATAGGCGGCTGCCACAGGACTCTCAAAATGGCGGCCGGCTCTTCGGTTTTGGGCCTGGTCCACTAAAATGGCCCTGGGACACCTTGGAACTCGGACGCTTCCCTGATAGGGCTTGGGTCCCATTCTCGAAAGCGTCCCCTCAGCCGTGAAGATTCTACAAAAGTCTTGGGGGCCCCCGACTCCCGCAGGCTTCTGGTGGGGAGCGGCTGCCATGTCTGCTCGTGGAATGGCCACGACGGAGCTACGAGATGGTAGTGCTCTCATGCTGACGCCAGCTTTATTCTGAAACATCCAGAAACACTGTAGACTACCAATTCGATCAGTTCCGGTAGCGCCCCAACATGACCCGGAAGAGAAGAACTTGCCCTCCCCTCTTTGACTGATGGTTCTTGTTGCCTGTCCCCTCTGTTGTCATTTAACAGAACTTTTTGGACTGCTGAAAGGGGTTGTGTTCCGAACGCTGGTTGGTGGAGACATTTTGACTATAATCTTGACCTACGTTGTCGCGTAATGCGTTATATGACACGCCGCGTTAGCGCACCCGGAAGTGATCCCGGGCGCGGCGCGCAGCGCGTAACGTAAGCATAACAGGTCATGTGACTTGTTAATAAAACTTTTCATTGGTTCATTTTACTTTTGTTATTTTAATGATGAAAAGCTTGGTCATATGACCTAAAAATTACGCTTTTTATTGTTTTCGAACATTATTTTTTTTTAAACATATATGTTATAATATTCCAGGCTAATGTACTTTCCCGGAAAATTTACAACTGTCCTGCAAGTAAAATATATTCTTTTTTCGAGAAAAAGGGCGTTTCTTCGTTCCATGACGGAGCCGTTGAGTAAAAGAGACTCGGCCTGCTGTCTTAGTCGCCGATACGCCTGATTATCAGATTCTTATCGATCACTTTATGTTGCAGGAGTGGAAAACACAACTGCCCTTGACCATTTATCTTTACTACGTTCCTACATATTATACCTTTTATCCGTCATGTAATTGGACTGCTTTATTTCACTTGCCTTTTACTGATTCGAAAACAGTGACTAAAAGTAAAAACTTTACCAATGTAAATACTACTACCGTGTTTTGTTTTAAAAACCTTTATTGTGAAAATGTCAGTATACAAATACGGGCCTATAACCACGTGGGCCGGCCACGGAGCAAACTGAAATCGTATATGATGAGGAGACATTTACACTGTAGAGGAACGTAACGAGCGGGCCATTAGGTTGCAAGAACTAAGGTGTCTAACAGTTGCGGAATCAGTGGACGTACATTTTGTAATTAAAATAAGACAGGGCCACTTACAATAAAATTTTCTAGATATACATTTGCGGGCAAGGAGTTACGAGTCCCATTTATACCGGCGCCATTTTGGGCGAGGCCGGGCAGGTCCAAGATATAGTCAAAATGTCTCCACCAACAATCGGCCAGACCAGAACCCCTTTCGGTCCTTTATGCTACAAGATGGTGTCTTCCATTCAGAAAATATTGTTGGCAGCATTTTGAAAGGAAACATAAACAGCCGTTCTCCTAGTGAGTCTCACATTGTTACATTTAGGAAGAATGTTGAAGAGTAGTATGTGGAAAATCTGAAGCCATTTTTCTACAAACTCTCAATCAGCCTTGGATGGAAAAAAAAATCCTGAAGAATGTACAAACTGAAAACCAATTTTTGTCTGCATAGCATCAACAGCAACGCTTGAGTCAGCTTTGTGTCAAGCCGCCATTTTCATTCAATCAATAGCGTCCCCCTGCACACATTCAGGGACCTGGTCGTGTCTTCAGATGAAACGGATTGTAGGACAAGAAGCAGAAAGGAAAAGGAAAAAAGTTCCGCCGGACCTCGGGAGCCGGCCGCCTATGTCATGTGCGACCTTTGGCCACACCAGGGCAATAGTGAAGCTGCAGCAGGTGCAAATAAGCTTCAGACAGTCTTACAAGCACTGCTCAGAACTCTCAACTATGGCACTCAACATCCAGGACTTGCCATTCGGATCTTGGCGCCTTGTGCTGGTTCCGACCTATTCACACATCGGTCCACTACTGACATCACCTCATAAGCCAACGGGGCACCCCACGCCGACTTTCGGCGCAGCATTGTAGGATGGCCACACCAGTGCGGCAACTTGCTGGACACCACCTCGGTGCCATCCGGATCTCGGCGCGTTCGAGTCACTGTACCGCAAGAGTGACCGGAACTCAGCTGGACACGCCGTCTTTCGGCGCAGCATTGTAGGATGGCCACACCAGTGCGGCAACTTGCTGGACACCACCTCGGTGCCATCCGGATCTCGGCGCGTTCGAGTCACTGTACCGCAAGAGTGACCGCAACTCAGCTGGACACGCCGTCTTTCGGCGCAGCATTGTAGGATGGCCACACCAGTGCGGCAATTTGCTGGACACCACCTCGGTGCCATCCGGATCTCGGCGCGTTGTGCTGCCTTCGGCCTACTGTAGCCGCAAGTGCGGACGCAACTCAGTTGGACGGCGAGTGAAACGCTAAGGGGCGCCGCACTGCAGCCGAGGAGCCTCCATCTTGGGGGAGACGCACAGCCCCCACTGACTGACGCGACCTCACAGGCCAACGGGGCGCCCCACGCCGACTTTCGGCGCAGCATTGTAGGATAGCCACACCAGTGCAGCAACTTGCTGGACACTAACTCGGTGCCATCCGGATCTCGGCGCGTTGTGCTGCCTTCGGCCTATTCGCACATCGGTCTGCTACTGACGCCGCCTCACGTGCCAACGGATTTTCTACGCTTTTTGTAGCCCTATGCCGCATAACAGGTCATGTGACTTGTTTATAAAACTTTTCATTGGTTCATTTTACTTTTGGTTTCCTAAAGATAGAAGGCTTGGTCATATGACCTAAAAATAACACTTTTCATTGGTTTAGAACATTTTTTTTCCCAAACGATGAAAGCCCCACCTTGTTTCTGGATGATTCAGACTGAAGCTGGCGTCAGCATGAGAGCACCACCATCTCGTGGCTCCGTCGTGGTCATTCCGCGAGCAATCATGGCAGCCGCTCCCCACCTGAAGCCTGCAGGAGTCGAGGGCCCCCAAGACTTTTGTAGAATCTTCACGGCTGAGGGGACGCTTTTCGAGAATGGAGCCCAAGCCCTAGCAGGCAAGCGTCCGAGTTCCAAGGTGTCCCAGGGCCATTTTAGTGGACCAGGCCCAAAACCGAAGAGCCGTCCGCCATTTTAAGAGTCATGTGGCAGCCGCCTATCGCTGCACTGCAAGAGTGGGAGCAACTCAACAACATGGTGAGCGAGACGCTGTAGCCGCAAGAGCGGGCGCAACTCAGCTGGATGGCCGCCACCTGGGGAGGCCCGTTCACGCCGCCTCCCCCACGCCCACCCCCCCCGGGCCGCCCCACGCCAATTTTCGGAGCAGCATTGTAGGATACCAAAACCAGTGCGGCAGTTTACTGGACATCACCTGGGTGCCATCAACATCTCAGCGCGTTCTGCTGCCTTGGGACTATTCGCACAACAGACCGCTACTGACGAGGCCTCCCTCCGCACCACCCTGGACGCCCCACGCTGTTTTTCTTTGCTGCATTGTAGGATCCCAAAAACCAGTGCGGCACCCAGGTGACATCACCTGGGTGCCGTCCAGAACTCAGCACGTTGTGCTGCCTTGGGACTATTCGCACAAAAGACAGCTTCTGACCATTGTTGCTTTTTTTTGTGAAAAATGTTTAAATGTTTTTACAGTTTTTGTTCCGTTCGTTATATTTAAAAGTTAATAAAGTTTTATAATTCTACTTAGTTGGAGTGTTATATATTTTTTTAAAAACGGGTGAATGGGTCCTTGAATCGGGTTATTGTCATGTGTGGGCTTTGCAAGTGTACTGCTACAGGATCGGACATTTCAAACTCAAATGCACGTTCTTTTTCTTACCTTTCCGAAGCATGGAGCGCAATAGCAGGCAGAGAAAGGGTGATGCAACTATTGAACACTGCCTGGCCTGGAAGTTGCTGGCAGTGCCCCCCCCCCCCGCCCGCTCCTGAAAGAGGACACACACACACCGCCGCCCCGAGTACTTCACAGATCTTTAAAAGACCATGCGCTTGTTCATGAGGCTTAAATGGTTTATCACCCCTTCTAGAACCCCTGCATCGACCCTCTGACGTTTCCTGGAAGAATTACCACGTAACACAATACCAAGCCCTGTCAGCTGAAACCCCAGAGGAATCGTGGGGCATATTATCAAGGGGGTTTATCTCCGCTTTTTTGGCTTTAAAAACCAAGAAAGCGGAGATAAAATTATCTCCCTATTACCAAGCTGTCGCTAACACCAGTTAGTGACAGCTAAAAGGAGATAGCGACCATCTTGGGCCCCGCTTTGCATGTCAGTGATACTTATCACTAATGACATGCAAAGTGGGCGTGCCAAGATGTTAGCGACTGGAAACAGTTCCTAACATCGCTATCTCCTATTACCAACTTTTGGAGATATTCGCGCTAAGCGCGAATATCTCCAAAAGCTAACACCTGACCTGAGCAGTTCTTAGCCATGTTATCCAATGGGAGGTGGATAACATGGCTAAGAGCATTTGCTCGATAATACATGAATATCGCTGACTTTTCTGCGATATTCATGCATTGCGGCCGTTTTTTATCGCATTTGCAATAAACCTTGCTAATAGCAAGATTTATCTGCGATAAAAATCGCCGATGTGCGGCGATAATTTTTGTCTCTAAACAAGTTAGAGACAAAAATTAACGCTAGTTGTTGGTAATATGCCCCCGGGTTTTTGCTTGCAGAAATCGGGAGGCGGGAGACTAGCACTGAAATCAGTAGTCTCACGCCTGAATCGGGAGGGTTGGCATGTCTGGATTCTCTACAGCTGGGGCCAAAACCGAAGAGCCGTCCGCCATTTTAAGAGTCATGTGGCAGCCGCCTATCGCTGCACTGCAAGAGTGGGAGCAACTCAACAACATGGTGAGCGAGACGCTGTAGCCGCAAGAGCGGGCGCAAAGGGGTAGGTGATAGCCTGGGACCAGCCTGGCATCTAAAATGGCTGCCGTGCACGACAAAATTGTGGCATTGGAAAAAAGGCAAGATGGCGCAGACAATGTTTATCAATAAGGATTCATTTATAACAAAATATTTTATCGCAGTGACAAATTGGCGGTCAACACTTCCTGATTTCCATCGAATCGAACGTTAACAGATGTCACGCAGCAAAAAAAAAAAAGCTCACGCACAGCCGCTGGAAGAGATGTATCAACATATATGAGCCTCCTCAGCCACCCTCAGGAAACATAGGGGATTAGGATACGTCTCCCGCACCCCCTTATACCTAGTAATTTAATTAAAACGAAGCACAAAATGGCGAATTCCCGTTTCGCTACCAGTTTGCGGCCCAGTTCGCGGCCCGTGAAGCGCTTCTACCGTGAAAAATCATTATTTTTTTATTTTCCCCACGGGACCCTTTAATAACCCCAACAACATTCCTAGGGGGGTCAAGAGGGGTATACCTTGCCCCCTTTCATTAAATTCCCCCTTCGTTTTTCACCTCTTCTTCTCTCTCGATCCTACCGAGAGATAAGATGGCGGCCGCTCCGGACTGTTTAGAATGTTGACAGACACCGGAGAGCCAATCAGCTTTCTGCGCGCAAAGTTCCGTTTCGCGAAAAGTAAGCGAACCGGAGCGCAGCCCGGAGCGCTGTTACAGATATATATCTTGTTTTGAACGTTAATTTCTCAAAAACTACTGGAGCACATATATTGAGACCTAGCAAAGGCACATCGGGCTAACAGTCCCTACAATTTTGCCAAGTTTCGTGCAAATCCATTCAGCCGTTCGAGCTAAAAGTGAGTCCAACCGCCCTATGGAAATTAACATGGGAAAAACGTGTTTTGGGACCCCCCTTTTTTCTCGGCCCCCCCTCGACAAAACCCCCCCAAATTTTCAGGGGCTGCTCAGAAACAAAATGTGCCATTTTCCTGAAAATTTCAGCCGATTCCGTCCACAAACGCCAAAGTTATTAGACATAGAATTTTCAAAAATCCCATAGGGAATAAATCCTAACTATATATACCTACTGGCGATAGCCAGTAGGTAATATATATATATATATATATATATATATATATATATATATATATATATATATATATATATATATATATATATATATATATATATATATATATATATATATATATATATATATATTCACTGAAAAAACCATAGGTTATAGACCATATATAGTTAGGAATTAGCATTTACAAAACCTTGAAAATTCACTGAAAAAACCATAGGTTATAGACCATATATAGTTAGGAATTCGCATTTACAAAACCTTATTTTACTCACAAAAAACCATTGAAATTCCATATATAGTTAGTTGCACTAACTATATATCGCGCACCCGCAATCCACTGCTGATGATGTCACATATTACATCATTCATGACATGGTCAGTGACATCACTGATGACATCACTGATGACATCTCAAATGACATCACTGATGACATCTCACATGACATCACTGATGACATCACTGATGACATCTCATTTGACATTACTGATCACATCACTGATGATATCATTCATGTGATAATACGATGAACCTCTTCAGACTCTAATATAACCTTAGATACAATCAGTGTAAACAGACACTCACAGACTGTCACTCATCCATGGAGTTACTCACACAACTAGTCAGTCATGCAAAGAATCAATCACACCTCCATTTCCTCAACTATACAGTTATACAAACTTTACTTATTCAAACATATACTAACACATATTTACTCTCTTATACAATCCCTGATACAAGTTCACAATGATCCATACAGCCACTCACACATTCACTGGCTCTTATGCACAGTTATTTATATATGTCAACTCTCACATGTACTGTGTTTTACATATGTACTTACTTTGACATGTAGCACTGAGATATCCATTCACTCACCAATACACTCATGCACACAGTCAACCGCCCATACAGCTGTTTCCACATGCACTTTTGAAACCATACATCTAGTGAATCAACTGCTCACACATCTATGCACAGAGTCATACACCTCCCAGCCACCCACACACACACTCAGTCTCCCATACAAATACTTGGGCAACCAATCAATAACCCATATAGTTACTCATATAGCTGCTTATCAACACATGCAACAGTTTACAGAACAACAGACATAATGATGCACAAATTAAGACAGTTTAGTCACTAACCCATGCACTCAGTGAGACACATTTAATCACTCACTCATACAGTCAGTCATGCACCTACTAAATCCTTCATCCAGACACTTATACATCCACTCATTCTTCAATATGTAAGACATATTTTAACTTTACAGAAACATACAGTCACTGGATGTTGTCATCAGTGATGTCATCAGTGATGTCATTTGAGATGTCATCAGTGATGTCATCAGTGATGTCACTGACCATGTCATGAATGATGTAATATGTGACATCATCAGCAGTGGATTGCGGGTGCGCGATATATAGTTAGTGCAACTAACTATATATGGAATTTCAATGGTTTTTTGTGAGTAAAATAAGGTTTTGTAAATGCGAATTCCTAACTATATATGGTCTATAACCTATGGTTTTTTCAGTGAATTTTCAAGGTTTTGTAAATGCTAATTCCTAACTATATATGGTCTATAACCTATGGTTTTTTCAGTGAATTTTCAAGGTTTTGTAAATGCTAATTCCTAACTATATATGGTCTATAACCTATGGTTTTTTCAGTGAATATATATATATACATACATATATAAACATATATCATCTGTATATCTATATAAATACAAACATAAATGCATGCATACATATACTTATATGCATACAGATGCATGTTATTTACATGAAAGTTGAAAAAACACTAATAAAAGCAAAGCTAAAAAGCCACCTCATTACAAACAGAATGGCTTTAACTTAAACGAGGGCGAGATCTATTGCATTTTCAATGCTTGTTTACTTTGGTTCCATCAAGAAGGCATTCAGATGTGTCACACATTTGCCATAAATTCTGAATGTTAGCACTCTAGTTGCACATTAGATCACTGTAGTAAAGCTACTGCTCACCAGGGACGTCTGCTGCTGGTATTCAAAGTGCATGTTTCAGTCTGCATGTCAGAATTTTTTTAATGAAATAGAAGAGGATTTGAGAAGTCACTCAAAATGATCCCTAATTTTTCTTTCTGAAGCACTAATCATACTTTCTATGGCAAAATTAACCCCCTCATGTTGTTCCTTTTTAAATTGAGTGTTTTCAGACTTACCACTTCATTCCAATCAAGATGGCTTCTGGTGTGCCATACTTTTGTCATAAGTAAGACTGTTAGCGCTCTAGTTGTTCTTTAGAACACTCTGGGACATTCTGTCATTGGGCTATACTTGGGGTACATCTGGGTGATATTTGGGCTACATTTAGGCTCTTTTGTCTCTGGTGGCCATCTTGGGAGACTGTATGTCAGAATTTTTTAATGAAATTGAAGAGTGTTTGAGAAGTCACTCAAAATGTGCCCTAATTTTTCTTTCTGCAGCACTAATCATAATTCATATGGCAAAATATACCCCCTCATTTTGTTCCTTTTTAAATTAAATGTTTTAAGAGTTACCACTTTATTCCAATCAAGATGGCTTCAGGTGTGCCATACCTTTGTAATAAGTAGGACTGTTAGCGCTCTAGTTGTTCTTTAGAACACTCTGGGACATTCTGTCATTGGGCTATACTTGGGCTACATCTGGGTGATATTTGGGCTACATTTGGGCTCTTTTGTCTCTGGTGGCCATTTTGGGAGACTGCATGTCAGAATTTTTTAATGAAATAGAAGAGGATTTGAAAAGTCACTCAAAATGTGCCCTAATTTTTCTTTCTGCAGCACTAATAATACCTTCTATTGCATAATATACCCCCTCATTTTGTTCCTTTTTAAATTAAATGTTTTAGGAGTTACCACTTTATTCCCATCACGATGGCTCCAGGTGTGCTATACCTTTGTAATAAGTAGGACTGTTAGCGCTCTAGTTGTTCTTTAGAACACTCTGGGACATTCTGTCATTGGGCTATACTTGGGCTACATCTGGGTGATATTTGGGCTACATTTGGGCTCTTTTGTCTCTGGTGGCCATTTTGGGAGACTGCATGTCAGAATTTTTTAATGAAATAGAAGAGGATTTGAAAAGTCACTCAAAATGTGCCCTAATTTTTCTTTCTGCAGCACTAATAATACCTTCTATTGCATAATATACCCCCTCATTTTGTTCCTTTTTAAATTAAATGTTTTAGGAGTTACCACTTTATTCCCATCACGATGGCTCCAGGTGTGCTATACCTTTGTAATAAGTAGGACTGTTAGCGCTCTAGTTGTTCTTTAGAACACTCTGGGACATTCTGTCATTGGGCTATACTTGGGCTACATCTGGGTGATATTTGGGCTACATTTGGGCTCTTTTGTCTCTGGTGGCCATTTTGGGAGACTGCATGTCAGAATGTTTTAATGAAATAGAAGAGGATTTGAAAAGTCACTCAAAATGTGCCCTAATTTTTCTTTCTGCAGCACTAATAATACCTTCTATTGCATAATATACCCCTCATTTTGTTCCTTTTTAAATTAAATGTTTTAAGAGTTACCACTTAATTCCCATCACGATGGCTCCAGGTGTGCTATACCTTTGTAATAAGTAGGACTGTTAGCGCTCTAGTTGTTCTTTAGAACACTCTGGGACATTCTGTCATTGGGCTATACTTGGGCTACATCTGGGTGATATTTGGGCTACATTTGGGCTCTTTTGTCTCTGGTGGCCATTTTGGGAGACTGCATGTCAGAATGTTTTAATGAAATAGAAAAGGATTTGAGAAGTCACTCAAAATGTGCCCTAATTTTTCATTCTGCAGCACTAATCATACTTTCTATGGCAAAATATACCCCCTCATGTTGTTTCTTTTTAAATTAAATGTTTTAAGAGTTACCACTTTATTCCAATCAAGATGGCTTCAGGTGTGCCATACCTTTGTAATAAGTAGGACTGTTAGCGCTCTAGTTGTTCTTTAGAACACTCTGGGACATTCTGTCATTGGGCTATACTTGGGCTACATCTGGGTGATATTTGGGCTACATTTGGGCTCTTTTGTCTCTGGTGGCCATTTTGGGAGACTGCATGTCAGAATGTTTTAATGAAATAGAAAAGGATTTGAGAAGTCACTCAAAATGTGCCCTAATTTTTCATTCTGCAGCACTAATCATACTTTCTATGGCAAAATATACCCCCTCAAGTTGTTTCTTTTTAAATTAAATGTTTTAAGAGTTACCACTTTATTCCAATCAAGATGGCTTCAGGTGTGCATACCTTTGTAATAAGTAGGACTGTTAGCGCTCTAGTTGTTCTTTAGAACACTCTAGGAGGCTGCAGTAGAACACAAAGGAATCAACTGACAGTCTCTGTCCTTGTTGGATGTACATGTTTTACTGAGAATGTCAGACTTCATTTTCACATGACTGAGAAAGATAATGTGAATTTACAGAAAATATGCTTTCAGTTTAGCTTATAGATCCCCTTCCAAACCACTGTGGGAAAATCATGAGATATTAGTTTTCTTTCAAACAATATTCATGATATCATAGCAGAAGGTTTTTTCACATGGTAAAATCACCTTAGAACCCACCACAATTCCTAAAACGAGTATGGTACCATCAACAAATGATTTATAATGTAACTAAAGTCCTAAAACCCTCTATTAACTATAATGCTTTTTAATGAGGTGCTATCATGTATATTGGTCCCAAGATGGCTGCCAACACTTCTTGGATAAAGTGCTGACAGCCAATCAGATCAGATGTGTGGTTAGGCTCCACCCAGATATATATCTTTTTTTGAACCTAAATTACTCAAAATCCACTGGAGCACATATATTGAGACCTAGCAAAGGCACATCGGGCTAACAGTCCCTACAATTTTGCCAAGTTTCGTGCAAATCCATTCAGCCATTCGAGCTAAAAGTGAGGCCAACCGCCCTATGGAAATTAACATGGGAAAAACGCGTTTTGGGACCCCCCTTTTTTCTCGGCCCCCCCTTGATGAAACCCCCCCAAATTGTCAGGGGCTGCTCAGAAACAAAATGTTCAATTTTCCTGAAAATTTCAGCCAATTCCGTCCACAAACGCCAAAGTTATTAGACATAGAATTTTCAAAAATCCCATAGAGAAAAAATCCTAACTATATATACCTACTGGCGACCGCCAGTAGGTAATATATATATATATATATATATATATATATATATATATTCACTAAATAAACATAGGTTTCAGGGACATTATAGTTAATTGGACATTTGACTCATATAAAACCAGAGAAAATTGCCTGTTATATTTGAGCTAACTATAACTCGTACCCCTGCAATGCACTGCTGATAACGTCACATATTACATCATTCATGGCATGGTCAGTGACATCATTGATGACATCACTGATGACATCTGAAATTACATCACTGATGACATCACTGATGACATCATCCAGTGTGAAGGGGTGTATAAGAGTCAGGATGGATGATTAAGTAGGTATGTGACTTACTGTATAAGTGAGTGATTAATTGTGTCTTGCTTAATGCATGTGTTAGCGACTGATACAGATATTCACACAGTTTAGCAGCGACGGCTCGTGGAGGGAGTTACGGTGGGGCAGGAGGGTGGGGAGGGGGAGGGGCAGGGTGGAGGTTGCTAAAAACCGGCATATGGATAATTGCAGGTAAGTAAACAATTTAATTAATAAAACGAATTTCGTAGCTCGCACTGCATTGCATTTTGCGATGCAAGGCGCACTACGAAATTCGTTTTATTAATTAAATTGTTTACTTACCTGCAATTATCCATATGCCGGTTTTTAGCAACCTCCACCCTGCCCCTCCCCCTCCCCACCCTCCTGCCCCACCGTAACTCCCTCCACGAGCCGTCGCTGCAGTTTAGGTTGTCAGTTGGAGTGTAAGGAGTTGCATGGTTTGGTTAGCAGCTAAATGAGGTTCTATATGGGCTATTGATTGCTTGTCTGAGTAACTGTATGGGTGCCAGAGTGTCTGTGTGGATGGGTGGGGGGTGTGACTCTGTGCATAGATGTGTGAGTGGATAATTCACTGGGTATATGTATTCAAGTCTGTAACTGTGAAGGGCTGTATGGCTGGGTGTGTATGTGTGTGAGTGTCTTGGTGAGTGAATGGATGCCTCAGTGGTATATGTGTGAGTAACTGCATATGTGAAAGGCAGTATATATGAGTAATGGACTGTATAAATGACTATATGTGAGAGTGAGTGATTGTGAGAGTGCCTGTATGGATCAGTGGATCAGTATGTGCTTGTATTAGTTATTGTATTCAAGTGTGTTAGTATATGTTTAAATAAGTGATGTGGTATGTGTTTAACTGTACAGGTGAGTAAATAAATTCCGTTCTGCTCGTGGAATTTGCAGAATTTGGGTAATTTCGCGTTCCACGGGGAACGCAAAATTGCCCAAAATTCTGTGTTCCCCGACTTCGCGAATTTTTTTGCTTGTTCGCGTTCTCAAATGTGTGTTCACAAGATAATTTTCCCCAAGCACACAAACTGCGATTGCAAACAGTAAAAAAGCATTGTGAACAAGCAAATCCGCATGTTTGCAGAATTTCTGCGTGTTCGCTAAGATTTTTTACCGTTTTGCAGAGATTTGCCGTTCAAGTAGTGTCTATATGGAAGTGCCCACTGCGTTACTGACACAAAAGTGGCATAACGGGATTGTAAATATGTCGAATTATTTCTAATGCAATGCTATGAAGGCTTTGTAGATCTAGGCCTCTGTGCTTACCGTTGTATAAACACTGCGGCCAAAGACTTCAGCCAGTGGAATTCACAACTTCAGTTGGGCTGTTCTTCAACATGTGCAAGTGGACAGCAGTGTCTATAAGTTTAAGAGAGAAAGAGAAAATATGTCACAGAGAGTGATAGAGAGAAAGAGAGAGAAAAAGAACATTAAAACTGTCTCGCAGAGTCTGGAGTTGAGATTTGTTCTAGAAAAGTGAAACTTAGATTTACAAGCTCCTTGCATCACTTTACCCATGTTAAAAGTGACTTAAAAGTGGCGTAATAAGGTTGTGAATCTGTTTGTCAGACTGTTGTAAGCTGTCTGTTGTCACTGCTCGAAGGTACTTATAGATTTTACAGAGATATTATCAAGCCTGGGTGACAAAATTATCACCACTTTATCGACAGGCAAGTCCAGCTAAAGTGGCGATAATGGGTTTGATAATATCAACACTCGAAACCAGGAAGTGTTGGAGCCCATCTTGTTGAGAAATAAGGGAAGGGGGCAGGGTAGATACATTCTGATTCTTTACGGTTGCTCAGGTGGTTGTATATAAATGTTTACTCTCCTTTTTTCTTTTTTTTAAAGAAAAATCGCGCAGTAAGCGTACAGAAATCCATACAATTACGAGCAGGAGCTGAATGCTGATTGGCTGTCAATACTCCAAACCAGGAAGTGTTGGCAGCCATCTTACTTGTCATGACAGCTGAGTCACAAGGAAACAGTAAAACAAAGTTGAGAAATAAGGAAAGGGGGTCGGGTAGAAACATTCTGAACATATACTGTTGCTCAGGGGGTTGTAGATTTGATGTACGCGTACCAAGCACGTATGGACAACGTACAGCTGGAATGTTGAAAGTCTTCACGTACGCGTGCGTAAGCAAGAAATATAAAAATAATTTTAGATATTTATGAAGTGTATTTGTTTATGTGTTATGTGGCCGTTGTGTTTATTGGGAGATTTTAGTACCTACAAGTAAGTACTGATGCAGAGTCTTTAGTTTATGAGGAAGACTCTGTTCCCCTCATCTGTAAAATGTACACCATCTCTCCTATAGATACCATGCATATTGAAACGCAGATTGTTGTTGTAAATTTACCCCATTCGGTAGTCTCGAAGAAAGACAGAAACAGATTTATTCACATGTTTCCTAGCTTTTTCAAACTGTGGACAAGAGTGGTTGGACCGCTTCCATTTCTGCCTTTGGCGTATATTAGAATATTCAAAGGCAGTTTTGGGGAACATTTTCATCAATTGTGCAAATGTGTCCTTCATAAGCATTTCCAGAGCTACCCCAGTCAAAGTGCCTAGGTCATTCCCACCACAGTGCACAATTATGAGGTCAGGGTGTTGGAGATGCATAAAGGATTTAACCAATGGCATCAATTGGTCACACTTTAATCCTCTCTCTCCAATCAATTTAATGGCCACATTTGGTAAACCTAGGTCCTTGTGAAATCTTTTGTGTTGTGCGTACCTTTGACTCCAGAAAATATAGCTGTGTCCCACAATCCACACTGTAAGCATTTTGAAGAGAGGTCTGGATTCACTCTGAAAGCATCTGTAAAGGAAATGGTAGTTTGAAAAGTAAGATTTTTCCAAAACGGTGGACAACATGCAGTTTTGAAAAATAAAAGAAATGATTGGTTGTTTGACAACATTTTATAGAAAACTAGGTTGCATATTTCTGTTTTTTAAAAGCCTTATTTTTATTGGTTAAGAAAAAGTGATAGAAAAGAACATTACATAAAATAATCTGGTATATTCACCAGTCAAGCATACTTGCTGTTTGAATTTGCAACAATGTATGATGAACTTTTCACCTGTGTGCTGAGTTAGGTGTTCCCTGAGGTGTTTCTATGGTAACTAGCAGATTGTGGAATGGGGGAAGGGTTGAAAGTGTTGTTACTTGGAAAGGTTTTGAATGTTAAACCAATAGAAATGTGTGTTTTATTTTGAATTAATGTGTATAGGATTTTAATCGGGTATTTATATGTATGTATGCATACAATGAGAGGGAAAAGGTTCCATTTGACGGTTCTGCTGCAAACACGGAACTAGAGAGATTCTGTACAAGAATATCCACTGTGTGAGTGGTATTCTTCTTAATCTACAAATCAATTTGAAAGGTGAGTTGATAAGTTGTATGGGAGTGTGTGTGGTGCATCTTTGTACATTAAGGAATTATGGGGTATATCAAGACAGGTGATAATATTATTGCCGCTTTATGTGTAGAAAACTGCTGATAAAGCAGCGATAACGTTATTGCCTATCTTGATAATATGCCCCAATATTCATCCGTTGTTAAAAGTTTTATAGTAGTAAATGTGTTTTGCTATAATGCATGCTGTTATGTTTTTTTTGTTTAATATCATTTTGTGCGTACAGCTGCGGCCCATGGAGGGAGTTGTAGTGGGGCAGGGAGGCAGGGCGGGGGAGGGGCAGGGTGGGTGGTGATAAAAACCGGAATAATATGGATATTTGGAGGTAATTAAACAATTTAATTAACAAAACGAATTTCGTACCGTGCCCTGCATCGCAAAATGCGATGCAGGGCACGCTACGAAATTTGTTTTGTTAATTAAATTGTTTACTTACCTCCAAATCCAAATATCCATATGCCGATTTTTATCACCCCCCACCCTGCCCCTCCCTCACCCCGCCTCCCTGCCCCACCGCAACTCCCTCCACAGGCCGTGGCTGTGTGCGTCTCTGTACATTAAAGGATTATGGGCCATATTAATAAGAAAGGGGGATACATTATCGCCGCTTTTATCGTCAGGAAACTGCCGGTAAAGCGACGATAATGGTCTCAATAATATATCCTTGTGAATTCTCATAGAAGCCCAGGTTATGGTCTTAACCTAGGCTTCTATGGGAATTCGCAAGGATGTATTATCGAGACCATTATCACCGCTTTAGTAGCAGTTTCCTGCCGGTAAAAGCAGCGATAATGTATCGCCCTTTACTGATAATAAGGCGCTGACGGGTATATTATTGAGGACCGGTGTTAAAATTATCGACGTTTTGTGGGCAGGAAACTGCCGATAAAAAGGCGAAAATGGGCTTGGTAATAAGAGGCATATTACCAACAAATAGCGATATTTATCGCTAAATAGGCTTAGCGACGATTTTTTTATCGCTGCCTATTGCTGGAAATGTTAGCGGAGAAAACATGCTATTAGCAACGTTTTTCTCCATTGTGCTAAAATATCCAGCGATAGCGGCAAAATGCGTGAATATCGCTGAGAATACAGTGATATTCACGCATTAGCGACTAAATGCTCTTTAAACATACATGTTATCCAGCTCCCATTGGATAACATGGCTAAGAACTGGTCTGGGCAAGTGTTAGTATTTGGAGATATTTGCGCTTAGCGCAAATATTTCCAACGCTACGCCTGCCTTGCTAATAGATGATAGCGACGTTAGCGACTTCTTTCAGTCGCTAACTAGTTGGGTACCCCCACTTTGCATGTCATTAGCGATAAACATCGATGACATGCATAGCGGGCCCCAAACCGCTTGCTATCGCCTAAAAGCTGTCGCTAACATCAGTTAGCGACAGCTTGCTAATAGGGCGATAAAATTATCGCCGCTTAGCGGCCGAAAACGGCCGCTAAATCGGAGAATATTGCCTATCGCCCCCCTTGGTAATAAGCCCCTAGGTTCTTGCAAATTGCTGTAAAAGCCCAGGTTCTGGTGTTAACTTGGGCTGGTATGGGAATTCTCAAGAGCATATTATCAAGCTCATTATCGTCGCTTTATCGCCATTTTCCTGCCGATAAAAGCGGCGATAATCTATCGCCTTTTGTTGATAATATGTCCCGAAATTCGTTTTATTAATTTATTTCTTTACTTACCTGAAATGATCCACATTCCGTTGTTTATCACTCCTCACCCGGCCCCTCCCCCGCCACGCCTGCCTTCCCCATTGCAACTCCCTCCACGGGCCGCGGCTGTTTCTTTATTCGGTTATATTGCAGTGTCTATTTATACTCTCATTTTTTATTATATTTTCCTTGTTTTATACTCCTTGTTCTTTTGTTGTAAGTCCTTTTATTTTTATAGTCTGAGGTTTGTCCTCATAATCCTCCCTCTGTTCTTGTAAGCAATATAATAGAATATTTGATATTTTTTTTTGTAATGTTATATATATATTTTTATTATAGGTTGTGTTTATCGATACTGAAAATACTGTATGATGTCAACGAAGTTCCAACAACGCAAGCAACGAAAGAAATGTATGTATTTGAAGAGAAGTCATCAAAAAGAATTACACGAAGAGACATGTCTTAACAAAAAGAAAGAAAGTCCTGGTAAGAGCAGGAGCACTTTTTTGAGGAAAATATTAAAGACTAAGAGTAGTGTTCAGAAACAGAAAAATGTTTTTAGTGTATCAGCCACAAAAAAAAATACTAATGAAGTAAAGAATAATGGAAAATCAAGTGCAGACAAAACTGTGTATAGTAAAAGGAGAAAAATCAATTTATAGAAATTATGAAACAAATGTTTTATAATAGATTTGTAACAAATTTAAATAAAGAAATTAAGGTATGTAAGAAAAAAACAGTATTTTATAAGAAGAAGAAAGCTATAGAAAATGTAGTTGAGAAAGCTTTGGAATTGAAAAGAAAATTGTTTATTTTAGTAATCAATAGAATTAGATCACTAGGTAAGCAAATCCATTTAATGAAGTCCAAAAGTAAGTGGAGAAGATTAATTAACAGAAGTAATTTTTGTGAGTTTTTTTGGGTGAATGAGCCTTTTTTTTTACTTTAAAAATGTTTTAAATAAAAATTCAAAAAAAAAGTTTTTACAACGTTTTTCCCCCTAACTCCCCCCCCCGCACAGGACATGAAAAATAGCAAAAGAATACAATCAAGTTTCGTTTTTTTCCATGACATTACTATATCTCAAGTTACAATGTACAATAATTCAGACTGGCAAATTATACTGGGTAAGCTAGTGCATTATTAAAAACAACTGGTAGAAACCCCTTGAAGGGCGAACAACCATACATAACCCCAT
This sequence comes from Lissotriton vulgaris, assembly GCF_964263255.1. Taxonomy (NCBI): domain Eukaryota; kingdom Metazoa; phylum Chordata; class Amphibia; order Caudata; family Salamandridae; genus Lissotriton; species Lissotriton vulgaris. Next base: position 270,533 of record NW_028255510.1, on the reverse strand, counting down.
GTATACAGTTAGAATAATATTCCTGATTGCATTATACACCCGCCCTGAGGCCCTATGGAAGTTCTATGTTTCCTGCCACCCTATTCTTCCAATCTGTTATTGGTTGCCAGATCTGCAGACCTAGGGATCTAGCATTCTTCCCTTTTCTGGCGTATAGCGCTTTTTCCATGTTGTATATATACAAAAGCCTGGCCAACCATTGCTGCATGGTGGGTGGGAGCTTGTCTCGCCATGCTGAAGCTATGCATAGACGAAATACTGGTGGTCTGATAAACGCTCGGTCTATGTGTAAACATAGCCAAGATATTCACGACCTCATCATAGACTCCGATCTGGACTGTCTCATGATTACAGAAACCTGGCTCACAGAAGACAGCAACCCAGATATAGCCATTGCCCTCCCCCAAGGTTATTCCTTTCATAGACAGGATAGATTGAAAGGAAGAGGCGGAGGCGTTGCAATTATCCTTAAAAACACCTTTAACTGTCATACATTCAGCCTAGACCCCCTTACTGACACAGAAGGTATGGGCTTCTCCATCAAACTTAGCCAATCCCTTTCCTTCTCAGGTGGTCTGATCTACCACCCACCGGGTATTGCTACCAAATTTCTTGACTCCCTTAGCGACGCTCTGGGACACTTCCTACTTCGTTATCCACACTTTACTCTTCTAGGAGACTTTAATTTGCACCTTGAGTCTTCATCCGACTCACAAACCAGTAACTTCCTACAGACACTTGAAATCTTCCATCTTCGACAAAGTGTCACTTTGCCCACCCATTTACTAGGACACACCCTTGATGGTGTCTGCTCTAATCTCCCTTCCCTCACCTCCCAGCCCCCACTCCCCCAGATATGGACAGATCATAGCCTGATCCCATTCCAAATCACCAGTAGCCACCCCCACACTATCAATAAAACCAATCTTCACCGTGACCACTCTGTCAACTGGAAAACCGTCCAGGAAAACCTTATTCTTAATCCCATTCTCCTATCCCACTTCCCCACCCTATCTGGTAACATTGAAAGGGATGCCGACCTTTTTCATAACTGGATTACACAAGAAATCACAAAACGGAGCCCCACCAATCACCCCGACAGAATTCAGAAGAAAACTAAAAATAACGCTCCCTGGTTTACCTCTGACTTAGCCACCGCTCACCTACTTTGCAGGAAAGCTGAGCGTAAATGGTGTCGAACCTACGACAATGGTGACCGTCTCGCCTATATCCATCAGAGGAAAAACTACCTCTCTAACATTAAATAGGCCAAAATAATTTTTTACGTAAAAGCCATCAAAGAAGCCAGCCAAAAACAAAAAACCTTATTCTCTATAGTTAAAACTTTCACTCAGCCCAATGTTCTCCAACCCGAAATCCCCCCATCCCAAGATCTATGCGACAAGATCTCAGACTACTTTGACGAAAAAATCGCCTCCATCCAAAGGAATTTCCCCCCTCCCCAAACCCCCCATGGACCTCCCTATCCCGACCAACTCTGCTCGCCAGTTGGCAGTCTTAAAAATTTCACCCGGTCACTCTGGCCCAAACCAGAGATGCTATTCTATCCTGCAAATCCGGTTCCCCCTCCGACCCCTGTCCCCCCAAGATTCTCCATCAAATCATTGATGTGGTAAACCCCACCATCAATGACATAATCAACTTGTCACTCAGTTCCGGATCTGTCCCTCGCTTATGGAAAAAGGGTGTTGTCAAACCACTCATGAAGAAAGCAAACAAATCCCCAGTGGACTTGACCAATCTCCGCCCAATCACCCTTCTCCCTGCTTTGGGAAAAATAACCGAACAGCTAGTTTATAAAGAACTCAAAACCTACCTGGAAACCCACAACATACTTCACCCTCAGCAATCCGGTTTCCGGCCTAAACATTCAACTGAAACTGCTCTGATCGAACTGACTGACACAATCAAAACGCTGCAAGATCAGAGGAAGAAAGCCATTCTGATACTTCTCGACCTCACGGCAGCGTTCAACACCATATCCCACTCTATCCTGATCAACAGATTAACGGACATTGGGATTTCAGACACAGCCCTATCATGGATTAGATCATTCCTCAGCGACAGGTTCCAAACTGTCGCCCTTGGCCCGTTTCAATCTAAGGAGAAAATGGTCTCCTCCGGAGTACCCCAAGGGTCCATCCTGAGTCCCCTCCTTTTTAATATTTACCTCATCCTACTCCTTGCCCTGATTGAATCATTCGGCATACCTGTCACCTCGTATGCCGATGATACTCAGTTGATCGTTCCCCTAGATGACAACTCAAACAAAGCTGAGCTCAATCTCAAAAACTGCTTAACTGCAGTCTTCCAATGGATGGACAATAACCACCTCTGATGTAACTCTAGTAAAACAGAGATCCTCCCCATCAGAAAGAACACCTCCTTCTGTCCAGCCCTCTGGTGGCCGGATAACTCTGTCGCCCCTCCCCAGACCGTCACTACTGCTAGAAACCTCGGCGTACTCTTTGATTCTGATCTATCATTCGATCAACATGCCATGACTGTGGCCGGCAGATGCTTCGGTATAATTAAATCTCTCAGAAAGTTCTTCGACTTTCTCCCCCTTGAGGCCAGAAAAACTGTAACAGTAGCCCTCATAATCTCGCGCGTGGACTACTGTAACGGCCTCCTTGCTGGGACCAAGAAGTCTACCCTTTCCAAACTCCAAAGCGACCTTCACACGGCTGCCCGCCTGGTCCTAAAATTACCCCGTAAATCCTCAATCTCTGCAGCCCTGAATACCCTACACTGGCTACCCCTGCACAAGAGAATTCTTTTCAAGATACTCACCGTTGCCTTTCGGGCTTTTAACAAAACGGGCCCAAAATATTTAACCAAACGCTTCCCACACTACATCCCGAGTCGTTCCCTTCGCTTCTCCCAAGACAATCTCATGTCCTCCGCCAGGTACAACTTGAAGTCAAGAGGTGGGAAAACTTTAAGCTCCCTGGCCATCAAAGCCTGGAACAGCATGCCCAAACACCTGAGACAACAGACCCTAGAGAAGCCTTTCAGAAAACTTCTCAAAATGTGGATTTTTAACCTTCCCGACGACTGGACCAAAGCCGCCATCTAGCCTCCCTCTCGCCACTATTCGACCGGGCATTCAGGACTTTCAGCGCCATGATGCTCCCTCCGGAGCGAACACTGCGCTTTAGAAATACACCCTCAAAAATATCAAAAAATATCAAATACTGCCATAGCTACGAACAGAAAGTTCTCCAACTGTGGTTGTTCTCCAGTCCCGTCCAATCCCATTAATATTACTTTGGGTGTCATTGTTAACTTACAATTCAGTGATCTATCTAAAAACCCTTCAATTTCTTTTATCAGAGGAACTAGGTTGGGGCATTCGCCAAACATGTGAGCTATGATTGCCTCCTGGCTGTCGCATCTTGGGCATGTTATGCCTTGTGTGCCCCCCCACTGTGCAATTCTGGCTGGGGTATAGTATAGCTTGTACAAGGTCTTATAGTGCTGGGTTTGCAATGAAGAAGAGCGGAGAACCTCCTGTCCCATCCGCAATGACTTCTCAAAGATCCCCTCCCGAATCCCTAGCGCATCCATCCATTTTGCTTCAAATTTACCAGTCATCTCCCCTGTGTGCTATAAGTTCCGCATAGAACCTTTTTATCATGCAGCTGTGTCCCCCTTCTATTATTTGTAATATTGTATTATCTCCAAATCCTAGAGGTCCTCCTCTCTTTCCAGCCAATAAGCTTCTTGTCTGCAAATACTTAGAAAATGTCCTTGTACTGACCCCAAATTTTCTCTGTATCTCTGAGAATTGGCGCACTCCTAGCGGGCCTATCAAATCCCCCATTCTTTTCACTCCTAACCATCCCCATTCCTTGAAAACAGTATCAGCAAAGATCTCAGGGGGTAATGTGGGATCATTCCCTAACCTAGTGTATGCATGGTATCCACCCAGTCCAAAGCTCTTTTTAAACGCCTTCCACACCTTATAGGCTGCCTCCAGGGTCTTGAATCTGGTTCTCTTGAAGTAACTTGGTTCAGTATATCTCAGGAACACATTCTGTGCCTCCTCGCCTACAATCAACCCGAAGATCTCTAACGAGCTGGTATAGAATTCTACTTCCATCTCGGCCCCGCCAATAAGGCCTGTTACTTGCTGCAACACTGCTGCCCAGTAATAGAGTCTCAGATCGGGTAGTGCCCACCCCCCCTCTCTCTTGTAATGCCATATATTTTAGTGCCCTTCTTGTTTTGCCCTGTGACCAAATAAACCGGTTTATTATGAGCTCTATTCTACCAAACAAAAGTGGGCTAAAAAATAGAGGTATAGTTCTAAATATATATAAAAATTTCGGGAGGAGATTCATTTTAATATAATTTACCCTGCCAACTATAGACATGTGCAGATTATGTACACTATCCAAATCCTTCTTCGCTTTCGCGATGATAGGAGAAGTGTTTAAGTCCACTGAATTGACCAGGTCAGCCGTGATTGTTATTCCTAGATAAACCCCCTCAGCCACCACCCTTGAATCTGTGCATGTTGCATATATGTTCTTTATGATTTGTGTCTTAGTTTTATTTAGTGCGTACCCCGCGACCCGCCCAAATTGCTCCGCCTCCTGTTCTATTTTACTGATGGCCTCTGATGGTGAGGGTGTGATAATTGCAATATCATCTGCATATGCTAGTATCTTAATCAGCCCCATCTTAGTGTCTAGCGGCCTAATTCCATCATTTAGCTCCAATTTCTTAATTAATGGGTCTATGTAAAGTGCAAAGAGCAGGGGTGAGCACGGGCACCCCTGTCGTGTGCCCCGTGTAATTCTAAATGGGGTAGTGCGGCTTGCATTCACCCTTACACACGCCGTTGGTCCTACATACAATGATTGTATCGATTTTATGAATCCTTCTCCGATTCTCCCTTTCCTTAACACTGCCCACAGGAATTCCCACGCCACATGATCGAAGGCCTTTTCGGCATCTAGTAACATAGCTGCCATAGGTTTCTCCTCTGCCCCTTTTACATCAAATAGCGTGATCATTTTTCTAACATGGAGTGTAGTTCCTCTGTGTGGAATAAAGCCATGCTGATTAATACTTACTAGTTGCTCTATTACCCTAGCAAGTCTGTTCGCTAATGTTTTAGAGAAGATTTTTAGGTCACCATTAATCAGTGTAATCGGGCGGTATGATCCGGGCTCAGCGGGGATTTCCCTTTTTTAAGGATTATAACAATATCTGCCCCTGCCCAGCTGGCTGGAATAGAATGCCCCGCCTGTGCCTCCCTAAGTGTCCTGACTAGCTCTGAGATAATTGATGCAGAAAACACTTTGTAAAATTCCCCGGGTATCAAATCCAGCCCAGCAGCCCTACCGGAGGGTAGGCTAAGCATAGCCTCCTTAATCTCTTCTGCCTCTAAGCAGATCTCGAGAGAGTCCCTATCTATCTCCTGTAGGGTTTTAATTGGGAGGTCTTGCAGGTACCTCTGAATATCGGCAGGATCCCTGTCCTGCTCCTCCTCATAAAGCTTGCTATAGAACTCCCTAAAGACCCCGAGGATGCCTTCCCTATCTGAAATCATATTGCCCCCGCTGTCTCTTATCTCTTTAATTTCACCTTTTGCCATCCTCTGTCTCGTGCGTGTTGCAAGTGTTCGCCCTACCCTTTCGCTGTATTCATAGCATTGCTCTCTCTTAGAATTGTAAATCTTAGCTGATTTTATTGCTATACTCTCTTCTGCTTCTGCTTTAGTCATCATGGTCTCCATTAAATATTGTTCCAGCTCCCACCCCTCAGTAATAGCCTGTTCCAGTCTCTGCTCTGCTTTCAACAGATCGCTGTTTACTTGATCTACCTTGGCTTTCTCCTTTTTCTGTTTGGCTAGGCTGAAACTCAGTGTTTCACCTCGCACCCCTGCTTTAAAGGTATCCCAATCATTTCCTGGATTAGTACTCCCTCTGTTGATATCCCAGAAGCCCTTTATCCAAGCGTGCATGTGTGTAATATAATCTATATCTGTCAGGAGTTCCCTTTCAAATGTCCATGATTTAGCCTGTCTTTTAAGCCAGCTACCCGTTATTGTCAATAATAGGGAGTTATGATCAGACAGAATACGGGGTAGCCTCGCTATTGTGAGGGTGTTTGAAGGTAATCCGGAGGTAAAGAAGTAATCCAGACGGACGCACTTCCTATGGGGGGCCGAGTAGTAAGTAAAACCGTCCTCGCCCACTTTAAGCTCTTCCCAGACATCCATAAAGGCATTGTTACTGGCCATACTTCGGATTGCTCTGCACACCCTCTTTTTCCTTCCTTGGTATAGGCCCCTAATATTCAGTCCCAAACCTGACGCCCCGTCAATGTTGAAATCTCCTGCTAGGATCATTCTTGGTGCCCAGGTAGCCAGTTCTATATCTAGGAACTCAAATACTTCAGGGTCATCCTCTGTTGACCCATAGACGGACCCCAAAGTGATCCAGACTTCTCCGATCAGACACTCAATCAGGGCCCACCTGCCCCACGGATCTTCTAGTTTCTTCCTAGTGTTAACATTAGGTAATTTAGTTAAAATGGCCACTCCCCTGACCTTTGCCCCATGTTTTGAATATGCCAGCACGTGCAGCCCCAATTGTTCCAACAAGAAAGACTTGTTACCTTCTATGTGTGTCTCTTGTAAACATATAAATTCTGCCTGGGTGTTTTTGATTAATAAAGCTACCTTTTGTCTTTTCAGCCTATCGTTCAGCCCACATACATTCATTGTTAACACCTTAACTTTTGAGCTCATCTTTACTCTTTATTATTCCTGAGCCTTTTAGACTGAAGAGATAACATTTCTTTTCTACCCTCATTACCACCCTTGCTACTAGTACCATTATCGTTGCCTTTAAGTTTTTGGCTAGTTTTTGCCAGATCCAGCTGTTCAGTATAACCAAGATTAATGCTTTAAACGTGAATACAGCCCTTGTTTCCCTTCCATGTAACTTGAGTTCCTTTTGTGTAATTTCCTTGTTTTGATATGTCCCAGTTCTTTTCCCTGTATTCTGTCCTGTGCCCCTTTCCCCTCCTCCCCCCTTTGAGGCATCCTGGGTCCAGCCGGATCCAGGTGTGGGCATCCGTTGAGCAGTACGCCTCAGTGCACTCCCCCCCCTTAACCCCACATGATTATTATAATTAAATTGGGAGAAAGTCTATGACAAACAAAAATTCTACACCTAATATTGATATAAAGAATTGAAACTTATTATCCAATCCACATCTTAAGAGAAAATCTAGTTCTTAATCATTTTCTGGTATTGTCTTTTGCAGTCTCTGAGATCTCTTTAAGGTAATTTTCAGCCTGTATTTCGCTGATGAAACTGCGAGTTGCTCCCCTAAAAATTACTTTCAGTCGAGCAGGGTTCTGTAAAAACACTTTAGCGCCAATTTGCTCAAAAGGAGAAAATAGCTGTCTCAACCTCCACCTCCTTTCAATGGTGGCGTGGGCAAAATCTGGTCTCCCAAAAAATGTGGAGCCGTTGTATTCTCTCTTGCTTGTGGGACGCGCTAAGTCGTAGATAGTATCACGAAGTAGAAAGTTTCCAAAAAACACCAGTATTGCCCTTGGAAATTTAGGTTGAATCTGTGGTTTCTTAGACTGAGTGAGGGGGAACCGATGGGCACGTTGAACTTCTTTCTCTAAATCCCAGGTTTGAAGTTCAGGAAGGGCTGATTTCAGAAGTCTAATTACGTACCCCCTGGGGTCGTTTTCCTCGACGCCTTCTGTGAGCCCCAGGAAGCGCAGATTGTTTCGTCTTGATCTATTCTCTTGTTCCTCGACCTTTATCAATAGATCCTGTATGATTCCTTCTTGTTTTTTTTCCTTCCTCTGAAGGTAGGTAACCTCGTTCTCAAGATGGTCGGTTCGTGATTCGACTGACACCATTCTTTCGGAAATCTCTATACATGTACTTCCCACTTTATTTACAGCGCCTTGCAGTTGTTGGATGGCTGAATGATGCTTTTGGGTTTCCATTTTAACATCTTTGTTGAGTTTTTTTATTGAGCATAATATATCTTTCAGTGACGGCTCATCCGCTTCTCCAAATTCTTCATCGAATTGAGAGATGTCCCCAGTTGGATCCTCCTCGCTTTCTTGAGCCAGTATCTTTTCCCCCTTTAATTTATTTTTGGATTTTGAGTTTTTTCGGGGATTCATGGATTCTGGGTTACTTCCTTGATCGGTTGTTTCTTCATAAGTACTTTTATTTAATCTTTTATTCCTTATTCTTCTTTTCTCTAGTTTTTTCCTTGGTGTGTTCCCTTGCCCAAGATTGCTTATGTTCCTTGTGTCTGAACAACCTGATATTTCCTGGGTTGATACTTCTTGGTCTTGTTCTTTATTTACATCGCTAGCCTCACTAGAAGTTGCTATGCCAGTTTCATATATATCTGCTTCAGATTCGTCTGAATGTGAATCCATTTCTGGTAAAGGCAATTTGTCCATTTGGGTATTCAATGTTGCATGAGGATTCATCCCCTGAGCAGATTTTTGGGTTGTCCTGTTCTTTATCGTTAGGTCCTGGACCACTAGCTCTTGGCTTGGCCCTTTATTTACCCCAGCATTGGGCAGTGGGCTAAAGATGTTTAATATGCTAGGCTGTGAAGTAGTTGATTTCCCCGGCAAAGTTGCTTTTGCATTTGCTTTCAAATCCTTGATAGTTTGTAGCCGTTTTGCTTTTTTTGCCATTAGTTCCAGCTCTTCTGTGTCTACAATGTCTTTCTCTCTCTCCTTCTCCTTGTAACTCTCCTTGGCTTTATCTTTCCTTTTCTCTGTTTCTATGTCATTAATTTTGACTGCAAACATATCATTCTTCTTTTCCTTTTTAGATTTTTCGTGGTCTCCTTGTTGCTCACTGCAGCTCTGGATGACACCTTTGACCTTGTCTTTGTCTTTATTTTTCTCTTTTTCTGGACCCTTTTTGTTTCCTCTGTCCTTCTCCTTTTCATTGTCCTTTTCTCTATCTTTTCCTTTAACTTGTCCTTGATCCTTATTTTTTACTTCCCTTGCTTTAGTTCCTCTAGTCTCTTGTCTTTGCTGCAATGGCTGTAATGGCTTTAATAATTGAACATTATCCGGTTCTTGTGCCTCATGTATCTTCTCGTCAGGTTCAGAGTCTTCAATACATTAGGCGCTCATGACATCCAGGGTGTTTGATCGGGGCATAAGTGAATCGAATAGATCAGGCACTCTAGTTTGATCACGTGATTCCATCTGATCACATTGGATACTCTCCACCTTTTCTGTACCCTTTTCCTGCATTTTCCCTATTTCTTCTCTCCCTATAGTGTGCTTGTTAGATTCGATTTTTTTCCGCTCAATTGATATTGTATGGGCTGGTTGTGCTGGTTGTAATGTGACTAATCCATGCCCTGAGTTAGCCAGTTTTGACACTTCTTTTAATATTCTCAAGAGACTCAGTGTGATGCACCGTCCTTGTGCGTTTCGGTTGTTGTACAATTGACACAGAGGAATGAGTATGGTGACATCACGTTCAAAGTTTTGTTTTGTTTGCACCTGTTGCCTGTCAGATTGTAGGCGCTTGAGGGCCCCCTTAAGTTTGGTTGCGGTGTTTAAAGAGCACGGTATAGAGATTTTTATCTCTCCATCCACCACTTGCTGTCGTATAGGGGTGTCTAGGGGCCGAGAGTAGAGTTCTTGGTTTTTCAGACGCCGAGGCTCCTCGCGCATTGCAGGATGTAGGATGTTGGATGTTGGGATATATATATATTTTTTTTATTTAGACTTTTCCCCCTCGGAAATGCCCTGCAAAGTCTTTTAAACAGGTGAACGGTGTCAGATTCAAAAGCGGGTTCAAAAACCTCCCTTGCCACCCTGATGAAACCTGATGGAACAAGCAGAGCAAAGCCGAAAGCAAAGGGTCCTTGTATCACAATTAACACTGTGACAATTTAATGTCTATCACTCGCTGCTGCATCTTGTTTGTTTCACTCCTTTGTATAAGTGGTGGATGTGACAGGATGTGACAGGTCAGAAGCGACAACTTCAGCAGGACACCCCACCTCAGTTTCCTCTTTATTTATTTTTCCTTGTATTTCTTTTTCAGCGCTCGTTAGTCTCAGCACTATTTGAAGCTAAGTTTTAGAGCCCTTGAAGACGATTAGCACATGTGATTGATGGCGTCTCACTGTTACTGAGCCGTCGGAATATGGTTCTCGGAGAAGAAGAAGTGTCATTACACACTTCCCCCCCCCATTCAGCCTAAGCTGCTTATGTTCCCTTGATAAAACATTGAGGGTCAAGTAGTGCCGCCACACAATGCACCCCCGCTCCTCACCTTCTGCCTTTTGCCTCGCCTCACCTCCAGCTCCAGCAGGCTGATCGCCGAGTCAGGGATTGATAGCTCCAAGGCAAGAAACGGAGTTAGGAGTTAGGAGTAAAGGGCAGGCATCAGTGTCTTTTTAGGTTCTGCAATTATTTCCCCTCCTACGAAGCTTTTCTTCCCCTCAGACCACCTCTGTAGAAGACACCAGTCGGCGATATCCGAGAATGTCAGTGATATCTTCGGGTGTCTGAAGGTATCTGTTCAGCTCAAGGATCAAAGGTCAGCTGGCAACAGTCTTTTTTCCGCAGCCCCTTTCGCGATCCTTCTAATGGATTGTTTTTCTTCCTTTTTTTCTTTTTTTTCCTCCTGTGAGTTATTTCCTAACATTCAGGCTGGCAGGTTTATTTCTCCCATTTCGCACGATTGCACGGTTCCTCACGCAAGGCTCCAGGAGAGTGGAGAGCGCTCAGTCAGCGACTGTCCACGCCAACGCCATCTTGCCTCTCGCTCAGCCTTGCCTCTCTAGGTTGTGGTTATCGATACTGAAAATACTGTATGATGTCAACGAAGTTCCAACAACGCAAGCAACGAAAGAAAAGTATGTATTTGAAGAGAAGTCATCAAAAAGAATTAAATGAAGAGACATGTCTTAACAAAAAGAAAGAAAGTCCTGGTAAGAGCAGGAGCGCTTTTTTGAGGAAAATATTAAAGACTAAGAGTAGTGTTCAGAAACAGAAAAATGTTTTTAGTGTATCAGCCACGAAAAAAAAATACCAATGAAGTAAAGAATAATGGAAAATCAAGTGCAGACAAAACTGTGTATAGTAAAAGGAGAAAAATCAATTTATAGAAATTAGGAAACAAATGTTTTATAATAGATTTGTAACAAATTTAATTAAAGAAATTAAGGTATGTAAGAAAAAAACAGTATTTTATAAGAAGAAGAAAGCTATAGAAAATGTAGTTGAGAAAGCTTTGGAATTGAAAAGAAAATTGTTTATTTTAGTAATCAATAGAATTAGATCACTAGATAAGCAAATCCATTTAATGAAGTCCAAAAGTAAGTGGAGAAGATTAATTAACAGAAGTAATTTTTGTGAGTTTTTTTTTGGGTGAATGGAAACATAGTTCAAGTTCTGAGCCTTTTTTAATGAAGAAATTTATCTTCAAAGTAATGATTTGTTGAATGCAGTTGACACCAGTGGTCATGCTTATGAGGTTAGAAATGGTTGTCCTATTGAGAAAGAGAAAAATATTTCTAGAAATGCAGAAGAGGGGTTAGCTGGTGAAGTTTTAGTGAGATGTCCTAAAGCTCCAGTGTACACTTCGAATTGTAGTAGTATTTGCTGTGTGTGGCAAGAATCTATTGATTTTTTACGCAATTTCTTACGTAATTATACTAAGAATAGTGTTAAACAAAAGATTAAGATGTTGCAAGGACTAGACCCTTGCAGCTTGAGAGAAAATACTGGTTTGCAAGGTCATTCTCTGGCTTCTCTTTCTAAAAAAGTATGTCGAAGTGTTTTCCACCATTTCAGGATGTTAGCAGTTCATCATACTCAGATGAGGAAATTAGTCAGAACATTGTATTACGCGAAATGTCCAGCACTAAGGTTAAAAAAGTTGAACTGTGCTCTTTTGCATGGATCTGTATCAGATGTAACACATGTTTGTGATGAAATTCAGATTAGTTACTTTGGTCCTCAGGAAGACAGTGGAGAAAGTGAGAGATTAATAGAAGAAAATGTGGAAGAGAATGTAGGACAGTGCAGTGTAAAAAATGTTGAGCAAGGAATTATACAGTTTAAGGTGATTTCAGGTGAAAGGGCAAATTTTTCTTGTATCTGTTGTCGACGAATTCATTATAAAAATCAGACCAGGACTGTTGATTTATTTTTAAAAAGTGAAAAAGAAAATAATAAAGAGTGCAACTTATTTGTTGGTAGAGAATTGTTTTGATTTGGGATCTGATCAGCGTATTTGTAAATATTATTATAACAAATTAGATGAGAACAAAATTCCTGCTAGAGCTGTGCATAATACTCTTGAGTTGGTAAATATTCCTTCGGAACTTATGGATTTAAATACCTATGAGTCTATTCTTATTCAATGTGTGCATCTATTTCAGGCTATTGTTCGTATGGAGCCTAGGACAGGAAAATTGCCTCTTTCAGATTTACAGAGAGGATTAAAGGGAAGGGTTGTATATTTCTTGATGTGTCCAGAACTGAAGAAATCTACGAATATTACAGTGTTCATCCATTGCATTCCAAAGAAATGATGGGGAATTCTATAGAGTTATTTCAAATGAAAGAAGTAAAAGGAAGTCCCATTAGTGTATGGGAAAAAAGCTTGGAAGCTCGTTGTTTCCCACAGTTGTTTCCTACAGGAAAAGGAGGACGATATGATGAACGACCTGTGCAGATTCCTGCATCTGAATACCGGATAGCAAGATTATATGCAGAAGATCCAAGATTTCGGCAATGTATTCCGTATTTGTTTCATCTTTTGTTTGAGAGTGATCTGTCTGGACTCTCTTATGCAGTAAACCATATATTGAAAAAAGGTATATATCTGCAAAATGTTTCGGCAAAGGAATTTATGGATACAGTCAGCAGAAAGATAATGTTTTGGAATCTCAGCTGATTAATCTGATGGCATGTCATGTACTAATGAGTACTGGTACGGTCGTCACGGAGAACTCAAACGTATGCTAAGGAACTTATAAACTCCTACATGGTTCCTTACTCTAAGCTGTGCTGAATATGCTTGGGATGATTTACTTTAATTTCTTCGAGAGGCAAATCCAAATATACTAAATATCGAATACAAGACACCTGGAAAACTGCTCTTTGGATCCTGTTAAAGTATGCAGGTATTTCAATCATAGATTCGAAACTATGATGTCTTTTATCACCAATAAAAAGAATCCTCCTCTTGGAGAGGTTATTGGTTTCTTTTGGAGAAAGGAGTATCATGCAAGAGGTATTCCTCACATACATATGCTATTATGGATCAAAGATGCTCCCAAATTTGAAACAGACTCAGATGATACTGTGTTGTCTTTTATTGAAGAATATGCTACATGTGAAGTACCCAAAAGTACACAAAATAAGGACTTAAGACAACAAGTCTTCCGATTCCAAAGCCATCGTTGTGGGAAATACTGTCTTCGAAAGTACAAATCAAAGGACCAATTCTACAGCAAATGCCGTTTTGCATTTCCTCGACCTGTAATATCAAAAGGAAGAGTGAACAGTTTTATGTCATCTTTGCGACATACTATCACAAGAAAGTCTCCTAAAAATACCTACAACTTAAAAAGAAATGAAGAGTCAAATTACATAAATGACTACTACCCAGTCATTTTGTCCATGTGGAATGCTAATATGGATATTCAATATGTTGCAGACGATTCCATTGCTGTTGCTCGATATGTGACATCGTACATAACAAAGTCAGAAAAGACGGAATTGAAGGAAATGTGGGAAGAGATTTCCCATGAGAAGAGTCTAAGTAAGAAATTATACAGTTACAGTTTGAAAATATTATCTCATCGAGAAATTGGAGCGTATGAATGCTCGGATCGCTTATCATCTGCAAGTCTGTACTGTAAATCTAGAAGAATAATTTAAGTGAGTCTAGGTCTTGCTGCAGCACGAAACCGAGTTCTTAAATCTGTAAAAGAAATTGAATATTTAGCTGGAAAAGAGCCAGAAAGTACAGATATTGTGAAAACAAATATGTTGGATACATATTGTCCAAAAAGAAGTCATCATCTTGAGAACATTCGTCTCTATGAAGTGCTGCAAAACTATATTTTTAAACGGAATATTACCGAAAACATCAATAATTTTATATATGCTGTGATTGGATGCGAAGGATGTCTGGTGAAACAAAGAAAAGGACATTTGATTAATCACCGTAAACTGAGTTGCGAAACACCTGACAAAAGGGAATTTTACTATTTAGCTCTTTTGCAACTTTTCATGCCATGGCGTTCAGAATTGGAATTACTTGGAGATTTTGAGAGCTATGAAGATTCCTTCAATGCATCTAAAGATACTTTAGAATGCCCCGTTTTTGCTAATTATATGAAAATGTTGAATGACGAAATTGAGCAAGAAGCTACAATTGCAGCTGAGATTGCTAGAGACAGTTCTCAAGACAGTCAAACTTCTGCTCTATTGAGTCAGAACCCATTAGGAGAACTAATTGTTCTAAATGAACCAGCAACTGCTATGGAAGAGGTGGAAACAGCAATGTATCAACTTCAAGAAGATGTACCAAACTTAGGAAACTTGGAAGAATGGAAAGGGAAGACCACTCGGTCCCCCCGAACGTATGGATGGGTGCCCCGATCCCCCCGGGAAACCGTTGTGGGCGGGGGGCGTGTTTCGGCTGGTATGCCCAAAGCGGCGTAGCCGGAGCACGCCCTTCCCGCCCAGAAGGGGTTGTCCTAGACACCTGCCCGGAAGTCCGCGCACGGATGGGCGTACCTGAGACGGGCCTCCGCCCTCCCGCAGAAGGATAAATAGAGCGGGAATTCCAACAAGGCTTCCTCTTGTTCCTGTGCTTTGAAGGCTGCACCACTCATCGCTCGTGAGCCCTCGAAGGAACAAGCAGCAATTTTGAGAACTTGTAATCTTTGTTGTTTCTCTTTCAGTGCCAGGCGTATTGAAGCTGTAGTACCTTGCGGATCGAATTGGGAGAAGTGATCAAGATATGTCTGGCAAGAAAGCGGGAAAGAGCTCTGAGATGGAGAAGTTGCTACGCACCCTCGTGAACCGGGTAGCGGTGATGGACCGGAAAATGGGTAAAGTGGATGTGATCGGTCAAGAAGCAGATAGCAGCGCAGAACAACCTCTCGGGCGGCCTAAGAAAGTTATAGGGCTGGCTTTGCTGGACGTCGCCCCAGAGGGTAAGGGGAAGAGGAATAAGAGGAGGGCGGGTTCCAGGGAGAGCCCAGCTCCAGAGGTGCCCCAAATGAGCCCGGGCGCTATCAACCCAGTCACACCGGTGGATAACCCGGTACCAGGTCCGGACGTGGGTTTACCAATCCCCGTAGTGATAACGCCAGTCGAGGATGATCAGATGCCCCCAGAACTGGCACTTCAGTTAGCGGCAGTGTTACCCTGGCTAAAGAAGAAAGCAGGGTGGGCAGTGGCTGCTGGGGACCCGGCCGAGGAAGCCAGAATAATAATTGAGCAGTTACGGCAGTCAAGGGAAGCTGGGACGGTGAATGTTCCTTATATTCCCCCACAGGTAGCAACGGAGGTTACAACGGATGGCCGAGCGAAGACAGCGGACACAGCGGTTGAACCCGGTAAGAACCCATTGCCATTGGTTGGGGAGAGTTCAGTGCCTTCAAGGCGGGAAAGGTTGTCTCAGCACATCCCGGCGGCCACAAAGGAAATGATATGGGGGGACAAATATATTAACATGTTTTCACTGTTGACCGACCATCGTGAGATAGAATACGCAAAGACCCAGAAAGATTTATGGCACCCCAGCGTATGGCGGGCCAAGATGGCGGAATTGAGGGTCGATGAGACCATGGCGTACTGGGTCAAGGCCTTTTCTATATTTACAGCAGTAATGGGGGAACGTAAGCCCGAAGTGTTGCCCGAATTATCATGTTATCAGAACAGGATCATGAATTTTTATACAATGTACGGGGGGAATGAATGGAAGGGTTATGACGTTAACTTTCGAAAATCTAAAGAGTTTGACGAGGCTTTAACATGGGATTGTCTGGCATAAGCAGCTCTTGCCTGGGTCGGTGGGTACGTCGTCACCAGGCTGGAGCGGGTCTGGGACAATCCAACAGAGACCGGCACTGCCCTTTCGGGCGAGCGCCGGTGGGGAATCACAGCCCAAGACCGGCGGGAATGGAGGCAAGCGTGGGGTTTGTTGGGGTTTCAACAAAGGTAACTGTAACAGGCCTCAGGGAACATGTAGGTTCCGGCATGCTTGTTCGGGCTGTGGGAACTCCTCACACCCAGAAACTAGCTGTAGATCCAAGTCCGGTAGTTCGGTAGGAAAGGAGGGATCCAAGCAGGATTGATGTGGTGCCTGGGAAGCAGTTATCTTCACCCATCGACATCTTGACTTTGACTACCTGGCTGAACAAATACCCTGATCATGTATCCGCCGGGATTTTGAGGAATGGCTTTCTGTATGGCTTCAACATCCCGGTGGGGAATTTTCGGGGGAGCCCCTTCTGTAAGAATCAACTATCTGTTCAACGTAACCCGGCGGTGGCCGCCAAGAAGATTGCCAAAGAGGTCATCTTGGGACGGGTAGCAGGCCCTTTTGCTTGCCCGCCAGTGGCGGATTTTGTGTGTTCCCCTCTAGGAGTGGTTCTGAAGAAGGATCCGGGGGAGTATAGACTCATTCACAATCTGTTGGCCCCAAAGGGGGCCTCGGTTAATGAAGCTATTGACCCTGAGGTATGTTCAGTTCGATACGCATCGTTTGACGATGCCGTTGAGTTATTGAATCGCCTGGGCCCCGGTGCTTTGATGGCGAAATCGGACATCGAATCAGCATTCAGGTTGCTCCCGGTACACCCTCGGGACCAGCGCTTGCTGGGATTCACGTTCCGAGGGAAGTATTACATGGATAAATGCATGCCCATGGGTTGCTCAATTTCATGGGCCTATTTTGAAATGTTCAGCTCCTTTTTGGAATGGGCGTTCACTGAGGCCACTGGGCGTGGACAGGTGATGCACTATTTAGACGACTTCCTTTTCTTGGGTCCGGAAGACACTACGGAATGTGCACAGACACTGCAGGACTTCTGCACTCTCATGCAGGAGTTTGGGGTCCCATTGGCACCAGGTAAGACAGTGGGGCCATCTACTTCACTGGAGTTTCTGGGAATTTAGCTCGATTCCGTGGAGGGATGCTTCCGTCTGCCAATGGAGAAGGTGGCCAAGTTCAGGGCTTCCTTAATACAATGCCTTGGTAAGGAGAAGGTGACCCTGCACCAGTTACAACAAACAGTGGGTCAGCTTAACTTTGCCTTGAAAGTGATACCGATGGCTCGCCCCTTCTCACGTTCCATTGCATAGGCTATGGTAGGACTCAAGGAGGGACACCACCTCACGAGACTGTCGGCAGAGGTTCGCCAGGACATGCGCATTTGGTTGGCATTCCTGGCGGACTTCAACGGTCGGGTGGCGTGGAACAAACCCCCAGTGTCATCTGACGAACTGGGTTTGTGGACCGACTCAGCGGGGAGTGTGGGTTTTGGCGCAATCTTGGGTAACCGATGGTCGGCGCAAGTATGGCCAACATGGTGGCACTCCAGTGGCTTAACAGGTAACATTGGATTCTTGGAGCTATTTCCCATTTGGGTGGCTCTGTTGGCATGGCTGGAAGACTTTAGGGACCGCTCAGTCGTGTTTTGGTCAGACAACATGACGGTGGTCGAGTGCATTAATCACCAGGCAGCACGCTGTAAGTGGATCTTGAGACTGTTGAAAGAAATTGTATTGCGATGCATGAGATTGAATGTACAATTCAAGGCAAAACATGTGCCGGGTGTACTGAATAATGCAGCTGATGCACTCTCTCGTTCACACATGCAGGCTTTCAGGGGTTATCTACCCACAGCGGATCTAGTGGCGGCACCGTTCCCCGAAGCACTATGGCAAATCGGTGCCCCGGATTACAGGACCTCGTGGCAGCCAGCTTAGCACCCAGGACGAGGAAAGCCTATGAGGGAGCGTTTCGTTCATACTGCGCCTTTTTAGGGCCGGTAGGGAGACATAGCTGGGGGCAGGAGGAATCCTTCCTAGGGTTCTTAGTGGCGCTTCATAAGGAAGGCCGATCAGCCGCGACTGCCAACAGACATAGGGCGGCCATATCATTCATGGCACAGCTCCACGGCATACGGGACCCGACGGGTTCCTTCCTAGTCAGGAAGGCGCTCCGTGGTTGGCAGCGCCTGGAAGGTCGCAGACAAGATACAAGGCGCCCGATTGGTTTAGAAAGATTGTCTTTGCTACTAGCAAAACTTGAGGAGACATGCTCCTCCCCTTCCGAGGTAGTTCTGTTCCGAGCGGTTTTCGCATTGGCATTCCATGGGGCTATGCGGGTAAGTGAACTCGTAGCAAGAAACAAGATGGATGTGGAGGGAGGTCTATGCAGGGATCATGTCCAAATTCGGGGTGATTCTATGTTAATCTCGATAGCCAGGTCCAAGACAGACCAGGAAGCTTTGGGGAGTAGTGTGGTTTTGCAGTGCGCCCGAGGGAGCCCTAGTTGTCCCATAAGGTATTTAGAGGACTACCTGGCACAGAGGCCAGCGACATGGGGGGGGGAGCCTGCTTGGACACAAGGACGGCACCCCGTTGACGAAATTTCAGTTTCAAAGGGTGCTGGCACTTACGATTGCTGCGGCGGGCTTGAACCCGTGCGATTTTGGGACCCACTCATTCAGAATAGGGGCCGCTACTGAGGCTACGGCTCGGGGTCTGGGTGCGGAATAAGTGAAACAGCTAGGCCGTTGGTCCTCGAACTGTTTCAAGAGGTATGTGCGACTGCACATGTTGTAAAAGACTGATGAAATGCACTCACGCTTGTTGTCTTTTGTTTGGATTACAGTTTCGCAAGCCTGTGACGCGGGGCGGAATTGGGGATCGACCCAACACCAGAGGACCAACGGTCAAGGATCACCGACTGGAGATCAAGTGGTATGGGTCGTGGGCCACTCATACGTGAGGCGCGCCGGGGACGTATTCATGGCAGGTGACGCGACTCACGCATCTGGGGAATACGGATTCAGAGTAACCTTCCATGGGAAGGGAGGCCTCTGTTTTGACCAATTTCAAACGTTTGTGGAGGGACTCTTAGGGCGGCAAGGGTCACCGCCATCTGTAATCATAGTACACCTGGGGGGCAATGACTTGGTAAGACTGGGAAGACGGGTGTTAGTTGAACACATATTGTCGGCAGTCAGCTGGTTGGCTAGGAGGCTCCCGGGGTGCACGATTGCCTGGTCCCACATGATCCCCAGGAGAGTCTGGCGGGGGGGGTTTCTCTGTAACGGCATTGAACCACTCGGTAAAGAGGGTCAACAACAAAATTGGGAAATTGTTTCGCTCCGCGCATTTGCAAAGCATTCCCCATGGGTGCATTCAGGGCGATCACTGTTACTTGAATGACGGGGTTCACCTGTCCCGGGCTGGGAACGATTTACTCATAGGAGACTTCATAGCATGGCTAGTGGGGTTGAGGAGACATGACCTTTAGGAGGTGTGGGGGGCCGGATAGTCGGTCAACTATCCGGCCTGTGGCGGTAAGGTCATGATCGGTGAGCAGTGATTTCAAGGACCCAGTATGGATGGGAGCGCCCAGGGGGAGGCGGCCATTGGCCCCTCCCACGGGGAGGCGGCACCCACTACGAATGGGTCACCTAGGGGGAGACGGCCATTGGCCCCTCCCACAGGGAGGCGGCACCCACTACGAATGGGTCGCCTAGGGGGAGACGGCCATAGTCCCCTCCCGGGGGGGGAGACGGCTATATGCCCCTCCTACGAATTTCCCGGGGGCCGGATATCCGCTCCGGCGGAAGAGAGTGTGGGGAAGGGGGGGAGTCCATGCTGTCCTTCTTACGAATACCTTGCACGAGAAGTTGGACGACCTTTAAGATGGCGTCGAGTGAAAGGGACCCCCACGACAAGGGAAGTTACAGTTGGCAACGAGGGTAAAGTCCTCTGCGCATGCGCCACTCACACTGTGAGGGCAGGAATTTGGTAGTAGGGATCTGACACCAGTTAAGACCTTGCCGTTGGCCCTTAATGCTAGGATGTACAATTTTATTTTAGATTGTTATGCATTTTCAGGATGTTAGACTCGGCTAGGAAACCTTTGTATTAGAGATCTGTTAAGGTTAGCCAAAGAACTTGTCTGCATCAAAATGTAATGGAAATAAAATTGTACATAATTCATGAAACGTTTTATTTAAAGTTTTAAATTTTGTTTCATATTTTAATAAATACGGCCGGAGGGGTAACTCCCCCCCGCCTTCCAAAAGTTCAACTTGTGTCTGTCTCCTCCCATGGGGAATTGGTGTTGGGAGGGGGTGGCGGGCATCCCGGCCATATGGAAAGGGAAGACCACTCGGTTCCCCCGAACGTATGGATGGGTGCCCCGATCCCCCCGGGAAACCGTTGTGAGTGGGGGGCGTGTTTCGGCTGGTATGCCCAAAGCGGCGTAGCCGGAGCACGCCCTTCCCGCCCAGAAGCGGTTGTCCTAGACACCTGCCCGGAAGTCCGCGCACGGATGGGCGTACCTGAGACGGGCCTCCGCCCTACCGCAGAAGGATAAATAGAGCGGGAATTCCAACAAGGCTTCCTCTTGTTCCTGTGCTCTGAAGGCTGCACCACTCGTCGCTCGTGAGCCCTCGAAGGAACAAGCGGCAATTTTGACCCACCCACCACCCCTTTGCAATGTGTTGTTGAATAAAGTAATTGTTGGTGATATTGGATATATTAAAAAGATACAGTCACTTTTTTCATCAGGAATGTATGGCTTTTTGGAATAAAGGTTTGTAGGCCTTTTTTCCTTTGTAGAAAAGTAAAAGAATGTATTGAATTGTCTTGTTTTAGGACTTTTTTCCCTTTGTAGTGATGTCTAAGTTGGTTAATAATCAAGCTGTTACAGATTAGGCGTCTTTTTCTTCCCTTAGTAGGTAAAACAACTGTCGTATTTATTTCGGTCGGGCGGTAAGGTCATGATCGGTGAGCAGTGATTTCAAGGTCCCTAGGGGGGGCGCCACCCAGTATGGATGGGAGCGCCCAGGGGGAGGCGGCCATTGGCCCCTCCCACGGGGAGGCGGCACCCATTACGAATGGGTCGCCTAGGGGGAGACGGCCATTGGCCCCTCCCACAGGGAGGCGGCACCCACTACGAATGGGTCGCCTAGTGAGAGACGGCCATAGGCCCCTCCGGGGGGGGGGGGGGGAGACGGCTATATGCCCCTCCTATGAATTTCCCGGGGGCCGGATATCCGCTCCGGCGGAAGAGAGTGTGGGGAAGGGGGGGAGTCCACGCTGTCCCTCTTACGGATACCTCGCACGAGAACTCGGACGACCTTTAAGATGGTGTCGAGTGAAAGGGGGCCCCCTCGACAAGGGAAGTTACAGTTGGCAACGAGGGTAAAGTCCTCTGCGCATGCGCCACTCACACTGTGAGGGCGGGAATTTGATAGTAGGGATCTGACACCGGTTAAGACCTTGCCGTTGGCCCTTAATGCTAGGATGTACAATTTTATTTTAGATTGTTATGCATTTTCAGGATGTTAGACTCGGCTAGGAAACCTTTGTATTAGAGATCTGTTAAGGTTAGTCAAAGAACTTGTCTGCATCAAAATGTAATGGAAATAAAATTGTACATAATTCATGAAACGTTTTATTTAAAGTTTTAAATTTTGTTTCATATTTTAATAAATACGGCCGGGGGGGTAACTCCCCCCCGCCTTCCAAAAGTTCAACTTGTGTCTGTCTCCTCCCATGGGGAATTGGTGTTGGGAGGGGGTGGCGGGCATCCCGGCCATATGGAAAGGGAAGACCACTCGGTTCCCCCGAACATATGGATGGGTGCCCCGATCCCCCCGGGAAACCGTTGTGAGTGGGGGGCGTGTTTCGGCTGGTGTGCCCAAAGCGGCGTAGCCGGAGCACGCCCTTCCCGCCCAGAAGCGGTTGTCCTAGACACCTGCCCGGAAGTCCGTGCACGGATGGGCGTACCTGAGACGGGCCTCCGCCCTACCGCAGAAGGATAAATAGAGCGGGAATTCCAACAAGGCTTCCTCTTGTTCCTGTGCTCTGAAGGCTGCACCACTCGTCGCTCGTTAGCCCTCGAAGGAACAAGCGGCAATTTTGACCCACCCACCACCCCTTTGCAATGTGTTGTTGAATAAAGTAATTGTTGGTGATATTGGATATATTAAAAAGATACAGTCACTTTTTTCATCAGGAATGTATGGCTTTTTTGAATAAACGTTTGTAGGCCTTTTTTCCTTTGTAGAAAAGTAAAAGAATGTATTGAATTGTCTTGTTTTAGGACTTTTTTCCCTTTGTAGTGATGTCTAAGTTGGTTAATAATCAAGCTGTTACAGATTAGGCGTCTTTTTCTTCCCTTAGTAGGTAAAACAACTGTCGTATTTATTTCGGTCGGGCGGTAAGGTCATGATCGGTGAGCAGTGATTTCAAGGTCCCTAGGGGGGGCGCCACCCAGTACGGATGGGAGCGCCCAGGGGGAGGCGGCCATTGGCCCCTCCCACGGGGAGGCGGCACCCACTACGAATGGGTCGCCTAGGGGGAGACGGCCATTGGCCCCTCCCACAGGGAGGCGGCACCCACTACGAATGGGTCGCCTAGTGAGAGACGGCCATAGGCCCCTCCGGGGGGGAGATGGCTATATGCCCCTCCTACGAATTTCCCGGGGGCCGGATATCCGCTCCGGCGGAAGAGAGTGTGGGGAAGGGGGGGAGTCCACGCTGTCCTTCTTACGGATACCTCGCACGAGAACTCGGACGACCTTTAAGATGGCGTCGAGTGAAAGGGGGCCCCCACGACAAGGGAAGTTACAGTTGGCAACGAGGGTAAAGTCCTCTGCGCATGCGCCACTCACACTGTGAGGGCGGGAATTTGATAGTAGGGATCTGACACCGGTTAAGACCTTGCCGTTGGCCCTTAATGCTAGGATGTACAATTTTATTTTAGATTGTTATGCATTTTCAGGATGTTAGACTCGGCTAGGAAACCTTTGTATTAGAGATCTGTTAAGGTTAGTCAAAGAACTTGTCTGCATCAAAATGTAATGGAAATAAAATTGTACATAATTCATGAAACGTTTTATTTAAAGTTTTAAATTTTGTTTCATATTTTAATAAATACGGCCGGGGGGGTAACTCCCCCCCGCCTTCCAAAAGTTCAACTTGTGTCTGTCTCCTCCCATGGGGAATTGGTGTTGGGAGGGGGTGGCGGGCATCCCGGCCATATGGAAAGGGAAGACCACTCGGTTCCCCCGAACATATGGATGGGTGCCCCGATCCCCCCGGGAAACCGTTGTGAGTGGGGGGCGTGTTTCGGCTGGTGTGCCCAAAGCGGCGTAGCCGGAGCACGCCCTTCCCGCCCAGAAGCGGTTGTCCTAGACACCTGCCCGGAAGTCCGTGCACGGATGGGCGTACCTGAGACGGGCCTCCGCCCTACCGCAGAAGGATAAATAGAGCGGGAATTCCAACAAGGCTTCCTCTTGTTCCTGTGCTCTGAAGGCTGCACCACTCGTCGCTCGTTAGCCCTCGAAGGAACAAGCGGCAATTTTGACCCACCCACCACCCCTTTGCAATGTGTTGTTGAATAAAGTAATTGTTGGTGATATTGGATATATTAAAAAGATACAGTCACTTTTTTCATCAGGAATGTATGGCTTTTTTGAATAAACGTTTGTAGGCCTTTTTTCCTTTGTAGAAAAGTAAAAGAATGTATTGAATTGTCTTGTTTTAGGACTTTTTTCCCTTTGTAGTGATGTCTAAGTTGGTTAATAATCAAGCTGTTACAGATTAGGCGTCTTTTTCTTCCCTTAGTAGGTAAAACAACTGTCGTATTTATTTCGGTCGGGCGGTAAGGTCATGATCGGTGAGCAGTGATTTCAAGGTCCCTAGGGGGGGCGCCACCCAGTACGGATGGGAGCGCCCAGGGGGAGGCGGCCATTGGCCCCTCCCACGGGGAGGCGGCACCCACTACGAATGGGTCGCCTAGGGGGAGACGGCCATTGGCCCCTCCCACAGGGAGGCGGCACCCACTACGAATGGGTCGCCTAGTGAGAGACGGCCATAGGCCCCTCCGGGGGGGAGACGGCTATATGCCCCTCCTACGAATTTCCCGGGGGCCGGATATCCGCTCCGGCGGAAGAGAGTGTGGGGAAGGGGGGGAGTCCACGCTGTCCTTCTTACGGATACCTCGCACGAGAACTCGGACGACCTTTAAGATGGCGTCGAGTGAAAGGGGGCCCCCACGACAAGGGAAGTTACAGTTGGCAACGAGGGTAAAGTCCTCTGCGCATGCGCCACTCACACTGTGAGGGCGGGAATTTGATAGTAGGGATCTGACACCGGTTAAGACCTTGCCGTTGGCCCTTAATGCTAGGATGTACAATTTTATTTTAGATTGTTATGCATTTTCAGGATGTTAGACTCAGCTAGGAAACCTTTGTATTAGAGATCTGTTAAGGTTAGCCAAAGAACTTGTCTGCATCAAAATGTAATGGAAATAAAATTGTACATAATTCATGAAACGTTTTAATTAAAGTTTTAAATTTTGTTTCATATTTTAATAAATACGGCCGGGGGGGTAACTCCCCCCCGCCTTCCAAAAGTTCAACTTGTGTCTGTCTCCTCCCATGGGGAATTGGTGTTGGGAGGGGGTGGCGGGCATCCCGGCCATGCAACTAAATCTTGAGCAGAAAGAAATATATGAGCAAGTGACAGAACAGATTGACCATGGATTACTTCATGAGAAGAAAGAATGCTTCTGCTCATCATTTGAACCTATCTGTATGTATGTGAGTGGACAAGCTGGAACAGGAAACAGTTTTTTTAATTAAAGTAATCACAAGTTTTCTACAGAAAAGAACTAAGTTGCATTTGTCTTGTGTTGTCACTGCTACAACTGGATTAGCATCTCACAATATTAAAGGAATTACTTTACATTGTTTAATAATGCTACCAGTAGAGCATGACAACAAATTATCATACCACAAGCTATCTGGAGAAGCTTCTTGTGAAGTTTCAAGAGTGTTGAGGAAAATGAAGCTTCTCATTATTGATGAGGTAAGCATGGTCTCAAACTTAATGCTTGCCTTTGTGCATTTAAGAATGCAGAAAATTCTTAAAACAGAGTATGACATATTATTCGAAGGAAAACACGTCATAGTTCTTGGAGATCTTCTACAACTTACTCCTATAAAAGGACAGCCAGTGTTTAAAACACTGGTGCATGAAGATACTAGACAGTCTTTGGGGAGCATTGGCAATGTAAACATTTGGTAATATTTTCAGTGTACGGACCTTACTACAAATATGCGACAGGCAAATGATGTTGATTATGGAACTATTCTTCAAGATATAAGAATTGGAAAATTGACCAAACATAGCAAACAAACTTTACAAAGACGATTACTTTCCAATTTGTTTCCAAATGCAAATATTGTCCCAGAGAAAATATACATGAGAATTGCAGAAAACAAATCTGTAATCTTCTTAATGCCAACACTGCGTGAATGTTCTATATTCAATGAAGAAATGTTAAAGTTGGAAAATGAAGAAATTATAAAAGTACAAGCAATTGATAAAATAGAACATAAAGGAATCAGTATTATTTTGAGTGAAAAGTTGAAGAGGAAACTGGATTGTTTAGAGAAATCGATAAGTAAAACTGCTGGTTTAGAAAAGAATTTATATGCATGTGTAAATTGTAGGGTAATTTTGCGACGTAATTTGAATGTGGAAAAAGGTTTAGTAAATGGAGCAATGGGTAAAATTGTTGATTTTGTTAATTATGTAAATAGAGGTGGGATTGAATTTTTGAAAATCAAATTCGATGAAATTGCTGAAGTACAACAATTTAGACACTGTGCAGCTCGTTTTTGCTTGTAAAAGATTTGTATGTCTGCAGAAAACAGTTACCTGTTTGTTTGGCATATGAGGTGGCCATTCATAAATCTCAAGGTTTAAGTGTAGATTGTGCTTTAGTGAACATTGGAAGAACCATGTTTAAAGAAGGTATGGCATATGTTGCTTTGTCTCGAGTCAGAACTGTATCTGGATTGTACTTGATTGATTTTGATGAGACAAAGGTTTGTGCAGATGCAAATTGTGTGAAATAGTATAATAGGTTAAGAAGAGAATATGCATCCAATTTAGGTCAATATCCAGTAGTTGAAAAGCGTGTGGTAGGTAGAAAAAGAAGATTTGAGAATATCTGTTGTGAAACTCTAGAGAAAGAAAAAAAACAAGATGAAGTTGAGCCTGCAAGTAAAAAGAAAAAGGACACTCTTTAAGAGAATGTTGGTTATTGCTTTGAAAATAGTTGTGGTGTCAACTGCTATGCTAATGTAGTTGTTAATGTTGTTTTTTTTCTTGAAAGTTTGCAACAGTAAATTGTTGAAAATCGGGACAAAAGATTCTGTTCATTGTTGAATTCTGTTTATCACAAATGTACTAGTGATAAAAGTAAAATACAGAGGGGCATATTACCAACAACTAGCAATAATTATCGCTATGTTGGTTTAGCAGCGATATGTTTATCGCCGAGCTGCGGCAATTTTTATCGCTTAGGAACCTTGCTATATCAAGGTATATCTCCTAAGCAGTGGCGGTTTTACCGTGGGGGCGTTTGGGCGCCGCCCCCCCTGTTTTCTCGCCGTGCGAGAAGAAGGCAGAAACAAATGGTAGTTATTTATTTATAACTACCATTTGTTTCTGCCTGCCCTTCTCGCACGGCGAGAAATCAGTCAGCAAACTTCCTCGAGCTCGAGCCTCAGGGCAGGGGGGAGTGGCTTGGGGGAGTGGCTTGCCCACTGTTGTGAATACGGACTGTTTGGACAGCCTGAGAGGCTGTCCAAACAGACAGTATTAGCAACAGTGGGCAAGCCGCTCCCCCAAGCCTCCTCCCACTCTCCGTTCTCTAGCATGCAGACCAAGAGGAATGACGTTTTTAGGGCAGCCGGCCGAACCAATCAGCACCGGCTGCCATGGAGGGGAGGGAGGCTGCCTGCAGCCTTCAGTGACGACGAGGCATTCAAAAAAATCCAGGATGGCGCGCGGGAGTCTGCAGTCTCGGCCCTCGGGACAGGACTCGAGTCGAGAGCCAGAGCGGGAAGCCAAGCCAAGGTAAGTTTGTTTTTACATTTATTTTATTATTTTATTATTATGAGGCTGTCTGTTATTATTGTCCAGCCACCGCCAATTTTACGCCCCGCCTATTTCAAATGTCACCAGCCGCGACTGCTCCTATGCGATAAAAATCGGCCGAAATGCATGAATATCGCTAAAAAGTCAGCGATATTCATGCATTACTGAGCTAATGCTCTTAGCCTTGTTATCCACCTACCATTGGATAACATGGCTAAGAACTGCTCAGGGGCAGGTGTTAGCTTTTGGAGATATTCGCGCTTAGCGCGAATATCTCCAAAAGTTGGTAACAGGAGATAGCGATGTTTCCAGTCGCTAACATCTTGGCACGCCCACTTTGCATGTCATTAGTGATAAATATCACTGACTTGCAAAGCGGGGCCCAAAATGGTCACTATCTCCTATTAGCTGCCGCTAACTGGTGTTAGCAACAGCTAGGTAATAGGGACATAATGTTAAAGCCAAAAAAGCGGAGATAAACCCCCTTGATATTATGCCCCAAAGTGTTTCTGATATTCTAAATGTTTTGGGCATATGTTCTGGTTGTACTCCATTGAACGCAGCATATTCAGCAAGATTATCAGTAATTTTTAATGTTTATGCTTGGTGTACTGGAAGATGAAGGTATAGATATTGAAAACCTTTTTGGCCTTTCTTATGAATGGCAACATGACTGTCAACATTGTTTGTTTACATGTAGCTCTGATATAGACACTGAGAGATTCATATATTTGAATTTACCTGACTGTGAATCCATGTCTTTTAACAATCTAATTAGAGGAGCAAGTCAAAACATGGAGTGTAGCCAATGTAAATTAGAAAATGTCATCAACATTACTTATACAAAGATAGGGACAGTATGTTATTTTAATGCTGCAACGTTGTAGAGCTGATGGAAGAAAATTGAAAACTTTAATAAAAAATGTTGTAGCCGGTCAATGTTCAATATTAGGAAGAACTTTTGTAGCTGTTGCTATTATTTTTCATGATGGACCTTCTACCACAACTGGACATTACACTGTTTATTTAAAATGTCTGAAAGGTTGGATACATTGTAATGATACTCAATTAGTTTTTAAGCAACGTTTGAACAAAGAGTTACCAAATTCTTACCTAATATTTTTAAAGGCGAAATTTTAAGATCAAAATTTACCCTTTAGGATTACTGCTGTTAAGGTAGATTAGTCTGGTGTTATAGAGTATTTTGTAAGTGAGGGTAAAAAGCTTTAAGGTGATCCTTTTGTTAATATTGAGGCAGTGTAGATGTATCAGGTGGTGGATGATATGGGTGTAGCCGGGGACATTCATGATCACTCACGTGGGGGTCTTTTGATTTTTTGTAGTTGCTCTAGGTGTTTGCCTACAATTCATGTGTAGAGTGTTTAGCCACAGTGTAGTCTGCTGCTGATGAGGGCCTGTGTCACTGTTCTTCTTCTTTTGGTTAGGATCCACTTGTAAATGTTGGGGAGCATGTGCAGGGTGTTATAGCAGTATGAGGAGACGGTGTAGACTTTGTTATACATGGAGAGGGAGGAGTTGAGGTTGAATCCTATGTTGTGGACATGGTGGGTGGGTGTTAGTACTGTTCACAGTGCAGTCAGGTAGCAGGAGTTGTCTGAGGCTGTGGGGGTGTGTCTGAGGATGAGTACCTTCATCTTGTGCCAGTTTGTGTTCACAGTGCTGCTCTTTATTTAGTTGGTGACATCCTTCATTGTGTTGTGGAGGTTGCTTTTCGTGGTATGTGGCTTCTTGGTGAGGAAGAGGTTGAGGTGGGTGTTCATTGTGTAGGAGATGTTGTTTAAGTTGTGATGCTGGGCTACTTGTGTTAGGGTGGCCATGTAGATGTTGAACAGCGTCGGGCTGATGGATGAGTCCTGGGGAACCCATAGATGATGTCGGTGGTTTTGGATCAGAAGGCTGGGAGGCGGACGTTCAGGATTACTATTGAACAACTTCCAAACAAAGGACTTGATGCATACTATTTGGCTGTAAGGAAAAGTGTGTGAAACCATTAAGAAGTTATTGCTGTGCAGTTTGTCAGCATATATTTGTAAGTAACATTATTTACAGTGTAAGAAAATTAATTATAATGTTTTGTTATTTTATAATTGTTTCAGATGTGCCATATTTACGTAAGAAATTGCTCTTAGAAAAAACATTTAAGATATGTTTTATTTCTCTTTTTTTAGATTGTTATTGAGAATGTTGACTGGGTTTTTTAAGATATCCGTATGGATTGTCTTTTTTTTTGCCCGCTGTTATGTGATGAGTACTATTGAACTCACTGTTTATAGTGAAGTTCAATATATTCTGAGAACAGCAAAAAAGGCAAATTTTATGTTTTACAAATTATTTTGTGTTGTAAAATGTATATTGTAACTATGTTTTTTTGTATCTTCCACAGGTGATAATTTTATAATATATAATTTTTTTATTATTTATTGTGCTTAAGGGAAGTACAAGTAACTGACTCAGCTGCAGCCCGTGGAGGGAGTTGTGGTGGGGTACACAGGTGGGGCGGGGGAGCGGCAGGGTGGGGGCTTATAAACAGCGGAATCTGGATGATTGCAGGTAAGTAAACAATTACATTAATAAAATGAATTTTGTATCCTGCGCCCTGCATCGCAAAATGCGATGCAGGGCACGGAACGAAGGGGCATATTATCAACAAAAGGTGATACAGTTTTCACTGTTTTTTTATTATATCTGTTACTTTCATTTGATCGTCCTCGTATTTTCTTTGTGATCGACGAGATTTCGAGGTATGGACACCACAGTGTTTGTCCTTAAACTCTGATGTTATCAGACTTGGTCACACGTATAACTAAAAACTAATTTGAAGGACGTAAGTCACAGGCATTACAACGCGTGTTCGTCAACAGAAAGACATTATTAGGATTATTCTTGGTAAATGGATAGTACTTGTAAAAGCATGCGTAGTAAAACTATGGGGCATATTAGATTATCGCCGCTCTTATCGGCAGGAAACTGCCGATAAAGCGGCGATAATGGGCTTGATAATAGGGCCTTGGAAATTCCCATAGCAGCCCAGGTTCTGGTGTTAGCTTGGGCTGTTATGGGAATTCACAAGGGCCTATTATCAAGCCCTTTATCGCAGCTTTATCTGCTGTTTTCCTGCCGATAAAAGCGGCGATAATCTAATATGCCCCATAGTTTTACTACGCATGCTTTTACAAGTACTATCCATTTACCAAGAATAATCTTAATAATGTCTTTCTGTTGACAAACACGCGTTGTAATGCCTGTGACTTACGTCCTTCAAATTAGTTTTTAGGTATACGTGTGACCAAGTCTGATAACATCAGAGTTTAAGGACAAACACTGTGGTGTCCATACCTCGAAATCTCGTCGATCACAAAGAAAATACGAGGACGATCAAATGAAAGTAACAGATATAATAAAAAAACTGTGAAAAATGACTAAAATGGCGCTGGACGGAGTACGTTATCAATGTTTGGCACCTCGGCACTACGTTCCAAATAAATCTAGATAAAATACAATTACTAATATATTACAAAAGTACAGCAGCGGATCACACACGACCCGGAAAACAAAGCGGCAAATTTAATACCTGAAATAAAGAAAAGTTTGTTTGTTGAACTTGAAGAAAAAGAAAAAACGTGGGCTTTTGAAACGGGGCTGCGCATGCGTAGAGAGTACAACTGCTACACAAAAAAAAGGAAAGTTTTTCATACTATCATAGAAATGAAGGGGCATATTATCAACAAAAGGCGATACATTACCTCCGCTTTTATCGCCAGTAACTGCTGATAAACCGGCGATAATTGGCTTGATAATAGGCCCTTGTAAATTCCCATAGCAGTCCAGGTTCTGGTATTAACATGGGCTGCTATGGCAATTCACAAGGGCATATTATAAAGACCATTATTGCTGCTTTATCGACAGTCTCCTGCCGATAAAAGCGGCGATAATATATCGCCATTTGTTGATAATATGGCCCATTGCTCTTTATTTGACCAGTAAACTTAGGTGCATATTATCAAAGACCGGTGTAAAAATTATCGCTGTTTTATTGGCAGGAAATTGCGGATAAAACGTTGATAATGACCTTGATAATACAGCCTTGTTATTTCCCATAGAAACCCATGTTAACACCAGAACATGGGCTTCAATGGGAATTATCAAGGACGTATTATCAAGCCCACCCTCCCAACATTAATAAAAAAACCCAGACAGTGCAGATACAAGTAGCAGGAAGATAATTTTACATATTACTGCCCTCAAAACATGGCGTTCCCCGCGATGTGTACGGGGATAGAGGGAGGCAGAACTCAAAACATATTTTTTTTTAAAAAGACCCGAGGGGTGCCTCTCCCCGAGACTTCTGGGAGTAGGACCGTAACCCCCGCATAATTCAAAATAAAACCAGAGGAGTGCCGTTACCCAGTGCTCGGGGCACCTGACAAGCCCCCATTATGCAAAATATTCGACCCCATATTTGCCCCCTGGGTAGCCAGCCCCGGCCCGTGGCGGGAGTTGCGGTGGGGCAGGGAGGTGGGGCGGGGGAGGGGCAGGGTGGGGGGTGATAAAAATCGGCATATGGATATTTGGATTTGGAGGTAAGTAAACAATTTAATTAACAAAACAAATTGTGTAGCGTGCCCTGCATCGTATTTTGGGATGCAGGGCATGCTATGAAATTCATTTTGTTAATTAAATTGTTTACTTACCTCCAAATATCCATATTATGCCGGTTTTTATCACGCCCCACCCTGCCCCTCCCCCGCCTCGCCTCCGTGCCCCACCTCAACTCCCTCCATGGGCCGTGGCTGCCCCCGGGACCTAATGAATAAAACGGACTTCTAGGGGTTTTTGTTCCACCTTTTATTTATTTATTTATAACATTTGTAGAGCGCACTGAAACCAAAAGGGTGTCCTGGCGCTAGAATGAAAGCGCCTGGCCTGAAACTTAGTGATCGAAGAGCCATGTTTTCAGAGTTTTGTGGAAGGTCATCAAATCTGTAATCTGTCTAAGAGCCAAAGGGAGAGCATTCCAAGCCCTTGCTGCCCCCAGGACAAAGCTTCTGCCACCCCAGTATGCTGTCCTTATCTGAGGGGTCACGATCAGCCCCAGGTTGGCTGACCTAAGATATCTGCCCGGCAGGTCCAGCAGTGCTCAGGGGGGCCCTATCTCCACAATGCTGCGTCAAGCCTTGCGCCTGCTTCAAGCAGGCGCAGAGTTTTGACGCAACATTGGCCTAAAAGTGACTGAGTGAAATCTTGTAGATTTCACTCAGCCACTTTTAGGAGGCGTTCCTGCACAGGAACACCCTCCCCTGCGCCGGAACGCCTCCTGATGGTGCAGAACTTTACAAAGTGACGCACCTCTCAGATGCGTCACGTTGTTAATACCCAGCACCATGGCGCATCTTTTGTGCCGACGCTGCGTCACAAAAGTGACACAACTGCGCCGCAAAAGAGACGCAAGCTGCTTGTAAATCTGCCCCATAGTGCTTTTACTACACTGTAGCTGCGTAAAGGGCCAGAAGATGTGTCTCCAGTGACCATGTGTGCCTGTGCCTGTGTTACAGGCACACATGGTCACTGGAGACACATCTTCTGGCCCTTTACGCAGCTGCAGTGTAGTAAAAGCACTATACATTTACCCAATGAGGGAGCACTTACTGGATTAGCCAGTAGAAAGTACTCCAGGGCAAATTGCAAAATAATCTGCGATTTTGTGGATTTTTTTTGCTATTTCACAGGGAAATCCGCAAATTCGCGGAACGCAAATTCGCAAATTTCGCCCATGCTTAATACCATCCATCATTACCTGTTGTTCTCTGCTCAGAAAGGAGGATAGCTATAGTCATGTTCTTTGGAGGGACTCGACGAGGCAGGCACACATTTCTTGTACTATTCTCCCTCCAAAGTCCGGCTTGAGGAAAATAGATTTAGGGTGAGTCAGGATGGAGCAGGACTCGGAGGAGTAGACTTACTTTTTAATAAATGCACACAGTTACAACACCGATACGGCAATAAAAAGAGTACAACACTGGTGATGGATTTGTTGTGATTCGAACCAGAAAGACATAGACACACACAAATAATAAAAGCAAATCAGGAAGAAATTAACAAGTTGAAATCCTCGTTGTCAGGGAAGTAGAGCTCGTCCTCAAACTCGGGTGGTTCACCCACAAGTAGATCATCTAGCACACTACTTCCATGACCTAAGTCGCTGTCATCATCATTCTGCTGTGCTACTTCAGCTAAGGTGTAATCCGGTGGTATAAAGTTCTGGTTCTTTTTGATCATGGTGACCCTCTCCACATTTTGGGGCAAGAGAATGGTCCTTTTCAGTCTTACAATGGCACCAGCAGCACTCAAAACACACTCAGAAGAGACACTTGCGACAGGGCAAGCTAGATAGTTTATCACCAGCATGCTGAGCACTGGCCATTGGCACCTTTTCCCATACCAATAGCAAAATGGGTTTTGATCAATGTAGACCTCTGTTGGGTCATCTAGATAGGCCCGAACCATCCGTTCAATGTTATGGGGTGTTCCGTTTGCTCAGCCTCTTTTGCCTTAGCTTCAGAACTGGACCTAACAAGCCCTTGCTGTAGAAACCATTTCTTTGCAGATTTTGATGGGGCTGATGCTCCTGTTCTTGTTATTGGTGCTGTTCTTGGTTTTGTTGGTGGATTTGGCTGCTGTGAGCTAACCGCACTGTCCTCAGGCTCTGAAGCTGAACTTGACACCGGCTGACCTGCAGTACTTGTTGTGGCCTGAAATAGCGGGCCTCTAATTGCCGGGTGTTCTTTTTCAAAGCAACTGGCGTTCGCCGCTATCCAAGTTTCGTACTTGGCAACATCCACTTCTGAAAAAGGAATCAATGTGTTCAGTACTGCTTTTTACTGTGGATCCAGAATAGTGGCAGAAATGGAATAGTTTATTAACACAATGCCTCTTTGCACCCTTGTATTTTCAGATAAGTGAAGGGTTAAGCTGTCCACCAACTCATATGCTCCTTTTTCTTCCTCCACACCTATGTACATTGCAGGCACCCCCTTCAGTTGTTCATGTAGCATGTGCAGCAATGGGATAGCTTGGCCCATAGTACAGTCCTACTTGCTGACTTCATGACTGAAGAGCTTGAAAAGAAGTAGCATTTCTGTCAGGCATTTAACTAGGCCACTTTGGTCCATTTCAATGGTCGTGCCTTTCACAATAGCATCCCCTATTTGTATGACATATTTATTGATTGGTCTGTACTGCTCAAACAAACGCTCAAGCATGTAATGAGTTGAGTTCCAACGTGTTGGCACCTCATGGATGAGTGCTTTAACTGGCATTCTAGGCTCATTTTGAATTATCCTCTGCTGCTTCCAGGCTTTAAAAGAATGGCTGAAATGTGTGCAGTTTCTTCTGCAGGTTGCTGACTCAGTCTTCTTTTTTCAGAAAATCTTGAACAATAATGTTAATGCAATGTGCCAAACACAGGACCCTGAAATAGCCACCATCATACATGGCCCTAACTACATTACTGCCATTGTCAGTATTAAGCCCTCCCTCTTGGGTGCAGCCATTGAAATACCTTGCTGTTAAACTCTTCCAAAATGTTTGCAGCAGTATGAGATTTCCCCATGTCGAACATGGCTACAGTTGCATGTTTCTGAGTGGCTTTAAAAATCTCAGCAGTGTCAACACCTGCAGATATCTTTTCTCTAACCCCCACAAAAGAGATACAGTGTGCAGTGATGCACATGTAATCAGTGACTTGACGACTAGTCTGTTGTCAGGAGGATACTGAGAACAGCCCTCTGCTGCAAAGCTTGTCCAAGCAATTCCAGCCGGTCGTGCTGGAACAGCAACTCTGGCAAAATAGGACCGGCTGGAAAACTTCCATTTTGGGCAGATGGCTGTCACAAATACAAGAAAACCCACCCCTTCCACGGAACAAAAAGGGAGGAGGTCCAGTGCTAACATTTTGCCAAGCTTCGCATTGTACAAACATGCCATTGGGTGGTTGCGTTTTTACTGCCCCTCTGACCTGAACATGCTGAGAATGGTAGGCTGGATTTTTTTCTTCTCCGGTGCCACTGATGCAGGTGACTTCTTGACACCAGATATTGTTAGGCTCAAGGCTGCAAGGTTTCTCATTGCGGTACTCTCTTGCCTTAGTATCTCAGACTGACTCGAACTCTTGTGACACTGAGATGTTGCTGAGGCTGATGAGGATGTGGGTGGTACCACTGCACTGCTGGGGACAGGGCTACTTTATGTCCCAGAGAAAATGTCTTCCTCTTGTTCACCTTCACCACAATCATATCTTCTACTTCTTCATACCCACCAACAGCACTGGCTGCAGTGTTTTGGCCGCTAAGGTGCACCTCTCACTAGATCAAGCAGTGTTTTTTCTGATGGGTTGTTTGGCCTCCGGTACCATAGTTTGTACCAAGCTTACCCCGACTAACACCTTGTCGACAAATGAAGCATATAGCAACATTTTCCCCCTTACTGCTAACCGAAAAGAAGTCCCAAACTGGGGAGGTTAACTTTCTGGTGCTGCTGGAGGTGCCACTTGCAATGCCGGATGAACTGGAAGCTGGGCATGGAGTTTGACTCTCTGCAGTACTTACTTCTACTGAGGTGGTTATGCCCTATGTTGGTCTCTGCTGGGCCCTTGCAAATGCAAATGTGGACCTGCAGGTGATTTGGTGTTATCTATGTTGGTGGTATCCGTGCCACATCCCTCACAGCAATTTGAGATGGGGTAATGTCGGTCTCCCCTGGGGCGGGACAAATGTCCATGATGACTGGCTTGTCATCATCTTCCTCTTCTACATCTTCCTCCATAACTCTAAGGCTTTCTAGAACCTTCCTTTTTCTAAGGCTTGTCTTGTGGTGTGTCTTACTCCCAGACTGAGGTGGTGGCTTCCAAGTGGCATCTACATCATCAGAAGGGGGGCTTGCAGAAGAACTCGATTGACTAACCCTCCTTTTCCTCGCTTCGGATCTGGAAGACAATGGACCTTCTGAAAGAGTGGCTTGCTCTTCTTCCTCTGCAGAAGCTCTATCTCTTAAACTGCCTCTACTTCGGGAGGAACAACTACTATTATGGGCGGTGGTTGCGGCTAATGTTGCGGTTGTTGTTGTCCACTTACTTGAGTTTCCTGTGTTGATTAAGTACTACTTTGTGATAACGATAAGTGGATTTCAACATCACTGCTTGTCGGAATTATCGTGATTAGTCTGGCTGCCTCTGCGACAGACATGGGCTTGGGCCTAGTTTTAAGGGCTGGGTCCACTGATGTGGGGGTGCTGCTCCCAGCCTGCTGCCCGGACACCGTTGCTGCAGGCACAGTTTTTTGTTTCCCAAAAAACATCTATGGTGGCCCACCAGTCTTGGTAAGTGGCAGTTCCTTCTTCTCACTGGCAACCATCTTAGTATTGGAGGACCCGGTACCTTTCTTTGGGGCCATCTTTTTCAGATGTCTGCAGCACTCCGTGGCACAAGTCGAAGAGATGTTTGTCTGTGGTCACACGTCATGTGACGCAGTGCGCAGCAGGACTTCTGTCTGGCAGTACAACTGGTGATGATGACACCTCCTCCGCAGTCTTTTGTGCTCCTAAAAGCAAAGAAAACAGAAGAACATCAGTGAAATGTGGCATTTGTTGTTGTGGTTCAATTACTACTAGTAGAAACAAACAAATATAATATATAACTTAGTGTGTGGTGACACTTGTTAGTGTTATTATTAATATAAAATCGTATTAACTCAGTTATTAATAAAATATAACAACAGTGTAGCCATTTGTGAGACGTTGACAACAGGTGCTTTCATGGTGTTATGCGTACACTCAGGAAGGATAGGAGAGAAGGAGAACAAAAACAAAAATACAAATGTAATGGAACCTGTTTGGCATTGTGAATCACGTGGGATGGTGCTGCAGCTGACAATGGTGATGGAAGCAGAAAGCCAAGAGGAACAAAGGAAAGACATGCATGACTACGGCAAAAGCAGCATACTAACTAACTACCACAACAAAATGGCCAGCAGGCGGCCTGGAAACCATTGGTCTAGAAGGCCAATATGGCCAGACAAAGGAAGCATTCAAACCAACATAGCTTTAATGCAACAATGCAAAAACGAAAATCCACAGGGCTAAAAAAGGTTTGCAAGTTACACAACAACCACACCACACACATACAACAAAGGCATTTATTTAACACACACAAAAAAGTGAAATACCCCACAAAAACCACATTTTGCAATTCAATCCAATGCCATCCATACCATAAATGATGTTAAAATTCAACAGACATCACAGAAACACTTGTTTCAAGCACCCGTGAGTAGGTCTGGCCTACTGGCTGAAAAGCCTATTGGCAGACTACTGGGCTATTGAATTAAATAAATATTGCAAATTGATTGCAAAAGTTGGAGAAAATGTAGTGAACTTTGCAACATATTTCCTTTATGAGAGAAAACTAGTAGGAAGATTGCATACAGAGAAGCAACAAACTAGGCATCTACTGAAAATACAGGTCACCAACAACAATACATTTTTTAAAAAGGATGGAAAGTACACAATAGCGTAGGTACAATGCCCCAATCAAACAAAGAACAACAATTTTTCAACTTACTTGTGAAATCCCAAATCCAAAAGTCCTTAAATCCAATGATGTATGATGCAGCAGACAAAAAGAGTGATCCTTCCAGCTCCATATCCAAATCAAAAGTGAACAGGAGATGGACAAACCACTGGGAGGAGCTTGCTGGGCAATAGCGGGAAGTTGGAGACTCTGGGGCTCTTTCTTCCTCTTAAAAAAAAGTAAAAAATAAAAAAGGACTCCTTGCACAAAAAAGTACAGCCAAATGTCAATCTGAGGATTTTTTAAAATCCAAATCATCATTTTCCAGAAGGTTTTATGCTGCTCGAGAGATATTCTTCTCCAGATTGCAAATTCTGCGTGTTCGTCATCGCGATCTTCACAAAACTTCCAGTCCGATGGAGCACTCAAATTACATGTTCGCAATTGCACACTCCCGCGGGACCGTGCTGGCGGCCACCAAATCTCGTGGCACTCGCAAACAGATAGGAAGTCTTGCGGCAAATGCTGGCAACTCGGTAAATTGCTCCCGTGCATGCAAAAATGCTTTTTTTAGCTTGCAAACACTAAAAAGCTCCGCTCCATTGGGGAGCACAGAGTTTTTCGGTAACTTCATGTTCTACGCGGAACGCAAAATTGCCAGAAATCCACAAACTCCGCGAGCGGAGCAGATTTTATGCCCAGGGTTAATCAACACAAATTGGTGTTAGTCAAGATTCGAGGGTACCACTGAAGGGTTTAGTATCTATAGGCTGGACCAGCACTATGTGCAACAAGAACATCCTACAGTGTTGGGAAGTTATGCCTAGATTGGCTAAGAACCTCAACACTGTACCAGGTGAAACAATACTTGTCTTTATTCTCAGATGAATTTAATTTAAGGGATTTTTTGCTAGGTCCACGCAAACCACGTCGTAAACACTTCTTATATGCTATTTACAAGCTTTGGCAGTGGTCGACAATTGCATGACCACACTAACATCCAGGATGTATTCAGTTGGCAACATTGTGTCTTCTGCTATGGATATAATGGAACAGGATCTGTCCATCCTACAATATGGGTAATCGCAGTTACAATCCATTCTATTATTAAGCTGGACGCTACAATCATTGCACTCTGATTACGTGCCCTGGTGATATATTAACAGTACGTCACTGTTCTCTGCTTATAATTTAACAGAAAGGAAGAAAACAATGGCACATTGATGAATTGGACCAATTACCTTTCACTGTGGGTTAGTCACCTTCCACTGAATGGTTAATGAATGGCCATGTAACATTCCCAGTGTCAACATTCCCATTTCAATATTGTCTGCAATACCACCAAGTAGACAAGTATGAAGCATTGGGGAAGGAATACATCCATGAATCTTGGGAATTACCGTACAGATTTAGATGCAGGAATAGGGGAACTGAAGTATTTCTCAGCAGTACAGACTGAGAGTTTGTTAAGTGGGTCTCTAATTTGTCAGGATATTATGATTCATGGAGCTTGCAACTCCTTGGTTGCAAACCTATCTTGCCACTTGAAAGGATCTCCAGCTGCCATGAATCATCCAGTGTTCAAACTGCTCTTGAACGGGAGATATTTGATGTTGAATGATCAAGGTTGCTGTGGGATGCTACCAGGCATCGCATACCTGGTCCCTGTAAGTTCCAGGCTTACTTGTTGTATGCAAGTATTGTTTCCACCTACCCACACGGTCAGGGAGCTGCCGCTAAGGCATTTGTTGAATGTTTTACTTATACGGTTTAATTCTCTGAGCAGACTGAAAGCCATACTTTTACAAAAGGAGGTGGTCTTAACCTCAGTTTGAGAGGCTTTTGATCCTCATGTTGAAACATCTTCAGCTGAGATACAGGCTCTAGTCCAAACTAACTTCCCGCTCCATTTCATGGAAATGGCACATCGTATGTTTAACATGCATGATAAGAGTGGGATAGTACACCTGTTTAAGGAAATAAATTCTGGGCTATTAAGCACCTTTCAGATGATCTTCTGAGTTATTCCATCAATAATACACTATATATTGGTAAGTGTTTCTTGAGGGCTTCCGCTGGCCCTACTACTTGTAGTCTGTATCTTCGTTTTAATTTTCCTGCCATTCAATGGTTGTCCCATATTCAAAGGAGATGGAAAAAGTGCTCTTGGAGCGACATTGCTGTGAACGCATGGTACTCCATCTGGGCACTATTCTGCTTTGGGAGCTAAGCAAGCATTAGTTTCTGTCATTCAGATCAGTCTGTGTTGACTGCGTCCTGCCTGTACTCCACTGCTTATTCTGCGGACATGAATGCATGTTGGACATCTGTTGAGTTCTTCCATCAGATGTGGATGTACTGTTGGACCCTTTAAAGGCCCATGTAATGCAGTGTCCTCAGCGTATTCCAATCCTGTTGTATGCATTCTTAGAGCCCCCATGGGATGCTTCAGCTCCTGTTGGAATTGACACCGGCTTGGTACCGTGCTTACAGGCGTCAAGTGTTTCCTCAACAACTGCTGTGGAAACCGAAGAAGATCACCTTTGCTCCATTGACCTGATCCAGGAGGTGTTACAGGGACCGTCGTCAGCAAGGGTAAGCAGCAGTTATGTTGTATCTCCCACACAGGAAATATATACATTTGATACTCCGTGGGCTGGGAACAATTCGGCCTTTTTCAAAATCAACATAAATTGGATACGAAAACATCATTTTATTTTATTTTTGCTCTTTTGTTCTTGATGAGCACTATGACTTTCGGTGTGCTCAGTTAGCCTAACAATATATTGACTACTTAGAGGACTTTTTCACATTTTACATCACTTTTTAACACATACCATGTTTTTAGAAGTTTTTTAATACTCACATTGTAGCAATGTCGTTTATGCTTTTTAAACAGACATATTTTAGCATGTGTCACTTTGTCGTCCAGTCGGAAGAGGACTGGGTGTTATGACCCACAATGTACCCCAATATAGGCCTAGATAGTTACACAACCTTTTACCTACATTTGTCCTACCATTGTTCTACATAAAGGGTTGGGTGCTGACCTTTTACCTAGTTAGGTGATACATAAATGTTGTGTGGTCTTCTCCGAAAACTAGCCTAATTTATTATGCATGAGGATTCTCAGTATCACAGCAGGATTGCCATCTTCTGCATAATATGTTCACCACTATCATCATCCTTGTCGGACATGCCCTGAGTACCATGACACATCTAGGTAGAACCCCTGAGGGTATCTTTTGTGTAAATAAGCGCCACATTTTCACTCGGCAAGGCAGAGGAGATAGACTTCCATGCTGACATGAGACGCTGAGGTTCCTTCCCCAGATACTTCAGCACACTGAGGTCTGTTATCCCTTGCGGGGTGTCCAATTCGAGACCAAGTTGGGGTCCTTTGTTCTCTCACATCAGGAAATGGGGTTGGGTCTTTCTAGGGGTATTCTTGGCTAAACACCTAAATACATGCTATGTACATTTAGGTACATCTAGTTAGGACTAGCATTGTAGGAGTATGCATTATTACTGTAATTACTACTCTCATTGGTGCATTAGTCCACTGAGCCAGGTCTGGTGGCTCAGTGGACTAATGCATCCACTGCAGGGGCCTGTCTTCAACCTCATGGTCATAGGTTAAAATCCTGGCAGGTCCACTCAGCCTTTCATCCATCTGAGGTCGATAAAATGAGTACCAATGAGTTGGGTAACAATAAACATCTGTTATTAAGAGCCAAGCTACCCCGTTAGG
This sequence comes from Lissotriton vulgaris, assembly GCF_964263255.1. Classification (NCBI taxonomy): domain Eukaryota; kingdom Metazoa; phylum Chordata; class Amphibia; order Caudata; family Salamandridae; genus Lissotriton; species Lissotriton vulgaris. The sequence goes on along the minus strand of NW_028255510.1, from coordinate 228,951 downwards.
GGTGAACGTGCGCTTTACGAATACATTATGCTATGTTTATGTTATCTATATTAAGTATGGGTGAATATTGCACAAAATTGCAAAAAAACCTGCAAATTCGAGAAAAAATTCGCGAACTCGCGGATTTCCACGAATAGACTGTTTCCCACTGTCTACTGGCTAATCAGTAAGTGCTACCTCGTTGGGTAAATGTATAGTGCTTTTCCTACACTACTGCTGCATAAAGTGCCAGAAGAGTTGTCTCCAGTGACCATGTGTGTGTTACTATGCCATCGCGCCGAAGGGTGCAGGGGTCCCTTGAGTGAGCTGTCCATCATAGTGGGTAAATGACGGGAAGACGGTGCACACCGCTAGTGTGTGGGCGGGGCCAAACGGGCAGGGCTTCTATGCGAGTTCACATGCCTCTTGTGTGTATAAAAGGTTAGAGACCGATCAGAGCAGCAGATGAGGAGAAAGAAGCTCCTGATCACAGGAACTGCAAGGGGATTGCACTCGTGAAAGTCAAGAATGCAAAGGCCTCTATCCAGCATCACAGTTAATTTTTGACGGTAGATATGGGGAGAAAGCACTCCTGCCCAGCCTCGACAAAGCTCACAATTGTTTTTTGGCTGATGAATGCGTTACTGAACTTGAGGTTCAACTCGGGCACCTGCATTATTTATATCTGTAAGTGCTTCCTGTTGAGGTTATATTTTTGTGACAGGAGCACCGTGCCAGAATGAACACTGCCCTTCATATTTATCCAAGAAGACGCCACAGGTTTGTTCGAAACCTCTACTCAACTGCCCAAAATCCACCCACGAGCGAATTTGCCAATTTTTCGGCAATTTCGCGAGATTCGCGGATAGCGAAATTGCCAAAAATCCGCAAAATCCGCAAGCGGAATGGATTTTGTGCCAACGCTTAATCTATATGCCTGCATATATCCATTGTTTTAGCCCTATGGTAGAATTCTCCCTCCTATTTACTCTGTTACTGTTCATGATCGTATATATCTGTTTCTGTCTAATAGTGGTTGTAGCACATGTATTTTACACAAGAATGACGGTGGTACAATAAATGCTTATTGAAAACATCCCCATCATTTAATCTGTGTATCTCTCTGAGACAAAGTGAACACGAGTGACTGAGCGAAAAGTACTGTACTGTTTCCACGATCCATGAGGGGTCAGGGTTCTCATGTTTGATAGTTGCCAGAAACAATTCACTCATTGGTAAGGTTGGGATATCATGGTGGCACTGTGAACTAGGTGGTCTACAGACTAAAGTATCCTATGGGGTTGTATGGAATCACTCTGAACACTAATTACTTCGTTTATGTTGTCTAGGCCTGCAGATCCTATATAGATTTGTAGGAACTACACAACAGTGCTGCCAAGAAGATGACTAGTGAGGAGAAGAAGAAGCAGACTTCCACCATTGGTGTGTTGCCAGAAACCTTTTGCAGGAGATGTGTACCTGCTGCACTGTCCACAGGGCAACAGACTGGGAGCAGCTCAACCTAGGCGATGTCTATCAGTTAGGTAGTGAGTGCAATCATGGCAACCGGCAGTGAGCCGGAATTGGATTTGTCTCAACCGCAAACTAGAACCCAATCACCACAGGGAACTGCGTAAAGCGGACAACAGGAGCAGCAGCCAGCAATAGTAGATCTTCCTGAGGTAGAGGCAGAACAGGAGGTTGAGCTTCCTGCTGAGCAAGATATACCTCTACTTGAACCATTTGTTTCCACATCTGGAGCAAGAAAAAGGAAGGCTTTTCCATCATCTTCTACAAGCCGCCCTTATGATGATCTGGATATGAATTGGACCCTGTCTGGGCCAGAGACCCACCATGTGAGACAAGGGAAAAGGAAATTTCCTGAAAGCATTACAATTGTGGAAGGGGAAGAGGAGGACAAGCCATTCATTGTCATGGAAACTGTCTCAAAGGACACCAACATTATCTCTCCTATTCAACCTTCTCTGAGGGATGAGGCACTGGTACCAACACTGTCAGTTTCCATATTTTAAGGCCCCCACTGGAAGCTGAATCCAACCCCACTTCAGTTGAAGTAGACACTGCAGAGATGGAATCATCGAAAAACCCACCAACCTCCAGTTCTTCTGGCATTGGTAGAGGTACCAGTGTCCCACAAAAAAAAAATCCCCTACACAGTATGGGACTTCTTCATGCTTAACAAGCAGGAGGATATATTGCAATATGCATTCAACTTCTAAATAGAACAAGAGTCAGATGGAGATACCACCGCATACAGTAACTGTTCTCAGACATACATTGAGTCTACCACATCTTAGCTCTTCTCTCTGAAAGTCACCTGCATCAATGGCACCAGAAAAGAAAATAATTCAGGCTACTATTACGGGAATGTTTAGGCAGGAAGGCCCTTCTAAATGCAACCACCGACTGGTACGTTTGTACAATGGGAAGCTGGCTAAAATGTTAGTGCAAGACCTCCTCCCTGTTTCTTTTATGGAAGTAGTGGGATTTCTAGAATTTGTGGCGACCTTATGCCTGAAATGGAATGTTCCTAGCTGGACCTATTTTGCCAGAGGTGCTGAACCAGCACTCCATCACAATGTGCTCCAATTGGTTAGACAAGTTTTGCAGCAGACTGCTGTTCACACTATCCACCTGTTCTCAGAACTGAAGAAACCTTCTAGGGTGTTTGGTGACATGCAAGAGTAGCCATGTTCACCATGGAGAAATCCCATACAGCTGCAAATATCTTGGAAGAATTTAACAGCAAGGTGTTTGAATGGCTGTGACCCAGAGGTCTATAAACTGGATTTTGTTTCCATGGATAATGGCAATGCTATAGTTAATGGCAGATGGTGGCTGTTTCAGGCTCCTGTGTTTGATGCATTGTGTCAACCTGATTGTGCAGGACTTTCTCAAAAGACATAGCCAGCAACATACTGACCACCTGCAGAAGAATCTGCACTCATTTCAGCCATTGTTTGATAGCCCAGAAGCAGTGGAGGATCATTCAGTGTGTTAATAGAGCATAAGCTAGAGCCCTCAAACTGAAGGTGCCAACACATTGCAACTCAACCTATTGCATGTTACAATGTCTCTTTGAGCAGTATAAACCGATCAATGACTATGTCATTCAAAGAGGAGAGGATGCAACTGAAAAGAAGCATGACCATGGATGTTAACATCTGGGGCCTAGTCAAATGCCTGACACAGATGCTACTTCCTTTTGAGGTTTTCACGTGGGAAAACAGCAAGGAGGACAGTATGATAAGCCAAGCTATCCCATTAATGCATCTGCAAGAGGACCAGTTAAAAAAGGTGTCGCAAAGGTTTGAAGATGTAGAAGGCAATGGAGATGTGCATTGCTTGGTTGAGAGCTTAACCCTTCTCTTGGCTGTTAATTCAAGATACAAAGAGAGACTGTCTCATCCAAAGAGTACATCTGTGCTACTATACTTGATCCACGGTTCAAAACATGCAGGCCACTTTTATTCTATTTTCAAAATTGGATGTTTCACTATACAAGACGTGGAATGTAGATCAAGCTAAACACCTGGAAGAAGAATGTCTGGGAATTAGAGTCCCGGACAGATGTTCTGGGGTGCAGCCTTCAACTTTCAAAGAGAGCAGTGTGGTTGTCTGACAGCAACCAATGCCAGCAACAAATCCACCGACCACAATAACAGGAACATAAGAATTGGATCCAATCCCTACAATGTCTTGGTTTCATGTGATAGGGCTTAAGTGCAGAGGCAAACGCAAAGGAGGTTTAGCAAGTGGCAGCAACAATGACCATTCAGAGGATGTTCCAGGACTATCTGAATGACCCAAAAGAGGTCTATGCGGATCAAAACATTTTAGTCACATGCATGGCCATATTGAACTTGAACCAGTATGGAATGAGGAAGCCTCCCAAGTTCCTTCAAGGACATTGGAGGGAGACAATGCCTGCCTCTGTCCCATGCCTATCCTTTTTTCATACCTTAAAAGGGCTGACCCAGTAAAGATTATTTGATTTACTAAACTTCCAATGTGTTGCTGCCATCAAAAGAGGTGATACAATTGTGTACCACCATACTTGGATTGGAACAGGTAACTACTGCACCGATGAGTAAAATATTATTGAATAATTGTGAGTAATGATTAATGATTCATGTGGTGGCAGCCAGTGAGGGGGTGGTCAGCTAATTTGTAAACTTCATTTCAATGATTTGCAATTTCTGGCACCTGATGGGTAATTTTTCCTGAAGGTGATTGGCCCTTTCACACTTAGTGAGATTTATTGCAAAGTCCACTCTTGCTGTACTTGTTGTTCTGGTTCTTGAGAGACCAGACCAGTCAGTCTAGCTAACAAACACAAATCTACAAAATACGGTCAAATTCTCTTTTCCTTCTTATTCATCAGCAGCAGTGCAATACATTTCTATGTCTCTCAATCTCATTTGGGTTGGGACAGAGTCGGATTGATTTGTTACTTGGAGTCAGGAAAGACTCAGGGCAAGACTTCTCAACAGCCAGAAGAAGCAAGATATTGACTTCAAAAGGAAACCAACATGATGATGAATCTAAGAGACATACTCAGCTCTGTGGACTGGAAGAGCTGTGTTGATTTGGAAAATGCTGCTGGGTCTGTGTGCTGGCTCAAATGTGAAACTCCTCTATTGTGTGGTTGGGGTGGTCAGAGTGGCTGTTGTAACTTGAGACAGTTTTAGACGTGTGATGTCACATCATCACATGATGCATGCACTCAGCTAAATGTTATGTTAACAGTTGTGAGATTGATCAGCCAGGTACATGCAGCTAGTCATTGGTTGTTCAATTGCTCACACATCTCTGTTAATCAAACATAAGTCATACTGAATAATTGCAGCAGCCTATGCTCTTGGTCTGCCTCTAAATGTGAGGTACACTCCTCATGAAGTTTGGCTTCTGTCCTTCGGCTTGACTTGGTTTTACAATTCGTAGGCTTTCTTATCTCCTGTATGAAAATCAAATACCCAATAACACTTCTGCTTACCTTACCAGTCCGATTCAGCTGGGCACCCAAAAAGACAGACATTCCGATAAGAAGGCAGATGCACCTCCCAATTTGGCACTTATACAGTATAATTTTTATTTTTAACAATCATAATTTTCAGAATTGTGCAGCTTCAAGCCGCCATAAATTTGTATTTTTCGAACCGAGGTGACAGAACATTTAGATATATATAAAAACTTTGGTTTCTGGGGCTGAAGGACTGTTTGCAATGCATTGAGCGATAGAGCTAGACGTTCCTGAGGCGGTAGCCGGGAACTAGAGGATAGGAATTCACTGCTGAGTGTGAAATTATTGCTGTGTTTTTAAAACTGTGGACAAACGCTTTTTAGCGTAAAAACGCCTTTTATGCAACTTAAAAAAAAAATCATCTTTTTCAGCCCTACTCACCGCACTCGCTTCCCCGAGGGTCAAGCACTTCCAGGCGGTCGATTTGGGGCTCACCTGGACGCGTGATCTCTCTCGCAGGCGCTCTTCCACGGTCAGAGAACAAACGTAGGGAGGGTCAAATAGGGCTATATTTAATGACCAAAACCACTTATGCCCTCAGAGAGACTATCAATAAACAGAAAAGTGGCCTGGTCAGAAACCTATGAGTGTGCCGCAACTGGACTAGTGCCCCAGGACCATTAGTAGCACTAGAAGTGATAACCCAGGTCTGTTGAGAAAAATTCCCATCAGCCCACCCATGTGGTGGAATATCGTCATGTGGGAGATGTCACCAATCCAATTCTCAAGCAGTGCACCTAGTCATGGTGCAGAGATGGATTGACATGGTGTAAATACAGACCACTGGGCTTCACTGGTGATGCTAATAGGGTGCAGTGCAAAGGAATAAGTGAGAAACGTGAAAGTAAAATTGACTCAAAGGGCCAAAATTAATTTTAATCAGTATGGCGCTCGGGTCAAGATTAAAATTTGCCAAAATAGTTTGAAATAATAACTATATGTGGGCAACATGAGTGGAGGTCGACATGTTTCAGCTGTATAGACTGTTGGTCTCAGCTTTCTTCAGGACCATTTAAGAAACTGCGGATAAGTCCTACCAGTTCCTCTGAGCCCAGATGAATATTGTAGGAAGTCCAGAACTTTATGTATCTCCTGAGGAAGAGACATAAGCGTGAGTCAAAACCGTGTAGTGCACAACAGACCTTAGGAAAACAAGCACAAGATGCCAAGCACACAAATAGGGCGATGGAGACAATCTCTCCCCGCTAATTATACTAGTATATTTTAATCAGTGTATACAGTGTATAAAATCACACATATGGGAATGTATGTGGTAACTTACCCAGCATTATGTGGGAATACGCCTTTTGATTTGCAGTCGCAGTTTCTCAAGCATCACCAGTGAAGCCCAGTGGTCTGTATTTACACCATGTCAATCCATCTCTGCACCATGACTAGGTGCACTGCTTGAGAATTGGATTGGTGACATCTCCCACATGACGATATTCCACCACATGGGTGGGCTGATGGGAATTTTTCTCAACAGACCTGGGTTATCACTTCTAGTGCTACTAATGGTCCTGGGGCACTAGTCCAGTTGCGGCACACTCATAGGTTTCTGACCAGGCCACTTTTCTGTTTATTGATAGGCTCTTCCACAGTCTCCATCTAGGGTGAGTGAGGTCGGCAGGCTAGTGTTGCGCATGATACTTGCCTCACCCTACAAAAAGACCCTGCACCCAAGCACTCCCCGATAGAGCTAGACATTCCTGAGGCGGAAGCCGGGAACTAGAGGATAGGAATTCACTGCTGAGTGTGAAATTATTGCTGTGTTTTTAAAACTGTGGACAAACACTTTTTAGCGTAGAAACGCTTTTTATGCAACTTTTTTAAAAAATCATCTTTTTTTTGCCCTACTCACCGCACTCGCTTCCCCGAGGGTCAAGCACTTCCAGGCGGCCGATTTGGGGCTCACCTGGACACGTGATCTCTCTCGTGGGCACTCTTCCACGGTCGCCATCTTGGGTGAGTGAGGTCGGCAGGCTAGTGTTGCGCATGACACTCGCCTCACCCTACAAAATGAACCACGCTTCCCGTACGCGCAGCGGGCACGCCGATGGCGCACCGGAGGCGCGACAGAGGTGAGCCCGTTTGCGCCTGTCCGCGCCAGACCGGGCCCTGGGTCCTGCACTATCCCCACAAACACTCTTCAACCCCCATTCTACCCTAGGGACTTCCTTATGCAACTTAGGCAGACCCCTCCATATGCTCTGTTTTCACACCATCACTATGATGGACTCCTCTACGCACTGTCCCAACTGCCCCTTCCAATTCGTGGGACATGATCCCTGCCCCCTTTCATGGGTCCCACTCAACATGGCCTTGCTCAATTGTCGTTCCCTGCCCAAACATGCCCTTGAAATATATATGCTTCTCCAAGTCTACCATCTGTCGGTCCTGTTCACTGAAACATGGCTCTTAGCTGATTCCAACCCTGATTCCAACCCTGACATCGTGCGAGCCCTGGCCCCTGGCTACCTGATTCAGCAACTGGACAGACCATCAGGGAAGGGAGGAGGAATAGCAATAATATACAAAGATCACCTGTCCTGTCGCCTTACCGATAGTCTGCTTTCAGACTGCGAAAACGTCCTGTTCCTCATTCAAATCTCCCCCCTGAAATCTCTATCAGGGATCCTTGTCTATCGTCCTCTGGGCCCCTTTGGGCAATTTTGCATCTCCCTCTTAGAAGCCTCCTTCGCCCTGGCTAGCACTTCTCCTAATTTTACCATCTTAGGTGATCTAAACCTTCACTTTGACAATTCTGGCGACAAAGGGGAGTCTCAGTTGCAACTTGACCTTGCAGCATATCAAGTTCACCTGTTTAACGATCAACCTACCCATACCAAGGGCCATCTCCTCAACACCCTATTCTCTAACATCCCTGATCTCAAGGTGCAAAATCCCGTCCCCCTTCCCTGGTCAGACCACTCCCTAATCTTTTTCCGCTGGCATATCACGGTTTCCTACCGGCCCTAACCGTCCTCTAATATCCTTAAACGCCGCTGGTCGAAAGTGGCCATAGGAAAATGGAGGCAACTCCTGGAATGCTCCCTCCCACCCCACGACCCCCTTACCCATGCAGCGGACACTAAGTTTTCTGCTTGGATTGAGGATTCTCTTGATATAATCCTTCCCAAGATACCTGTCCATACCCCTGGTCGGAAACCCAAGCCCCCCTGGTCCAATAACGACCTCCGTCTGCTAAAAAAACTCTGCAAACAAAATGAAAGAGCCTGGAGGAAAGAATTTGCCCCCCAATAAAAGACAGAATACAGTCAATCAATTCTAACCTACAAAAAGGCCCTAAAAACCACTCAAACCGCTTTCTTTGAGGAAAAAATCAGAACCTCCTCCAGTTCATCCAAAGAATTTTTCCGCATAGTAAGCAAGCTTTTAAAAACTTCCAGATCCGCCCCCCCGTAGACCCCTTTGGCGACCGCTGCAATGAGTTCGCAGGATTTTTCAGTGCGAAAATTCAAAATATTTTAAAATCCCTTCCTCCCCCATAGGAGAAATCCTTTCCAGAACCCCCTTCAGTACACAGCAACAAAACAGTCCCTGCCTAAACTCCTTTTCTCCTACCACAGAGAAGATTCTTCTCCCCACTCTTCTCTCCATCAAAAGTAGTTTCCCACTTGACCCAGCCCCACCTAATATTTTAAAATTAGTTGGCCCGACCATTCTGCCCCCGATGGCCAAATTCATTAACACCTCCTTACTAAAAAGCATTGTGCCTCCTAGTTGGAAAAGGGCCATAGTAAAACCCCTTTTAAAAAACCCCACCTCGACCCTGCAGAACTGGGCAATTACCGCCCCATCTCCTTACTGCCCATAGTCAGCAAAACTGCTGAAAAAACTTGTCAATCAGCAGCTCTCAGCCTACCTGGAAACTAGCAGACTCCTACATCCGTCCCAGACAGGATTCCACCCAGGCCAGGGTACGGAAACCGCTAGGATTGCGGTTGTGGAGGAGACTAGAAAGATCCTTGATTCAGGAGGATCAGTGGCAGTGATCCTCCTGGATCTGAGCGCTGCCTCCGACACAGTGAAACATATTACTCTGATTCACCGGCTCAGAGAACTTGGAATCTCGGGGTCCGCACTATCTAGGCTGAAATCCTTCCTTCACAATCACTCCTTCCAAGTCCTTGAGGGAACCTCTAAATCTCGTGTCGTCCCTGTACATTGTGGAGTCCCTCAGGGCTCTTCCCTGAGCCCCACCCTTTTCAATGTTTATATGTTCCCCCTGGAGAAAATAGTCACCCCCTATGGGGTCAAACTTGTGACGTACGCTGCAACACCCAGCTTGTTGTTTCTCTCAGCCAGCTCAACCGTCTCACTGATAACCTCTACTCCTTCCTCCAAGATATCTCACACTGGATGGATTGTTCCCATCTTAAACTCAACAGTGACAAAACTGAGGTACTGATATTGGGCAACCAATCTCACTTTATTCCAAAGACTCTCTGGCCTCCTTGTATGGGGCCTTCCGCCGGCCCCAAAACAATCCATCAAGAGCCTGGGCATGTGGCTCGACCAGGACCTTACGTTCACTACCCAAGCCAGGAAGTCAGCAGGGGCCTGCTACGGCATCCTTAGGACTACCTGTAAAATCCTTCCCTTGCTCCCCCAAGACTCCAGGAAGCTCCTCATCCAGAGCCTTCTACTATCTAGACTGGATTATGGAAATGCGCTATATCTTGGTGCCCCTAAGAAAGTCATTGCCAAATTACAGGTGGTACAAAACTCTGCAGCCAGGCTTCTAACAGGCACCAACAGCAGGAGCTCTGCAAAATCGGCCCTCAGACTGCTCCACTGGCTGCCCATTCAAGAGCGAGTACATTTCAAATCCCTCTGCACGACCCACAAAATCCTTCATGGCAAGGGGCCCAACATCCTAAAAAATCTGATTAGATGCCATGAAGCTCCCAGAAACCTACGCTCAGCACACTTACATTTGGCCCATATACCCAGGATTAAAAAGGCCCGCACAGGGGGCCGCCTTTTTTCCTATAACGCCCCCAAGCTGTGGAATTCGCTGCCCCTTACTATCCGCGCTGAACCTAACCTTCTCACCTTTCGAAAGCTCCTGAAAACTTGGCTATTCCCTTAACTTCATTCCTCTCCTTTACTACCTCTGTCACCAGCGCTGGGACGCTCACGGGCAGCCATGCGCTTTATAAATCCTGCTTTCATTTCATTTCATTTCATTTCATATAATTGCACTGTCATTCCTTTATTTCCTTCCACAACACATGTGATGATGATGATGATGACGTGCTGCTCAGCTACCTGATAAATATTGTTTTTGTCTAGTGTTTGTCTTTGTCATACCTTTCCCAAACTACCAATTCCCATCCATTTATCAAACCTTTAACCCCTTGAATGCTCATGACAAGCTGAGCTCGTCATGAGCCACGGCGCTCCGGTGCTCATGACGAGCTCAGCTCGTCATGAGCCGTGGAACGCTCGCATGCGGGGATAATTCCCCTGCTGTGCTGAGCATTCCACGGGAACGGGTGTGGCCGTGACGAGCTGAGCTAGTCATGAGCACAGGAGCGCGTGCCTCATGACGAGCTCAGCTCGTCATGAGCATGTGAGCGCTGTGCGTGCCCCCCTCCCCCCAGCACAGCAGGGGAATATCCCCCGCAGCGAAGGGGTTAACTCTCTTCCCCCAGGCTGTATGATGTATGTGTAGGTGTTACTTGTGAATTGGCACCATAAATAGATCACACACTTGGTGTGGCAGATGTGGTAAAAGTGACACCAATTCAATGCAGGATCTTCTATTAGCTGAGTAATAGCCCACACCAGTCCCACTTACAAACTCACACATAAAAGGGATCCATAATTTTCACATATTACATCATTTGTCAATAAATCAATCAATCAAAAGCATTTATAGAGCGCGCTACTCACCCGTGAGTGTCTCAAGGCGCTGAAGGGGGGGGGGGTAGCTGCTGCTGTTCAAGAGCCAGGTCTTGCTGCTGCTACTGCTCGAAGAGCCAGGTCTTGAGGTGTTTCCTGAAGGTGAGATGGTCCTGGGTTATTCGTAGGTGTGTGGGGAGGGAGTTCCATGTTTTGGCTGCTAGGTAGGAGAAAGATCTTCCTCCGGTGGTGGGTCTGCAAATCCGTGGGATGGTGGCGAGGGCGAGGCTGGAGGAGCGGAGTTGGCATGTGGGAGTGTAGAATGAGAGGCGGTTGTTGAGTTATTCGGGGCCTATGTCGTGGAGTGCTTTGTGTGCATGGGTGAGGAGCCTGAACGTGATCCTTTTGTTGACGGGGAGCCAGTTCAGGTTTCTCAGGTGGGCGGATATGTGGCTGTGGCAAGGGATGTCGAGGATGAGTCGTGCAGAGGCGTTTTGTATGCGTTGTAGTCGATTCTGAAGTTTGGCGGTGGTTCCTGCTTATAGGGCGTTTCCGTAGTCCAGTCGGCTGGTGACGAGGGCCTGGGTGACGGTCTTTCTGGTTTTGGTGGGGATCCACCAGAAGATCTTTCGGAGCATGCGCAGGGTGTTGAAGCAGGAGGACGAGACGGCATTGACTTGCTTGGTCATTGTGAGGGATGTGTCCAGGATGAATCCCAGGTTGCTTGCATGGTCTGGGGGTGTTGGGGCGGAGCCCAGTGCTGTGGGCCACCAGGAGTCATCCCAGGCAAAGGGGGATTGTCCGAGGATGAGGACCTCTGTTTTGTCTGAGTTCAACTTCAGGCAACTGAGTTTCATCCATTCTGTGACGTCTTTCATACCTTTCTGGAGGTTGGTTTTCGCGGTCGTTGGGTCTTTGGTGAGGGAGATTATCAGCTGGGTGTCGTCGGCGTAGGAGATGATGCTGATGTTGTGTTTGCATGCGATGGCGGCGAGGGGGCTCATGTAGATGTTGAAGAGGGTTGTGCTGAGCGAGGAACCCTGGGGTACACCGCAGATGATTTCAGTGGCCTCTGAACGGAAGGGAGGGAGGTGGACTCTCTGGGTTCTGTTGGAAAGGAACAAGGTGATCCAGTCCAGGGCCTTTCCTTGGATCCCGGTGTTGGAGTGGCGGGTTATTAGGGTACAGTGGCAAACAATATCGAAGGCTGCCGAGAGGTCCAGGAGGATGAGGGCGGTTGTTTCTCCGTTGTCCATCATGGTCCTGATGTCGTCGGTGGCTGCGATGAGGGCAGTCTCGGTGCTGTGGATGGCTCGAAATCCAGACTGGGACGGGTCGAGCAAGTTGTTTACCTTGAGGAAAGCAGTCATCTGTTTGTTTACGGCCTTCTCTATGACTTTTACCGGGAAGGGAAGAAGAGAGATGGGACGGAAGTTCTTGAGGTCTTTGGGGTCCGCCGTGGGTTTCTTCAGAAGGGCGTTGATTTCTGCGTGTTTCCAGCTCTCGGGGAAGGCAGCTGACGTGATCGAGCTGTTTATGACATTCCGGAGATGGGGTGCGATGATGGCATCGGCTTTGTTGAAGATATGATGGGGACAAGGTCAGAGGGGGAGCCGGAGTGGATGGAGTTCATGACGTTGGTGGTAGGGGTCCAGGCCCTGAGGGTGGAGGTGGGGGTCACTGGTTTGGTGGCTGCAGGTGGAGTCTGGGGTCCAGAGCTGTTGTGTATATCTGCGATCTTGTGGTGGAAGAACGTGGTGAGGGAGTTGCAGAGTTCTTGTGATGGTGTGACGTCGTTGTTGCTGGCGCTGGGGTTGGAGAGCTCTTTGATGATGTTGAAGAGTTCCTTGCTGTTGCGGGTGTTGTTGTCTAGTCGCTCTTTGAATGATGTCCTTTTGGTGGTTCGGATAAGCTGGTGGTGCTCGAGGGTGGCGTTCTTGAGGGCTGTCATGTTCTCTGTAGTTCATTCGTGGCGCCAGGTTTTTTTAAGGGTTCGACAGGATTTCTTGGATTCATTGAGTGTGTCTGTGAACCATGGGGTTTTCCTGTTGCTGGTCAGGCCTGGGGGGTACTTATTATTATTATGTTTCTTATATAGCGCCAGAATCGACCCCCGAAGGGGTATCTCCGCGCTTGCCTTGGGAACCCGTCCTGGCTTTTCCCTGTGAGATAGCCCCTACAGGGCATCCCCAAGGTGAAAGCCAGGCATCCCGCCGCGGGGGGCCGTTGTGGAGATTAAGCAAGCTTAATGCCCAGAGTTGCAGAGTGTGAACCCATGATTAGGTCAGGCACCGAAGTGAGAATTATCGAGTCCATGGACATTTGAGCTCAAGACCCTGCCGCGTCGGGAATTGAACCCTGGTCCCGGGTCTGACCTCTGCTTCAGGGTCTGCCTGCTCTAACCAGTGAGCCACACTTCTCCACTTCTACTTCAGTGGTGCGAGGTCGTCGGCGCAGTTGGTGATCCACTGTGCAAGGTTGCGGGCTGCATCGTTGGTGTCAGTGGTGTTGGCTGGCGGGTTCTGGCTTAGTGATGAGAGCAGTTGGTCTGTGGTGATTTTGTTCCAGCATCTGTGGGGGATCTGCCTTGTGCAGTGGTGGGATGTTTCTTTTTTGAATTTGAAGTACATACATCTGTGGTCGGTCCAGTGTAGTCCGGTGGAGTAGCTGAAGGAGACGTGGTTGCTGGCGGAGAAGATGGGGTCGAGCGTGTGCCCTGCGAGGTGGGTGGGGGTAATCACTAGTTGCTTGAGTCCGAGGTTGGCGAGGTTGTCGAGCAGGGTGGTGGTGTTGTTGTCGCTGTTTTTCTCCAGATGGAAGTTCAGGTCCCCTAGGAGAATGTATTCTGGTGAGGCTAGGGCGTGCAGGCTGATGAAGTCAGCGATGGTTTTGCTGAATTGTGTGCGTGTTCCCGGGGGCCTGGAGATGAGCGTTCCTCTAAGGGTGGTCTTGGGGTCGGTGTGAATCTGGAAGTGTAGGTGTTCGGCGGCAGGAGAGTGTCTTCCTTGGCGGTTGTGATGTCGATGGTGTTCCTGTGGATGATGGTTTATCCTCCTCCGGTATGGTTGACGCGGTCCTTCCGGGTGATCTTGTAGCCTTCTGGGAGGTCTATGGCAATGTCGGGAGCCGAGTAGGCGTTCATCCAGGTTTCCGTGAGGAAGGTGACGTCTGGTGCTGTTGTGTCGAGGAGGTCCCACAGTTCGATGGCGTGCTTGTGAACGGAGCGGGTGTTGAGGAGGATGCACTTGAGGTGGTTGTTGTTGTTGTTGTTGCTGTGGAGTTTGGAGGGTGTGGGGCGGGTTCAGAGGCATGTGAATTTGCAGGCTTGACAGGTGAAGGGTCCGTGGGTGCGCTTCGGGTTGGCTCAGTAGCAGGCAGATGGTCGGTCAGTGTTGAGTGCGTGGAGAGCCGCGGAGTCATATCTCAATCGAGTCCTCTGGGTCTGGTGGGGGCCAGGGTTTCGGGAGCTGGGCACGGTCGAGGCGCGGATGGGCGCAGACGGGCTTGCCTTTGGCGCGCCCGCTACGCGCTTCCGCTGCGCTTTCGCGCGGTCTTCTCCATATATGGCAAAGTGGGAGAGAGGAGCAGTTGGGAGGCGGGAGCGGAGTGGTGAATGGGCGTCGGGGAAGCGGGAAACAGAAGGAAAAAGGGGCGGGGCCACCGGGGAGCAGCGGCGGGGAGCGGGGGGCACAAGCGGGAAAACAATCACGGGCTGAGCAACAGTACAGGAGTATACAGGCAGGGCAATGAATGCAACGAGTGCAAAGGGGCACAGTAAACCAGCAAAAACACAAGATACAAACTACTTGGGGTTCAGGTACAGCGTCAGGAATGTGGCAGCAGCGTCGGAAACACACGAGGAGCCGTGCGGTGCGGGAGCGACCGGCCCTGCGAGCAGGGTCAAGGTCGCTTTGTCAACATAATTACTCAGGACTTGCGTTGAGTAAACACTTAACCTGGCACACTTCTAAGTCTCAAAGATTTTGTACGTTTGGTTGTAATTAAATACTAGCTACCCGTTGCTCTGAAGAAGTTACTGACGCTAGTTATTGTTACAATATCAAGTCTTTGTGTCATGTTTGTAGAAAGGTGTCAGTTTTTTGTAAAGTTGTCATATAAAAAATAACCCACTAACTTTGTGTTTTCTTTCGATCTAGTTGCCTGTGACAGATAATCCTTCAGATTAACCCAATAGTTGGAGTTCCCCTAGGTGGGATTGGGACCTCACTTGTGATGTCTTCCCTGTTTGTTAGCATGCGTTAGTGGAGAGGTGTGGTGCAAAGACCAGGACAGTTGCCTTTGGAGCATAGGGTTCACGGTTCGATCCCCGGATCCAGTGGCAGTTCAGCTCAGCACCATGTAACTTTGGGAAATAGCTCACTTAATTTCCATGATGACCCCCAGCGCCTTTAGACCCATAGGGTGAGTAGTTTGTGCGTTGCAAATAGGGATTTTAGTTTTTTACATTCTAGACTGCTACTACTACCGCCACTATTAAGAAGGCACCTTGGGATACACTGCCGTAAGGTTTATTTATTTTTTAAGTTGTATATAGCGCCAACAAGATCTCAAAGGATATCAGAGCGCTTTACGATAAGTTGGAAGAGGAGAACAAAATGAAGTATACACAGCAATTGTGAATTTTATTTTTAAAAAACAATGCTAAACAGTGAACCATGGTACACATATAAGATGTAATGAAATGCAGATGATACGATCAGTGACTGTTAGTTGTGCAATGGAGCTAGAAACAAAGAGACAGCCGCCTTATGAGTGCCACCACCCCTTAAGGTAAGGATTTGCTCAGTAAGAATCTTTTGGCTTCCAGTTTGAAAGCCGTCATCGATGCGAGTCTGCGTACGTCCGGAGAAAGAGAGTTCTATATTTTTGGGGCAGCACCAGAGAAGGCTCGGTGACATGTTCCCTTGTTGCTAAGGATGATCAGTTTCAGGAGGAGAGTAGAGGCACTTCTTGATGCCCTCATCCCATAGGATAATTCAAGTTTTTGCGCCAGATACGTGGGAGTATTGTAGTGAAGGTCTTTGTGTATCAGGATTGCAATCTGAAGCTGGATTCCCGCTTCAAAGGGTAGCCAGTTGAGAAATTTAAGGACTGGGGATATGTGCTCATTTCATTTGGAGCCTGTAATCAGTCTTGCTGTAGATTTCAGTGAAGCCCTAAGTGGAGCCGAGGCGTATTTAGGAAGGCCACAGAGAGTTGCACTGCCATTGTCTAACCTTGGTAAGACAAGAGCTTGTACCTGCTTGAAATCCATTTGAGGCAGGAAGGGTTTGATCATTTTGAGTGTCCTCATCAAGTGGTTCGCTCCCTTACAAACATTGCTGATATGAGTCTTCATACTCAGGTGCTTGTCCGCTGTGACTCTGAGCGTTATGGCTGAGTCTATGATGATCGGAGTGCAGTTGAGCTCCTTTAGGTGAGGCATCTAGAGATTGATCTTCAGGGTGTGGTTAGGCGGGTAGATGAGCAAGAATTCCATTTTGGAAGCGGTGAGCAGGAGATGGTTCTCCGTTAACCAATTTTGAGTCAACATGAGGAAAGAATTTAGTGAGATGATATTATCCGGGTATGAAATTTTCAAATAGAGTTGTGTGTCATCAGCATACATGTGGAAGAGAATGTTCATAGAGTTAAGTAAGTTAGTAAGAGGTTCCAGGAAAATGTTGAAGAGGATAGGAGAAAGGGCGGATCAATGGGGGACCCCATAGGTACTGGGGAGGGCTGAGAGAGAGAGAGTGGTTTGTCTTTAACCTTTGAGATCTTGGAAGATTTGGACAGGTAGCGGCCATCGCTTCATCTATTCAGGTAAGAGAACTATGGAGTGAAGTTAACTAATCTAGTTAGTAACTCATTTTTACTGAAAACTAAGATGTTTATAAACTGTTGTAGCCAATATAGGTATAGAAAATGGCATACCCATGTAGTAGTCAATTTAGATGCAGAGGGTATAACTAACTGCTATACACTTTAATAAGCATATTTTAAAAAACAACAGGCTGTACTAAAATACAGCATCACAAAGTAAAAGACAAAAAAAGGATTTCAGGCAAAAAGTAAGAATGTCCCTTTAATTTTGTTAAAAATGTGAAACTCACCCTCTCCACCCTCAACAAGCCCATCACTCTACCCAAATAAATCACACTAACCAATGTCCAAAAGAATATCCAAAGTCCAACTTCCCATTCCCATTTTCCTTCCTAATTCCCACATTCTCCACCCACAACAAAAGTCCCTCCCACCAAGACAAATAATAAAAAAGGGCCTCAGAGTGCATCATCAATGAGGGCACAAATCCACCTCTCTGCAAAGCAGCATCAACTCGCGAAGTACGCAGTTTTGGAAGTAGTCTGGGTGTGAGGGGGTAGCAGTGGTGGATCGGGATTCCAGCTGCCAGCAGTGCTGTGAATGTTGTGGCCGGGATGGAGGCACTGGTGGCTATCTGAAGGTTCTGGCAGCCGGGGCAGTTGCAGATGCCTCAGCCTCCTCCACCTTTTGAGCCACCAGCAAGCGATATTCTTTCTCCTTCCGGTGTCACAACAGCTGTGCTGCTATTTACTGCAGAGATGGCAGAGCAGAATGAGTAGCCTTATCAAGAATGAAACTTTTTTTTAAATAATGTTCAGTGCAAACATTTTTTTTAAGGTGGCGCAGTAAAAGTACATTGATGGCCCCCTAAGGCCATTGGAATTTTTGATATGATTAGTCACAGGGCCAGGTTTTCTGTAAAAATGTGTCAAATACAACCAGTGACTGACTAAAAGGAATTAAGCCAGAATACCACCAGATTAAATCTAAATAATTTTTTACTCTAACATTTCCTAGGAAAATCACGAACAGACACTTTAGGCCTCATTCATGGCATTTTGGCGTAGGACAGCACAGCAAGAGACCTTGCTGCACTGCTCTACACCAAAGTGAAAGAGTAGGAATGCACTATATCTAAGCAATATGGTATAGCCTTGTCATTTCTGTCTGCCCTGGCTCCATTTCAGCAGCCTACCACCAACATAGGCACACTTACACCATAGTGCAAGGGTGCCTCCATCGCAGGCAGTGTTGTTTTTGTGCAGGAAGGGGCACCTTCTTGCACAAAAACAATACTATAAGGCATGTTCCTCCTTCTATTTGTGCTGTAAAATACAGCAGCACTCATACAAAGAGAAAAAAATGAGGAGAAATTAAGTTATTGCTCCTCATTGCACCTCACCTTGGGAGGTGTACAGATTTGGTACTTCATCAGGTTTAAATGTCTTTTGTAAATCTGGGGAAGAGTGAAATTCCATCAGTATTGAGTGGTAGAACCCTGTGCAATGCCCATGGAACACCTCCTGGGCACAGAGTAAGGTAACACAGAGATTTGCGCTGCGTAGCCTTACTCATGATTTATGAGGCCACTCAAGGCCAAGTAGGATGGCTTTGCATGGCTTCATAAATCGTTATGAGAGTCCGGCGTCATGCATTTACCACTTTACATGGTGCAAAAGTAATGCAGGGCTCTCATGAATAAGCCAGTTTGTGTATAAAAGGAAATATAAATTACCTCCCATTAATGAGTAAGGCATTATGCACTATGCAGCACAGGTAATCGCATTCTTGTTGTGTTAAATTAATGGAGGCATGCTAGATCATCGGGTTCTTTTCTTCTCTCTGCATTCTGCAGCTGAGGCAGATGTAATGGACAATTTATTTTCCTAGTTTAATTCCAATGGCTTGCTCATCTCGGACTGACTTTCCAATGGTACCCTGGCTCCAAAGAGGCAGATGACTAATAATAATAATTCATCACACACATCACGTATAAAATACAGACATCCTGTCTGCCATGTGTAGACAGTAGGAAAAATCATGCACTGCAGTTACAGGGAAAGAACCGGCTATAGATTATATTTGGCACATTTGTCACAGAATATCCCATCCACCAAACTCTAAATCAGGCACTTAGTCTCACTTTACTTCCTGACTTCACCATCCACCACAAATGATTTTCCAGAAATACCTTTGCTTGGCAGTAATGAAAGTTACTCTACTGCAGGGTACGTTAGAGGGATTAGGGTAGGTAAAGGCTTTGCTATAGAATAGCGCAGTGTCACTGGTCATCATGCGCTAAGCTTTGGCTTAGTCAGTCACTGTAGTTAAACAGGCGTAATTCCATTATGGAAGCCATGAAATATATCTACATAAATCTCTTAGCCAAAAAAATGTGGTACATGACAAGAATGGATTTTTTTTAAAAGGTTTGGGTAGATTGGGACAAAGCTTAGGAATGAATAAAGGAGTGAAGTACTAGTAGCCGTTGATTGAGTGGGAACTGGCACACACACCTTGTTTTTGGGTTGTAATGCATTGAAAACATTGTAAATGCCAAATTTACTGAAGCAGATGCAAATTGCACAGCCAACACTAGTGCAGAATGAAACCATGCTGCAGTTAGGTCACAGGTGGTGAAATTCCAATGGCAGGGAGATGATGAATGATGATTGGTGGGATGTCTGCTTCGCTTAACAAATACTATGAGTATACTTATTTGTCAAAAAGCAAGCAATGTGACTAACCACCAACTTTCCCTGCCACCACAAGGACTCCTCTTCCAACCACTTCGTCTGCCACCTGCAGCACACTGTGCTGCTGCTGGCTCCGGGAGTGATGTTCTGTGATGATAAAAAAAAAATACAGATTCGCCTCCTAGGAAATATATTTTTTTTTAAGTACAATCACAATACCTCACTACAGTTTGGTCAACAATATCTTCTATCAAAACTTTAATATTGATCATTTTTGTGGTTTACAGTGTTAAAAAAAAGCCAAGTAGTTTAGCCAACTGGGTCATTTAAGCATAATGAAGGGATGGTATGGTCAATAAAGGAGATATGGTCTTAGTTAGCAAATGCAAGAGGACCTCATGCCTTTCTGGAAACTGGTGGCATACTGTATACAAGAATGATAACAGAACATTGGGGTGGGGGTTTCACCATGACCATGGCCACTCTTTTAATTTTCACTGTTTGACTGTATGAGTATGAACAAGAAAAAGAAAACCTTCTAAACAAACATGCCTGGTGAATAATCCCTTACTTGAGCCTCCAATCCTCACAGGAGAATACCAAAAATCTGTTATCTCAGTCGTACAGTACCACAAGATATATAAGGGGAGGAGCAAAGCTTACAAACAAAGCAGAAGAAAGTTAAAGACTAGTACAGGCAGGAAGAAATCAGCAAATATAAAAAAAGGATAATGTAGGGTAACAAGAACAAATTAGTTAGAGAACTTACAAAAAGGAGACAGCATAAAAAAATAAACAAGGCACAATTATACTAATAGTGGGGAGAGGTAAAAGTTAGGGAACTAGCAGGACTTACTGGGGTCAGAAGAAGCATCTGCCATGATCACGACGCTGGTGGTTCACCCACAACGGCACTGGTAGTAGCAGCCCCTTCATCCACCTTAGATGCCCTATTGCCCTTGGGTGCCGATGTAAGAAATAAAAAAGATTAAAAAAATAGATTAGCGGTACAGTTAATCTTTCCAAAAATATTTTGACTGGCAGACGCAATAGCATTGTACGTTTCCCAATCAGATCTTGCATAGTACTAGTATTGAATTGATCTATTCATCTATATATATAAAAACAAAAGTATGTTGGTTTGTCCTTTATGCATTACTACACCATTCATCCGATCGGCATGAAACTTTGGGAAGTTGTTGAGTACACTCCCACGAAGGTTTCTGGCAAAAAAAAAGAAATTGTTAAAAGTTGTTGAGTAAACTCCTGCGAAGGTTTCTGGCTACTCGTTTTTGCAATGAACATCAACAAAGCACAGGTACAATCGCTGCAAGTGTGTGAACTAGATTTGGAGAATCTGTGCTTCTCACATGGACAACTGTATGTGGCCAGCTCACGCGTTGGAAAACCTTCTGATTTATTTGTGTACCCACCAGATGGAACAACAAAAAATACAGTGTATCCACAAGCACTTGAATAAAAAACAGAATTAAAACAACACTTTGAAATGTTTTCCATATTAAAATGAATAAGTTTCAATAAAAATGACACAATGTAAATTGAATGTTATCATAACAACTTTCCTCAAATTTCTTTTCTTCTGAGATCGCAGCAACCCGCGACGGGTAAGCGATTCATTTTATAAACCTAAGCCCTATTCCTAATTTCCTGAACATAAACTACATTTGAAGCTACTAATGAATTGGAACAAAGGATCTTTGCTTCTCAAATCCCTTTGATAGGCCAACTCAGTCTCCCCTTTCAATGCATAGATGCACACTTCACATCACTGGGAGATTTGGACTATATGAGCTACATGAAGTAAGGCACAGAGAATGCTAACTCAATGATATTACTACCACTATCTTACTGACAGGACATAAGAGTCTGTATGACTTCCTAAACAATCATCCCAAGTGAGCACTGATTACTACAATTAGGAAGCACCGAGCACATGGCTAGCTCAAGCCGGATCACATATTATTCGTAATGTAAACTTAACTTACCTCTGAGTGTAAGCAGTATGCTATTTGAATAAAAAAATGTATTTGCATTTTAGAAAAAAAATCAATACTTACTCAGCCGTGCAGCCCAGCTGCCCAGCAGGTCAGGCAGGTCCTATTCCCTGTCTAGCAGGTCAGCCCAGAGGTGTGTCAGCTCCTGCATCATGTACCGAACCCCAGTGCTCTGGCACACACACACCAGCACACTCACCCCCACAGTAGCTGATGCTCCAGCAGGTTGTACTCTCTCACAAACCTTCTGCCTGCTGCCAGCATGGAGAGGAGGTGGCGCTGAACACAAAAGACAAAAGCATGGTCACCTCTATCTCTGAAAAAAATGAGGTGGGCTGCACCCTTTGGCGGTGCTGGTGACTGTAAGGTGTGCGTCTTGTTGCAGCCATATTGACAATGCCACTTGCTGCCTGTTGCTTTGACATGGTGCTGGGTAGTGGTGGGTGGCAAACCCCACTCTGCTGGTTGAGTTTACTGAGTTTTGTCTCTCCGTGCTTCGCTAGGAATATGGAATTTGGCAACAACTCCACAACTGCCGGCAGAGCGGAGTTCACTGGTGCACTCACCCCTGGTTAGGGCTGAACAACTATTAAATAACTTCTACTTCATTAGGCAGTCTTCTTTATGTGTTTCGAAGAGTCCAGAATAGGGGAAACAGTGCCAAACTTCACCATTTTCTGTTTTTGGAATCGCTTGTCTCCCCACAGCCAGCGGTGGTCTTGAGGGATGATGCTGAGAGAAATGTAATGAAATAAATAATAAATAATTTTCCCTCAGCATGGTCCCTCAAAATTCCCCCACACGCAGCCCCACCACTGTCACTTGCATGGACCGCGGCTGCCCATAGCAGTGCTGCAGACTTGTTGAGTCCAGTTTGGAATGGTGAAGTGAGTGGCATGGCGACTTGAGTTTGGTTACTTTCGGAGTGCTTGTGGACAGCCATGGTAACATGTCTCTCCCATTGTTCTTCAGATAGGAAGAGGCAGGCATGCACAATGATGGCTGGACTTGCCAGTGGTAATGTCGAGGGTCAAGGAGGAACCTCCTGGGACTCCTCATGGAGAAGGAACTGGAACGTTTGACAGTGGCCCCTGAGCCACAGCCTTAATTGACCCCAGTGTCGGATACCCCTCCAGACCCCTCAGTGCTTAGAGAGAATGAGGCAGAGAGCCAACAAGGCCCAGAGGAGGGCAGAGGAGAACAGGTCACACTAAACCTTCCACATACCTGTGCAGTATGCAAGCAGAATACACGGACCCTGTTTATACTCCTTCTGCCACTCCTGCCTGCACCCACCTGAGGAATAGGTCAGCGTGCCTGTTAGGCAAAAGCATCCGGTCCCCTGCCAGATGGCCCAGAAGCCCCAGGGAATCCAACAAGGCTCAGGGCCACCTAACAACACCCAGAGTGAGTTCCTGTAGCTGGGCTTCTTTTTGTTGTGCAGTATTGATCACTGATTGGCTGTAACTTTGTGGAGTGGTTAGTGGAGGGGCTTGTCTGATTCATCTTTGTTAGTCAGGTAAAGATGGTAGTTATTGATAGGCTTGTGGTACTAGTTTTAAGGTGCTGCTCATGTTCTCTAATTTAACTACAGGCGATTTTGAATGATCCATTCTGTCTTGTTCTATATCTGGGGGTGTCTCATGCACCAAGCTTTCCTTTTTGCTGCTTAGGAGGCTGTCTGGGGTCTGCAAGTGAGAACTTGTGATCTGCAGCCCCGGATATCACAACCGCCATCCCGAAGGTTACAAAATCATCCAGAAGGACAGCACCAATCAACTAGAAGAAGACATTACCATTATACACAAAAACAACTTCCACCTCACATCCAGCTCCGAAGACCTCTCATCCGACATGAAACACCTCCACTTCCATATCCAGACCAGCCTGAACACCATCCACCATGGCATCCTCATCTACAAACTTCCCAACCCTGCCCCCCGAAGCCATAGCCAACTTCATTGCACACCACACTCTCACCTAAAAGGACTACATCTGCCTCATTGACCTTAATTTCCACCTGGACAACTACAACAACCACAACACCGGCTATCCTACAGGAGAACCTCGCCAACATTGGACTCAAACAGCTGGTCACCTCTTCAATCCACTCAGCATGACACATGCTCGACCCCATGTTCTCTGCAAGCAACAACATTTCTGTCAGCCGCACCTCCAAGCTACATTGGATCCACCACCGCTGCGTCCACTCCTCCTTCTCCAAACCCATGGTACACCACCACGCCCACCTCTATCCTCAAAGATGCTGGAAGAAGCTCACTGAAGACCAGCTCATCACCTCCCTTAGCAAAACTCCACCTCCGACATCCACAGACACCAACGTCACAGCACTCAACCTCCACCTCTGAAACTCCTACTGCACTAACACACTGGCTCCCCTGGGGAAACCTTCAGTCCAGCAGCCCTCCAAGAAAGCCAGCTGGTTCTCTAGTGTCCTCCAAGAGTACAAGAGCACCTGCAGACAGCTCAAGAATGGATGGAGGAGCAGAAAGATCTTGACAGACCACACATCCTTCAAAACAGCTATCACCGCACACCACCATCTCATTAGAACAACAAAGAAAATAGCCATACAGGAATGCATCAACCTCAATGCACACAACAGCAAAGATCTCTTCACCGTGGTCAAAGAATTTGCCAAATCTAGCACAGAGACAGCAGACATCCCCCCTCTCAAGACCTCTGCAACAACCTTGCCACCTTCTTCCACTGTAAGGACCAGGAGATCTTCGACAGATTTGCAATCCAATATCCATCCACCCCAACAGCAACCACAGCACCCAATGGCTCCTGACCCCAGCAGAGCCTGCCAAAATAGACCTCCCTCACCTCTGACGACACACTCAGGATGTGAAAAGCATCCACTCCAGAGCCCTCTCGGATGTCTGCCCTCACCACATCTTCACCAGAGCCGGCACCTCTATCACCTCGAACTCTGCTGCACCATCAAATCTGCCACCTTCCCTGAAGACTGGAAACACACAGATGAATGTCTGACATAATATCGACAGACAGAATATCTACATACAAAAATATCGACACAAAAATATCGAAATCAAAAATATCGGAGTCATATCTTCATAAAGGTAAGTACAAAAATATTGAAAAATTAATATCGTAGTACAAAAATATCGAAATTAAAAATATCGTTTTTTTAAATGTATTAATAATAATGTAAAAATAATTTTAAAATACATATAATTTTACAAATATTAAATAAAAATATTAAAACATAATTAAAAAATTAAAACTAATACATATACATTTAAAATAAATTAAAAACTTAATAATTTAATGTAATTTTATTTTTTTTAATTTCATTTAATTGATTTAATTTAAATTTATTTTATTTTTACCCTGTACGCCTGTACCCCAAAAACCCAAAACTGACCCTGAACCCTAAAAATATCCCTGTACCCCAAAAACCCAAAACTGACCCTGAACCCTAAAAATACCCCTTTACCCAAAAACCCAAAACTGACCCTGAACCCTAAAAATACCCCTTTACCCAAAAACTGAAAACTGATCCTGAACCCAAAAAATACCCCTTTACCCAAGAACTGAAAACTGACCCTGAACCCTAAAAATACCCCTTTACCCAAAAACTGAAAACTGACCATGAACCCTAAAAATACCCCTTTACCCAAAAACTGAAAACTGACCCTGAACCCTAAAAATACCCCTTTACCCAAGAACTGAAAACTGACCCTGAACCCTAAAAATACCCCTTTACCCAAAAACCCAAAACTGATCCCGGAACCCTAAAAATACCCCTTTACCCAAAAACCCAAAACTGACCCTGAACCCTAAAAATACTCCTTTACCCAAAATTAATTAATATTACTTAATTACCAATTAATTATTAATTAACAATAACAATAAAGTAAATATATTAGCACATTAGCTGTAATTAATTTAATTTAATAATTAATATTATTTTTCCCAATTAATTAATTAACAATAACAAAAAATTATATATATAAAAAAATTACTCTAATTAATGTAATTAACTAATTAATATTAATTAATTACCAATTAATTAATAATTAAAAATATGTACAAAATTATATTAATTAATTAACTAATTAATATTAATTAATTACCAATTAATTATTAATTAAAAATATTTACAAACATATATTAATTAATTAATTATTAATAAATTACTTCCCACCCTATTCCCCTATAAACCCACAACCCGCTCTGATACTAAAACGCAAAATGTAAACAAATTTACAAATTTTCAAACATACATTACAAAACATGTTTAACAAACATATAAACAACATAATAAAATACATAACACTAAACAAAATTTCGATATTAGTAAAATTCGATATTAGTAACATACATACCTTAAAAAAACGATATTCTGTCTGTCGATATTTTGGACATCGATATTCTATACTGTCAAAATTAAAACATCGATATTATTGTATATCGATATTTTAATTTCGATATTTTGTCTGCATACCCACACAGACATCAACCCCATGTTGAAGAAACCCTCTGCTGGATTGACGGTCCCGAAGAACTACAGACCCATCTCTCCACTCCCAGTCCCAGCCAAAGTCATAGAGAAGGCCATCGATGCCCAACTCTCCTAGTTCATTGAAACAAACCACATCGTGGACCTCTCCCAATTGGGCTTCAGAAGACATCCCAGCACTGAGATCACTCTCCTTAAGGCTACAGGCGACATCCGCATCCTCCTTGACCAAGGCGAAACTGCAGTCCTCAGCCAAATCATTGGTCACCTGAGATACCTCCACTGGCTACCCATCAACAAAAAAATTACCTTCAAGCTCATCATGCATGCCTTTAAACCTCCCACAATGCCAGATCTGCATACCTCACAACCGCCTCTCCTTCCACACACCCACCAGACAACTCTGCTCCACCCAACTTGCCCTAGCCACCATGCCACAGATTCGCAAAAACACGGCTGGAGGAAAATTCTTCTCCTACTTCGCTGCGAAGACCTGAAGTCCCTGCCTCTACATCTCAGGCAATCACAGTCGCTGCTTAAATTCAGGAAGGACCTCAAAAAGCTGGTACTTCAACTGAACCGCAGACCCCCCCACACCTTGAGACCCTAATGGGTGAGTATTCTCGCTTTACAAAAAATCTGATTGATTAAATCTTTGTTTGGACATCAATGAATTGCAAATCAAGTTGATGTCAATAAGCAGCAGTTCTGGTAGCCCAGGATGTGGAAAAATACATGGCTCAATTTGTCATCTGTGAAGCGGACCACTGGTTACCTTAGATTCTATCAGTATCTAAGGCCTTATTTATATCTTGGCAGACATGTTACTCCATCACAAAGGTGACAGATATCATGTCCGCTGAAATATAAATTCCTTATGAGATAGAATGAGATTTATATTTCGGTGGGCGGGATATCTGTCACTGTTGTGACTGAGTAACATGTCCGCCAAAGATCTAAATAAGGCCCTATGTCAATATTTACTAAACATCAGATTCACCTTGCCATGGTTTTTAGTAGTCAATGTGTTTTGGAGTATAACACCTTTTTGGTTGTTATAGATTAACTAATGAAAATGGTTCTCTTCATCAGTACAAAGTGAGTACCACATGCATCAAAGATAGGCAAGCCATTCTTGTTTAATGTAGCCTGACTCCATGGACTTCCCACTGTTAAATTGTCAGACAGGAGCTCATACTTAACTTCATGATTAAAAAAACATTCTGTGAATTACTGGGAATCACAGTGACACTTTTTCCTTGTAGCCATTCTCAAGAAGATGGACCATCTGAATGAATCAGATTTCCTCTGTTATAGCTGCTGACTCCACGCTGGGATCGTGTGCCTTTGAAGCCTGCATTTCACCACCGGGATACTGCTCGCGGAACCCGCTGCGCGGGTCCCGCTTCGCCAGAGGCTTCCCCTTATCACTGACATTGCTGGTATTTAAATTTGGGTGCCGGGACCTGCAGGGCTGCGAGCATGTTGTGGGCGCAGGACTACAAGTCCCAGGAACGCCCACAACTCCCAATTGCTGCCACCTGGGACGCTCTCCCTGCAGGCTCCTCCCTGGTGCCGGTAAAAGCCTCCCTTTCCTTCCAAGTGGCGGATTTCCTCTGTTCTAGCTGCTGACTCCACGCTGGGATCGTGTGCCTTTGAAGCCTGCATTTCACCACCGGGATACTGCTCGCGGAACCCGCTGCGCGGGTCCCGCTTCGCCAGAGGCTTCCCCTTATCACTGACATTGCTGGTATTTAAATTTGGGTGCCGGGACCTGCAGGGCTGCGAGCGTGTTGTGGGCGCAGGACTACAAGTCCCAGGAGCGCCCACAACTCCCAATTGCTGCCACCTGGGACGCTCTCCCTGCAGGCTCCTCCCTGGTGCCGGTAAAAGCCTCCCTTTCCTTCCAAGTGGCGGATTTCCTCTGTTCTAGCTGCTGACTCCACGCTGGGATCATGTGCCTTTGAAGCCTGCATTTCACCACCGGGATACTGCTCGCGGAACCCGCTGCGCGGGTCCCGCTTCGCCAGAGGCTTCCCCTTATCCCTGACATTGCTGGTATTTAAATTTGGGTGCCGGGACCTGCAGGGCTGCGAGCGTGTTGTGGGCGCAGGACTACAAGTCCCAGGAGCGCCCACAACTCCCAATTGCTGCCACCTGGGACGCTCTCCCTGCAGGCTCCTCCCCCTTCCTTCCTGAGATAGTATATTAACAATTGAATATCCCCGCGGCGCGGGAGCGCGCGGGAGGGCGCCGGTAGAAGCCCGGGACAAGGGTGGGACCGTCTGTGGCCGTCCGGGGCCGAAAGAGGCCGGGCTGGGCCATCCCATTTGCCGAACTAGCACTGTAAGCAATTATTATAGTTGCGATAGTGATTTAACTTGTTGTGATATATTGAGGTGACTAAGGGTTATCTATATGGCCTGTCCTACAAACACTTCCATTTTGCTGCCATCCGTGGGTGAAGCGGAAGCAGCTGTTATGGGCCCCCTAGATACCTATTTTAAACGGCTGCCCCAGGATATCGATAGGGAAATCGCCTTGGCAGAAAGACGTGCGGGGCGTAGGTTGTCCACAGAACTGTTGAAAACCCCTCTTGAGAAACGCAAAAGTCAAAGTTTCCCCTCATTGGTAACCCCTTTATCATCTATCTTGCTGCCGGCTGTACACGACATTTCAAATCTTTCACCCCCAGTAAATGAGCCATTGGTTACCTTTAGAAATAGTAACCATTACTTTGCCTGCAAAGTCCCCCGGTGTTCTTACCAATCCACCCACTGGGCAACATTCTACAACTCAACCCAGTGTTCTAGCACATGCTATAAAACCCAAACCCTGCACAAAAAGGAAAAGGGGTGTTATTGCAAAGAAAGGGCAGGTCCTAAAACCCCCAAAAAAACATAGGAAATTGGGTACAAACACAAGACCTTGTCATACTACTGGGGATAACCCTACTGGGTTACCGGCGGGCGAGGGAGAAGTTGTTTCATTGGGCTTGGATCCTGTAATAATGGTATCCCCAGGGATACCATCACCATCAGGCCCAGATCCCATTGTCATAGCATCTCCTGGGACTCCAACATCTAAGCCACAATTCCTTCTAGAAGTGGAGAAATTAATACGGTCCCTCTTGAACCCCTTTGAGGATAGGCTTAAAAAGCTAGCTGAACAATTGGACCATCTAGAGCAGGCTAGCCTAGATAATTTTTTCTCTACCAAATCTCTAATTAAGTCTTGCCTCAAAACGGGAGGAAATATGAACAACCAACAAACAGTTGAGCGAGATGTGGGTGCCCCGTCGGTTGTTTTACAACCTTCTAGTGCGAGTATTCCAAGTAGCTCTCAGGGAAAAGGTCAAAGTAGTAAGACTACCAATGATCAAACAACTACTTTAACTAATAGTAATTGTGGGAAGACCAAGCCCCAGAGCACTGTAGCCAAAGGTAGAATGGATTGTTCAAAGAATGCCACCCCTGTTAGCAGTAATACTTTACCCTTGCCAAGTACTTCGACAACCTGCCATGGTCCTTTGGCAAGCAATGATAAAAATCCCGGTAAAAATAGTGTTGGAACATATAAACCCCATGCTCCAAAAATGCCAAATAGAGGTGGCCTTGCAAGTGATGGAAGCAATATACTTGAGGGAAATAAGGCTCCCATGGTACCAAAGAATGTTGCCCCACCATGCCCTGTTGTCCAGGAACAAAGCCAACCAATACCCTATGTGACAAAGCCTCCAACTAGGATACCCCCAATACAACTTACCCCTGATTCCTACCCCTATGTGGCTATCCTTACCAATGTTCCTCCCCTATTTGTAGGGCAAAGAGAAACCTATGAAATGTTAAAAAATAAGGTTATGCATTGGTTAAGGGTTAACAGACCTCTACCCGGGGAAGTGGATGGTTTGATCATCGGGGTTAGAAGGGTTAACTGGATAGGCAGCACCCTGAAAAAACTGGGGGGTGAATGTATCATAATTAACTTCCAAGATCCAAGGGTGGTAGGACTGATTACGAGACCTGGTTGGAGTACTAGCAGTGGTGGGATTGGTATTGTGGACCTCACTTTTTTCTATCCAAGACCTGTGGACGCTCATTTTGGTGGGAACAACGAGCCAGGGAGATTCAGTTTCTTTCCTCCGGCAGAGATCAACCCCTTCCATGTTCCTATCCCACAATTAAATGAATGTTATGGACAACCATGCAATTCTTATGATGGGTTGGGAAATTTGAGGTGGGGATGTTGACGGAAACCGGCTGATCTCATTGTAAATGGGGGCAATATGGCTAGGGAGAATATACCAGAGAAATCACTGGCAACAATAAGGGATGTAACATCAAGTCCAAATGGAGCAATCATCAATAGGGAATATGGAAATGTGAGAAGGGACAGCATGGTATGTATGGAAAATACGGGGGGTGAACCAAGGCCTTTATTAGATACGGGTGTTACTGAGGGCAGGGATGGTAATTGTGTGGGCACTGTTATGGAAGAGGAATGTAATTGCGAGAGCTTGACCAACCACGCGTCCATGCTAGTCATCAATGTGGGGAGTTGTAATGGCAATACCACGGGGAGGTTCCTTTCGTGGAATATCGCAGGGCTGTGTACTAGATTGCTGTCACAAAATTGGATAGATTTTGTCAACGGGTTTGAAATGTGTTTATTCCAGGAGACATGGGCTTGCGACCCAATTTTCCTCCCAGGTTATTTACATTTTTGTATACCAGCGAGTAGAGGCCCAAGGGGCAGACCTATGGGAGGTTTAACAGTTTGGATCAAGCAAACTTTACAAGTTAAAATAAAAGTGCTTGACCTGGGTTGCAAGGATATACAATTGCTCAGAATATTACCAGACAAGGGGGGTGTGATAGACATATATAATATCTATGCCAGGGGTATGAGTGCTGGGAATTCCCCTACCCTAGAGGCTCTATCCTCCTTTCTAGAATTGCAGTCTCTTGGAAATAGAGTGGTTGTGGCTGGCGACCTTAATAGGACTTTCGAGCCGTTGGAAAATTCGGAACATCCATTAGGGCAGGAGGAAGATGTCCAATGGGGTGTCCCAAACCTGAATCTTGTACCAGTTAAGCGGTGGGCAAAAGATATATTGCTACTGAACGCGCTATGTTTGGAATATGGCTTGAGGGCCCTCAATGGAAGGACAAAGAGTGACCAGGGAGGCAACTGTACATTTGACACTGGTCACAGTAAAAGTAGAATAGACTATGTCATTTGTAGCCTTGATTTATGGTGTGGGGTAGGTGATATGGAAATCAAGGGTAGATTAGAAAGTGATCATAATCCCCTTTGCGTCACCCATTCCAGGTGGAGGGTCACGCCTGACAATCAAGAATCGCGTAGCGAAGTTGTCCCGGTCATGGCCAACGATACACGAAGAGTTAAATGGCCAAATGTGTTGGCAAATGTGGCTTCCATGGACTACATAGACTCGGAGGTGGATAAAGCAATTGCAGCCATGGAGATAGTAAATCCCGTAATACCTGGTTCCTCTTCAATAACAGCCATGCACAATACGTTCTTTTCTCTTATAAAACCACATTTTACTAGATTAAATAAGGTAAACAGAAAAGCCCCAGTTAAAATGGCGAGGTGGTTTAATAAACAGTGTAGGTCAACCAGATTGGAACTGGGTAGGGCACTTAAAAGCAGAGACAAGGGTTTGATTAGTATAGCTAGGAAACACTATAATGTTAGTATCCGCAAGGCCAAGAAAAAGTGGGAAGAGGAATATTGGGAAGAGTTACTCGAGGCTTCTGGGTCAAGGGATTCTAGACTTTTTTGGCAAATTGTGAAGTGGGGCCGAGGTGGTACCCCTAACAATCCAGATAACAATGTTAATGCGGCATCATGGGTTGAGTATTTTAAACCCCAATATGCAGAAAACAGGGATATTGTGGCCATAGAACCTATTCCAGTGGTATTTTGCAAGGGAAACCTGTTTTCAAATAAAGAAGCAGAATTGGTAATTTCAACCCTACAAGGGGGGAAAGCACCGGGCTTAGATAGGATTCCCTCAGACATTTTTAAGCACAATAAGGTACGGTGGGCTAGGTATGTGACCTTATTGGGAAATGCTCTAGCTAAAGAGGCTGAAATCCCAGAAATATGGAAGGGGGCAATAATTATACCGATCTACAAGAAGGGTGATCGGTCACTCCCGGCCAACTACAGGCCGATAAGTTTGATTGCCACTATCCAAAAAGTGGTGGGGAAGATGGTGGTTAATAAACTTATGGACTGGGTAGACGAGAACAATGCCCTCTCCCCCTATCAGGCAGGCTTTATGCGGGCAACCAGCACGGTAGATCAAATATTTCGATTTACCATGTTGCGGTGGGGGACTGTACTCCTTGGCGAGGGCAGCCTTTATGTCGCATTTGTAGACTTGAGGGCTGCCTTCGACCTGGTGCCAAGGAGTAAGCTTTGGGCAGTCCTGAAAAAGATAGGGGTCCCACTCGAGTTGCTCACCCTAATAATGCGTCTTCACGAAAGCAATTTCGCCAAAGTCCAGTGGGGGAGTAATGGGGAATCTACCGTTAATTTTCCTGTTGGACGGGGTGTACGGCAGGGATGTGCAATGGCACCCCTGCTCTTCTCCCTGTTCATCAATGGTATAGTGGATAGGATGTTGGATGCAAGTGTGGATGCACCTTCGCTAGCGGGCATCAGGGTCCCTATCCTGATGTTCGCTGACAATACCCTTATTGTATCCAAAACCCCTGCAGGACTCCAGCGCGCCCTGAATATATTTGATATGTTTTGCGGGGAACATGGCCTCGAAGTAAATGCTAGCAAAACAAAGCTGATGGTTTTTGGTCAAAGGCGCCGATCCCAACCAAGGGTATCTCCGAATAATATCGAGCTTGAGGTAGTAAATGTTTTTACTTACCTAGGGGTAGAGATGTCAAGCAAGCCAGGTTGGTCACGACACATTGAGAAGGCGGTACTGAGACACCAGCAGATTTCAGGGGCGCTCCGGGCAGAACAAGTGAAATCAAAAACTAGGCCTGTAAAACCGGTTCTCATGGTTTACGATGCTAAAGCCCTGGGTGCAGCCCTGTATGGGGCAGAAGTATGGGGTTTTGAGAAGCTCCCCACCCTACAAATATCAGAGAATAGGTTCTTGAGGGGAATAACGAGTCTCCCCCAGAGTACACCATTAATACCACTTGGCTTGGATCTAGGGAGGAGATTGGTTAGTGACCGCGCCCGATTAAGGCCTATCCTTTATTGGAGACGACTGTGGACGACCCCAGAGATCCGACACTATGCTGATGGGTTTCTAGCCCTAGTTAAATCAGACATATTCCACAAAATATCATGGTTGAAGACGCTCAGGGTTGTTCTTGCTGAGCTCGGTCTCTCTAACCTTTGGGAAAATCCGTCTGGGGAAGTATTCCCAAGTAAAAACATCATTAAGGCCATATATTGGGATTATATAGAACATAAGCTCTGGAGGAGTACACATGCAGAAACAATGGGGGGTAGATTCATGGAAATTAAAATGAGACCTGCACTAGAACAGTATTGGGACAGTATAACTGTCCCGATAGATAGGAAGTTGTTTTATGCAGTTAAGGTCAGGTTCCCTCCCATTGAGGTCATTGACGGGTAGGTGGAGGAGTACTAATAGCTCGTGTTGCCCGGTATGTGGTGCCCCAAATGAAAGCATTACTCACTTCTTATTTCTGTGTGAGGCCTATGCAAACCCAAGGAGAGTATGGCTAGCCCCAGTTTATAGAAACCTTAGGGTATTAAGTGGTGTTGAGGGGTTGAGAATTATTTGTACCTCCACCGAAATGCCTATTGTGCTGGTAACAGCAAAATACTTGGGGTGGGCATGGTCCATTAGGAGGAGGGCTCTATCTTCCAATATGTACTAAATTTTATATTAATTTAAAAAAATTATTTTTGTTAAAGCTTGCACAACTGTTTAAAATGTATTTTATGTGTATGAAATATGAATTTTAATTGTAATGTATTTTAAAATGTATGAATTCTAAAATGTATGTTTGTGCTTTTATGAGTGTATAACTCGAATAAAGCCTTTTCAATCAATCGAATCAATCAATCCATGGAGAAGCATTTACTCTGAAATTTGCTCAATTTTAGGGGCCTCATTTATGAAGGCCTTGCGCCACTGGTGCGTCACTTTTTCCCATTTTAAAAGTGGCGCACCGGTGGCGCAAGACCTTCATAAATAAGGCCCTAGGGATCTTGGTTAGATGGAATTGGAATTGTTGACTTTGTTTAGATCAATACTCAGCATTCCTGCATGGATAGTCACACTTGAGTTTTTTCAAACACACTTTCTACAGATTCAGCTTCTCTGGAGACACATGAAAGATGGCAACACTTTTTGGTGAACTTTACAAAAGGTTACGCGATGCTCAATCCATAGGAAGATATATGTTGACAAACAGCAACCCACCTTAGAATTAAAGTTAGAATGAGTTTGGCTGTCAAACTGCTATCTGACCATGTGAGGGCTGAATCTAGATGTATTGGTCCATTTCCTGTGTAAATTATGGTTGTAATCTTTGCTGTCAAGTAAATGCCAGTTTTGATGTGAATTTATCTATTATTTTATGTGTGTATAACTATAAAACTGCATCCATCAGTTTCTGCCATAGTGTCAAATGCACTACTTATCATTCGAGTTTGAGCTTGATTGAAAGGTTTTACTGCAGAGCACCAATCTTGGGAACATTCAGCCCAGCTCCATAATTCCTACTGGAGCATTTATTCCATCATAAGTGCCCTCGAAATCCTTTGGGGGGCATTCATTGTGAGGGGGACTGACAGGATCCACTTACAGCATCAGTCTGCATCATTATCATTCCTTCCTTTGACTCACAGCATAGGCTTATTGCTACTGCCACATCAGCTCATGTGGAGTCGTCAGCCTGCATAATTGTCACCACATCGCCTTACTAGGAGCCATTATGCCCCCTGTGTCAGGATTATGTGGAGTTGGGATAAGCCCTGATGTGTTTTTCACACTTTTTCTGTTGGGAAAAGAAGGCTACCCACTGTGCCCCAATGGGTTCTGATTTTCTATTGAGGATATGAGGTCTTGTGTAATCTCACATGTAGGTGCAGGATCTTGAGGTCATTGTGTGTGTGGGCAAATTATTTATGTAGGATCTGCCCCATGAGAACATCACCCATACTCAACAGTGCTACCTTGTCTGGGGAATGGGGCTTTGCTAAGCCCACAGAGAGGTGAGCTTCAATTTTATTTGGGCATTTGGACCTACGATTGTTTCATAGCTTATGAGACTACAGAATGCCAAAGAGGAAGAGAATTCACTAGGAGACAATTTTTAGCTTAAGACCAGTGAATTCCTTGGTTAAGGTAAGATTTAGAATTTCCAAGTTCTATGTGTGTAAAGAAGGACTTGCCAAAGAAGCATCTGTGAATTTCCACCACAGGGATTTTAGGATTCAAGAAAAGAACGAAGGTTTGCTGCCAAAAATTGGAATGTCTGACGTGAGGCTTTCTGGATTGAAGACCTAGAAAACCATTTCTGAGAATTGAGGGTGAATATTTCGAACAGACGCTGATCTCAAAAGGTATATAAAAAGTCAGAGGAAGGAAGCATAATCTCGAGCCAAAAAAGTTTAGATTATTGTTGTTTTTAAGTTTGTTGGTAGCAGGCCTCTTGTTCTTGCTGATGGCTGCTCCCTGGGAGTGCACAGTAACAGTGTACATTGTTAGAATGAACTCCTGTCTATTTTCCAAATCAGGGAAGTGTAAATCTATGCTTGTTTAATAGGTGCTTGAATTGAAAGAAAGTAAGATCACTATAATTGACCAGCGGACAACTCAAGCTATCGTTTCTCTAGCACCCTCCCCCTTTTAGCGCAATCTATTGAGGTCTCTAACTCACTGTCAACAGTGTTATCATTGTGCGGGCAGCATGGGGCTAGGTTAAGCTTCTGCATAAGTGTTCTGGGCAGAACACAATGCAAAATGTATTGAGCAGGGAGGCTGGGGCCTTCTATGTCATCAGCACTAGGAAGTGGCTTTTTGTTACAAGCACTTGAAAACAAAAACATGTAATTAAAAAAACAGATCAATAACATACTAAATTAACCGCTTTGCCGCAGTGGACATTCCGCCGGGGTGCAGCAGAATCCGACATGTGCGAAGATAGGACGCCCCCCGGCCGTCCGACGCACACGTCCACTGTGACGTCGGACGGTTGGGGGTCGTCTGTCGCATCGAAAAGTTTAAAAAACTCTATCTCCTTTTTCACAACCAGCTGTTTCCTTTGAAATGATCTGCCTCCCAGTGGCCCTCCACAAAAGACACCTACTTCAATTCTACCTCTTGAGGTTAAACTTATGACCCAAAAACACCTCCCCAAATCATTCAAATGAGACATTAGCATGTAAAGGAGCAAGAAGAGATAGCTACTGCCAGCTATTGGTGCGATGGTGCAGTGAAATGACAAACATGAGACTGGTGAACAGAGTTTAGCAAAGGCCGCCCCTGAAGGGGGCTTTGAGGGCCGGCGTCATCACGGCCGCCAGAGCCCACAAAGGAACAGATCTGGTTGCCTCTGATTTGTACCACCAGGAAAGGACACATGGTGAAACACGCCTGAGGACCTCTCTCCCCTTCCAAGAACAAGGGGCAGAGAGGAGGGGGAGGGGAATATAAGGCAATGTTCCCCCTGGGCAGCTCACCTTCACATCAGGGAGCTGGGGGAGCAGCGCCAACGATTTTTGAGTCCCACCCACCCACACCTACCACAGCAGCATTGCAGTTCTGACAGGGACAAAAGGAACTAATGGTACAATGGATGGCTATGGAGACACAGCAACAGGCGGTGTGTGGGAGTAGGGCCAAACACTTTTGGATGCCTCACGACTGGGTAAAGTGGTGCCACTCACTTTGGGATGTCTCACGGCTGAGTGAAGTGGTCTAACAAAAGGGGGAAGCAAACGGAGATGGCACTCGTAGCCCAGCCCCCGCCGGACAGCCGGACAGCAGGGTACAAAAGAGTCTAACAAGGTAGCAAGTTAGGAGCCTAACTCCGAGAAGAAGCTACTCCCACGTGAAGAGAGTGAAAAGAGAGTGCAAATGAAACCAAAAAAGGGTGGAAACAAAAGGTGTATTGGTTAGGTTATGGAAACACACCGACAGGGCGATGGGTAGAAGGAGGGCCACTCACTCGGGGATGCCTCACGAGTGGGTGAGTATGCCTGACAAAAATCGGGGTAGCAAACGGAGACAACACTCACAGCCCAGGCCCCGCCAGACGGCAGGGCACAAAAGAGACTAGCAATGCAGCGAGTTGGGCCCTAACTCCTGGGAAAGGCTACCCCCACATGTAAAGGGGTGTGGAAAACAACAAATAACAATATACGAGCTGTCAGGGTGATTTACGACCCTAGGAGATGCAAATGAGCGAAAGACAAACTAGTGATTTATGGCCAGCCGATCATTTATGGCTGATGATTTATGATGCTCATGAAGAATGATCTACGACAACAAAATGATGACAGATTTGTGACAGAATGATTAATGACATCCTGATGATTTATGACAATGATTTATGGCTGCTGATTTATGATGATCAGGCAGAGTGCGGTTGCAGCAGAATGATTTACGATACCCGATGATTTATGACCCCTGAATTTTGATGTCCAAATAACAGTGAGTGATACCCAATTTAAGATAATGTATGATAAATATTTATGATCCCGGCCCCAATAAGGTGTCCCGGGGAGTTGTGCAAATATAACATATGTAATGAGTAATAAAACTGTGGCCAACAACCACCACAAAATATAATGACTGTTGGCTGTGTTTAGTAATGCAGATACACAAGTGTGGTACTGTTCCTGGATTAGGCAAAGTGCGGCTGATATGAAATATTAGAGCTGCATCAACTGAAAACGCCCAGCAGAAACTGAACAGCAATTCTCCTTTTCACAAGTCTGTGCCCATTAATGTGTTTCTTCAGATACCGTTAGATCCCTTCAGTGCAGAGACAGAAGTGTAAAGCTTTTAACGAGCCCTCCAACATCACACACATTTCTGTGATGTCGCCTGAAGAAAGTTGGACTGACCATGCTGGTGGCAAGAATTAGAAAGACTGTCCACGGGTTAAAGCTTAGAACGTGGAACCCACATGGGCGTCCAAAGAACTCGAGTGAAACTGCACGCAAAGTCAGCCAGTTTGGATTTTGTCATTCCATTCAGTGCTATAGAGCCTGGATACTATAGCGATACCATGTGCTCGACTTCAGTCTAGGCAGTTATATAGAACTGCAGTTTAATCACATTGATTGGCTCTATCTCAGTAACGTTCATGCTCGTTTGACCAAGACGTAGGTATTCATGTATGGTGATTTTATTTCTCAGAAACAAAAAAAAAAGCTTCAGACAATCCTGTTGAAGGATGTCAGCTATTGCTTGTTGTATTCAACCTGCAACATTTATGTAAAGCACTTTTTTAAAGTTAGGGATGAGTGAGATAAAATGGCAATATTCACTCATCTTAGTTGGTTGTTTGTCTGTAAGGACTGGAGTCATCATAGTATAAAGTGTACAATTTTTATTATAGGGATCGATTGCCTTGTGGAATGTACCAATAAGCAAGATTAATCTAATATTTAGGTGGTCTGGAAATAGGTTTAACTGTCTCTCCAACCTCATGATCTAAAACATTAATAATAGAAATGCATACAGACGTTACAAGGCTTTACTGGCCTTACCTTCCTGCTGTGAGGGGAAAGGCTCTTCGGCATTAGCATACGCCATGAGGGAAACGGCCAGCACTCTCCAGGCCGCGCCGTGAGGGAAATGGCCAGCACTCTGAATATCGTGCTGTGAGGGCAACGGCAGAACTCATCCCCCAGCAGCCCCTGGGACAGTGACGCCGCACTTGCGCCCGAGGGCAGGTCAAAAGGCTCAGCCACCTCCCGCAGCATGGGACGCTACAACGCTTTACTGGCCTTACCTTCCTGCCATGTGGGGAACAGCTCTTTGGCATTAGCACACGCCGTGAGGGAAACTGCCAGCACTCTCCAAACCACGCCGTGAGTGAAATGGCCAGCACGTTGAAAATCGCATCATGAGGGCAACGGCAGAACTCCATCCCCCAGCAGCCGCTGCGACAGTGATGCCGCACTCGCGCCCGGGGGCAGGTCAAAAGGCTCGGCCACCTCCCGCAGCGTGGGACACGCACGGGCGTGCCCGGGCCAAGCTCGGGCCAAGGGCGGGCCCGTCCTTGCCTGTCATAGCCAGGAAGAGGCAGGGCAGGGCCACCCCCCTTACATCCAAGGGCCCAGGTCTCCGCGTCCTACAAGAGTCGGCAGAAAGGTACTGTGAACCATCCTCCACAACACCCCCTGTGTTTGCAGTGAACCGTGCCCGCCATGTAGCTAGTTGGATCTGGTTCTATTTTTTCTCAGCCTACCCGATAGGACATATCACTAATTTACATATTCTTTTACTTTGGAGCTGGATGACTGTACCCTATAGGACTTGTTTAACAGCTAACACTGGAACAATACTCAATGTACTTTTCCAATGGTAACCTGCTTACATGTCCACCATAGCTGACGAAACACCACTCTTGTTACAGTTTCTGATAGCCCTCTACCCCTTGCACACCAGGGACTGTGCTCACCTGTTCGTTTGCTGCTAAATTTGCCATCCTGTTGCACTCTTGTCCCCAGGGGCCAGAACCTGTTAACATCTAACGTCTTGCACCATATGGCCTGTGTTTTTATGCCCTATTGCTGCTAAACATATTGCCACGTTGTACTTTTGTCTCCAGGGTTTAGACTCCGCTAGCTTTCAGCACCCCATATTTTATGGATTGTGTTTTTATGCCATGTTGCTGCTAAATTTATTACCACTTTGTACTCTTGTCATCAGGGGTCAGACTCTGTTAACATCTAGCACCTTGCACTTTATGGACTGTGTTTTCATGCCCCATTGCTGCTGAACATATTCCCACGTTGCACGTTTTGTCCTCAGGGTTTAGACCCTGCTAGCTTTTAGCTGACTGAAAGACGTGTTTATATAAGGCTATACGCTATTTTTTTAACTTTTTTCGCTGGAGAAACTGAATAGCTTTGGATTGCATATGTTTTAGTGTTTTCTCATTGAGTTACGTATGGACTTTACATTTTATCATTGGCCTCTCACATTGGTCTTGAAATACTCTATCTATAGAATCGGGTGCCTTAAGCGTGTAGGTCCCAGACAGAGCACCTTATTATAGGTCCCTCTATCTGGTAGTCTTGTGTATGTTGGTTGTGTATTTTCAGGAGACCTTCAGTGGATATTTTCAATCACACCTTTGCTTTTCCATTAGTGTCTCCCATGAGCGGTACACCTGATTTACACTCAGTGTTTGAGTTTTGAGCATCCACAAATACCATCTTTTACCCTAAAACAAGCCTCATTTTTAATTTGAGCCCCTAACAAACTCCAGTGTCCACTCTCAATCTGAGCCCCTAATAAACACCAGTGTTTAAATTAAATAATTTAGAGACATT
Source organism: Lissotriton vulgaris (assembly GCF_964263255.1). Classification (NCBI taxonomy): domain Eukaryota; kingdom Metazoa; phylum Chordata; class Amphibia; order Caudata; family Salamandridae; genus Lissotriton; species Lissotriton vulgaris. The sequence continues at coordinate 188,457 of NW_028255510.1, read as the reverse complement.
GTAGAATGGGGAGACAAGTCTGCGTTGAAAAGAAACAGGCCCCACCTATGCCCAAAACCAATACCAAACCAACTTCTATCAATAGACCAATAGGATGTTGGAAAAGGCTTTAGGAGCTGTGGCCAACAAAATCGAGCGGACAGGGAGACGACTATCCTTGACTCCAAACTTAGAAATTCCTATGACTGACCCAACACTTCACAAATCTCAGGGGTCTCTATAACCGACTCTCCTAGGGACCAAACACCAATAGTTGAAGTAGTCAACCCTGACCAAATTAGGGCAGATACATCCATTCAACCTGGTAAAAGAGGGAATCCTAAACCAAAAGCCAAACTGGCAGTAAGAAGGAAGAAGCCCACAAGAGACATATCAGACTATGGGAAGTCTGGACTGGTAAAATAGTTAACAGCAGTGAAACAACAAGTGAACAGCCAGTGAGGGTTACAAAGTTAGTGGTAGATCCAAATGAGGGATATAGTCAAGGATGAACTCAAACCACTTTTATAAAGGGTTGACAGGCTGACCTTACTTTTTAATGACTGGACAAGCACTAGGGGGGTAATACTCAGCAATGCAGGTCCCGAAGCTAGAACATGGGAACAGACCACTGCAATCACTGCAGTCGCCACCCCAGACCCCAAACTCATTGAGTACCCCCGTTACAAGTATATAATACAGAGAGACAGCAACTAGTGGTTTCTACTAGAGATAGTAATGCGAGGCCACCCACTGCCACAATCAACCGAGCCAGCTGTCCACCTCTACTTCAACAATCCAGAAGACAATGGCAGTCAAATAAACAGCAGGCATGGGTGAATGCCTCCACATGTATAGAAGCCACCAAAGACAACCTCCCTATGCCAGTCATTAACCTTCCACTCGCATCAACTCCATACGTTTTAATCCTTGCAGGCATACTCGAACTCAGAAGGGACCAATATGAATTACATCAGGAACTTAAGAATAAATGCGTACACTGGCTTGCCAACCACAGGCACTTCAGGTATGACTATGTGGAAGATATTTTAACCACACGTAGAGTGGGCTGGATAGGTAGGCGACCCAAGTATCTGCATGGAGACTGCATAGTGTTTAATTTTAGAAATCCTCTGATGGCCTAAAAATTTTTTATCAGAGAGGACGGGAGACAATCAGGCACTAAAATACGACTCGGAGGCCAAGCTGGCCTATAAGAGGGCGGTCAAGGACTATCACCCGGACATTCGCCTGGGAAAAAAAGCCTAACTGGCAGGGAGGATAGAAGCTGCCTCCAACTCCTGTAAGGAGATTTTCTCCATAGTAAGAGAATTTATATCTCCACGGTCTAATACCTCTGATGAGAGGCCTTCTGACTCCTGGGCCTCTGATCTTGCTAATTTTTTTACTAGCAAGATCAAACTCATACAGGACTCTTTTCCATCGGCTGTACCTGCGGGGCTGATTAACTCTGAGGCTAGTCGATCCCCTCCGGCTTCGCCAGGCTTGACGTTGGGCGTGTTTCCACCTATATCTGCGCCCGCCTCTTTAGCACTCATGGGCAACTTGAAATCGGGCTCGCCCTTGGACCCGTGCCCCGCTAAATTTCTGGCGAAAATTGCGGAGGTGATTAATCCGTTGGCGAACCCGTTATTGAATCTCTCGCTGAGCCAGGGAGTGGTTCCGCAGGCCTGGAAGCAGGCAATGGTCATCCCGCTGCTCAAGAAGCCTGGTCTGGACCCAAAGGCCCCAGTCAACTACAGGCCTATCTCTCTGTTGCCGGCTCTCACGAAAATTGTGGAAAAGCACGTTCAGACGGTGCTTTCCAATTTTCTAGAGACGAATGAGATTCTGCACGCCACCCAGTCGGGCTTTCGTCCAAATCTCAGCACAGAGACTGCGCTCGTCGAGGTCTCAGAAACCATTAAAGGGGTTCTGGATACTGGGGGCAAAGCCATGCTGGTGATGCTGGATTTGTCGGCGGCTTTCGACACCGTCCCCCATGATGGCCTTCTCACAAGACTTTATGAGATTGGACTACGGGGGACGGTGCTCAGCTGGTTTTCTTCCTTTCTAGCTGGCCGCCGGCAAACGGTCTGGGCCTCGCCAGATTCCGCTGTGATGCCGCCTCTGGGAGTCGGGGTCCCTCAGGGCTCTATTTTGAGCCCGACCCCTTTAACATCTTCATGACCCCTTTGGCGGCATTGGCGGAGTCGTTTGGGGCCCGGATCGTATCCTATGCAGACGACACCCAGCTCCTCTTCTCGTGTAAGAGAGGAGGAGACTTTGATGGGGAGAGTATCCGGGATTGCCTTGGGGCTGTTTTTCAATGGTTCCAACTGAACAGCCTCAAGTGCAATTCCGATAAGTCCGAGGTACTCTTCTTTGGGTGTGACACGGAGCCAGACTGGCAGGCTTGGTGGCCTATTAATATGTTCCCCCCGACTTGTTCATCCCAAATGGCTAAGAACTTGGGGGTCAAGATGGACAAGGGGTTGACGTTGAAGTTCCAGATCCTGGGGGTGTCGGGCATCTGCTTCGGCCTCCTTAGGATGTGGCGGAGGTTTCTTCCCCTTTTGTCGGAGGAGCACAGGAAGCTGACTGTGCAGGCCCTGATAGGCTCTAGGCTAGATTATTCGAACGTTCTGTACCTGGGCCTGCCACAGTACCTGCTACAGCGGCTCCAAGTTGTGCAGAATGCTGCGGCAAAGAGCTATTTTTGGCTTGAATAGACGTGCCAGTCCAGCGGGTTTGTTGCAGACTCTGCATTGGCTCCCAATCCGCAAGCGGATCGCCTTTAAGCCTTTGACCCTGACCTACAAGGCCCTCCATGCGGTGGGAGCAAAGTACCTCCAAAAGAGACTTGCCTTCTACCATCCGGCTCGTTCTCTGAGGTCAGAATCCCTGTTTTTGGCGGCTGTTCCATGAGTGAAGAGAGCGCGCCTGGGAGGTCGCTCCTTTGGATTACTGGCGCCACAGTTGTGGAACTCTCTGCCGCTTACACTTCGGGGAGCCACCAGCCTACTTGCTTTTAGAAAAGGCCTCAAAACCTGGTTGTTTACCCAGTAGGCCTTCTTGCTGTTGTGTGTCTTCTCTGTCTGTGATACTTTTCTTTTTTAATTGTGTTATGTTATTACACTGTAGCCCTCCTTACTAAAAGCGCCAGGACACTCTTTTTGAGTAGCCGTGCGCTATACAAAAGCAAATATAACATAACATAACATAACATAACTACCCAAGTCCTCTCACTGGGTTATTTGTATCCCCCTAATAGGGTCCAGCAAGATATAAGGCACTATGGGCGGGGTTGGGGAGACAATGCCAACAACTGTGAGTTAGCTCCCCCAGATCAGTACTGGCCAAGGCAACCTATTTTTAACATTCCTACAGCAAATAGGTATAGTAGCCTAGAAGGAATAGATTGACTTGAGGACCAGGCCCCCAATATTAAAGTCCAACCACGGCCCCCTCCAATGGCAATTAGGGCCAGAGTTATTAACTCATGACCTTGCACGCCGAGTGGGGAAGGAGAACCTCTTGGGAGCATGAGGGGCTCCCCAGGTTCCACCCACGATGGCTATGACATGGTGCTGATTGGTAATCAAAAACCTCCATCAAACAGAGGGACCGATCTGAAGGAAAACTTCGGACCGAGCAAGGCCCCCTCAGAACTAACCCCTGCAGTGGCTAACAAATCCAACTGCCCCGATCGCACAAGGACATGTGTCCTATTGTGGAACATAGCAGGTCTGGATAGTAAGATAGATGACCCCAATTGGGGCCTTTTTATTGACCAACATGAGATCTGCATGTTCCAGGAGACGTGGGCTATAGGGGATGTTTCAAACTTGGGTTTTGACACTTTTAACATTCCTGCAACATCAGGGGGAAAAGGGAGACCATCGGAAGGGCTCAGCACATGGGTGGGAGTCCATGTAGGCTGTACAGCTAAACAGATTGACTCAGCATCTAATGATATTCTGTGTCATTCTGCATTTCCCACCAAAGACATCTATAGCCCTTCTAAATGTGTATTCCAGACCAGTTATCCAGGGCAAGGAGTCAAAAACACCGGAAGATCTAATGACCTTCTTAGCCACCATTGCAGACAATCACATGGTGATCATAGGAGGGAATTTTAATTGCCAGTCTGAGCCACTTGAGGGCATGCTTCATGATAGCCTTTATGATGAGTATAAATATTGGGCCATCTCTGAGACTAGGTGTCCACCAGTTAAAAAATGGTGCCCTCTGGTGATACAGATGAACTGTCTTGTCCTTAAATACTCCTTAAAAGCTTGTAATGGCAAAACACTGTCCGATACATCTAGTAATTACACCTTCAATGGAAATGAGCAAGGTTCCTTATTGGACTATATCTTAATTGACTCCAAATCCTGGCACAGGTTAATCAACTTTAAAGTTATACCATGGTTCGATAGTGACCATAATGCTCTAGTATTAGAACCTAATGAGCCTAATCCCTGGAGTGTTACAAGTACACTTACCCCCATTGATGACAGGTTGACACTCTCAAACTGTAGGAGAAGAGTGCGATGGTCAGATACTAGCCAGTCACTAGATAGACTTAGCGCCTTATATGAAGCCATCCTTATGGTGCTTCTGACTGCAAACAACGGATGTATGTCAGTACAACGCAATCTTTTAGATCGCGGTGCTTTACAACGCTGTGTTTACAACACAAGACGTTACAACGACTTGCGTTGGAGGGCACGGATTGAGGAATGTTATAATTTTCTATTCCAACACCAGCCCACGTATCAGTAGGGAAGGTGTTGGAATATAAAATTACAATATTCCTTAACCAACAGCACCATTCAGCCCAAGTTGTAGTAACGACTTACATTGTAATGGCAGCGTGGTAAAGGTAGTGCGGTGTAAAAAACATGTTGTAAACGATGTTTCCCGCAAACAACTCAATATCTCCCAATGGGGATGGAATTGATCCTCAGATGGTTACCATGAACCATAGCAAGCCAGGAGAAGTCACATTAGATTTCTTTTATCCTACAAAAACTACCAGGCCAAACTGAAAGCCCCCCATCCTTGGTACAACGAACATTGCCGCAAATCTAAATCAACTTTGGTATTGTCCATCAAGGCCAATGATCGTTCCCTAATCAAAACATCAAGAGCGGCCAATAAGGTCACAGTTACCGAGGCTAAAAAAGGGTGGGAAAGTGATAAGTGGGATATCTTGAGAAGTTCTCTGGGTTCCAGGGACATGAGGACCCTTTCGAAAGTTGTTAATATAGGTGGCTCTGGTGCCAAATAACTGATAGACACGAATCTGGAGGCAGTTGTTTGGCAGGACCATTTTGAGTTCCTCTATTCAAGGTGGGGATTACTGGAATATGAGTAGGGGTGGGTGGAAGTTGTGTAAGGGACTTACGTGGAGAGGCATGGAGATTAAACTAATCTCCGTGTCGCTCCGCATATTTCCGTTACGCGCCACCCGCCTGCCACCCACCCGCTGCCCGCCTCCCACCCGCCTCACACCCGTAATATTAAATGACTTTAAGCCTAAAATAAGATTTAAATAACAACTTACCTTATCGCGGGGTCATATTCCTTGTCCAGCTAACCGTCTTCTTGGAACTTGTCATGCGAAGGGAGCCTGCGCATGGCCAGTTCCAAGAAGACGGCTAGCTGGACAAGAAAGATGACCCCGCGATAAGGTAAGTTCATATTTAAATCTTATTTTAGGCTTAATGTCATTTAATATTGCGGGCGGGAGGCGGGCGGTCAACTTCCGTTCCGCCACCGAGTGTGCGGAGATTTGCCTCGTTTCTCCGCCTTCATTGCGAAAGGCGGAAGGGGCAAATCTCTGCACATTCAGTGGGTGGAACGGAGATGTCCGCCCACCCCTAAAGATGAGATCACCAAGGGATGCTCTGTGGGGTCCGACCATTCGACCGTAACAAAGCATACCACTGAAAATGAAGGCGATATTCCCAGTATAACTCTAAATGAGATTAGTGGCGCTCTTTCTAAAATAGCTCCAGGCAAAGCCCCCAGATTAGACAAGATCCCTGGGGATCTATTTCGTAGTGAACCAACTGTATGGACACCATATATTTGGGTGTGATTCAATGCCATACTCCAAGGCATGAAGATCTCAGCCAGTTGGGCTGGAGCCAAAATAATCCCCACCCACAAAAAGGGCTCACCGCTATTGCCTACTAATTATAGGCTGATTAGCCTCATAGACATTACGCAAAAAATCTTTGCTCATGTGCTGTTGCTCCGGCTGCATAGCTGGATGGAGGAAAAGAAGATACTCACCCCCTTACAGGCAGGGTTTATAGAAAAAATGTCCACACTGGACCAAATCCTCAGGCTACAAATATTACACTGGAAGACCGTGTATCTGGAGGGTGGCAGCCTCTACTTAATATTTGTAGACCTGAGGTCAGCTTTTGCCCTGTCCCAAGGGAAAAGCTGCGGGAAGTTCTCCATGAGGTGGGGGTTCCAACGCACCTATCCCAAGTTATAAAGCGCTGCATGAGGATAATTATGCCCAAATCAGGTTTGGCATGGAGGAAAAAGTTAACAGCCCCATCCCAATACAAACTCGGCGGCCGACAGGGTTGTGTGCTTTCCCCCACCCTTTTCAGCCTCTATATAAATGGCTTAGTAGACTTTCTGCTTGCAGAGAAAGATCTTGATGCCCCTACGTTGGCATCATGCAAAATCCCAGTAATGATGTTTGCTGATGATACCTTACTAGTATTTAAATCACCCATGGGGATCCAGAGGGTACTTAACAGATTTGAAGCGTTTTGTAGTGAAAGAGGATTAGAAATCAATCTCCAGAAAACCAAATTTATGGTGTTTAACACCACCAAAAGTAACCAAGCAAATCCATCCTTAAACAGTAAACCCCTTGAGAGAGTATCCTCTTTCGATTATCTCGGCATCACAGAGACTATGGACTGGGGGTCACAAATCAAAAAATCAACTCTGAAATTGGTGCAATCGTTAGGTGGCCTAATAAAGGTTTTTCGTAAGTCCAGCCACAAACTGGTGAGCTCTGCTATTGAAATATATAAGGTTCAAGCCAGGGGAGGGGCGTTATATGGCACAGAAATATGGGGCCACTGTAGCTCTGAGAGCCTCACCCAGACAGAAAACAACTTTCCCAGGCAGCTGTTCAACCTCCCACGGAGCACCCCTCTCACCCCGCTCCAACTATACCTGGGAGTAAGTGCAATCTCCGACGAATCTAATCTCAGACCCCTTCTATTCTGGCGGCGCCTGTGGGCCACTCCCCAACTTGCAGTATACAGGGAGGAACTAAAAGAGGTGATGAATCTATGGGAGGCAGGCAACCTACTGTGGCTTGCGTACATACAACACATGACAGCTAGTTTGGGGCTGAGAGAACTCTGGGTTGACCCGGAGCTCGCCTGCGCCTCACTCTCGAGGAAATCGCTAAAGGACCACTACGGGGAGTTTAAACAAGCTCAGCTTTATAGTAACCCCCTAGCAGGCTAGTAGACCTCAGCCTTTTTAGAAATTAAAGATACATACAGCCTTGAGCCAGCCCTGAATTATATTAAGCCAGCAGTTGCAAGAAAGCTATATCTACAATTTAGACATGGGGCCTAGCCTCTTCGTTCTTTTACACATAATTGTTGGGGTCCGCAAGTTTTAAAGTGCCCGGCATGCGACTGCCCTGTAGAGTCAGTTTTCCATGTGTTCTTTCAAGTCAAGTCAAGTCAAGTCAAAATTTATATAGCGCACTACATACCCAGAGGGTCTCAAGGCGCTTGAGGAAGAGGGGGAGGTTTACTTATCGAATATCCAGGTTTTGAGCTGTTTTCTAAAGGCTAGGTGGTCTTGAGTAAGGCGAAGGTGGGTGGGAAGGGAATTCCAGGTTTTGGCCGCTAAGTAAGAGAAGGATCTTCCCCCCATGGTGGCTTTGTGGATGCGCGGCACAGCGGCGAGGGCTTGGTTGGACGAGCGCAACTGGCGGGTGGGGGTGTAAAAGGAAAGGCGCGTGTTGAGACAATCAGGTCCAAGTTCGTATAGGGCTTTGTGTGCGTGGGTGAGGAGACGGAACGTTATCCTCTTGTTGACGGGAAGCCAGTAAAGGTCTTTCAGGTGACTGGAAATGTGGTCTGTGCGGGGGATGTCAAGTATGAGTCTGGCTGAAGCATTTTGGATGCGTTGGAGTTTTTTCTGCAGTTTTGCGGTGGTACCGGCGTAGAGAATGTTTCCGTAGTCCAGACGGCTAGTAACCAGTGCGTGGGTGACCGTTTTTCTTGTTTCGGTGGGGATCCAGCGAAATGTTTTTTTGAGCATGCGTAGAATGTTGAAGCATGAAGAAGAGACGGCGTTGACTTGTCTGGTCATCGAGAGTGAGGAGTCCAGGATGATGCCCAGGTTTCGTGCGTGGTCCGTCGGTGTGGGGGCTTTTCCTAGCGCCGTTGGCCACCAAGAGTCGTCCCAGGTGGAGGGGGGTGAGCCTAAGATAAGGACTTCCATTTTGTCTGAGTTCACTTTAAGACGGCTTTGCTTCATCCACTCGGCTACTTCTTTCATCCCCTCATGTAGGTTGGTTTTGGCGGAGATTGGGTCTTTGGTGAGTGAGAGGATCAGTTGAGTGTCATCAGCGTAGGAGATGATGTTGAGGTTGTGTTGACGCGCGATGGTTGTGAGGGGGCTCATGTAGACGTTGAAGAGGGTGGGGCTGAGTGATGATCCTTGCGGGACGCCGCAGATGACTTCGGTGGCCTCTGACTTAAAAGGGGGGAGGCGGACTCTTTGAGTTCTTCCAGCGAGGAACGAGATGATCCAGTCTAATGCTTTTCCTTGAATTCCGATGTTTCTGAGGCGTTGTATCAGGGTGCTATGGCAGACTGTGTCGAAGGCTGCAGAGAGGTCAAGGAGGATGAGGGCGACTGTGTCTCCGTTGTCCAGTAGTGTTCGAATGTCGTCTGTTGCTGCGATGAGGGCGGTCTCAGTGCTATGTTTGGCGCGGAATCCAGACTGTGAGGAGTCGAGTGATTTGTTGGTTTCGAGAAAGGCGGCGAGCTGATTGTTGACGGCTTTCTCAATGACTTTGGCAGGGAATGGGAGGAGCAAGATTGGGCGGTAATTTTTGGGTTCGGTGGGGTCAGCTGTGGGCTTCTTCAGAAGGGCGCTGAGTTCGGCGTGTTTCCTGCTTTCTGGGAATGTGGCGGAGTTGAGGGAGCAGTTGATGATGTCACGGAGATGGGGTGCGATAATGGAGTTTGCTTTGTTGAAGATGTGATAGGGGCATGGGTCTGTAGGGGATCCTGAGTGGCTGGAGTTCATTAGGCGAATGGTGTCTTCTGTGGTGATTGGGTTCCAGTCGAAAAGGTTATTCGAGGAGTTACAGGTTCGGAGGTAGGTGAGGTTGCCTGGTTTACGGGTTGGTTGTCGAAGCTGTTATGAATGTCGGCGATTTTGTCATGGAAGAATGAGGCGAGGGAGTTGCAGAGAACTTGAGAGGGGGTGATGTCGTTTGAGCTGGCTGTGGGGTTGGTGAATTCTTTGATGATGTTGAAAAGTTCCTTGCTGTTGTGGGCGTTGTTGTCTAGTCGGTCTTTGAGTGCTGATTTCTTGGCTGACCGGATTATTTGTTGGTGTTTGCGGATGGCGTTTTTGAAGGCGGCTTGGGTGGTAGTGTTTGGGTCTTTTTTCCACGTTTTCTCAAGGGAACGACAGAGCTTCTTAGATTTTTTGAGGTCATCGTTGAACCAGGGGGAATTCTTGCTGCCTTGTTTGATTTGATGTTTTTTCAAGGGAGCTAGTTTGTAGGCGGTTTGGGTTAACCATTGTGTGAGGTTGATGGCGGCTTGGTTAGGGTTCGTTGAGTAGGCCGGGGGTTTTTAAAGCAGTGATGTGGAGATCTGGTTGACAGTGATTTTGTTCCAATTTCTTCGCAGAGTTGGTTGAGGGTGGTTGTGGATCGTGGTCATATTGTAAATGAAGTGGATGCAGCTGTGGTCCGTCCAGTGGAGGGGTGTGGTGTGCGTGAAGGAGATATGCTTGCTGGAAGTGAAGATAGGGTCGAGTGTGTGTCCTGCATAGTGTGTGGGGGTTTTAACAAGTCGTTTGAGTCCGAGATTGGCGAGGTTGTCCAGGAGGGTGGTAGTGTTACTGTTGTTGCTCTTTTCCAGGTGGAAATTGAGGTCTCCCAGTAGAATGTATTCTTCTGAGGGGAGGGCGTGTGGGGTGATGAAGTCAGTGATGTCTTCGCTGAATTTTGTACGGGGTCCTGATGGCCTGTAGAGGAGGGTGCCTCTGAGTGTGGTCTTGGGGTCGGTGTGGATCTGGAAGTGAAGGTGTTCTGCGATAGCGAGGTTGTCTTCTGAGCTGGTTGAGACGCGGATGGTGTTCTTGTGGACTATGGCGATGCCTCCTCCTCTTTGGAGGGTGCGGTCCTTACGGATGATCTTGTAGCCGTCCGGGATGGCTATGGTGATGTCTGGAGCTGAAGAGGCATCCATCCAAGTTTCTGTTAGGAAGGCGATGTCCGGAGAAATGGTGTTGAGTAGATTCCAAAGGTCGATGGCGTGTTTGTGAACCGAGCGGGTGTTAAGAAGGATGCATTTGAGGTGGTTGGAGTTGGATCTCTGTTTGGTGTTTATGGGGTTGGTGTGGGTCTTGATGCAGGTGAAATTGCAGGAGTGGCAGGTGAAAGGTCCATGGGTGTGGCCTGGTGCTGCTTGGGCGCAGTTAGGGAGTCGGCCGGGGTTAAGTGCTAAGAGGGTGGAGGTGTCGTATGTGATGTGGGAGGGGTGGGTAGTGCGGGGACCAGGGGGTCTGGCGCTGGACGCGGTCCGGGCGCGGACGGGCGTAGACGGGTTTACCTTTGGCGCACCTTCGGCGCGGCCGCAGCGCGTGGACGCTGCACGTTGGGACATCTGTCTTAAATGGATAGTGGAGGGGCGGAGCGTGGGAGGGTCAGCTGGGAGGTGGGAGCGAGGTGCAGGGAGGGTCTTGGACGGGCCGATTACAAATAAAATGGCAGACAGGTAAACAAATGCTGCGAGGATCTCCTACAGCCAAAGCTGAAATGGTAATGGAGCCCTATGGGACTACAATATTTCAGGCCAGCAGAGGAAGCGCTGTAACATGTAAAGCCTGAGAGCGCTGACAAATGCAAATTACGAAGCACACCACAGTCCAAATGCAATTGAAATAGGCAGCAAGCAAACACAAGGCACAGCAGCGTTACGGAGCGTGGCGCAGTTATGTAAATAAATAATTAAATTTGCGAGGCAGAAATCGGCAGAGTGGTACAATACCAGGAGAAGAGAGGAGGTGGGGGAGCGACCACTTCTGGGAGCAGCAGGGCGGTCACAGCTTCACACGAGGACGTGCGCAGCTTGTATCTCTGTGGGTGGGAGGGTCAGCTGGGAGGCGGGAGCGAGGTGCAGGGAGGGTCTTGGACGGGCCGATTACAAAGAAAATGGCAGACAGGTAAACAAATGCTGCGAGGGTCTCCTACAGCCAAAGCTGAAATGGTAATGGAGCGCTATGGGGCTACAATATTTCAGGCCAGCAGAGGAAGCGCTGTAACAAGTAAAGCCTGAGAGCGCTGACAAATGCAAATTACGAAGCACACCAAAGTCCAAATGCAATTTAAATAGGCAGCAAGCAAACACAAGGCACAGCAGCGTTACGGATGTATGACGTTACAACGCATACGTTTACCACCCATACCATTACAATGCGGTATTTACAACGCATACCGTTACAACGCATAGCGCTTAGAGGTGCTGGATAGTGGTAAGTATAATTTTATATTCCAACTCCAGTCCCCGTGGACACTATGGAAGGTGTTGGATATAAAATTATACTTATTCCCTATCCTAGAGCGCCCCCCAGCGCAATGCGTTGTAATGGTATGCGTGGTAATGCCTGCGTTGTAGTGGTAGTGCGTGGTAAAAACTTAGTTGTAAACGTTGTATACCCATCGTTACGGAGCGTGGCGCAGTATTGTAAATAAATGATTAAATTTGCGAGGCAGAAATCGGCAGAGTGGTACAATACCAGGAGAAGAGAGGAAGGTGGGGGAGCGACCACTTCTGGGAGCAGCAGGGCGGTCAGCTGCCCTGGTTATCATAAGGCAAGAAAACGATGGCTGGTACAGATTTGTAGAAATCCAGGAACTAGGCGCTGCTCCTAGGCTTTCAGGATACTGAAACATGACTGTAGCATCCCAATAGTATACTCAGTAGCAGGTTTTCTATTTTCTATGTGGTGTACCCGGAGAGCACTTTTAAAACCATCTAAAAAAATATAGACCCTGGCTCTGCACAAACGAAATGGGGCTCCTTTCAGAACCCCTTTCTATCACCATCTATCTGCAAATAGTATGCATCCATGTACCTTTTTATATCCAGGACCTATTGCCCAATGGCTAGTTGTATCCGAGTTTTGTATGTAGTATCTGTGACCATGTTTTAGGAAAAACTGACTTTTTAATTATTTATTCACCTTGCACTATGCACTTTTAAATGCCAGTACTGTCTCCAGACTTGATCAATTTATTGCAATATCTGATGTTATTATCCTTTGGTGAAGTAACCTGATTAGAGGGCACCTCAAAATTGTGGCAGGCAATACCCATCTACAAACTCGTGTGTCAGGCAATGCATACTCCTGTTTTAATCAAATGTTTTGTATGTAGTATCTGTGTCCATGAGTTAGGAAAAACTGACTCTTTAAATTATTTATTAACCTTGCACTATGCACTTTCAAATGCCAGTACTGTCTCCAGCCTTGATCAATTCACTGCTTTATCTGATGTGATTATCTTTTGGTGAAGTAACCTGAATAGAGGGCACTTCAAAACTGTGGCAGGCAATATCCATCTACAAACTCGTGTGTCAGGTAATGCCTACTTTTGTTTTAATCAACTGTTTTTTAATATATGCATCCAACTCTCCTTGTAGTCTTAAATGTATTGGTAATTGTACTTTTAGGGTCATATTGACCAAAATAAAGTTTTTATTGACTTGACTTGACTTGACTTGAGAAATGCATACATACATCCATACTTACAGGAGTTTTGGTCAGTCCTCTAAATCCATTGATCTGTTCGAATACTAGTTAGATTTAGCTTCCATTCATTATTGTAAACTTTATTTGTCAGTGGGTCGGACTACATCAGCCATTGGCTCTCTTCACAATGAGTGACAGCATTTAGTTTGTGCACATGTGCACATCCGCCTGAAAAGAAGCCAAATTCAGTGCCTATACTGAAGGGTCAGTCCCTCATTTTAAGTCTGCTTTTTTTCAGTTTTCGTGCATTTTGTGATCCATGATGTTTAACTTTATTTTTGTGCAAACGTATGCGTACCACCTTTGACCGTGACATGGTTTACTTTTTAATGTGTACACTTTTAGTGCTAGTTGCACATTTTTGCTAAGAATAGTTTTAGAAATAACAGGCTTGTCAAGGACAGACCTATTGTGGCAAAGCTTGTTATAACCTTTCGTTTCAGAACAGTTGGTAAACTGTGTTAAATGCTAACAACTTTGCACTATAACTTTAATGCTACATTCTGACTAGTTTACCGTAATAGCTTACTCTTCATTGAGCCATAGAGTACACACTCAATGTACGCCTGGAGAAGCCGGGAAAAGCCATACATTTGGCATGCATCCTTTCTGCCTGGTTCACAGAATGTCAAAGCGCATGCATACAACCATTGTATGAGTACACAGTGCATTCATGGTTGTGTAAACTGTGCATCTCCTTGTGTTTGCTTTGTTTGCCCTTTGTTGGCTGGGTACGCCCAGACGTGGGTCATTGTTCACTTTGCCACTGGATTCAAGCTAGCCTGGCTGATAAGGGGTGTTATTCTGAACTGGGGTGGCAAAGTGAGCTAAAGAACGATTATGGATTCAACCCAGATCTGTGACTGGGAGTGACAGATCTGTGACTGGGGGTGAGTGTCTGAAATGTTTCAGTGCTCCATCCATCGTCTACCTTGTGTTTGCTTTGTTCGCCCTAAGTTTGCAGGGGACACACAGTTGAGAGTCCCTTGCTCACTTTGCCACTGGATTCAAGCTAGCCTGGCTGATGAGGGGTGTTACTCTGAACTGGGGTGGTAAAGTGAGCTAAAAAACGATTATGGATTCAACCTAGATCTGTGACTGGGAGTGACAGATCCGTGACTGGGGTTGAGTGTCTGAAAAGTTTCAGAGCTCCGCACATCATCTCCTTATGTTTACACTGTGCATGCCAACACTGAGTAAGCCATAGTGGCAATAGCCATAATGCAAGCAAGGCGATTGGGCCACCTGGCCCCTTTAGAGTAAAGAACTACAGCCACAATGATGATGTAGGGATCCATAGTACACTGGGCTCCAAGCCCACAGCACCTTCTGCTCTACTGGTAGCTACCCCACGGTGCACTGTCGTCTTCTAACTGTAGTTTAACAGCTCACATCGTCACCGTGAACTACACATATATTGTTATTTTCAGTTGTTTTTGTGAATCGTGTTCCATTGTGTGAAAATGCCACATATTCTAGAAACACAACTTAAAGAGAAACAAACGTGTGTAAGGAATCACTTTCTACATAATGGAGTTGAATAATTATAACGTGTAGTGTGCTCCAGTGCTAAACATACATGAAAGAGAAATACTACGTGTTGGGGAGAGATGGCTTCATCCTCTTGCCTCCCTGTTAACTTCCCATTGTTCCCCTCGATGTTTGCAAAGGGGCTTTCACTTAGTAAGACTACAGGAGTTTACATCACTTCCTCCATCAGGGCAGCGATTCAGAGCCCGAAGGGTTGCCAGCTCTTCACAAAACGCCCTCAATGTGGAAGAATGTCGAATCTCATTAAAGCTTCAGAAAAGCGAAATTTGTATGTTTAATGAAGACTTTACCAAGCGCTTTCCGCTTGCTTAGAAACTTTTTAAGGGGCCTTTCTGTTTGGGGAGAATCTAAAGCAAGATTTCTCAGACAGACAGCTTAATGGACCGACGAATCAATTCATTTCAGTCAAGTAGCTATTTAACAAGTAATAATAAACGTGTTTCTCTTGTTAATCCTTTACATCTCAGTTTGGTTTTTGACTAGACTAGGGCTCAGCACGAATGTGAAGTCTTTTCCTTGCCAAACTATTTGTCAGAAGACTTGTTTTTGGACATTGTGTGTATGAAAATACAGACTACGGAACAACAAATACAATTCCTATGAAAAAAAAAAACTTATATTTCTTTAAATACCTTGGCTTTGGCTCTTATTGATGAATTCCGTTTATTATGTTGGAAACTGCGTGGTAATATATGCAGTATGCAAATGGTGGTTGCCTTTCAAAAACGGAACAATTAAATATTTTGTGTTTTTCACCTATTTATTCCTCTTTTGCTCTTCTGTTATTAAGTGAACGCCTTGACGATCCATCTTTGTCTCAAATATACTCGACAATTAGAATAATATATTCCTCAGAATAGTGACTATTTTGTATTATTAAATACGATTCCACAAAGAAAATATACTCTCGTCTCATTTCTTCTAGATGACTTTCTACTGATCAATATTTTATGTTTCAGGTTAATTTAAATATGACATGAACGTTGTGAGAAAATGGATTACTAGTTGGAGTGGAGGTTATCAACCAGAAGTTACAATGTCACTATGCTTGTTAGGTCCAGAAAAGGCTTCAGTAATTTAAACATGAGGTCATTCCCTGGTATCTATAGTACGGAGCAGACAGGCCTAACATAAGAAAATGTGTAAAGTATTTAGAAGTACCAAAACACTTAAATCATAGAACACATAAACATAAGGCAAATCCAACTCCATTATATAAACATAGAGAATATTTTAATGAACAAAAAGACCCTAGGCCTGGGCAGGATTTCAATTCCTTTGGAGTAATCGGAGTAATTTTGGTAATAATGCATTACTCTTTGACACAGAATTACTGATAATGATGTGATTACCCAGGCTTGTGTAATTAAGAGCAATCTGGGGGAGGACGGATAAAAATCCTGCTGCTACAGCACATTTAGCATGTGCAAGCCGCTGCTCGTGCTGATGTTTATGTTCTGTAGCAGTCAGCTCTATTTTCTTAGCCCACAATGCATCCTTGCATCCATTTTGGACGCAATGGTGCATTCTGTGCTAAGAAACTAGCACTAAATGCTGGGAGTGCGTTGAGGGAAAATCCTACACCAAATGCACATTCAGCCAGCGCGAGCTTGTTCTGTTGCATTTGGAGCTATTTCTTAGTGCAGAATGCATCTCTATGTCCATTATGATGTAAGGGGCCTATTTTGCTTTACTAAGAAAATAGTGCTAAATGCAGAATTACTCTTCTCATGTAATTCTGAGTAATCTCTGTGAATTTGTGAGTAATTCTGCATGATTACTGTACGCAAATTATGCAAGTTACACCCACCCCCTAAATGACACCAAAACAACATCAATCCATTATTTTAGGAACCAGCGGTATGGTTGTTTTTAAAAAGTTTTAGATGCAAACAGTGTCAACAACTGCAGAGTGCCAACCATGGGTAAAAGGTCATGCTGGATGTTAAGTCAAAAGTTAAGGCCTACTGCGATTGGTTACGGGGTTAATTGGTGTCGAAGGTAGCAGATTTAAGTTGTAGCCTGGTTCAATGGCAACGGGTTGCAAGAGGAGGAAGCCTCAATACGGTCATTTACAAAGGCAGGAGAAGTTTGAGTTTCTGTGCCTTGGAGGTCATCGTGTGGAAAGTGTCCTTATAAACTGTGACATTGAGGAAGCTGTAGGATTGAGTCGAGGGAGCCACTACATTGATGGACTCTAATGTCGAGCGGAAAGCATAGCGGGAAGTAAAGCAAATGTAGTCCCACCAGCGATTCACTCCCGGTGGAATGGCTTGCAGGTTTGTCCCTGTCCATGGACTGTTCTACAGGCAAATCATTTATAAAACGTTTTTAAGTCCCAGGTTTTAAGGTCAGACATGATGAGTGCGCTCTGACACAAGCCAAGGGTTCCAGGACCTGATGACCAGCAATTGAGAGTTAGGGATCACTCCAACAGAAGCCACAAGCAGGGTTCTAGGCAGGTCCAGTTTAAACTAGTCAGCTGGGCTCTTTAAGAAAAGTGGGCTTCATACAGCTTTTGTGTCCCTGTAGTTTAATGGGAGAACTCTCCCCTTGGATTCCAAGTTTTTAGCCTGGGTACAGGTGGGAGCAGGTCCAGCTCTTGGAGTTCTCTTCACCGTTCTCAAAAGAGGGTACATTCCATCTTCAGCCTTTCACAGTTTCAGTGGCATTCTAATAAAGGTAGCCAAGGGTGCCACATTCATATCTGGCGCAAGCTTGTGGATGGGTATGACTCCTGGCGCCTCCCCAACCGATAGGGAATACGCTCTCAGGGGCAACCCTATCCATTTCACTATTGCAGCCATTTAGAAATTCCTTACTGGACCTCCCAAAAAATGGGCTAACCGTCCTTCTCCTGTGCAGAGGTCCCTTTGCCCACCCAGAGTTGTCTCTATGGAAATTGGCAAACCTTCCCTCAGGTCACTCTAAAACAGTTCTAGGGAAGCTTCCCCTCCCTCTGGCTTTGGACCAGCCTGAATTGGAAGACTAAAGAGAGGCAGGCCCAAGTGAGCTACATCTGCCAGTAACATCATAGGCATCCTTTGAAGATACAAGTGGCTGGGAACAAACCCCAGACTATAAAGGGAAGGTTAACCTTTGTCTCAGCTCTGAGAGCAATTTTACACTTCATCAAAAGGCTATTAGTCTCCTGAGTGACAGTTGGGACTCATGCAAATGGGCTTCTAGAGACATTAGGCAGGCAAAAAGTGAATGTTTAAAAGTACATTTTGTAAAATATTTGTTACAAATCCGACTTTACAAGATTCAGATTTGTAATAAGTATTTTTTTAAAGTCCAGGAATTAACTTTTCGCATGGTTCCTAGATGAATATATCGTTATTAACTCTAATAATGTATCCAAATGCTTTTATGTGAAGCAGCAAACCCGGATTCAGCAAAAATAGCTTTTGGGGTATTGTTACTATAAGGACATGTTTATCTTTAAGCTTTTACATCACCTACTTTTAAATATTATGCACTCTGGCTTGGAGGGATTTTAAGCCTTCCAAGATATGTATACAACAAGCAACACAGAGAGATTTACAAAATTGTAAATAAAACTTGCCCTATTGTAACAAGTGATCCAATTATTGGAACCAGTCTACCTAAAAGGGTGTCATTAACATTCAGCAGGGCACCCTCTCTCAAAGACCAATTAGTTGACACTAACCCTGAACCAATTGAAAAAACCACGGGGTGGCAGACCAACAAGGGATTCTTCAGGTGTAAAACCTGTAAGGCTTGTAACCACGGCGTCAATGTCAAATCATACACTGATGGGTTCAGTGGCATACCACATCCTATATCTCAGGTTTTAACATGCAAAACTGAGTTTGCAATATATGTATTGCAATGTCCCTGCTCACTAAAATACGTGGGAAGTACCAAGCTACCGGTACACAAAATTATCCTCCAGCATTTGAGGGCCATCACCAATGGAGATAATACGTATCCGGTAGCTAGGCACTTCCGTGAGCATCATCAAAGTGTAAACACTTCATTAAAATACTTTGTCATTGACGCGGTCAAGGCCACTAGACGTGGCGGAGACAGAGAAGCCAAATTACGCAGATTGGAAACACGCTATATCCTCTTACTAGACACCAAGGTCCCTGGGGGATTAAAAGTCCCTGAAGATATGTACACATGCCTTCCATAAGTTAAATAACCCAACTGTTCTGTTCTGGCCCCTTTTAAGTTATCAATATCATGAGCCTGGGTCCTACTATTGTTTCCCGGCTGGGAAATAGTACTATTGGATCCAAATTGGGGATACAGCATTATGCTGACTAAATATATGCTTTCAATATTCTGTGATGATTTGAAGTAGATCTATTGAGTACTTTAATTGCTGCTGTTTATATGAATTATGTTTCCTAAAAGAAGGGCTAATATCATTTATAAGACCAGAAGGGTCCTTAAGCCCGGTTGGTCTTTATTAAGATGATATTATTTATAATTTTTATTTACACTAAGAAACAAAACTTTTCGCATACAGGACAATCGAAGAGGTAATTTAGAATGACATAATTGTGGATTTTATGCATATGGGCTTTTTTAAAAATTTAAAAACCTGGAATTGTGATAAAACCATGATTATGATGTTTTATTAATATTTAGAGAAAGAATTCTGTCTGTTTTTAATGTATTTTTAATCCATTTGAAAACTTGGTAATAAGAATGCAGTGATTTTGTAGTTTTTGCACATATTTATTACTATATGCACTTTAAAATGTTCATATGATTAGAACAAGCTATTTTGCACAAAGGCGTACTTTGCACAGATATCCGAAAAGATTATTATCTGAGGATAGGAAATTTGCACTATTGCGTAATTTGCACATGGCCTAAAATGTAGCAATATAAATTTACTGCACTGTTAACCAAATAGATGCAAGTGGATGGAATAATATACGTTAAACAGCATTACTCTGATTGACTTAAAAGATGGTATTTGACCGTGATTTCATTTGTTTGGAAAATTGCCCATAGCATTGCTTTTAAATCCACAGTATTTGGCTTTATCAATGCAAAGAGTGTGACCAAAGAATTTATCTACAATTGATTTTACATTGTATTATTCTCTGTAAAAATACGATATAGACTCATGCAATATCTCTGCCTTGTCATCCCACCTCGAGTATTTTGTCTATGTCTATTATCAGCCCGACCAGGTGACGTTGTTTCAATTAATTACTGGCACTTTAAATGAGCGTTCTCAACATCAGAATGTTGTCATGTGAGCAAGGCTCCTCGGAGCCGAAACGTCATGCGGCTGAATTTGCACAAATAAAATCTTCAGCACTTACTTGGTCCGTGTCTGTGCTATTTCTATTGCGGTGGAGGAGTTTGCCACTGGTTGGAGACGCGGTTTACCGGATATATGCTGTAAATGCAAAATCGGCATCTCCTTCACATCGGCTCACTGGAGAGCGTCATTATTAATCAAAATGAACAGCCTTGGACAGCCGGTGTCTGCGAGAAAGGGGAGGGGCAAACCCCATTCCTACACGTCCCACAATCCCTGCAGTCGGACACCAGAGCCAGCCCACCTGGGGGCAGGTAATTAACACCAACACGTGATTCCCGTCGATGCTGCTGCTTTCCTGTGCTGAGGTCCGTGAGCAAGAGGCAGGAGCCTCGAAACGCGTAGGACAGAGAAATGACATTTGTGGAAGATAGTTGCCGATTTTTAAAGGGAATAAAGGACTCCTAAACAAGAAAGGTAGTCCTGTATTGTGTCTTGTGAGCGCCTCCAAGCAACATGGCAAACGTGAAAAAAAAAAAAATATATATATATATATATATATATATATATATATATATATCTATATATATTACCTACTGGCGGTCGCCAGTAGGTAGTTATAGTTAGGATTGGCTACCATAGGAAATTCCAAACATTTTATTGGGAATAACTTTGGCGCCGATTGAGGGATCTGCCTGTAATTTTCCTTAAAATGGTCTCGCTCCGCTCCGCTCCTTCCCTGAAAGTTTCGGGGGATTCGTGAAGTGGGGGCTGAGAAAAAAGGGGGGTCCCAAAACGTGTTTTCTCCATGTTAATTTCCATAGGATGGTCTGACAAGTCTACAGCCCGAACCGCTGAACAGAATTACGCCAAACTTGGCAAAACCTGGCAAAATTGTAGGGACTGGTACGCAGATGTGCCTTTGCTATGTTTGGTGAAAATTGCTCCCTAGGTTTTCTGAGGGGGGCCTAATTTTCGCGGGGTAAGCGCTGGGTGCGTTCCCTGGTACGCTCTCCGGTATGCGCACCACGGGGAAAAACAGTGTAAAAAAATAGAGTTAAAAAATAATGTAGAGTGTTTAGTGGTAAGTTAGCTCTGAAAAGAGCTGTTGTGTTTACCAATGCAGAGTCTTATATTCAAGAGGAAAACTCTATTCCCCTCATCTGTAAAATGCACACCATCTCTCCTATAGATGTCTTGCATGTTGTAACGCAAGTTGTTGTGATAAATGCAACCCATAGCATAGTCTCTGAGGTAAGCAGAAACAGATTTATTTACATGTTTCCTTGCTTTTTCAATCTGTGGACAAAATTGGTTGGACCAGTTCCATTTTTGCCTTTGGCATATATTAGAAAATACCAAGGCAGTTTTTGGAAAAAGTGACATCAATTACCCAACGATGTCCTTTAAAAGCATTTCCAGTCCTACCCCAGTCAAAGTGCCCAAGTCATTTCCACCACAGTGCACAATTATAAGGCCAGGGTGTGGTAAATGCATAAAGGATTTTATCAATGGGATCAATTGGTGACTCCTCAATCCTCTTTGTCCAATCCATACAATGTTCACATTTGGTAAATCAAGATTGTAAATACCTCTGTTAGTTGCGTATTTTTGAGGCCAGTGGACATAGCTATGACCCACAAACCAGATTCTTTAGGTGTGTGAAGGTAGGTGTGCTTCTAGTCAGATGAGTTGTGGAAATGAAATGGCAGTTTGATTATGATAAAAAAAAGGGTTTCAGAATCAGTGGAGATGAATAAGAAGAAATGATTGGAGCTTTGTTAGAAAATCTCCACTGAAAATTAGGGTGAATGCTTTTTTTTTTTAAAGAAGTCAGTTCAATGGTTGAGAAAAAGTCATTTAAAGAAACATTGCATTTTAATAGCTAGTAGATTGAGAGGTCTAGCAGGCTTGATGGATTTTTTTGCAACATAGTAAAATGAACTTGTGAACTCTGTGGTGGTTTTAGAGGGAGTTACCATGGTTACTTGGTGAATGAGCACTGGGGGGATGGGTAAATGTTATGTGAGTTTCAAAGTCTTGAAATCTTCAGCCTATTAAAATGTGCAGTTTGGTTTTGAATTTGTGAGGGAACAATTTTTATTGGCTATGTGCAAGAATATGGCTCTGAAATCAGAAAGAATCTGTGCCATTATTGAAAGGCTCCCAGTGAAGGAAGCATTGTTCAGAGTTTCTGTATAAGAATTTCTGTTGACTGTGACTGACACTATTTGATATCTTCCAAACCATTTTTAAAGGTGAGTAATGATTCTTTTAAAAAAGATAGAGAGTTTAAAGATTTTTTACAAGTATCATAGTGTGTGTCTCTGTGAATTAAGGAATTATATTTTTCCCTTTTTCCATAATGTTAGCTGCGTGTTTATAAGGTACACTTCTTTATAAATAGTTTTTTATGCTTGGATTTAATGCTGGTTTAGGGTTTAGAAATTGTGTAATGGTTTTATTGGAGTTGTAAATATGCTCATTTTTGCACATTGTGCAACCTGTAGCATGGGTAGAAGGAGTGAATGTCTGGAGAGGGATAGGAATAGCAGATAGAAAACCATATGAAATGGTGAGGAGATGTGTAAACACACAGCTATGTCAAAGATTGTGCACGCAGCTTGTAAATATGCAGGCAGAGAAAGCAATTTTTGACATAGGTGTGTGTTTATTATGCAGACTCTCACAGTCATAAGATCTCTCACGGCATTTCATATTCTTGTCTGGGTGTATATTTACAAGCTCTGTGTACAATGTTTTACATAGTTGTGAGTTTATAAGGTACACTCTCACAATGTTATCATCTCTCACATTACATAAGGTAAGGTCATGGGATTGCCCCATGTGAAAGGATGCATTGCTGGAAATTATTGTTTTACTACAATTTTTACACAGTTTTTTCCTGTGGTGTGCTTGAGGGCCTCATTTATGAGGCCATGCGTCACTTTTATGCAGTCATTGCGTCACTTTTTGTGACAGAGCAGTGGTGTAAAAATTGCACCTTGTTGAGTTATATTTACAAAGTGATGCATCTAGGTAGATGCGTCACTTTGTAAAGCCCTGTCACTTTTAGGACACTGTTGTGTCAAAATTTTGCACCTGCTTCACAGCAGGTGTAAGACTGTCGCAGGCTGTTTCACTTAGGGCTTGGCCCATGTGAAAAGATGCATTGCTGGAAATTATTTTTTTAAATGGCATAAATTGAGATAGAATATTCAAAAAAAGAGAAACATATTTACAATGTATGTGCGCAATCTTTGACATAGTTGTGTGTTTATGCATCTCCCCACTAATGCTGTGAGAGATGTTAACATTGTGAGAGTCTAGAAGCATATTGTGTTTTTGTCTGGTGTATATTGGAAATTAATTTTGGAAATGAGTTAGGTTTGTACTTTGCTTTGTAGTGGTCATTTAAATGGGTTGTGCTTTGTGTTAAAAACATTTTAGTATGGAAAATGTTTTTTTGTAAAAAGTCTGGTAGATATATATGCTTATAGTTAGGTGGCCTGTTTTTGGCCAGTAGAGACAGTGAAATATTATGAGCAGAGACACATATACTGCTTGCAGAGGCAGAGATAGTATATTACATGTAATATGCTGGTCATGTGATTAAGTTGACATTGTGAATCAAACTTCATTTGAAATGGATCTGGCTGAAAAAAATGCTTACTTGATGTCTTAAAAAAGTATGGAAGTACATGTTTTTTAAAGACATGGTATATTACATGTGACATTCTGGTCATCTGCCTAACATCACACTGATGGGTGAATGAAGCTTTAGTCATAGTGTTATTTTAGGCACATGACCAGGATGTTATATGTTATGAGCAATTAATGTTATGTGTTGCTCATATATAGGTGGCCTGTTTTTGGCCAGTAGAGACAGTGAAATAATATGAGCAGAAACACATACTGCCTAAGATCATACTGTAAGTGTAGCTTGATTCACCCATCACTGTGATGATACGCAGAGTCATACATATTGTTGGCCGAGATAGATGTGGTACATTATATCTAACATTCTGATCATGTGCCTAAGATCACACTGTGACTGAAGCAAGATTCACCCATCACTCTGATCTTAGGCAGAGTCACACATACTTTTGGCAGAGGCAGACATGGTATATTATATCTAACATCTTATTATTTTGTCTAAGATCACACTGTGACTGAAGCAAGATTCACCCATCACTGTGATCTTAGGCGGAGACACACTTACTGTTTGCAGAGACAGACACGGTACATGATATCTAACATTCTGATCATGTGCCTAAGATTACACTATGATTGAAGCTTGATTCACCTATCACTGTGATCTTAAGCATAGTCACACATACTGTTGGCAGAGACAGACACACTACATTATATCTAACATTCTGATCATATGCTTAAGATCACACTTTGTCTAAAGCTTGATTCACCCATCTCTCTGATCTTAGGCAGAGTCACACATACTGTTGGCAGAGACAGACATGGTACATTATATCTA
Organism: Lissotriton vulgaris; assembly: GCF_964263255.1. Taxonomy (NCBI): domain Eukaryota; kingdom Metazoa; phylum Chordata; class Amphibia; order Caudata; family Salamandridae; genus Lissotriton; species Lissotriton vulgaris. The sequence continues at coordinate 164,119 of NW_028255510.1, read as the reverse complement.
AAATCCTATTATTCTGCCTAAGATCTCACTGTGACTGAAGCTTGATTCACCCATCACTGTGATCTTAGGCAGAGACACATTTACTGTTTGCAGAGACAGACACGGTACATTATATCTAACATTCTGATCATGTGCCTAAGATCACACTGTGACTGAAGCTCGATTCATTCATCACTGTGATTTTACGCAGAGTCACACATACTGTTTGCAGAGACAGACATGCTACATTATATCTAACAGTCTGATCATGTGCTTAAGATCACACTTTGTCTAAAGCTTGATTCACCCATCTCTCTGATCTTAGGCAGAGTCACACATACTGTTTGCAGAGACAGACACGGTACATTATATCTAACATTCTGATCATGTGCCTAAGATCACACTGTGACTGAAGCTTCGTTCACCCATCACTGTGATCTTATGCAGAGTCACATATACTGTTGGCAGAGATAGACATGGTAGATTATATCTAAAATCCTATTAATCAGACTAAGATCACACTGGAAGCAAGGAAAACTAGCATTGAAAATGCAATAGATTTGGTGTGATCTGAGGCACATGTGCACAATATTACATGTAATCTACCATCTCTGTCTGTTGAAGCACTATGTGTGTCTCTGCACTAATTATTTCTCTATATCTACAGGCCAAAAACAGGCCACCTATTTATAAACAAGATGTAATATTAATTAGTAAATCGTTTTTGACACAAAGCAAAGCACATGTAATGTAAATGAGCCTTTTGTTGTATACTAGTGTTTATATTGTTTACTTATTGTAATTGCTATGTAATATGTTTGTAGTGGTGTATAATATGTTATTTTTTTGTTTTCCACAGATTATAATCATCTATACAAACAAACAAAAAACATGCCTACAAAAATCAGAGCTGATAAAATATATAAACGGAAATTAAGGTCTAAGGAAAAAGAAAATCAAGAAGCAACCAAAATAAAATCTTCAGAGAAAAAGAAAAATGCTTCTGGTAAGCAAAGTAAAAATTTTCTGAGGAACTTATTGAAATGTCAAGCAATAAAAAGTTGTTTACCTAAGAAAAATGAAACACCTGTAATTTCAAAAAAGACAGGATATCCTTCTAAAAATGTTAGATGTGAACAAGGAGACAATGTCTTGCAAAGAAATACAAGAAGTAAACAATTTTCTGACATTCGTAGACGAATGCTTTACAACAGAATTGTTTTAAATTTATTAAAAAATATCAAAACGTATAAAAAAGACAGCTTTTTACAAGAAAAAGCATTTAAAGTGAAAAATATATTGTTTAGTTTAGTAATGAATAGAAGTCGTACACTTGATAAGATAATCAATGTGTTTAAATCAAAATGTAAGTGGAGGAGAGTAATTAATCGAACTAATTTCTGTGATTTTTTTCTGGAGAATGGAAGCATAGTTCAAGTTCTGAGCCATATTTTAATGAAGAAAGTTACTTTCAAGATAATGATTTGGTGCATGCAGTTGACACCAGTGGTCGAGCATATGAGGTGAAGGATGGTTGTCCGGTTGAAAAAGAAGAGATTGTGTCTCGAAATACAGAAGAGGTGTTAGCAAATGAAGTTTTAGGGAGATGTCCTAAGGCTCCAGTTTATACATGGAATTGTAGTAAAATTTGTAGTGTTCAACAGGAATCAAATGATTTGTTTTGCAATTTCTTATGGACATATACTAAGAAAAGTGTGAAACTAAAATTTTTAATTTTACAAGACTTAGATCCTTGTAGACTGAGAGAAAAAACGGGTTTGCAAGGGTATTCATTGGCTTGTCTTTCAAGAAAAGTATGTCAGAGTATTTTTCATCATTTTAGGATGTTAGCAGTACATCATAATAAAGTGAGGAAATTAGTGAGAAGGTTGTACTATGCAAAAAGTCCAGCACTTAAACTAAAACAGTTAAACAGTGCTCTTTTGCATGGAACTGAATTAGATGTCAAAAACATTTGTGATTAAATTGAGTCTTGTTACTTTGGTGAAAAAGAGGTCAGTACAGAAATTGATACACTAGTAGAAGGTAATGTAGAAGAGAATGAAGAGATTTTAAGTACAGACAATTTTGAAAATGAAATTATAAAGTTTAAAGTCAATTCAAGAGAAAGGCCTAATTTTTCTTGTGTTTGTTGTCGACGAACTTATTATAAGCATCAGACTAGATTAGTTGATTTATATGTAAAAAGCGAAAAGATAAATAATGAGTGGAAGGATTTTGCTACTTATTTGTTGGTTGAAAATTGTTTTGATTTGGGCTCTGATCAACGTATTTGTACATATTGCTATAATAAATTAAATAAAAATAAAATGCCTGCTAGAGCTGTTCATAATAATATGGAGTTGGTAGATATTCCTTCTGAATTAATGGATTTAAATACCTATGAGTCTATTCTGATTCAATGTGTGCATCCTTTTCAGGCTATTGTTCGCTTGGAACCTAAAACTGGGAAATTGCCTCCTTCATATTTACAGAGAGCATTAAAGGGAAGAGTTGTTTATTTGCCTCTAGATTTTAAGAAAAATATTGATACAATTGGTGTGGAAAAAGTAGAAGAGGAACCTCTGGTTATTCTAGTTAATGGTGTTCCGACAAAAAGTAAGAAAATCTGGCAGGAATTAGTGGATGTTAGGAAAGTCAAGAAGGCAACGTTGTATTTGGTAAAAAATAATCAGTACTATAGAAATGTGTATCTGGAAGAGGAAGAAACAACTGTAGAAGAGGACACTGATGTCTCTGCTGGGCAAATAGAAAAAGTTGATGTCTCTAGAAGTGAAGAAATTCATGAACTTTATAGTTTTCATCCATTGCATTCCAAAGAAGTAATGGGGAATGCTATTGACTTGTTTCAGATGAAAAAAGCAGAAGGTAGTCCCATTAGTGTATGGGAAGAAAGTTTGGAAGCTCGTTGTTTTCCACAGTTATTTCCAACAGGTGAAGGTGGACGATATGACGACCGACCTGTTCAAATTCCTGCATCTGGACTTCAAGATTATATGCAGAAGATCCAAGGTTTCGTCAATGCATTCCATGTTTGTTCCATCTACTGTTTGAGAGTGACTTGTCTGGACTTTCCTATGCAGTAAACCATATACTGAAAAGTGGAGCACATCTACATAATGTTTCGGCAAGGGATTTTATGGATAAAGTCAAACTGCAAGACAGTGTATTGGAATCTCAGCTAATTAATCTCATGGCATGTCAGCGTGGTACTAACGAGTATTGGTACCGTTGTCATGGGGAATTGAAATGTATGCCAAGAAACTTAGGAACTCTTACATGGTTTCTCACTCTTAGCTGTGCTGAGTATGCTTGGGAAGACTTACTTGAATTTCTACGAGAGGCAAATAAAAACATTGAAAATATTGATTACAAGACACCTGGAGAACTATGCTCTTTGGATCCAGTTAATGTATGCAGGTATTTCAATCATAGGTTTGAAGCTATGATGTCTTTTATTACTCCGCTTGGAGATGTGTTGGATTTCTTTTGGAGGAAGGAGTATCAAGCAAGAGGTGCTCCTCATATACATATGCTGCTAAGGATTAAAGATGCACCAAAATTTGGATTAGATTCAGATGAGAAAGTGATGAGTTTCATTGAGCAGTATTCTACATGTACTGTTCCGAAAAGTACAGACGAAAACAATTTAAGACAGCAAGTTTTACACTTTCAATCCCATCGTTGTGGGAAATACTGTCATCGAAAATACAAATCCAAGGATAAGTTCTACACTAAATGTCGTTTTGCATTTCCACTTCCAGTAACATCGAAAGGAAGTGTCAACAATTTTATGTCTTCTCTGCGACATACTGTGGCAAGGAAATCACCCAAAAATACATACAACCTAAGAAGAAATGAGGAATCCAAATAAATACATGACTACAACCCAGTCATTTTGTCCATGTGGAATGCTAACATGGATATTCAATATGTGGCTGACAACTCTATTGCTGTGGCTCGATATGTGACGTCTTACATCACAAAATCAGAAAAAACGGAACTGAAGGAAATGTAGGAGGAAATTTCATATGAAAAGAGTCTAAGCAAGAAATTATACAGTTACAGTCTAAAGATGTTGTCGCATCGAGAAATTGGAGCGTATGAATGTTCTGATCGGTTGTCATCAGCAAGTCTATATGCCAAATCTAGAACCATCATTTGGGTGAGTCTAGGTCTTGCTGCAACACGAAACCGAGTTTTGAAATCAGTACAATAAAATTGAATATTTGTCGGAGAAAGAACCGGACAGTACAGATATTTTGAAGACAAACATGTTTGATACATACTATCCAAATAGAAGTACTCACCTTGAGAACGTTTGTCTCTATGAAGTTCTGCCAATCTACACTTTTAAAAGGAACATCACAGAAGACATCAATAAAGGTGTATATGCTGTAATTGGATGTGAAGGTTGTTTAGTAAAACAAAGAAAAGGTCATTTGATTAATCATCGAAAATTGAGTTGTGATTCTCCAGATAAAAGAGAATTTTATTACTTAGCACTTTTATACCTCTTTAAACCTTGGCATAGAGAAGAGGAACTACTTGGACATTTTCTTACTTATGAAGATTTGTTCAATGTAATCAAAGATACCATACAATGCCCTGTTTTTTCAAGTTATCTACAAATGTTGAACGAGGAAATACAGCAAGAAGCTACAATTGCAGCAGAGATTGCTAGAGACAGTTCTCAAGACAGTCAGAGTTCTACTTCATTGAGTCAGAATCCATTAGGAGGACCAATTATACAAAATGAAGCTGCCACTGCCATGGATGAAGTTGAAAGAGCCATGAAACAAGCTCAGGAGGATGGAGTTGACTTAGAATATTTGGAAAAAGAACTAAACGTTGAGCAGAGACAAATATATGATCAAGTCAAACAACATATTGAACATGGTTTATCTCATGAGAAAAAAGAGTGCTCATGTACATCATTTGTACCTATCCGACTGTATGTGAGTGGAGAAGCAGGAACTGGGAAAAGTTTCCTGATTAAAGTGATAGCAACATATTTGCAGAAAAAAAACGGAGTCATCGCTCACTTGTGTTGTTACTGCTCCAACTGGGTTGGCAGCACACAACATAAAAGGAATTACTTTACACCACTTATTGATGCTGCCAGTGGAGCATGATAACAAATTACAATAACACAAGCTATCTGGAGAAGCTTGTTGTGAAGTTTCAAGAGTACTAAAGAAAATGAAACTTCTTATCATTGATGAAGTAAGCATGGTATCAAATGCAATGCTTGCTTTTGTGCATTTAAGAATGCAAGAAACTCTTAAAACAGACTATGATGTGTTATTTGGAGGCAAACACATCATTGTTTTTGGAAATTTACTGCAACTAACTCCAGTGAAAAGGACAGCCAGTGTTTAAAATGCTTACGCATGAAGATACCAGGAAGTGCTTAGGAAGCATTGGAAATGTTAACATATGGCTAAATTTCAAATATGCAGAACTACTTCAAAATATGCGACAGGCAAAGGATGAAAATTATAAAAATATTCTACAAGATGTAAGAATTGGAAAACTAACTGAGCATTGCAAAGAAGCTTTCCATGGACGATTAATTTCAAATTTGTTTCCAAAATAAAATATTCTCCCAGAGAATATTTTTAAGAAAATTCCTGAAAACAAATCTGTCATATGCTTGATGCCAACTCTGCAAGAATGTTCAATCTTCAACACCAAAATGTTAAAGTTGGAAAATCAAGTGATTGTGAAACTGGAAGCTTTTGATTACATAGAACACGAAGGAGCCACTATTATTTTGTCAGAAAAGTTGAAAACAAAATTGGATTCTTTAGAGAAGACAATATCTAAAACTGCTGGTATGGAAAAGACTCTGTATGCATCTTTAAATTGTTGTATCATTTTATGACGTAATTTACATGTGGAAAGAGGTTTAGTAAATGGAGCAATGGGTCATGTTATGGATTTTGTGAATTACCGAAATAGAGATGAAATTGAAATTTTAAAAATTAAATTTGATGATATTGAAGATGTACAACAAATAAGTTGTTGTTCTGCTCGGTTTTTGCTAGTGAAAGATTTATATGTCCGCCGAAAACAGTTTCCTGTTTCTTTAGCATATGCAGTAACTATTCATAAATCTCAAGGTTTAAGTGTTGATACTGCTTTGGTGAATATTGGAAATTCTGTGTTCAAGGAGGGGATGACATATGTTGCTTTATCTCGAGTTAGAACTTTATCTGGATTGTACTTGATTGATTTTAATGAGACAAAGATTAATGCAGATCTAAATTGTGTAAAAGAATATAATAGGTTAAGAAGAGAGTATGCTCCAAATTTACCTCAATATCCTCTGTTTGAAAAGCGTGTGGTAAGCCGAAAAAGAAGAAATGAGAAAAATTGTAGTGAAGTTGTAGCAAAAAGAAAAAAAGTAGATGAAACAGTAATTGTAAGCAGAAAGGAAATGGATTCAGTTAAAGATGTTGTTGGATTTCAGTTTGAAAATAGTTCTGGTGTCAACTGTTATGCTAATGTAGTGGTTAATGCTGTTTTCTTTCTCCAAACTGTAAAAGAACAGATTGCTGAAAATTGTGATCAAACACTTAGTTGTTTATTAAATTCTGTGTTTGAAAAATGTAGCAGTGATAGAACAAAAATACAAAGTGTCTCTGAAATTCGAAATGTTTTAGACATATGTTCTGGTCAAACACAATTTTCACAGAATATTCAAGATTGTCAGAAATTTCTAATGTATATGCTTGTTGTATTGCAAGATGAAGGTGTAGATGTAGAAAATCTTTTTGGCCTTTCTTATAGATGGCAACATGTCTGTGACAATTGCTCCTTTTCAAGTAGTACTACAGTACACACTGAAAGATTTATATATTTGACTTTACAAGACTGCAAATCAATGTCTTTTAATAATCTAGTTAGAGCAGCAAATCAAAACATGGTTTGTAGTCAATGTAAATCTGAAATGCTATCAACTTTATTTTTAATAAGATATGGACAGTATGTTATTTCAATGTTCCAACGATGTAGACCTGATGGGACTAAATTGACAACATTAATTAAACATTTTGTGGCTTCTCAATTATCAATTTCAGGAAGAACCTTTACAACTGCAGCAATTATTTACCTTCAACAACATCAGGACATTACACAGCCTATTTAAAATGTGAAAAAAGTTGGAAGCACTGTAATGATACTCAATTGACTTTCAAACAACGTTTGCCTTCTGACTTACTAAATTCTTACCTAGTGTTCTTACAACCAAAATTTTAGAGAAGGCAATTGGCTATGAAGATTGCAGCAGTAAATATAACTTAGTTTGCTCTTCAAAATTACTTTCTGAATGAGAGTGATGAAGGTAATAAAAACATGTAGTTCTCATAGAGATAGTATATGTTTATTATATAAAGTGTGCTGTGAGTGTTATAGGAACTATTCATTAAATGTAAGCTAGAGATGGAAGTAAAACTCTTGTTTCATAACGGGAAAGTTGTTGGAGCTTTTCTTTCAGAAAGTCGGGTAAATGAGCCATTTGAAAAACAGTGGACTAATTTATATAGAAAAGGACTTTCCATACACTATTTGGCCTCGTGGAAAAGTGGATGGATCAAAAGTGAGTTTAGATATGGTTTTTAAAAATTTACATTATTTAAGTAATTATTCAATGGGTTTTTTAAACACAATCATTTTGATTGTTTTTTTCTTGCTGGTATATCATGAGTATTTTTGAAGTCACTGTTTTAAGTGAAATTCAGTATATTCTGAGAACAGCAAAAATGAACCATTTAACATGTTGTTGAAATTATTTTGTATTTTCTATTATTAAATATATATTATTTTTGAATTATCTTATGCTCAGTTACCTATTTCCACCCTCTATCACTCTTTTTAACTCAACCTCACTGGCCTTTTTTGACTCTCCCTCACCTCCCTTCCCTTATTCCATTTCCCACACTTATTCTCATTAACCACTCCTTCACTGCTCATCTCCCATCCACCAATTTCCAGCTGTCAGTCACTCTACTTCACTCCCCTTCCCTTTGTTTCCTTTCTTTGTTCCCTCAATTATTCTCCTTCTCTCATTCACCTTATAACACTTCACTCACTTCTTTTCTCACTTCTTCTATCCTCTCACATCCTCATTCCCTTTCCCTCACAGCCTGTGTCTTACCTTCAGTTTCTGGATCCTCTCACTCTCTCACTCCTCTTCCGTCATGCTTACTCCCTAAAAATAACCGACACTCCCTTTCTTACCTTTCTTTGCTCTCTTACTCAGTTCCTTTGTGTCACTTTTTTCTTCACTATCTATATATTCTCACTCCTTCACTTCATTTGTCTCAAGCTTACTTACTTTTATCCTCTCTTTATTTTCCCTTTTTCATCAACCTCCCTGCCCTTCACTCATCCTCACTTACCTTTGTCAATCTCCTACTTTATCTCTTGTATTGTAAAATATATATAATAAATATTGTAACCTTTTTTGTTTTATCTTTCACAGATATAAATTTAAAGGAAAATATAAAACTAAGTTGATATTACTTATGAGGTAAGTTTGGTGTAGAATATTTTTTTCTCTATACTATTTTCCATAACCTCACTACTCTTCTTTGATATTTCCACACCTCTGTTTCCTTATAGCGCTTGCCTCACTTATTACAAATCTCATAGATTTCACTGCGTCACCTCTACAACCCTTTCTTGCGTCAATACACCCCTTTTGTATACATTACAGTTGACGCACGTATAATGTGGCGCAGGGTTTTACAAGTGACACATCTACCTAGATTCGTCACTTTGTAAATGTAACTCAACAAGGTACAATTTTTACACCACTGCTGTGTCACAAAAAGTGACGCACAGGTGGCGTAAAAGTAACGCATGGTCTCATAAATGAGGCTCTCAAGCGCACCACAGGGAAAAACAGTGTAAAAAAGTGTAGTAAAAAAATAATTTTTAGCAATGCATCCTTTCACATGGGGCAAGCTCATGACCTTACCTTATGCAAATGTGAGAGATGTTAACATTGTGAGAGTCTAGCTTATAAATACACAGCTGTGTCAAAAATTGTGCACACAGCTTGTAGATATGCACTCAGACAAGAATATGAAATGCTGTGAGAGATCTTATCACTGTGAGAGTCTACCTTATAAACACACAACTATGTCAATGATTGCTTTGTCGGCCTGCATATTTACAAGCTGCGTGCACAATCTTTGACATAGCTGTGTGTTTATGCATCTCCCCAACATTTCATATGGTTTTGTATGTGCTATTCCTATCCATCTCTAGACATTCACTCCTTCTACCCATGCTACAGGTTGCACAATGTGCCTCATAAAAATGAGCATATTTACAACTCGAATGAAACCATTACACAATTTCTAAACCAGCATTGAATCCAAGCATAAAAAACAATTTATAAAAAAGTCTACCTTATAAACACACAACTATATTAAAGATTGCGCACGCAGCTTGTAAATATGTCTCTATTTTTTTGTATATTCTATCTCAATTTATGCCATTTAAAAAAATATTTTCCTGCAATGCATCCTTTCACATGGAGCAAGCCCTAACTGAAAGAGCCTGCGTTAGTCTTACACCTACTGTGAGGCAGGTGCAAAATAAAGACACAACAGCGTCCTAAAAGTGTCACAGTGAAATCTCATAGATTTGACTGCGTCATTTGTACAACCCTTCTTTGCATCAATACGCCCCCTTTGCATACATTACACCTGATGTACAGAGAAAAATAGTGAGAAAAAGAAGGCATGAGATGAAAAAGAGATGTGAAATGCACATTGGAGAAAATATAGTGGGAGAAGGGAAGTAACTGTGAGTAAACTAACTATGTAATACAGAAATGTTGCACTCTATACTATAAGTCTCACTTTATACTACAATTATTTCACTACTATCTCATAAATTTCAAATAAAATAACAGAAAAATGTCTCAAACTATTTATAATTTATAAATATAAATTTATTCTTCAGAACTTTCATAACTTAGAAGTACTTCTAGCATTAATTGATCAGGAATCTCCTCATCAGAACTCTTCATAAATGATCTCAACATAGTCCAAACATTCCATTAATTCAACATCCAAAGTCTCATCATTAAAATCCTCCATTCCATCTTCTCTCAAAACAAGGTCTTATTCTTGAATAGTGTTATGAATAGGATCATTTGAGACCTCAATCAAAGTATTCTCAACAAAGGTTGCAGAAATTTCAAAATTAATGTTAACGGTGTCCTCTTTGACATCCATATTCTTTTTAAATTTCTTGCTGTAAATAGTAGGAAAAAAAACACTTTTATTTATCGTTTTTAGTAATAGATAATATTAAACTAGCTTTATCAAGTATTAAATTCCCCTTACAAATTAACAACTCACCTTTTAGAAAGCAGTAGAAGAGATAATACTGTGTAATTTTTTACACCAGAAATACAACACCAGAAATTCCTCACAAATGTACCTCAAAGAGTACTATCACAAAATGGCTGTGTTACCCGCTCATTAGAGAACCATTTCATTAGTAGAAAACCAATGAAACTTCATCACACACAAATTCAAAACCAAAGAAACATTTTAATTGGTTGTCAATTTCACAGCTAATTGGCTCATGAGTGTCTGTAAACATTCTAAATGGTCTGCATAGTCCGCCATCTTGTGACTCTGAAGAATAGACACACATGAGGTGAAAAATAAATGGGGAAATAATTAAAAAGGGGCAGAATAGACACCCTCTGACCCCCCTAGGTTTTCTGAGGGGGGCCTAGAAGGACCCTGAAGGGCAAAAAAAGTTTTTTTTTTTTTTTTTAAATCGCGGGGTAAGCGCTGGGTCCGCTTCCGGGTGCGCTCTCCGGTACGTGCACCAGGAAAAAATGATAAAAAAATATACATTTAACACATTTTTTTAAACAAAAAATAAAATAAAAATTGATGTAAAAAACAGCTAACAAAAAAAAAAATCATAGGTTACAAAGTCGATATACAAATGAATTAGCTTTTAAAAAAACTATGAATTTCATTGAAAAAACCATAGGTTTCACAAATGTTATAGTTAGGAATTAGCTTTTAAAAAACCTTTCAAATTCACTAAAAAAACCATAGGTTTCACAATCGTTTTAGTTAGGAATTAGCTTTTAAAAAACCTTTCAAATTCAGTGAAAAAACCAGAGGTTTCACAATTGTTATAGTTAGGAATTAGCATTTAAAAACCTTTGAAATTCACTGAAAAAACCATAGGTTTAACACCAGTTATAGTTAGCTGGACATTTTACTCATACAAAACCATTGAAATTCCCACGTTATAGTTAGTTGGACTCACTATAACTCGCGCGCCCGCAATCCACTGCTGACGATGTCACATATTACATCATTCATGACATGGTCAGTGACATCACTGATGACATCTCAAATGACATCACTGATGACATCACTGATGACATCATCCATGTGATAATACGATGCACCTCCTCACACTCTAATCTAACCTTTGATACACCCAGTGTTAAATATAAACTACCATTCCGGAAATTATTGACTCACCAATACCAGTAACTACATACGCACTCACTGATTGCTAGGTCTTCACACACATCCACTCATTCACCCATACAATCACTCATACATACGGACACTCAACAATAGAACACTATCATATCCACTAATACACCTATACAGACACTTACATGCTGACACTCATCCACAAAGTTACTCAAACGCCTAGTCAGTTATGCAAAGAATCAATCACACTCCCATTTCCTCAACTACAAACTTATACACACTAAACCTTACTTATTCAAACATATACTAACACATACTTACTCTCTTTTACAATCACTAATACAAGTACACATTGATCCATACAGTCACTTACGCAATCACAGGCTCTGATGTTTAGACATTTATATATGCCAACTCTCACATGCACTGTGTTTTATATATGTACTTACATGGACATGTAGCACTGATATATCAATTCAGTCACCAACAACACCATGCACACAGTCAACCACCCATACAGCTGTTTCCACATACACTCTTGAACCCATACACCTATTGAAACAACTACTCACACATTTTTTGCACAGAGTCACACACCTCCCAGCCACCCACACACACACTCAGCCTCACATACAAATACTTGGGCAACCAATCAATAACCCATATAGCCACTCATATAGCTACTGACAACAACAGACATAATGATGCACACATTCAGACAGTTTATTCACTAACCCATACATTCAGTAAGACACATTTAACCACTCACTCATACAGGCAGTCACGCACCTTCTAAATCCTTCATCCAGACACTTATACATCCACTCATCCTTCAATATGTAAAACATATTTAAACTTTACAGAAACACACAGACACTGGATGATGTCATCAGTGATGTCATCAGTGATGTCATGTGAGATGTCATCAGTGATGTCATTTAAGATGTCATCAGTGATGTCATCAGTGATGTCACTGACCATGTCAAGAATGATGTAATATGTGACATCATCAGCAGTGGATTGCGGGCGCGCGAGTTATAGTGAGTCCAACTAACTATAACGTGGGAATTTCAATGGTTTTGTATGAGTAAAATGTCCAGCTAACTATAACTGGTGTTAAACCTATGGTTTTTTCAGTGAATTTCAAAGGTTTTTTAAATGCTAATTCCTAACTATAACGATTGTGAAACCTCTGGTTTTTTCACTGAATTTGAAAGGTTTATTAAAAGCTAATTCCTAACTAAAATGATTGTAAAACCTATGGGTTTTTTCAGTGAATATATATATAACATCCAGCATGCAGTGAGCATGCAGTGCAGCAGTGAGAAAGATCCCTGTGAACACACGCCCATTCAAGGCGAGCATGCAATAAATAATGACGTAAATGGTTAATGCGAGCCTTAGTGTGATTTCCCAAGCAGCCCAGGAAGAAGAGGCTAATGGCCTCGAAACGCATCGGCACAAAAACTCAGTTGGAGCAAACAGGAAGGATGCATTAAATGCTGGATGGCAGGTCACAGTCGAGTGCTCTCCCGCTGCTTTGGGCACTTTGGGAATAACATTTTTGCACGGCCGTCCTGCCGTGGGGAGAGAACCATCGTCGGTTGGGGAACAAGCCAATCCCTGCTGTCAGAGGCTTCGGTTTCGAACTGTTCGAGACATTGCAAGCACTGTGACCAATATGCGGAACCAAGCCTTCGGTTTTGCTCAGACACCTACTTAAGGATAAAAACTTTGCTTTTTAATAAGGAAATGTACATTGAATAATAGCGCTCGCATTATGGGGAACAACAACATCCAGCATGCAGTGAGAAAGATCCCTGTGAACACACGCCCATTCAAGGCGAGCATGCAATAAATAATGACGTAAATGGTTAATGCGAGCCTTAGTGTGATTTCCCAAGCAGCCCAGGAAGAAGAGGCTAATGGCCTCGAAACGCGTCGGCACAAAAACTCAGTTGGAGCAAACAGGAAGGATGCATTAAATGCTGGATGGCAGGTCACAGTCGAGTGCTCTCCCACTGCTTTGGGCACTTTGGGAATAACATATATATATATATATATTTGGAGTATTGTTCCGGTCAGGAGCAACATTGATCAGCAACATTGATCAGCCCCCTGCCCAACACAAGAAAAGAGCGGCTCACCCCACTGGTGGACGGCGGAGGAAAAAGTCGGCAGACGGTATCCAGCAGCTGACCCACGGTGAGACAAGCCGCGTTAGTTAGATATGCAGGTTGGGGAGGTACCACTATAAGCCAGCACTTCGGGAGCAGGAAGTAATAAGCACCCGACATAATTAACAGTGATATATCTTGGTGGTGCTATGTCGGAAGAGCGGGAGAGAGAAGAGGCATTTGAGGAACTTTTCTTGAATCTGCCCAAAGTGAAACAAGGCACTAACATTGCCACAAAAAAGACTGTAAACAATGACACGGAAGTTAAAAAGCTAATGAGAGAACTTGAAAAAAATCGGAGAGGGGAACTCACAAAATGGTGGGAGATTCGATCCCTCGAAAAATACCACGAAGTCGGGAGAGTGCCACGCGGCTTGAGAATCATGCTCGTCCCAAGTTTCGAAAATCCTAACCCTGATTTACTCAAAGACTGGGCCCAAAGTAACCTCGAAGCATCGATGCGCTTATTATGCCTTTTAGTCAAATATGCAAAGGTTGATCGCCAAAAGAACCTGAATGAAATTACCAGGATAAATGAAGAACTTAAAAAAGACATCTACAAAGCTGACAAAGCCTACATCGAACAAACTATGAAAGAAACGACTGAACGCCTAAAAAAACAAGAAGCTACTATAAAGGCAAGAAAAGTCTACAAGTTTGCTCGTGACGAGCAAGATTATGCTTTGGGGCAAATTTATACCTTTGCGAGAAAATACGACCAACAGCGCAAACAAAGAAACACATCACACAACAACTCGACAAACAACTACGGTTGCTAATGACCCCACCTTGTCGGGCTCTGATGTAAGCCTGGTACCGAGCAGCGATGACTCTGAGGAGGACAATTAGGGTATACGAGGAGAAGACCTGGGCCAATTAACACTGGCGGAGGAAATCAAATACGTGAGACTACAGAGAAAACAGACTCTGCGTTCACGGAATCCAAACTCCGCGCAGTCCAAAGGCGAAACAGGAGACGCAAACAACGCCGCAAGTGCACCAAAGCCAAGAGGACAGCAACCGAAGAGAAAATACTGGCAGAACAAGAAGCAATAAACGAAAACACTATAATCAACCTGACATCAGTGCAATTGGATCAAGCAGAGAAACAACTGCTTTCATTGGGCTTGTCATTCTGCCCAGAAAGCAATTTCAATTACTGCAATACCAGGATAGATGTCTTCAAATACATCCGGAAAATCAAACTAAGAAAATATTATGCCATAAAAAAGAGCACTTCTGACAAAAATAACAAAGAAGGTGACAAACGTGCAAAAGCTAGCGGATTACAAGTAAAAGACATTGGCTTGATGAAGACGATGTTCCGGCTGCGTAGGGACGATGATGACAATGGTAACACACAAGAAATGGCAGAAACTGAGGATATTGAGGTAAACCAAGCTGCGAGCACCCCTTTTAAGATACCGTCAACTTTCATTCCCAATATGCCCAGAGACGCGATTGATGTCTATGCCGACATTCTTACAGAAGAGTTGAAAAAACTTCAATTAAAAACCATGAAACATCGCAAACCACCAGATCCCAGAATGAGGGCATATAAAACAATCTTATGGATAAACTGAAGAAGAACAACGAAATAGTTATAAATCAATCGGATAAAGGGGGCAATATAGTCCTTTGGGCTAAACAGGACTATATTCAAGAAGCACAACGACAGCTCAATGACACTGTGTGCTATTCAAAGACCGACTTCAGAACGGCGAAACTTATCCTTGAAGCATATGTCAAAAACTTGCACCAGTGGAAACAAGATGGTTTGCTATCAAGGGATGAATTAAAATTCCTACATAAGACACATCCAGTTCTGCCAAATATATATTTTGTGCCCAAAGTCCACAAGCAACAAACACCAGTACCGGGCAGACCGATTGTATCGGCAATAAATAGTGCTTTCGAAAACACTTCTAAATACATCGACTTTTTTCTGCAGGACTTTGTGGTAAAATTACCAGCTTATGTCAAGGACACAACCGAGTTCTTACATGGCCTCAGTCAATGTACATGGTCTAAAAATTATCTCCTTATCACCATGGACATAGCCACACTCTACACCAGCATTGATCTTGTGGATGGCATGAGGGCGGTCAAACATTTTTTAGATCAACAACCGATTGAGTTACATCAGCACAACAAGATGCTCATATCTATGATAGAGACTTGTCTCCACAATAATGTTTTTATGTTTAACAATAAGGTGTACAGACAATTGAGAGGGGTGGCGATGGGGGCATGTTTTTCCCCCACCTATGCGGGGCTCCACGTGGGATGGTGGGAGGAGCATGTCCTCAGAGTCACGCACAACACATGGTGGAATAATAATGTGATCAAATACTGGAGATATATAGACGATGTTTTTATAATATGGAATGGCACAACACAGGAAGCTGAACAATTCATTGAGGATATAAACACCAATCGATTGAACCTCAAATTCACAGCTGATATAAATAGAGAGGAGGCAACTTTTTGGGATGTACATGTCAGAATAGAGCAGATGTGTCTCAGGGCTACTGCTGACCAGTTCGTTTCGCATTGCATATGCTCGTCTAAATGTGATGGTGGGGGATCGTGGCATGATGTTTTTAAGGACATTGTCAGTCAAGATAATGGGCCATTCTCGTTTAATGAGTTGGGCTATTTGTCGTGCCTGGCGACTATAACCTGTTATGAGGCGTATGGTGTTAGGTTCTTCGGCCTCCACAGGGGTAGTTATGGTCCTGGGTCTTTCGGGGTTAAGAAGTTCTTGTTGATCTAAGCGATTTGCCTTTGCCATGCTCGTTTCTAATTTCTTGATGTCGTAACCCCTTTGCTAAGAGTCTATTTTTGCACTCTTCTTGATGCTGGTCCCTCATTTCTGTTGTGCTACAAGACCTGTGGATTCTCAAAAATTCCCCGTATGGAATAGCAGTTATGGTGTGTTTTGGATTAAAGCTGTGGGCGTGTAGGATGGTGTTCCCAGAAGTTGTTTTTCTGAACAGGGTAGTTGTATTTTGAAATTTTACTCGCATAAAACCATTGAAATTCCCACGTTATAGTTAGTTGGACTCACTATAACTTGCGCATGCAATGCACTGCTGATGACGTCACATATTACATCACTCATGACATGGTCAGTGACATCACTCATGACATCACTGATGACATCTCAAATGACATCACTGATGACATCATCCAGTGAATGTGTATCTTTCTGAAAAATAAATATTTTTTATATATGTATATCTAAAGGTTGATGGAAGAATAAATGGGTAAATAAATGTCTAAATGGATTTTTTTTGTGTAAAATTGATTGGTTAACTGACTTATTAAATGTATCTTAGTGAATACATATATTAGCGAGTAATGTTTAAATATTTAAATATCTGTATCTGTGTCTCACTTTGTGTATAAGTGGCTGCATGGGTTGGTGAGTAGCTACATGAGTGTGTATATGGGTTATTAGTTGTTTTTTGAGTATCAGTATCAGTATCTGTATGGTTCGGTGGGGGATATTACTTAGAGCACAGATGCATGAATGAGTGACTCACTATTTGTATGTATTTTGAAGACAGCATGTGTGCAAGACTGTATGGGTGGATGATTGTGGGTATGGGTGGGTTAGTGAGTATGTGGTTTCATAATTGATTGTTTAAGAGAGTAAATATGTTTCCGTTTCTGTAGAAGTATGTGTAGTGGTGTGTATATAGCAGTATAATCAAGTAAATTATTTTTTGATAGTTTATTTGCATGTGTGAATTTGTGTGTGAGTAACTATATGGATGAGTATTAGTGTGTAACAGGATGTATAGGTGTATGAGTACATATGATGAGTAAGTACATGCATGAGTGACTATATAGAACTGTTGGTGAATGAGTGGATGTGTATGTAGATGTTGGAATTACCTAATAAGGTGCTGTAATGGGTATTGGTTTCTCCTTTTTTAAGAAAATGTTAGTTTCTATTTTTGAATGTGTGTGTCAAAGGTTATTTGATGCTGATAGGAGGTCTGCCACTTTGTCACAAGGATGTTGTCATCAGTGATGTCATTTGAGATGTCATCAGTGATGTCATGAGTGATGTCACTGACCATGTCATGAGTGATGTAATATGTGACGTCATCAGCAGTGCATTGCACGCGCAAGTTATAGTGAGTCCAACTAACTATAACGTGGGTATTTCAATGGTTTTATGCGAGTAAAATTTCCACCTAACTATAACTGGTGTGAAACCCATGGTTTTTTCAGTGAATATATATATATATATATACATACATTGATATGCAACCGTTACCACGCAACTTTTACCACGCATACTGTTACAACGCACACCATTAAAACGAAGGATCCTTTACAACGCATACCTTTACAACGCATGACATTACATCGCAGATACTATTACAACGCATGCCATTACAACGTAAGTATAGGTAAGTATATCATTTTATTTAACCTTTTTTGAAATTACCAAAATATTAAAAATACATTAAATAAATAAATTAAAGTAATTATATATAGTTTGGGTTTTGGGGTACAGGGGTATTTCTAGGGTTCAGGGTTGGGTTTGGGTTTTGGGGTACAGGGGTATTTTTAGGGTTCAGGGCTGGGTTTGGATTTTGGGGTACAGGGGTATTTTTAGGGTTCAGGGTTGGGTTTGGGTTTTGGGGTACAGGGGTATTTTTAGGGTTCAGGGCTGGGTTTGGGTGTTGGGGTACAGGGGTATTTTTAGGGTTCAGGGCTGGGTTTGGGTTTTGGGGTACAGGGGTATTTTTAGGGTTCAGGGCTGGGTTTGGGTTTTGGGGTACAGGGGTATTTTTAGGGTTCAGGGTTGGGTTTGGGTTTTGGGGTACAGGGGTATTTTTAGGGTTCAGGGCTGGGTTTGGGTTTTGGGGTACAGGGGTATTTTTAGGGTTCAGGGTTGGGTTTGGGTTTTGGGATACAGGGGTATTTTTAGGGTTCGTGCTGGGTTTGGGTTTTGGGGTACAGGGGTATTTTTAGGGCTCAGGGTTGGGTTTGGGTTTTGGGGTACAGGGGTATTTTTAGGGTTCAGGGCTGGGTTTGGGTTTTGGGGTACAGGGGTATTTTTAGGGTTCAGGGCTGGGTTTGGGTTTTGGGGTACAGGGGTATTTTTAGGGTTCAGGGTTGGGTTTGGGTTTTGGCGTACAGGGGTATTTTTAGGGTTCAGGGCTGGGTTTGGGTTTTGGGGTACAGGGGTATTTTTAGGGTTCAGGGTTGGGTTTGGGTTTTGGGGTACAGGGGTATTTTTAGGGTTCAGGGCTGGGTTTGGGTTTTGGGGTACAGGGGTATTTTTAGTGTTCAGGGTTGGGTTTGGGTTTTGGGATACAGGGGTATTTTTAGGGTTCGGGCTGGGTTTGGGTTTTGGGGTACAGGGGTATTTTTAGGGCTCAGGGTTGGGTTTGGGTTTTGGGGTACAGGGGTATTTTTAGGGTTCAGGGCTGGGTTTGGGTTTTGGGGTACAGGGGTATTTTTAGGGTTCAGGGTTGGGTTTGGGTTTTGGCGTGCAGGGGTATTTTTAGGGTTCAGGGCTGGGTTTGGGTTTTGGGGTACAGGGGTATTTTTAGGGTTCAGGGTTGGGTTTGGGTTTTGGGGTACAGGGGTATTTTTAGGATTGAGGGCTAGGTTTGGGTTATGGGGTACAGGGGTATTTGAAGGGTTCAGTTTTATAAAAATACTTAAATTAAATTAAATAAATGTATTTTAGTAATTTTAATATGTATTAAAAAAGTATATATATATATAATTTTAAAATTACAATGACATTAATAAAAAATGTATTTAATAAATAAAATCAATTAAATATTTATTAATTAAATTTTTTATAAAAATAATATAATAATATAAAAAATAATATACTTACCTATACTTACTTTGTAATGGCATGCGTTGTAATAGTATCTGCGATGTAATGTCATGCGTTGTAAAGGTATTCGTTGTAAAATATCCTGCGTTGTAAATATTGCGTTGTAATGGTATGCGTGGTAAAAGTATGCGTTTTAACGTCATACATCCCCATATATTACCTACTGGCAGTCGCCAGTAGGCAGTTATAGTTAGGACCTAGTTTCCATAGGAAATCCACAACATTTTATCTGGGATAACTTTGGCGCCAGTGGATGAATCTTCACGAATTTCTTCAAGAAAATGGCCTGCTCAGTTCCGCTCTTTCCCTGAAAGTTTGGGGGTGATTCTTCAAGCGGGGACTGAGAAAAAATGGGGGTCCCAAAACGTGTTTTCCCCATGCAATTTTCCATAGGGACCTTTAGCCAGGGCTACAGCTCGAACGGCTGAACGGAATTGCACGAAATTTGGCAGAGAGGTAGAGTGCTGTAAGCAGATTATGCTTTTTGTTAAATGGTGTAAATCCGTTCAGTAGTTTCTGAGAAAATTGCAAGTAAAATCATAGCGATATCTAGAGATGGAGTTCAGCACGTGTACTGAAATCTGTTCAATTACGAGCGCGAGCTGCATGCTGATTGGCTGTGAACTGTCTGTCAACACTCGAAACCAGGAAGCGTTGGAGACCATCTTGTGCCTCGCTAGAACCGAGTCACAAGACAACAGTAAAACAATGTTGAGGAATCAGGGAAGGGGGCAGGCTAGAGACATTCTGACCCTCTATGGGGGGTCGTACATGGATGTTTAGGCTCTATTTTTTTATTTTATTTTTTAAAGAAAAATCTCGGCGTACGTGTATAGAAATATGTACAATAAGGAGCAGGAGCTGCATGCTGATTGGCTGTCAATACTCCAAACCTGGAAGTGTTGGCCGCCATGTTGTTTGTCGGGAGAGGAGAGTCACAAGAAAACAGTAAAACAAAATTGAGAAATATGGAAACGGGACAGGGTGGAAAGATTCTGAGGCTATAGTCTTGGTCAGGGGGTGGTACAAGGATCTTTAGTCTCAATTTTTATTTTTTTGAAATAAAAAATGGCGGGGTACTCGTGCAGCACTTGTACGTTGTGGAAAAGGTGAAAAAAAGTAGAAGTCTGTTTTATTCATTAGGTCCCGGGGGGGCAAATTACGGGGGCAATTTTTCTGCATAATAATAATAAATATATGCGGGGTTACGGTTCTACTCCCCGCAGTCTCAGTGAGCGGCACCCCTCGGTCTTTTTTTATAAAAAATATGTTTTGAGCTCTCCCTCTCTCTCTCCCCGAACACGCTGCGGGGAACACCACATTTCTGGGGCAGTGATATGTAAAATGACCTTCCAGCTCCGGGTACCTGCATTGTCTGGAGTCTTTTATTAATGTTGGGAGGGTGGGCTTGATAATACGTCCTTGTAAATTCCCATAGAAGCCTATGTTCTGGTGTTAACATGGGCTTCTATGGGAAATAAAAAGGCCGTATTATGAAGCTCATTATCGCCGTTTTATCGACATTTTACTGCCAATAAAACAGCGATAATTTTAACACTGGTCCTTGATAATATGCACCTAAGTTTACAGGTCAAAAAAAGAGCAATGGGCTATATTATCAACAAAATGCGATACATTATCGTTGTTTTTATCGGCAGGAAACTGCCGATAAGGCGGCGATAATGGGCTTGATAATATGCCCTTGTGAATAACCATAGATGCCCAGGTTAACATCAGAACTTGGGCTGCTATGGGAATTTAGAAGGGCCTATGTTTTTTTTATCAATGTTGGGAGGGTGGGCTTGATATTACGTCCTTGTTAATTGTCATAGAAGCCTATGTTCTGGTGTTAACATAGGCTTCTATGGGAAATAACAAGGCCTTATTATGATGGTAATTATCCCCGTATTATTGGCAGTTTCTTGCCAATAAAACGGCGATAACTATAACACCGGCCTTTGATAATATGCACCTATGTTTACTGGTCAAAAAAAGAGCAATGAGTCATATTATCCACAAAAGACGATACATTATCGTCGTTTTTATCAGCAGGAAACTGTCGATAAAGCGGCGATAATGGGCTTGATAATATGCCCTTGTGAATAACCATAGGAGCCCAGGTTAATACCAGAACCTGGGCTGCTATGGGAAGTTACAAGGGCCTATTATCAAGCCTATTATCGCCGCTTTATCAGCAGTTTCCTATGTGCAAGTATACATGTGCAAGTATGAGTGTGAGCACTAACAATTAACAACGGAGAGAGATGGGGGCGGTGTTATAATGTACGCAGAGGCAGGCCCAGTATCGGATCTGCAATGAGTCAGAACTTCTAATCATTCTCCTTAGCACGCCCTGAGCTCTGATTTGTCACTGAAAGGTGATCACACCATAGTTTGTACTGCTTATCATACTCAGCGTGTACCCGCGCATACAGTACGAATATGCTTTGACGTTATGCTTCGGTGTGATGTCATGTACGGCGTTCTGTATGCGAAAGGGGGCAATGTTTCTATTTGGTTTAAAACATGTACGTATTTATTGTACATACTAAGGGCAGCCATTTGAGATACCTAATAATTTTTTTTAATACTTTTAATAATCATTTATTACTTTTATAAAGAGTTACACAAATCGCGGTTGAACATCATGCGTACTCATATTGAAAGAGTTGCGCAAGCGCATCATAAGCGTACGCAAAGCCATGTGACTTAAAAAGTAGAGATTTGATTGGTTCATAACTTTTCCTATTGCGACTATTGAAAGTTCTGACCCATTATAATTATTCGACTTTAAGAAGAATCATTTATTCTGAGAATCTTCTCAAATAGAACGAAGATCACAATAATAAGAGCAATGGAGTCATCTTCCATCAGTTCTTAAGAGGGAGATTTCATTCCTGAAGTACCTCCAAAGAAGAGGAAAGAAGCTCTAATTTGGAAGTTTTTCACTTTTCCATAAGGTCAAAAAAAGGTTAATGCTCCAAAAGTAACCTGTAAAATGTGCAAAACAACTCTTTCAAGGGGTGATCCATGTAAAAAATACTCCTTTGGCACAGCAAAGATGGTGCGACACGTGAAGGATTTGCACCCCAAGAACTTTGCTCGAACTGCAAGACAGAGGTTGCACGAGAACCCACCTGCTGTTACACCAAGCACATCAACTGCGGCAGCAGGATTTTCAGCAAGCAGTCCACACCCACATATTGATTCTGACTTTGCTAAAGTAAAAATTCTATGCATTTATTGCGATAAACTTTTGTGTTATGGGGAACAGTCTATAGACTTGATGAAACGCAGGATGCAGGATCATTGCTGTCCTCGACATTAGTTGTTCTTTTTTTCATTCTTTTGTTCTGCTTGGAATTTGTGGAGAAAACACAAAACAAAATAAACCGTTCTTTTTAGAACTACCTTCACTGGTCAAAGAAAGAACTATATTTCTATGTTAGTGTGTAAAAGTTTGTCAGAATAAATGTGTAGTTCATAAATGGATGAATGAATATGTTACTAGTGTATGGAGAATGTGAAAGTGCAGAACTATAAGGAACTGCTACAGCATAAATCTAAAAGGTGTTTATCTATAGTATACTGTAGTATGTCCGAAGCACTTGAATGTATCATATGTACATAAATATGTTGCAAGTGTATGTTTCAATTTGCGCTGCTGGTGAAAGTGCCTGGGTGAATTTGTATGTCTTAGGGGTGGATTTACAATCCCCTTGTGCCTCTTTTACACAGCCATTGTGTCACTTTTGCGACACAGCGGTAGTGCAAAATATGTGCCATGGTGTGTGGTATTAACAATGTGACGCATCTGGAGTGTGTATTACATTGTAAAGCGCTGTGCCAGAAGAGGGTTTCTTGTGCAGAGTGGGGTGCAGCAAGGCCTCCTAAAAGTGACTGAGTGAAATGTATAACATTTTATTCAGTGACTTTTGAGCTTATGCTGCGTCAAAACCTTGCACATGCTTGAAGCAGGTGTAAGGATTGATACAGCATTGTGAGCATAGGGCCCCAAGAGAATTGCTGGAGCTGTGTTATACTTGCAACCGACGTCAAGCAATAATTCATCCGAAAATTACTTTGCAATTTAGTTTTGGTATTATTTTATAATAAGAATATGAAATATAATCTAAAAAATAAAATAAATATACATATTTATATTAAAAATATAAGAAATTAGTATAAAAAGAAAGACATAATAATTAATACATTTATAAACTATCATTCACAAAACCTATGAAATTCCCTGAAAAAACCATAGGTTTCACACATGTTATAGTTAGGAATTAGCATTTAAAAAAAAACATGCAAATTCATTTAAAAACAACATAGGTTTCACACGGTATAGTTAGCTGAACATTTCTCTCATACAAAACCTTTCAAATTCCTCTGTTTTTAGATAGCTCAGCTAACTAAAACTTGCGCGCCCGCAATGCACTGCTGATGACGTCACACATTACATCACTCATGACATGGTCAGTGAAATCGCTCATGACATCACTGATGACATCTCAAATGACATCACTGATGACATTACTGATGACATCATCCTTGTGGCAGACCTCCTCTTACTGTAATATAACCTTTGATACACACAATCAAAGATAGAAACTAAAATTTTCAAAAAAATGGAGATACCAATTCCAATTAGAACAACCTATTGAGTAATCCCAAAATCTACATACACATCCACTCATTCACCAACAGTTCTATATAGTCACTCATACATGTACTCACTCATCATATGTACTCATACACCTATATATTGTGTTATACACCGACACTCATCTATAGAGTTACTCACACACATACTCACACATGCAAATAAAATATCAAATATCCATTTACTTGCATATACAGCTATATATCCACCACTACACTAACATCTACAGAATCGTAGACATACTTACTCTCTTAAACAATCACTTATAGTAACACATACTTATTTATACAGGAAGTCTTAGAATCTGTCGCTCTCAGATATACTCACTTATATACATCAATACTCACATATACAAGTTTAAAACATATGTAGTTACTCATAAAGATACTATTGAGACAGTCATTCACTCACTAACACACCCATACACACAGTCATTCACCCATACAGTCCTGCACACATACTGTCTTCAAAACACATACAAACAGTGAGTCAGTCATTCATGCATCTGTGTGCTAAGTAATAATCCCCACCGAACCGTACAAACACTCATTTTGGTACTCAAAAAACCAACTAATAACCCATATACACACTCATGTAGCTACTCACCAACCCATGCAGCCACTTATGTACTGTAAGCCCCTTGTCGCAGGCCAGTTAGCCATTTATTATGTCCCTGGTTAAAGCTGCCCCCTCTTTTTTCCAGATTGATAACCACAGTAGAGGCGGTTTAATATGAATAAGATCACATAGATAGTTCAAGTTCAGTTCCTTATGGCAAACATAATCACAGGTAGAAAAGGGGACGGACAGCATTTTCCTGAGTAAACGATTTTCTTCCCTCTGTAACAGCACACAATCACCTACCTATTCCATATATTTCTGCCCTATATGATAATACCAGGACACATTGGGCAGCATAAATCTGTAATATGGGGTCAATACCAGGCTTCCAAGGGGGCATAGGAGGTTAAGATGGGCACCCATTGCTCTGGCTAGTTTCACTCTGCATAGTGAATGTGAGGGGCCCAGGAACCAGAGGAGCTAAAGGTTACACCCAAATAAGAAATTGTGCCAAAGTACTTATTAGCCAATGGGATCCAGCTTGTATGGACGTAAGTTTAATGCGCTTAGGACCACATGGCATAGTGACGTATTTAGCTAAATTAGTTGTTAGCTCGATATCGGCCTTGAACTGTACAAATGATGCACGAGTGAAGTTAGCGCCTTAGGGGCGCAGGCCATAAGCACGGCGTCATCCACACACCACACAACAGACCGGGCTGCGGTATGCCGTTTATTTTTGGAACATCGGAGGTGCTCAATGTCAGCTCTGTGCATAATTTATTAATATAAAGAATAAACAACTATGATGCAAGGACCCATCTTGACCAACCCCTATCCTATGCAGATCTCTTTTAATACACCCCATTTTGGCCAAGCCTGACTCTGGCCTTTATGTTTCTATGTAAGGAAATAAATAAACAAATTTTTTTTTATCTAGGCTCCTCTGCAAAAGGAATTGCCACAACTTTGCCCTGTTGGCACAATCGAGTGCCATTGACAGGTCCATAAAAGTGAGGCGAATAGAGGATTGCTTATCCACTGTATTGGTCCCAATGAGTAAGTTCAAATTTAGGCATTGTTCCAAAGTGCCAATTCTAGTGTGAAACCCATACTGACAATCGTTTAGGATATTTTAGTCAAGTACCCATTCCAGTTTCCTATTATTTCAGACAATGCCTAGAATTTTGACTGAGATATCTATCGGTGATATGGGGCGATAACAATGTGGTTTAGACCGGTTCCCTTTTTTAAAGATTGGAACAATCAACGAGCATATCCACAGGAGCTTGGTACAGTCTAATGGCTGAAATTCAGGATTGCAAGATTGCAAGATTGCATTTGATTATGTCAATTGGGACGCCATCTGGCCCTGGTGCTCCCCCCATTTACTCTGCTGTATGGCAGCAATCACTTCCTGTAGTGAGACCTGTGGTGTTAAGGGTGAATCTGAAGTTACGGTCAGGGCTAGCAGGTGAATCTGGGTCTGAGTATACTGGGGAAAAATGAGACTCCCACGCCAAGCTACTGATGCGACATCTGATAGTGGTAGTTGTCTGGCCAGGGAGCAGATGCTAGATACTGCTCTTCAAAAGGATTTATTTCATTAGAGTGAGCCTTAAGTAACAATGTATCCCACTGATGGGAAATGATTTCAGTTCTCTTCTTCATTGTCACCATCATATATTTTTTCCTCAAAATTGCTATGGCAGTACGATCCCTCAGAGTTTCATTTAGATCTTTGTGTAGCAACTGTTAGCCACCATGAGGTCTGCTGCATAGGTCTAGGCTGTTTGGGGAGGGACTGATGAATTCTGGAGCACAGTGCGACAAAAAGAGTCAACTATCACCCTGTACGCACCTTCCTCCCTCAAGCAACCCATGACTAGATTGATATTCTCAGCAATTTATTACCCAGAAAATCAGGAAGGTTGGCTAGTTTCCAACATAGTCTCAAATTGTCAGTCGATGGTGATAGATCACGCAGTGCAACAAGGGTTAGGAAATTCTCCCTGAATGGGACAGCAAGGGCTATTTCTATTGGATTGTGGTCTCCAAAATCTGGACAAATTAGAGTACCATAATGTAACAAATTAGTTCAATTTTGATATACAAATATATCATCAATCACTGAAGAGCAGATTCGCCCCTGTAAGTGGGCAATGCTAAATTATTAGTGCCAGCTATATCAAGTACATTAAACAAGTCTGAGGAGGTGAGCAAGGCTCCCAGTTCATTGACACTTCCGTCGCGCCAACATTACTATCGTGCATATTTCCCCACAATTACTGGGCAACTTGGCATCGAAATCTCCAGCCAAACATATATATGTTTGTGGTCCTTTGAGAACACCTTTTTTCACAATAGCAGAAACATAATCGAAAAAACTCGGAAAGCTATGATTCAGGACATTGATAAGGTCATTATTATAAGAATGTTTAAAATAAAGAGCTAGGAACCCATTGAAAAGAACCACCTGGATGTCACTTTGTTGGATTTTTACGGCCATTGCATGTCCATCATGCAGTAGGCTGACAACTATAGTTAGGCCACCAGATGCTCGGCCTGAGTGAGAGGGAAACTTTTCAGAATATAGATTTTGTATCACACGTTTCCTGCAAAAACAATATATCATAAGATTTTATGAACATATGCCAATCTGGAAGGGCAACTTTGGTGTGTAAGTCAGCTTTGTTCCAACTCTCTATTCAAAATGTGTGCTTAGAGGGTGGGGCGGGATTGGCTGGCAGGGAGTACCTCCTGGGAAGTGTGCTCTCTATAGACACTGTACACACTGGCATTTTTGGGGATACAGTAAGCATTAGTGTTCGATACACCTAGAAGGTAGGTTGCTGTGGCATGTTTGGATGGTCTGGGCACACTTTGTCAGTCAATATCACCGCAGTCTGAGAGAACTGCATATCTGTTATTGCAGGGTAAGTTTAAGAAAAGTTGGCACTGTGGCTTGAATAATGATAGAGTCTACCCTCCTTTTAGGTGGTTTGTAAATGTACACCAATGGTAACAAGACAATGTTTGATCTCTCCGCTTAGTTGCAATGTTCATGTCAAGTATTTTCCTCACATTGAGGGGGTGCCTAAAGTTAATAACCTTACAATCTTGTATATCTTTTTCTAAGGGGCGACCCAATCTACTTGCCGTATCATTAGAATGTCATGCACATTTGCATTGTTATACTTCCGGAGTTCCCCA
This sequence comes from Lissotriton vulgaris, assembly GCF_964263255.1. Lineage (NCBI taxonomy): Eukaryota > Metazoa > Chordata > Amphibia > Caudata > Salamandridae > Lissotriton > Lissotriton vulgaris. Next base: position 136,126 of record NW_028255510.1, on the reverse strand, counting down.
AGCCAAAAAAGAAGTTTATTGAGTACCTGATCCTACGATTCAGTTTTGTTTTTCTTGAGGAGCTGCACGCCTGCCATTACCAGGACATAGCGACACGACTTGGGGGTAAGATTAAGAACCAAAGTATTTGATCTTGCGCTCGCCTTTTTATTTGTAGATCCATGTGCCTCCCAATCTAAGGGTGTCTGATTTGATCCAGTTATGGCAGTTGAAGGATTATTGGTTATACATCTACAGATGCTGCCCAGCCCTATAGGGTTCAAATCATGGGTGGAAGTGACAGTAGCCTGAGTTCTACTGATCCAAATTTTTGATTTGCCACTGCAGGAATTTGGTGTATCCACAGAAGATTGCTCTGCGGAGGGCTCCGATTGTTTATGAAAAGTGAAAAAATGTGTAAAGTCTGTCATGTGCCTCGACACGCCGTTCAGCAGGATAAAAGATGCTGCTATGGTTGCTAATTTGCCTTTGATAACAGTCAGGAGATCGGTCCGGGGCTTTAGGCTCTTTTCTAGTATATCAGAAAATGTTGTGCACAATTTCACAAGGTTTATACCACCAACACACAACAGGCCCAGATCGTTCTCAGTAGCCCACTCTCTATCCCCCTGGACGTTACTGAACCTCACTAGATGTTGTCTTCAGCGCCGGGACACCCCAGTTGGGGGTAGCTGCACGCTTAACAAGCTTCTAAAATAAAATAAATAAAAATAAATAAAATAAGTAACTCTTTGCCTCTGATATTCATGTGTGAGGCCTTATTGTTTGTTTTCTTCCATTTTACAATTGGTTCTGGTAAAGAGTTAGGGCTGTCAACTGTAACAGTAGTAGAGGCTGGGAGGATATGGAGGTTATCTTTTGTGGATGAGCTCAAAAGTGTTCCCCTAGTGTCCACTTCTTCAATGTAATCCGGAAAACTGTATAGTGCATCAGTCATCATACCAGCCCCCTGAATAATTCCATTTCTGCACCCCAGGGACAATCTATGCTCAGTTAGTTCTATTTCATTGACAATATCTACTATGGCTATCCCTAGCATTGTAATGACGTTGGTAGGCATATGTGATAATGTAGAGTTCCCAACAGCTTTTCCTTCTCCCATGATACTGAAGGAGGAGAAACATTTTACTACCCTGCAAGTACTTCAAAAGACGATAAACCACTCATCAGCATTGACAGAAGGGTGGCCCAGCCTAGTCCAGCTGCAGACAGGAGGAGGCAGGCCTGACCTTGGCCTGGGCTGTGTCCAGGTATGCTTGCATGAGTCCCGTGCTGCGAGAGTGCTGCAGAGTTGTTAATCTGCTCCCTGGCAAATCCAAATGGCCTTGCTGACTCCAGGAGGGACGTTGCCGCTCAGACCTTTGGTAGAGATAGTCTGCCCACAGACTGGTACCCTGTGGTGTTCTCGATCCCCACACTGCAGGAGTGCTGCAGAGTTTTTAAAAGCCCCAGGGCCAATCAAAATGGCCTGGTCGCCTCCTAGTGGGTAGTTGCCACTCACAACTCTGGTAGAGGTCGTCTGCCCTCAGACTGGTGTTCCATGGCATTCTCAATCCCCATGATGTGGGAGTGCTTGGGAGTTATTAAGCAGCTCTTGGGATAATCAAACGGCCTGGCCACCTCCTGGTGGGAATTCGCCTATCAGACCTCTGGTAGAGGCAGTGTGCCCCCAGACTTGTGCTCCGGGGTGATCTCGAGCCCACCAGACAATATTTCAAGGAGCTTATTCATGTAGTTCCCAATATCCATATCCTTGTCCATGATAAATAATTGATACACCTAACTACCATTATATCAAAATATTAGCAAGGAAGTATTCTTACCTCTGCTCCTCAGCCTAAGCTGTAATGGTGCTGCCCATAAGGATAAAGCCTTCATTATGCTCTGTGAAACATTCATCTAGTTAACTGCAGTTTAGTGAAAAGATCAAGATGGAGCAGTGTTTTAATATAAGTAACCCTTTATTATTACAAGGAGGAATGGGAGGGCTAAAAAAGGCTGCACATTCAGTAAGTCTGGCTTTTTTAGAAAAACACTCATTGCCCAATTTAAAGTATATGTCTATATCCCTGCATATAAAGTTATGTTGTCTTACATTAGAGTGACCTGAGAATGAGGATGCACCATGGAATGGCGTGTGTGAAGCTGTTGCATGTGTGGTTAAATTATTCAGTGAACAAACACATGTGGTGATTGAAATTTTCTTTTCACATAAGCAAAGTAGTGGTGAAAGTTTTGATGAATATATAGCCAGTTTGAGGATTTTTAGAAGCATCTTGTGACTTAGGGAGTAGCTAGACACATATCTTCAAGATCAGCTACTCCTGGGCTGCTTCAACAAAAAATTACAGGAAAGACTTTTAGGAACATGTGATCCCTCTTTATCTGAATAAGTTGGTATAGCTAAAGAGGTAGAAGGATCTATTCTATCATAAAAAGTTTTATCAACTAGCAAAGAAGAAACAAGTGTAGCAGCAGTACATGTGGACACTGAAAAAGCGAAAAGGTTGTAGGTTGGGAAACTCAACAAGTATGATGAAGTTGTCCTAACTATTACATCCAATGATGATTATAAGAGTAAAGAAACATTTTGTATTATTGTCATTTGGTACCAAACAAGTGCTGGTAATGGCTGTTTCAGAATTTCATTACAATTTTTAATCTATGCACTTTGAGGAGAATTGGAATGATGAGCATTTGTTTGAATGGGATATTTCACTTAAAGCTTTTGATGGGTTTGAGATACAATGGTCAGGTTGGTTTGAGGATACATTACAGTTTAAGTGGAGGAACATTTTCATGAAGATTTACGTTGCTGTTGGGGGCAAGGATGAGCTTGACTGGATGGATCAGGATAGGTTTGGAATAATTTTAAAACTGGGGTCTCCTGAACCTGTACATTTGGACCCTGATTGGATGGAGGAGAACTAGCCAGATTTAAAGTCTTTTTGTATTAGACCATCTTTATTGAATATTAACATGAACGACAATGAGGTTTTACTGAGAGATTATGACAATGTGTTCAAGGATGAACTTGGCTGTCTGAAAGGATTTTTACATGATATAAGATTAAAAGAGATTTCGAAACCAGTCGTCCGTGAGGGCAAAAATGTGCCTTTGAGTGTCCCTAAGGATTTGAAAGCATTGCTAGCTGAAATGTGTGAGGATAATATCATTGCTCCAGTGGAATGTTGTAAATGGATTTCCAGTATTGTCATTGCACAGAAAAATAAATCAGAAATCAGGTTGTGTGCAGATCTTCGCTCTCTGAACAAGAACGTCATTGTGGAATGTCATCCACTTACAAAAATACAGGAGATGCTTGCACAAATAGGAGATGCATGTATTTTTAGTACAGTCAACTTAACCCCTTCCATGCTGAGGACAGAACGGTTCAGTCCTCAGCCACAGTGGTCTTGTGTTGAGGAAGAAACCATTTTGCCCTACCCAGGGGGGCAGAAAGCAACTAAGGCACCTGGGTTATTTTTGTTTTAATATGTAGGGGTGTGGGTTGCCCAAAATGGCATGCCAATGCCCCCACACCCAAACAAGAAAAGGCACAGTTTTCCTGCCTGCCCTGGGGAGCAGATGGGGATTATTACCCCTGATCTGATTCCGGGGGGGGGGGGGGGGGGGGGGAACGCCCAATAGACACCAGGGATATTTTTTTAATAAAAGATGAGTTGGGGTTGCCCACAATTGGAAAGACCATTACCCCACCCATAATGAATTGCAACAAAATTCTTTCTGCCTCCCTGGGTGGGCAGAAAGCCTGCTAGGCACCAGGGATTACTTTTATTATATATGTAGAGGTGGGGGCTGCCCAAAATGGACATGTCAATACCTCCTCTCCCTCAAACACAAATGGGTCAGCTTTCTGGTTGTTATAAGACCTGATCTGCCCCCTCGGAGGGTCAGAAAGCCCACTTGACAACAGGATTTCTTTTTTTAAAAGAGAGGTGGGGGTGGCCCCAATGGGCATTGCCATGCCGTCACCCCACATAAATGGGACCAAAGTCTTTCTGCCTCACCTAGGGTGCTGGTGAGGCAATAGCCCCTGATCTGCCCCCCGGTGGCAGAAAGCCTTTTAGGCCCCACAGATTTTTTTCATAGTGTAGTGGTGTGGGCTGCCCAAAATGTCCCAAACTGCTGAAAAAATGGGCACAATCTTTCTGCCCTCCCAGGTGGCATATGAGGACCATAGCCATCGATCTGCCTCCTGGGGGGACAGAAAGCCCACTAGGCACCAGGGACTATTGTTTTTCTTAGTGTAGGGGTCAGGGCTGCCCAGAATAGGCATACCAATGCCCCCCATTCACCTGAAAAAATATGCACAGTCTTTCTGACCCCTGGGGCAAATATGGGCAACAGCCCCTGATCTGCCATTTTTTTTTGGGGGGGGGGGCAGAAAGCCAACAAGACATCAAGGATTTTTTTTATTTTGTGTAGGGGTTAGGGCTGCCAAGAATGGGCATGCAAATACCCCACACTTTCCAAAAAATGGACACAGTCTTACTGCCCCTCCTGGGGGGGGTCTTCCCTGTGAGGTGGCAGAAAACCCACTAAACACAGGGAACTATTTTTACTTTGTGTAGGGGCGGGGCTGATCAGAATGGGCATGTCAATGCCCCCACCCCAAAATAATTGGGCACATTTTTTTTCCCACCTGAGGAGGCAGCTGGTGGTTAATGCACCCGATCTGCCCCCCCCCCCCCCCCGAGTGGAGGCAGAATGCCAACTAGGTAACAGTGAAAGGTTTATGGGCATGACAGGGAGAGGCCAATAGTGAAGGGCCACCCCTTCATTCTTTATGCACAAATTATAGCCTTTTCTGCCCCCTTGGGGGGGAAGATCAGCATTATGTGTATGCTCATCTGCCACCAAGACAGAAACCATTAAATACCAGGGAAAGTGTCTTTATGTGTGAACTAGATTGTGGCTGACTGTATGCATGTACTGGCGTTTGGCTGGCTGTGTGTATACTGCAAGTTTGCTGGCAGTGTGTGTATATTTGCACTTGGTTGGTGTTGTGTGTGGACTATCATTTGGGTGGCAGTTTGTTTAGACTGGTGCTTGCCTGGTGGTGTGCGTGGACTGGCACTTGGCTGACAGTGTGCATGACTGGCTCTTGGCTGTCGATGTGCATGGATGGCGCTTGGCTGGCAGTGTGCGTTGGATGATGCTTGGCTGGTGGTGTGCATGGATGGTGCTTCGCTGGCAGTGTGTGTGGATAGAGCTTGGCTGGCGGTGTGCATGGACCTGCTCTTGGCTGGCATTTTGTGTGGACTGTTGTTTCTCTGGCGATGTGGATTGCATGCATCCCCTAGCGTGTTCTTACCCAGGATCCTCTGCAAACCTCCAATTTAGTCAAAAGGTCATATTTTCCTCACATGTCTGTGTGGGAAACTGAAAGGAGCACCACACCAGCAAACATTTTCTACCACCCAGCACTCCCCTCACTATCCTGATAAAAGTGATACCTCACTTATGTGGGTGCCAAAGCAGAGTCAGCCTAAAAACGTATAAAAAAACTTCCCTTATGGACAAGGTTTTGTGCCTCTTCAATCTCTACATGTTTTTGGATCTTCCCTGTTGCAGACACTTATCTCACCCACACAAGAGAGGTATCATTTCTATCAGGAGACTGAGAGGAGGGGTGGTGGTATGAAATTTATTTGAGCATGCTGATACCACACAGAAAAATGAGGAAAAATGTGCTTTTTTAGCTATATTTTAGGTTTGCAGGGGATTCTGGGTAAGAAAACATTGGGGGATCCATGCAAGCCACACCTCTCAGACTCCACCGGGTGTCTAGTTTTCAGGAATATATGGGCTTGGTAGGTTTTCCTAGATGGCTGATAAGCCTGGGTACAAAAGCCCAGGTGCCCCCTATCTATCACAAAACAACCCGTTGTTGCAAAGGGGGCTCTTGCATTTTGGACCCGGGCTCGGGTGAGAGACACACAAGTCACCCCATCCTGGATTCCATTGTGTATATAATTTTAAATAGTTTACAGGTTTTCTAGAGTTCCCTAGGTGCTGGCTGAGTTAGGGCCCAAAATCCACAGCTAGACACATGGCAAAAAAAAAGGTCAGTTTCCAGGGGAAAAATGCGGTGTGTTCACGTTGCATTTTGGGCCGTTTCCTATCGTGGTCAATAGGCCTACCCACATAAGTGAGGTGCCATTTTAATCAGAAGACTTGGGGTAATGCTGGGTGGAAGAAAGTGTGTGGATCCCCTCAAATCCCAGTTCTTTCTGTCATAGATATGTGAAGAAAATGTATTTGTTTAGACAAATTTTGAGGTTTGCGTGGGATTATAGGAAACAGAAACCGGTGAGAGCCCCACAAGTCACCTCATCTTAAATTCCCCTGGGTGTCTAGTTTAAAAAAAGTGAAGGTTTGCTAGGTTTCCCTAGGTGCCGACTGAGCTAGGGCCCAATATCAACAGCTAGGAACATTGCTAAAAAATTGTCAGTTTTCAGTGGAAAAATGTGATCTATCCAAGTTGTGTTTAGGCCCATTTCTTGTCACTGGCACTAGGTCTACCCACACCAGTGAGGTACCATTTGTTTTGGGAGACTTTAGGGAATGCTGGGTGGGTGGAAGTTTGTGACTCCCTGCAGATTCCAGAACTTTCCATCACAGAAATGTAAAGAAAATATGTTTTTTAGAAACATTTTGAGGTTTATTGGGGATTCTGGATAACAGTACCAGGAGAGAGTGACACAAGCCCCCCTTTCCTGGATCACCTGGGTGTCTAGTTTTCAAAAATGTACAGGTTTGCTAGGTTTCCATCAGTGCCGGATGAGCTAGGCCCCACAATCCGCAGCTAGACACATTGAAACAATGTGATGTGCCCACGTTTGTTTTGGGACATTTCCTGTCGCGAGCACTAGGCCTACCCACACAAGTTATGTACCATTTTTATTGAGAGACTTAGAGGAACACGGAATAGAAGAACAAGTGTTATTGCCAATTGTTTTTCTATGCATTTCTGCCTTTGAAATGTAATACAGTGTGAAAGAAAATCATTTTGAAAAATGTCCTCTAATTCACATGCTGGTATGGGTGCCCACAAATTCAGAGGTATACAAATTATTACTGCTTCTAAACTCCATATCTTGTTCCCAATTCAGAAATAAATAGGTTTCCTTGATAATTATTTTTCACTCTTTATATTTTACAATATGATACCTTGTGACAAACCATTACAGATGCAGCTCAGTTATTGGCTCTGGATATCTCGAGTTCTTAGTAAACCTACACGCTCTATATATCCCCACAACCAGAAGGGTCTATCAGACGTAATGGTATATTGCTTTCAAAAATATGCCATAGTTAAAAAACATTACAGGTGAAAGTATAGGCACAAATAGCTGCTTTTTAAACTCAGTTTAAATATTTTTTTATTTCCACTGTTACTTCCTATATAAGTGTATAGCTTCCAAGGATAGATTATTGGTTTCATACCCATTTCTACCACTAACTGGAAGAAGTTTAAAAGCACAAAAAAAAGGAAAAATAGGCTATGTCCCAGTAAAATGCGAGAAATGTGTAGACACAATTTGGTTTTCTGACAAAGGTCTGCCTGTTTCTGAAAGCTGGGAAAATGGTAATTTTAGCACCGCAAAATCCTTCATTGATACCATTTGCAGAGAAAAAAACAGACACTTTCTTCTGCAGCACTTTTTTCCCATCCCCTGCACGCAAAAAAACAAGATTACGTTGTATTTTGGCTAATTTCTCATTCCCCTCCAAGGGAATCCACAAAAACTGGGTGCCTTTAGAATCTTCAGGATGTCGAAAGAAAAGAATGCCAATTTGGCATGGATACCATATGTGGACAAAAAGTTATGGGAGCCCAAGTGCAAACTACCCAGTGTAACTATTGTAAATCTCTGTAGTGTAATTACCACAACACTACTCTTAATTATGCATTATTATGTGAGAAGTGCAATCCAGCATTTCGTGCTATTTCAAAAAACATTGACATCAAAAATGGACCAGAGGGTGCATTTTGAGTTAAGCAAATAGCACTAAATGCTACAGGTCACTAACAGCAGTAGCCAGCAGCCACTCCCTCTCTGTTAGTTTGTTGTTCTCGTGCTCCTACGGTAGGATTTGTGCCCCAAATTCTTATTCTTTATTGAAGCATGCATAATCGCATAATTTCAGCAAATTCAAAGAGAGCATGTTTGGCCTCCAAAAGCATTGGTTGGAGAACATGTGCTTCACTGATACGACCACAAAGAAAAAATAAAAGCTTTCAAGCAGAAGCTCAATATATACCTGTTTTAATTCACATGCTCCCTTTTCTTAGCTACAAAGGGGGCCCATTCAGAAAGGCATTTATGAATACATGAAGAATTACTCCTGCAATACTACTTCATGAACTCAAAAATACATTTGTAAATAAATTGACCACATAGTTTGCAATAAAGACAAAAATGAAAAAATAATTTTCATGTGTGCCAAAAGAATGAGGAAAGTCACGGAAATTGAAAAGTTAATTTAGTGTTAAGGTCTATAGTATTGCTTCATGTACTCACAAATGCCGTTGTGAATTGGGGCCAATCTTAGAAAAGTCCCTGCACATGACATACGTAACAGCATGAACACATTCTGCATAGAAGTCGTAGTGATTTTCATCCTAGGGCGAAAGAACTACTTTGCATATTCGTAGGTAGTGTTCTAGGCTTATTTGTATTCACAACACATCGATTATGAAAGGAACCCTGAGGCTATCTTTGTGGTAAAAACGAACCATACCAAGACTAGATAGGCAGAGGAGAAGCTTCAGGCTGACACTACAAGCTGACTACTAGAGACTGAGGTCCTACCTACAGAAGCTACAAAATGCAGGGGTCTGACATCCCTTGAGTGGGGTTCCAACTTGAGACCAAGACAGGGTCCTTTGTTCTCTTACATCAGTAATGGGGTTGGCTCTTTCCTAGGGTATTCATTGCTTTACACCCACATACATGCTTGGTACACTTAGGTACAATTAGGTAGGGTTTGCATCTTAGGAGTACGCTTGATTACTGTCATTTATCTGTATGTCTGCATATAGTCACTGTTTTAGCACCATGGTAGAATTCCATCTTTTATTTACTCTGTTGGTGCTTATAATCTTCTATATCTGTTCCTGTCTTATGATTGTCATGGCAAAAATGTTTTATACTAGAATGTGCTAGTTCAGTAAATGCTCATTGAATGCGTCCCCATCGTTTATTCTCTGTATATCTCTGAGACTAAATGAGCCCGATTGACTGAGCGACAAGTACTGTACTACTTTCAGGTTCAAGGGTTGTCATGTTCGATAGTTGCCAGAAATTATTTGCTCTTTGGTAAGGTTAGGGGACTTATGGTGGCACTGTGAGCTTGCTGGTCCAAAGGCTAACATATCCTTTGGGGGTATATGGAATCAGTCTGGACACCAATCCCTTAGTTTATGTTGTATAAACGTACAGATCCTCTGTATTTTTAGGAACTACACAGCAAATTGTCATATTTTTCTGTCTCAGCCAAAATCAGACTCTGGGCCTTTGTCCTCTCTACTGGGCCAAGTTAATTACTCTGCTGGCCAGCAGGAGGATCAAAGGCCTCCCAATACAACGGAGCCATTAACAGTGTTTGACAGTTCCAGAAAAAAGATGGCATGGGAGGAAATATGCTTGGGTTAGTTAACTCCTCACATTGCACCTTAATCAATCAGGATTTTGTAGAGCAGTACTACTCACCCTTAAGGGTCTCAAGGTGCTGTGGGGTAGGGTGTGGGGGGGGGGGGGGGTCTGCTGTTCATTCAAAAAGCCAGGTATTGAGGTCCTTCCTGAATTGAGGTGATTGCCTGAGATTCAAAGGGACAGAGTTTCAGGTCTTTGCAGCTCGGTAGGAGATGGATCTTCCTCCAGCAGTGTTCCTGTAGATCCGTGGGATGGTGGCCAGGGCCTGATGTGCAGAGCGGAGATGTCTGGTGGGGGTGTGGAAGGAAAGGTGGTGGTTGATGTATGCAGGTACAGCAGTATGGGGGGCTTTGTAGGCATGCATGAGGAGCTTTTTGGTGATCCTTTTGTTGACCAGGAGCCAGTAGAGGTTTCTCAAGTCGTCGATGATGTGGCTGGGGCGAGGGATGGTCAGGGTGATTCTGGCTGAGGCATTTTGGATGTTTTGCAGCTTCTTTTGCAATTTTTTCATGGTGCCGGCGTAAAGTGTGCTGCTGTAGTTGAGTCTGCTGTTGACGAGTGTGTGGGTGACTGTTATTCTTGTCTTAGAGGGGATCTACTTGAAGATATTTCAGAGCATGTGGAGCCAGGAAGACTAGACGGCATTGATCTGGCAGTTCATTGAGAGTGAGGAGTCTAGGATGATGCTAAAGTTTTGTGCCTGAGTTGAGGGGGGTCCTGAGAGCTGCAGGCCACCAGGAATCATCCCAGGTGGAGGGGTCGGGTCAGGATGAGGACTTCAGTCTTGTCTGAATTGAGCTTGAGGCATCTGTCCTTCAACCAGTTTGCTACTGCCTTTATTTCATGTTGAATTTTTTCTTGGCGGCTGTGTGTTGATCGGAGTGGGAGAGGATTAGCTTAATATCATTGGCGTAGAGGACGATGTTGAGTCTGTTGTTTTTGACGATGGTTGCATGTGGGGCTATGTATATGTTGAAAATCGGTGGGGCTCAGGTAGGAGTCCTGTAGCACTCTGCAGCTGATTTCTGAAAGCCGAAGCCCATGGAAACAAAAAGAGGAGATCTCTTGAAACAAACATTAAGAGTGACTCTGTTTGATAGTTTGGTGGGAAAGGATCAGGTAGCTGTCTCAGGTGGAGTGGATCTGAGGCTCTCAGGGAAGATCTTATCTTGACCTCTTTAGGTTGGTATCTTTAATTTCCTAGAATGCTGTGCGAGTGGGTTAGCGAGGGATGATTTGGCACCCTTGGATTGAGCAAAAGTGCGCACTATCCAGAACTTTCTATCCCCAATTAAAAACCCCTGCACAGGGAAGAGGCACTTGCAAAGGCACTGAGCCTAGGGTTGCAAAGACAGAAGAATGGCCAGCTATACGGAAGAAGACACCAGAACCTCTGCAAGGATTGACTTTAGGATTTGAAATTCAGCTAGCACCCAACACTAGGATGGGGCTCTCCAAAACCACTTGTGCTACCACCCTTTTGCTCCCTAAAAACAGCTGGGTGAATGGACCTGCTGAGGGATGCTAGATATATCCCATGGAATGTCTGTGGTCTATGTAGACAGAGAGGTGCCCTTCCAATAGCTAGGACACTGCAGCACTAGCATAGTGCAGTAGGGGTGGTGTTTGACTTGCTGGCTATGAAAGAGCTGTGGAAGTTGCCCCCAAGCAAGAGAGAGCATCAGACAGAGAAGCAAAGCCAAGCTCCCCATTGTTGTAACCTTTAGAGGCCAGGAAGCCTGAGGGAAATGCTCATTAGAACCAGGACTGCTATCCAGGAGCAAAGTGTGACCAAGAATACATAAATTGGCCCAACTTTATGCCAATCAAGGAGTCCTCATGGGGGCTTATGGAGTACTACTCGGTGCCCGAGGCATGAATATCAGATGACTGTCTTCCCACTGGACTGGATGTGGAGGACTGGCAGTTTCGGTTGGACTGTTCCCATGAGGAGCAGGGTCAAGACTGATTGCATATGGCTGGATCCAAACTGGAGGTGGGTAGTGAGCAAAACAACAATGGATTTAACCCAAATCTCGTGAGATGGGAGGTGAATGTTTGATTTACTCCACATTCCATCCATCATTTGTTGCAGTAGTACTAAGTGTGATGAGTTTGCCCAGATGTGGGTCCCTTGCTGGCTGTGCCACTGGATTCAAGCTAGCCTGGCTGAAGAGGGCTGATACCAGGAACCCGGTCACAGGATGCTTGTTTCCTACCCAGTGAGGAACCAGCTTGGCAGTTTGGGCAGGACTGTTCCCATGAGTATCAGGGTCAAGACCAATTTGCATATGGCTGGGTCCAAACTGGGAGTGGCGTATTGAGCAAAATATCAACAGATTTAACTCAGATCTCTTGACTTGGGGTTCCAATACTTCATATAAATGACCATTAACATATATATGTACAGTGGACAGCGCTAGATACAGTGATCAGTGTTGGTAAACAATGGTTCATTCGTGCAACTTGTCGACGGCATTTCGACCCTCTGTTCAGTGTAGGGTCTCTTCAGGACCTATGATCATAGGGACACCTGTAGGGTAATGGACCAGCTTATGTATAAAAGTATGGCCTCGTCGCGATTGATGACAGAAGGAAGTAGCCTGCTTCCATTCATGTGCTCAGAATTGGAATTTGACCCGTCTTGACAGCTCTTTGATCATGCCATCCTCCTCACACGTGGAACCCTACATTGTGCGCATTCATGTAATAGCCGGCTCACCACTCACCAATAAATGTCTGAGCTGGGGTGACAGCTAGACTTTGTACATTCCCTTTAGACAGTCACAAAAACAGGAAAGTAATGCTCATCTGCATTCTGAGCACTCATCTGCATTCTGATGGGTCTTCATGGGCAGGGAGAAATTGGAGGGACTGACATATGCATTACAATAGATTGTGGTCTGTCCACATGCAACTCAGTGATTCACCACCCAGAGTTAGCCTGGCAAACCGGACTTGGAAGATAGAGATATTTGTGAACTTCAGAGATCTCTTTTGAAATCACCCCTTACATCAAAGGCACTTTTGGTTAAGTACTAGGGCTCTAACCGTACCAGATCAGTGTACTAATGGACCTGGAAAGTAATCTGCTGGAGCAAAGACTGCTGTGATGTAATGACTGTCACATTGCTGTGACTGACTGTTCGGAGGAACTGCTTCTCTGCTTTGCTGAGCTGATCTGCTGCCTGCTGATCTATCCTTGATAAGGACAAGGCCTGGACCAATCTCACTTGAACCCAGAGTGACTCCAAGAGCTTGCTGGCTTGACTCCTGTTTCCTGAGGACACAACATTCTGCCTGCAATTCTTCCTGCAATCCTTACTAGTGCTGCTGGACTCTGCCATCTGTGTGTCCTACCCTTGCCTGTGGTGCCCCACCCAGTCCTGGGCCTCAGACATAGGTTTTGCAGCTGATTTCTGGAAAAACTATTGCATCACCTCAACTGTGTTAGAAATTCCTCTGCATCACCCTTCATTGTCGACAGAGAGGCTGCTCGATGACAGCAGATCCACAGCCTGTGTGGCTTGATGACAATGCTCTGCACGGCTCCAAGTCGATGCATGGTACTCACTCCAACAGAGCTTGATAATGACTTAACTACAATGTAGTAGTCTTTCAACATCAACATTTTCTCCAGCCAAGGTATTTCTTCAGCAGCACTGATCTGAGTACTGTAGCCAGCCTTTCCCGCCAATTAAGGTTTGCCTGAACTTTCATTTTTGTACTGGTCCCTCGTGACCTCAAGCAAACTTTGATGCTAGTGACTTCTAAGCACTATTTTAATTTTATTCTTTAAAAGTTCTAATCACACATTTTACTTATTGCATGTGTGTAATTCTGGCCTTGATTTACTCCGATAAATATTCTTCATTTTTCTAAACCTGTATGAAGACTTTTTGTGGTGTTTTCATTGTGTTACTGTGTGTGTGTGTGTGTGTGTTAGATTAGATTAGATTAAATTCTTATAAAGCGCATGGTTACTCCATCAGAGGGTACCCGCACTAAGATATCACTGTCTGAGAGAGAAAAACAGAACCCAATCCAAGACAGAAAAGTTAGCACTACTCTCCCAAAGGAGACTGAAAGAACCATGTTTTGAGTTTTCTACGTAACAGCACTTCTGAAGGCTGCATCATCAGCTCTAGCGGCAGTTGATTCCATCTTTAGCTGCTGAAAAACTGAAGGATTAGCCTCCTAAGTGTGCCTTATGAATCTTTGGCAGCTTAGCCGTGCCCGCAGACCTAAGAATCCAGATATGTCTATAAGGAGTGAGTAAGGGCCACAGATAGCTAGGTCCTTTCTCATTCCGAATCCTATGGCAGAAACACAAAGTAAGTAAGTAAGTAAGTCACATTTTTATTGTGTATGGTTAATTAAAACCTTTACAAAAAAAGTACATTTCAATAAGGCTTATTCTATTAAATAAATAATTAAAAATGCATCTGAGACTGATGTCCTTTTTGGAGGAATAAAGTCTGACTTTCATTATCAATCTTCATAGTCACTTATTTCGCTGTGTCTTTAGGTTTTGACCCATTGATCGCCTCTTTTTCAGTTTTCAGCAGTAGGAGGCTCGCTTTCTGGAAGAATCTGGTAGCCCTGCAGGTTATCTGCTACTGTTGGCTGTTCAGTACAAACATGACTGCCGACCGGCATGTTCTAATTTGGAAAAGGCGGAATGTTTGAAGGAGGTAATACCGTCTCAAGTTACTCAGAGAGGGACAGATGCACAGAACGTGGATCAAAGTTTCTTCTGAGAGACCACAAAGTCTGCACTGTGCTGTTGGCCATGTTTGCCGCCATGCCGGGATCTGATCTTTTGTGATATAGGTTCCCAGCCGTAGTCGTAGTAGCATTTGTTGCGTGGATGGTGTTATGTAATTAACTAGATACGGTTGCGGTTCCCATCTCTCATACGTGGCCAATACCATCCAGCCATGGTTTTTCTGGGCCCATGCTGCTTTATCTGCAATCCATGATTTGTGTTTTGCCGCACCATTGGCTACTTTTTTGAAGGCCGCGAAGGTGTGTTTAGTGTTCCACGTCTCTTGCATGTCTAAGTTTTTCAATGCTTATTCCAGTGTTGTTTTCCATGTCTTTTTTCCTTTTGTTTGTTTGTTAATTTCAGACCAACAGTGACCCATCAGTGAGTCCTCCTGAGCTGCTCTTAGTTTCCAGCATGTTTTTATTAAGGCGACTTGTCTAGCTTGGTGCTGGTTTAGTAACCCAAATTCAAGGCGTACCTGCGCCTGAGATGCAAACTGCGGGATTTGATAAAGATGTTTAAACAACGCTGACTGTTGGAGGTTCAGGAAATTAGCGTCTTTACCTCTGTATAGCTCGGAGCCATACGTGAGGGAGGGTAAGAATTTGGCAGCAATCACTTTCAGCAGATATTCATTGGATGGACATTTTAGTTTTGTTTGTAGTATGTTTAAGGCGAACCGCAATTTGTTAGCCTGGGCTTTTCTGTGCAGGGTGTGATCTCTTAATGGCCATCTCGAGTCGACCAGTACTCCCAGATACTTATAGGTGCTACTTTGCTCTATGTTGTTTCCAGAGATGTACCATCTGAATGTTTGCTGCCCTGGCTGAGACGCAAAGCAGACCACTTTAGTTTTTTTGCAGTTGAATTGTAGCCCGTGCATGGAGATGTATTTGTGCAGCCTTGTTATAGCACGTTGAAGACCCAGCGGGGTCTGGCTGCAAAGGACTATGTCGTCAGCGTACTGCATACTCCTTATTGTGTGTTGGGCTAACTTTGGAGGGTCTGTTTGGATCTCTGAGATGCTCTTATTGAGATCCGCAGTGAAGATGTTAAAGAGGGTGGGGGCCAATACACATCCCTGCTTGAGGCCAATATGGGTGGGGATTTTTGGTGTTGTTCTGTCCCCGTTGCCAAGTTTTATCTTAACCCAGGTGGATGTGTACAAATTTATGATGACCCGTAGCAACTTCGGAGGGATGCCCCAGCTGGCCATCTTTTCCCAATGGATCTCCCTTGGTACTGTGTCGAAAGCCGCTTTTAGATCGACAAAACAGGTGTACAGTTTTGTAGATTTGGCCATTGCTTTATCGACAAGAAGATTCAGCGCTGTCAGGTTACATGACATGTTGGTTCCGGGCATGAACCCTGTCTGGGGGATTGGGAGGATGTTGTTGAGGCTAACCCAATCATCCAGTGCTTTCAGGAGATTTGATGCGTATGCCTTGGCCTCTACGTCAATGAGCACAATCAATCTGTAATTCTCTGGATCTGTTTGCGCGCCTGCTTTAAAGATTGGGTGCAAGATGCTCCCTCTCCATGATGGAGGAATACTTCCTGGTTGAAATGCGTGATTATACAATGGTGTGAGATATTCTGCCCAAAACGGTTGATCATGTTTAAAAAGTCCATTACGCAAGCCGTTCGGGCCCAGCGCACCTTTTGACCTCAGTTTTTTCAAGACCATTTGGACTTGGCATTGCTTAATCCAGTTTGCACTCAAGGTTTGATCTTCTTCCTGCTTTTCATTCAGCGGGCGGGTGGTGAGATGTTAGTTCCTTTCATGCGCATAGGTCATTTGAGTTTGCTCTAGATGGTGGATCTAGTCTTCCTGTAGTATATTTACATTAAAATCGAGACCTGCTCCGTTGGCTACTTTGTTGATTTCTGCCCAGAATTTCCTGTTGTTATTCGATTTGCTGGCTTCTAATAATTGTAGCCAGATTTCTGTTTGATGTTTTTTTTTTACGGTCCATATTTCTTTTTTGTATGTTTGCCTTAGAATGTGTATTTGCCTCTTGATGTTGTCACCCCTCTTTATATCTTTCCCTTTAAGTTTTCTGATTTCCTGATTGAAAATCCTTTTTTTGCTCCCTATTGCTCCTAAGTGCGCTTGATGTGTCTTAGAGGGTTTTCTTTTGTTAGTCTGCTTTTGTTGACCAAATTTGTCAGTCAGGGTTGCGGTCATTTTTTCCCAGTTATCCTGGTATGCTAGTGGGGTTTTTTCCTCGTCTTCTACCGCCGTGGTTTTCACGTGAACCATGATTTCACCTACATTCTTTCCGTTCCAAGCTAACCGATTAAGATTGTAAAGGGTCGGGGTTACCATCAGATCTTTGGTTGCTGGTGCCCTTAAGTGTTGTGATCTGATCTCTATTACTTGTGGACTGTGATCACTTATTCTATGGGTGACTACTATTTGTAATACCTCAAAGTCCACCAAGGTATAATCCAGAATTGCATTTTTGGCAATTCTAGTCGAGGATGCCGGCTGGTCCTGCGAAAATCGGCCGTTCAAGGTGATCAGTCCGATTTAGGCTAACATATGGGCGCACATCTTGCCATATTTATCTTTTTTACGATGGTCTGTTAATGTTGGAGGGATTGATTTCCCGAGCAGCTTGGTTCTTTGGATGTCGTAAGCGGGATCTGTTTGTGGTAGGAACATATTCAGGTCACCAGAAACCACCAAGCCAGCCTGTGGGTAAATGGCTTGCAAGGATTTGAGAAGTGCTTTAAGGGTCAGAATTTTCTCTAATTTACTCTTTGATGCCGCATGTATATAAATATTGCATATGACCAGTGACCGACCATCTTGCGAATCCGGTTGTCCTGAAACGGGCTCGGGAGGGAGAGTGATTTTAATACATTGGATCCATGTTTGACCTGACTCAATTGACTTAAGTGACCAGGGGATGTTGGTGTTCAAGTAAATCGATAAACCTCCCGCTGCCCTGCCCGTTGGACCATTTAAAATTACTCTGTAATGCACCGGAAGTCAACGCAGCTCCCTCAGGGCTGCTCCCACCGGGATTCGCTTTGGGTTGTTCAGTAGCAGTTGAGCTGCATTATGGACGTTCTGCAGCATTCTCATGTTGCTTTTTAGTGACCCCCTAGATAGAGAATATTGCAGTAATCCAATTGAGATGTAATCAAAGTCTGACTAATTGTCTTTTTAGCATCTAGTTTGTAGGAGATCTAAGATTTTCCTTAGCATCCTTAAGAGGCCAAAGTACGTACCATCCAGAGCTGATATTTGTTCCGTAAAGGATAGTGTATTATCAAACCAAACTCCCAAAGTTTTGATCTTGGCTTTGGGAACCGGGGTTGGCCTTAACTCTTGTGGCCACCAGCCAGTGTTGCAGAAATACCTTACACATTGCCTCTTAAATCTGTACCAACATACCAGAAGGTGAGCACAGGTTTATTTTAAGAGTGTAACTAGCTTACCTTGACTTGGAATGTAGTCTATTCTTGGACAGGTTGCACCCTCTGCCAATGAGAGACTCAATTTCTAACACTTCTGTGTAAATTTGTGTGGACTCATGATATTTACCTTGGCATTATGCCCCCCCCCCAAAATAGGGGCTACAGGACACTTGACCTGGACGACTTTTATTTCTACCACACTGTTAGTAAATATCCTGCATGCAAAGGAACCTGTACCTGTTCTTTGGAGCCCACCAAGCTATAACTGTTCTTAGATATAGGTGGTACCTCCTCTACCTCCTATCCACTTCTCTCTTGACAGGTGACTCAGGCCATTTTTTTTTTCATTCAGACTCTCAAATTGCCTATTAACCTTCTTCATCCTGCTACAATCTATGTTATTTTTTTAAAAACAAATCTCTTCCTAAAGATGCTCTGCTCCCACACAGTATCTATGAACAATCATCCATCTGGAGTACCTATGTGTAAGGATTCAAAATGAAGCTGCTGTTATCTTTGTTCATACAGTTTCTTCCATATACATAAGCTGAGTACCATCCTGCATCCTCCGCTCCGTCTGCCAGATACCAACTGCCTCTTCACAGAATCCTAACATCCATCATTCTAGATACAGAACTCATACACCTATGTTACACCACAAGCATGCTCTTTGGGAATGCCCCACTCCTTTGGTCACCTGAGTGGTGGCCTCCAGAATTGGGTACAGCTCCTTGTCCTAAGGAAAGTGTGAAAAATCTGGGTGTCAAGTTAGATCAATCCCTGGTACTAAAAGATCATGCCACACAGGTCACGGGAACCTGCATGAGAGTCATTGGCCTACTCAGGAGGGTGTTCCCATACTTAGCTGACTATCATCGGAGAACACTAGTACAAACCTTAGTTATGAGTAGGCTTGACTACTGCAACGGATTGCTTATATCCGCTAATGCAGAACAGCTGAAGAGACTGCAGGTTGTTCAAAACACTGCTGCCAGATTGATCCTTAATGTCCCTGCGAGATACCCCTCACATTCCTTACTGAGCAAGCTACACTGGCTCCCAATACGCCAGAGAGTACAATTTAAGATATGTTGTACCATCCATAAATGCTTGTACGGAACTGGCCCTAGGTACTTGACTGAAATCTTCCAACCCTATCAACCAGGAAGATCCCTAAGATCTGAAAATCAAGCTCTGCTGCAGATCCCTAGGATCAAAAGAGAAAGACAAGGAGGCCGGGACCTGGCATTTAGAGGTCCTACTCTATGGAATTCACTACCCCCCTTCCTAAGACAAAATTCCAACCTTGTTACCTTCAGAAAATACCTGAAGACGTACTTGTTTCCTACCCAGCAATCCTAGATATGTCATACAAACTTTCTGTCCTTACTTATCTTCGGAACAACACAGCGCGGAGATATCTCCATGGAGATCGAATTCCTACACTCTACAAGAAACCTAAATAAATAAATAAATAAATAAAGCAGACTGATGCAGCAATACAGAAGAGTAAAAGCATACAACAGTTAATAAGATAACAATACTTCAGCCTACCACATCTCCCATCCCCATAAAAAAACTGTCTCTTCTTCATATTGCTAAATCTTCGAATTGTTGTAACACAATTCTCCTACCAAATCTAACACCAATATTCTCTTTTACTGTGCCCCTGCCTTGTTCATGGGAAGATTTTATATTAAGACAACTCATCACCCTACAACAAGTAGCATTGCCTAAAACATTGGTTCCTTTGTCACCTTCCTGTAAATGGCTGGTGCTACTTTACTGCTCACCAGATTTCTTCTGAATTGTTTCACAGTCCTTGCTATCTGACCCACCCTACAAACTATGTGCCTGGGGAATCTGTGATCAAAATAACTTTGTTCAAATTCCACCAACCCCTATTTTTTGAGAACACTGAACACGTTCCCACTTTTTCACCAAGAAGCAGTTTTTTCAAATTTGAAATGCCTTTGGGAACCCAACTGGTCTTTTCTATCAGTACACAGTCTCCAACTTGAATGTTCTTTACTTTAACCCTGTGTTCTTTATCATAGTAAATTTCTCTTTTTGACAGAATTTTTGTACATTGTTTCTCACTTCTGAAGAATCCTTAAGTGTTTAATTTGTTTTCAGACACCAGCCATGGCAGAAATGTTTCTGAAAACCCTACTCTGTTCTACAAAAGCTCAAACAGTGTTGCTCCAGTTGGAGTGTATTGTGATAACAACTACATTTGCATTTTAAATATTTACATGCATCCAAATTAGCAGAGATAGCCATTTGAATCCCTTCTGATGATTCGGTTTGCCCTTTCAACAAGTCCAGAATGTGAAGAATAAAGAGCAACTTTGTAATTAGCTCTACAATCTTTGTTAAGGAACTCACACATTTCTGTTCATACTAGTAGTGTGCCATTTTCCGAAACTAAGATCTTCAGTCCCACTTCCCAAACAAATATATCCTCCAGAAACTCAATTGCTGCATCAGTAGTGATTTTTATCACAGGTTTAAAATGCATCCATTTTTTAAAATAGTCAATCAGGAAATTAACTTCCTCGGATCACTTGGTAAGCAACCAAAGGGTCCCAAAAAATCAACAACTATTTTAACCCAAGTTTATTCAAGCATCTTAAATTTAACCAAGGGAGTTTAACTAAAATTGCAACTTTTATCAGATAATTGGCAGTCATGACAAGATTCTATATATGAGTATTCATCATGGTGTCTGTGCCAGGCCAGCAGTAATGGCTGTGAAAACTATTCTTTGTAGACGTTAGACTTAGATACCCCTCATGAGCTATGTTTACCAACCTATTCCTCAGAGGCTCATGTGGCACAAGAAAATTACCCCTGAGAATGATTCCAGATTCAACATTCAACTCAGGTAACACATGGATTAAATCCTTGATGTCACCGGAAGCACTGCTGATGTTTCTGAATTCACTACAACAAATATGTTTAGGACGTTCTTGGTACTGACTGCCCTTCTTACATTCATCATGCCACTCATCTGGAGATATTGCAGCACAACACCTCTCAACTGCATCCACAGAAGCTACCACACATTCATCTGACACACTCTCCTCACTTATATCACTACCCTCACCGGTAGCCTTGAACATTCAAACTACCGGGCACCTATGATAGTGAAGTTATCAATCTAACCAATCACGATAATGACTGAGCAACTCCCTCATCCCTCATAAGATACCCTCATGGTTTATGATCTATCAAAAGTTCTAATCTTTGGTCCCATAAATATGTTCTGAATGTATTTGTAGCCCAAATGGAAGCTAAGGTTTCCCTTCCTATGGTGCTTTTCTATAACTCAGCACCACTGAGGGTATGAGATATGAAAGCAATAGTCCTCTCTTTTCCATTCACCCTCTGACTTAATACAGCACCTAAAACCACACACACTTGCATCTACTGTGACTTCACAAATTCTTCTTTGAATAAATGGTTTCAAAGCATCACATTTCAAAATCAACTTTTTCACCTCTTCAAATGCTTGTTTGTTCCTCTGACCAGCAACATTTATCTTTTTTCATTAGCAACTTCTTCAAACTTTCAGCTATCACACTAAACCCACAGACAAACCTTTCATAAACATAAACTGTCCTTATCCTTAGGTGTGGGGGCCTCTGTAATTGCTCTTAGGTAGCTTTCGTTTGATTTAATGTCTCTCGCAGAAATTCAGTGGCCTAAACATTCAATCTCACTTACTTATCCCTGCACTCATTCTTGCATATGGTCATACCACATTCCTGAAGGACATTTAACACTGCACAAAATAAAATCAAGCTGAGTCATATTAGCAGAAAAAATAAGAATATCATCCTGGTAGGACATTACACCATCCATCCCTTTGACAATCCAGCCATAAGTCTGAAAGACGCTAGTTGCCCATGCTAACCCAAATGTCAATTTCAGATACGTAAAAGTCCCAAAAGGAGTAAGGAATGGAATCCCATTAAATGTTTTGACTTATCTGTCACTCTAATCTGATGATAAGCAGCCTTTAACCTCTTTGCTGCTAGGCCTTCTCCCCCCGTGTGCTAAGGTTTGATGACAATAACTGATGATCTAGTACTCGATTATTTCAAAGGACTGGCTGATGTGACACATTCGGTTTCATCAGGTTGGAGAGGTTGCAACCACAACACAGCAAGAACAAGCACATGACCTAGGTCCAGGTGACTGGATCCGGCTGAAGAAGCATGTTTCGAAAGTCTTGTTTGGAACCAAGTTGGCATGGGCCATATCAAGTGATATTGGTGACAACAACAGCAGTGAGTGTGGTGGCTTGCCAAATTGGATTCATGCAAGTCATACAAGAAGAGTCCCAAGTCCACTAGAAGGGAAGAAAAAGATGAAGATCAGGCTGTGAATAACAGAGAGTCTGAAAATTATCAGGTAGAGTGGGAATCAGCTACAGTGTCTCAAAAGGAAACTGCTGAAGGAGTTTACTAACAATGAGGTAGAGGTTGAACCAGCAGATATAAAGTTATAAAGTTATAATTCCTTATGTTTTTTTTCTGTGGGGCAGATTTTGTAAAGTGCAGGATTTTGAGTCCTATCATGGATATTGAAGGGTCCAGTTAGAATTCATCAAGGCAAGGGTAATGGTGCCACAGGATTGTAAACCACTCGCCAAAAGATTTTTGAACAACTTGAAGAGAATGTTTCTTGTTACATATCTATTTTTGTATTTAATTAACTGTGTTTTCCTAATGTGTCTATGCCATTTAAATATAAGGATGCTTTACAAGGATCTCATAGGATTACATTGAATACAAAGCAATATTTTTACTTGGACCACCATTTAAAAAAATTAGAATTATTTGGATTATTTCAAAACATAGGTATCCAACACAGCGAGGCCATTGATAGAGTCAGAAGTTCCATATTTTCATAGAAAACACCTTTAGTTTGAATAGTAACTCTTCAAAATACAGTATTGAGCAGAGAAGATCTTGATGATTTTTGATTTGCAAAAATATGAAAAAACTTTAGTTAAGGAAAGAATAAAAATGTGATGTTTTAGATACTTTCCCAAAGTAGTGTGAGTAGTTGTCATCAGCATTGAAAATCTTGGCCAGTCTCAAATTTAGTTTGTCAATACTTAGTTCCTCGAATACTACCGGAGTGGAGCACTGTTAGATTTAGTACTCAGCCAAGATTTACTAAAAATTAATGCAACGTAGAGCGGCAAATAGGGTTGGTGCAGTCTGTTGCATGTACCGAAAGGAACAGAATAGAGCCACGCCTACTAAGATGTGGCACTGTTTTGCTCTCTCTCTCTGTGCTGGCTCAGTTTTGGCTGCCATGCACCAGTGCAGATACACTTGCAGCATAGTGCAAGGGTGCCTGCATTGTGATAAGCACCGCTTTTTACTGGAAGGGGCCTTTTCCATTACAAAAAAGAACTTCAATTCAATAATTTCTCCTCCTTCCGCCTGCCTCAAGGAGGTGCAGAGTTTTGGGGCAAATTGTAGATCGTAGTTTGTATCAAAACCCATGGGTGGTTACATGGGTACCCCCATGCACAGCCGTAAGGATTGCCCCTTTTGAACTTGGTCCTTTCTGCAGGGTCATCCCGAAACATTTTGCTTTCACCCCCCTGTTTTCTGACCCCAAAGACGCAGGGTCGACCCTGGATAAGCAGCCATCTTTTGGAGGACACACAGCCAACTTCGCTCAGCTCTCCTTTCATGCAGCATTGTCTGCTATCCAGGAAGAACATGCACAACTCTTCTGGATGCCCTTTTATATTCTAGAAGTGGGTCACTCTGCCCCGCTCACATTACCAGATCCCCTGGACCCCATCAAAACTTAATTGTCAATTTTTGATGACTTTGGGAGATTACACCATCCTTGCACAGGTGTAGACAAATTGAGCCAATTGGTTCTTCCAGCAGTGTTTAATTGTTGCCCATCCTCAATTTATCTCAAACTCATCTGTTCTTAGAGTCCTGATGATGATCCTTCTATAAGAATAAAATGGGACCTGTTGATTTTACTTGAAACACACTTTAGATCACGTATTGTCACATGTGTGTATCACTTGTTTGAGAGCACCAAGAGTGTTTCTCACCATACACTCATTGTGCCATCACATTGTTTTTAATGTATTTTAAATACAATCGAAAACAATGTTGACTTGGTGTATTTGCACATTGATTGTGATATCAATGTTCTTTGGACCATTTTTAAAATGTTGGTACAAAAGGGGGTGGTGATGGACGGAGCATCTGAACCAATCAAACACTCACACCTAGTCAACAGATTTGGGTTTAGTTCATCACCGTTCTTTAGCCCACTCTGCCACCCCAGTTAAGACATGGCCATATGCAAATCAGTCTGACCCTGTGCCTCATGGGAACAGTCCAGCCCAAACTGCCAAGCCATGCCTTCCCTGGACCGGAAACAAGCTTCCTAGGACCGGTTTCTGGCACTCCAGCCATCTTCAGCCAGGCTTGCTTGAATCCAGTGGCAAAGTGAGCAAGGGACTCACGTCTGAGCATACCCTGCCAACTTATGGCAAACAAAGCGGTACAAAAGGGGGTGGTGATGGACGGAGCATCTGAACCAATCAAACACTCACACCCAATCAACAGGTCTGGGTTTAATCCGTCACCGTTCTTTAGCCCACTATGCTACCCCAGTTCAGACATGGCCATATGCAAATCAGGCTGACCCTGTGCCTCATGGGAACAGTCCAGCCTGAACTGCCAAGCCATGCCTTCCCTGGACCGGAAACAAGCTTCCTAGGACCGGTTTCTGGCATTCCAGCCGTCTTCAGCCCAGCTTGCTTGAATCCAGTGGCAAAGTGAGCAAGGGACTCACATCTGAGCACAGGCTTGCCACCACCCCCTTTTGTACCGCATTTTTAAAATGTTGGCATTTTCTTGTCCCAACCATTTGGTGTTTGCAGCCTGTATAGTAGCTCACAGAACTGGGTTTAGCTGGCAGTTGGTCTATGTGTATTGCTCCCAGACAGTGAGACAAAACAGAAATTGGTGTTGGCAGGATGGGCCATCTCTGACTTGATAGGGGGAGGAGCGGTCAACTAACACACTGGAACATGGCAGGTGCTAGGGGGCACACAGCGGGATGGCTGGGTAATTACACAGCTCCGCCGGACGGCTTGATAAACGCTGCCTGGGCTGATCATATGTCCCCCCCGATCGCTGAAAACCGAAGGATCTGAGGTGCGAATACATCTAGCACCCGAAGCGGCGTTTGCAGGTGTCCATAACACTGCCTTTCGCCAAGAAACAGAGGTAAAAATCGGCAGTGACCGGAGCGGGAGGCAAGATGGCGGATGCCGCTACGGTCGACTGGTAAGACATCGCGATGCTGCAGACCCTCGGCCCCCTGAGCGGGATCCGGCAACAGATTGCATATATTGGCCACCACCACGGATAGTATATGAGCGCAAGAATCAGGTGCGACCATTAAAATACGAGGATGAATATCGGGTGGCTCCTTTAAGAGGATGTGATCACCGGAGCACAAAATGGCGGCGCCCATCTACACCATATACACCGTGAATGACTTGGCCAGTGAGGGCTGCGATCGAGGTTGGATGCAGCGGGGGAAAGCCTCAGAGGTTAGCGCACTGATCACAGAGGGTAAACCACCAGGCTCGGAGTAGGATATGTGTATCAGGGTCGAGGTGCCTTAAACGGACTAGCGCTACGGGGGGAAAAAGGCGCGAATGCGCTGTGAATAACGGCCCCCTGACTGCGGGATGATCGAAGTGCCGAATACCAACGGTGCAGAGCATCTACCGGACACGAATGCCTCCACTTGACTTATAAGTCAAATCCTGGGTCCGGCTGACAACATGGCACAGTAGTGGTGCAAAGACAGCTGAGTTTTACAGATTGGGCGAACAGTAATGGAAAGGAAGTGTACACAATCTGCAGCCCACTGCTTCATGCAGGAGTAGTAACACACAACGGTCGGAGAGATTGCTGAGGTAGCGCAAAACGGGGTGGAGCCCATGCCCTCGTGGTGGCCAGCTACTAACACAAGCAAGGGACAACTGTGGCACGGTGAGTGAACGTCCCTACCTCAGCTCACACCTACACAAGTGGAGACAAGCCCCCACCTTCAGCAAGAGCAATACAGTGCAGCAGGAAGGGGCAAGCACCGCGTCAGTGGGAGTGTATGCAGCGCGTTGTAAATTGCAGGCACAAACATCTCACCGGCCCACGGGCATTAGGCGTGAAGGTGTTGCGAAGGACAGTGGCACTTACAGCGGGACCCTTGGCATGGAGAGGTTCCCCGCTATGACGTTCCAGTCAGCTTAAAAAAACGTTGCGCTGCAAGAAAAGCTGACCGGCCTGCTTTGACCACTTCACCCTGCTTACAGCATGGGCGCAGTTATAATTAGCATTGATGCAACATGCACATACACAACAAGGTATGATCCCTGAAGGCTCCCGATAAGTGAGGGTAAGAAAACGCAACGTAGGGAACTTAGGGACCACCTGACTGTGGAGCCCCCCAAGATCGCTACACAGAGAGCAACGATGGCGACGGTAGCCAGGACCACCAGATCCACAAGCCAAACGGCGGAGAAAGGACCTTCTGAGCCAGCAAAAATGGGCAAGCCGGACAAACAGCAACAAAAGATTTCCTTCGAGAACAAAAAAACTCCTAAAATCGCAGAACAATCAGCAGAGGGAGATGTAGCACCGACGATGGAACCTACTTCCAACATGGAAAGGATACTACTATCCATACAAGCGAATGTACAGGATATCAATGGGAAACTAGATAACCTAGCATGCAGGATGGACGGGATGTCCGACAAACTTGAGAAACATGGCGAAAGACTAGAAAATGCCGAATCCAGGATATCATCAGTGGAGGATGAGTCACATGCCACGACCAGCATGTGTACCGGCATGGAACGCAACCTGGAAGTGATAAAAGCAAAAGAAGAGGAGTTGGAGGCGCGCTCCAGACGCAACAATGTGCGCATCACGGGCCAGCCAGAGTCAACAAACATGGGCAAGATGGAGGTCTACATAGAACAATTGTGCAGAGACATTTTTGGTGCAGAGGCCCTTTCTCAAATCTTCATTGCCGAGAGAGCCCACAGATCCCTAGCGCCCAGACCGCGGCCGGGAGCGACACCACGGCCGATTGTGGCGAGAATCTTCAATTACCGAGATAGAGACACCATCCTGTGCCTGGCGCACGAGAAAGGGAAGATCACGCATGAAGGAAACACTCTAGAGTTTTACCCGGATCATACAGTGGCGGTCCAACAAGCGAGGAAAGAATTTGCATCTGTCAAGGCCAAACTTAGAGATCTCAACGTGGGATACTCAATGCTGTATCTGGCGTGACTGTGTGTCACATGGGAAGGCAAAGCAGTGGTGTTGCCGTCCCCAAAGGCAGCTCAGGAATTCATTAAGAAGGTGACACAGCACAACAAGCAGCGAGCACGAGACGATCATCACACGGACTCGGACGGCACAGAGTAAGAGTGGGGGTGGATTTCTGAAGACTCATGGTAGGACTTTGTTTTTTCTATCCCATGAAGTACTTTACACATAGACTCAGGGGGCCAAAGGCTTATGTGGAATTTGCTCCCTTTGATAGGAGCGGGCCCAGGCTCGAGACTCACACGGATGTAATAACTATATGCCAACACTATGACCTCTGACCTAGGCCGTTGTGGCTGGGGGACATTAACGCACAGCTTGCATGGACCACAAACATCTGATGGATGTCACAGATGGGGTGATTGCAGTCTCTGCAGATCAGGAGAAGGAGTCTCGAGCTTGAAGCAGTCGCACAACGCACTGACTATGGACACGTTATTTGTGCCGATTGACCCTGCTTGCTCCTAAAACGCGCCATTAATGATGTCGCACGATCCTATATATTCCGCTGGCCACACTATGCTGGGCAACATGTTTAGATGGTAAAATGTCACAATTGCATTGCTTTAATGACATGTGATGCGGCAGATATGGATCCACAGGAACGTGTATTGTACGGATTTCACTGATTTCGAACTAAGTATAAGCACTTGCTATATACCTTTATACTGCACTTACTGCAAGAAATGCAACTATACCGATGCCTTACCTATGTAATGTTATAACACACAGATCCATTGTTTCAGTTATGCACGGATTGTTTATGTTATGTTATGTTATGTTATGTTATGTTAATTTATTTCTTCTTTAGCGCTCGGCTACTCCGAGGAGTATCCCGGCGCTTTGATGAAGAATATCGGCAGGCAAAACAAGACATAACAACTAAAAAGCAGACAGAAGAGAAGGATCAAGTTTATTTAGTAAAAAGCCACGTTTTAAGCTCTTTTCTAAAAGCAAGGAGACTGGGAGCCTGTCTGAGAGAAAGTGGTAGTTCATTCCACTACTTTGGGGCTAGGTAGCGGAAAGATCGACCTCCCATCCTTGCACCCCTGATAGCCGGGACAGTCATTTTGGATAGACAAGATGATCTCAAAGACCTGCTGGGTACATATCGGGAGAGACGTTTCCTTATGTACTTAGGGCCAGATCCTTGTAAAGCTTTGAAGGCAAAAGTCAGGCACTTAAAAAGAATTCTTTTAGCGATCGGTAGCCAGTGTAAAGAATTCAGTAAAGCTGTGGCACCTGCTCTTCTCGGGAGCCCGTAAATAGCACGGGCTGCCGAGTTCTGGACCACTTGCAAACGGGTCAAAAGATATTTTGGTAGACCCAAGAAAAGGGCGTTTGCGTAGTACAGTCGAGATCCGATCAAGGCCTGAACAATAATCTTCCTATGCTGGAAAGACACTAGAGGAAGAAACTTCCTCAGCATCCGTAAAATGCCAAAGCATTTACCTGAGAGGCACGAAACATGTGGCCCAAAGGACAATTCACTGTCCACAATCACTCCCAAATTTTTAGCCTTGAGAGACACGTTGTCAGGTGGAAACAGATCTTGTGGCCACCAAGCTTTCCAGTCTGGTTCACAGGTGCAACCAAAAAAGAGCAGCTCCGACTTATCGGAATTGCACTTTAATCCATTACACCTGAACCACTCAAAAACCGCACCAAGGCAATCCCTGATCTGTACGCCGTCAAATGACAGCCCCTATCACAAGTGAACAGGAGCTGGGTGTCATCGGCGTAAGATACGATCTGGGCGCCAAAAGACTCCGCGACTACCGCCAGAGGGGCCATAAAGATGTTAAATAGCATGGGGCTAAGAATCAGGTTTCGGTGGGAAGGGACGGGGCGGGGTCGGCAGGACATGACCCACAGATATTGAAAAACAAAATGTTGAATGAGCCGTCCCCACCCATTTGATTGGGTGTTGAGTTGTGCCCCAAGCGGACCTCCCAAAGGGTACTCCCCACATAAGTTCTGTTAACACAGGAAGTTTTCTACAGTTCTCTAGTTTATGGGTATCTATTCGGAGGGTAAATGGCTTCGGCAGGTTTGGGTTGCTGGAGTGGGTGGGGGGTTGAAGGGCAAGGGTAAGGTTCATGTTCAGAGACCACACACTATTGAGGTTGTTGAGATCATTAACATTGCATGGCGGAGTATTGCCAGATCACCTGACACCGAAAACACTACAATGCTGAGGATAGGTCACCTTGACTACCAATCGTTAATATCATGGATGCCATGGCCTTATAGATGACACAAGACACGACAAGCACAGACAGAACACACTTACACTTTCTAACTTGGAATGTTAGAGGTTTCACGCAACCACAGAAAATCAGACAGGTGTTTTCCTACTTGAACAGATGGAAAATAGATATAGCCGTACTGCAGGAGACTCACATTGCACCAAACACACATCAGCACATAGGCAAACGCTGGGCCGAAGCGACTTACACTGCCACATACTCCTCGTACTCGAGAGGGGTGATCACGCTGATCAAAAAGGGGTTAATTTTAAGATACATCGGGTGATACAAGATCCTAATGGGAGATACGTTTTGGTGTCTGGCACACTACGCGGACAAAGCATAACACTCCTCAATGTATACGGCCCGAATATAGACTCACCAGACTTCTTTCAGGAGATATGGGGTCATCTGCAGACGTTCACTAACACGAATATAATATGTGGGGGCGACTGGAATGTAACACTGACGGATGGGGTGGACCGGTCCATTCATTCTGTAGAACAATACAGACAAGCAAGGGCGAAACTAGTTCATATGCTTCAAGACATGTCACTGACAGATATATGGAGGCAAAGGGACGCAGGCACACCGGGTGCCACTCACATTTCAGCGATTCACAATAGCTGGTCACGCTTAGACTATTGGCTGGGAACGACTAACATTGCTTTGTGGTCGAAGCATTTGAGCGTATTACCACGCACACTATCGGACCATAATCCAGTACTACTGCAATTACTGATTCCACGATACACTCTGCCTCCATTTCACTGGAGGTTCAACTCACGCGCACTCACTGATACTGTCTATGCTGACACCATTAAGAAAGCGATCAAAGAAGATGTTCACATAAACGAATCAGTAATAGATGATCCCGTACTTCTGTGGGAGGCATTCAAGGCCACCATACGGGGGGTATGCATGACAACCACCATTGGTATACTAAAAGACATTCAACACCAGATAAAGCGATGTGAACAGCGCATGAGAGAACTTGAAATAGTTTTGAAGCAACGCAAGATGTCACCTTACTAGGAGAACTGTGTCAAGTGCATTCAGAGCATCAAACGTTTGTCGAGGATGAAATTCGATATCTAGACCGAAAATTCACGGCTAGGACCTTTGGAGCGGGCGGTAGACCGGGAAGACTGCTAGCACACAAAATATGTGAGGGAAAGAGTCACTCGGCTATACTACGGATCAAATCAGATGATGGCACGATACACACACAAGCATCGGGCATTCTAGATAGTTTTGTGGATACCTATTTGAAACTATATAAATCACGACCGACTGCACCCGCGGCAGAGATCTTTCAATATTTAGACGATGTAGCAATTGGATGGCTATCGAGCGGCCATAGAGAATACCTGGCGATGCCAATCACATTAGAGGAGGTGTCTGACCTAATCAAGACCCTCCCCAATGGCAAAGCACCTGGCCCAGGCGGGTACACTAATGAATTCTTCAAACAATATGTAGATGTACTTGCTCCATACATAGTGGAGATGTTTGATGCCGCGTTTGACCAGAAAGAGCCGCCTCCCACACTTCGAGAGGCTGTGATAGTAGCTCTTCTAAAGCCCTCCGAAGACTAGCAAAGATGCGATTCGTACAGACCTTTATCTCTCATCAACACTGATTCTAAAATACTAGCGAAACTACTGGCGGTTCGCCTAACCCCACTAATGACGAAATTGGTTCTTCCGGACCAAGCGGGCTTCATTTCCACGCGGTCAATATCGCATAACACTAGGTCATTATTTGCGCTATCACACTACTTTCAGCCCTCTAAGAAGGCGGCAGCAGTCATGCTCGACGCCACCAAGGCTTTCGATTCCATAGAATGGAGCTATCTGATTGCTATACTACAGAGAATGGGCTTCCCCAAGCGCTTTGCTCAATGGATGACTTTAATATACACCAATCCATGTGCCAGGGTTCGAGTGAATGGTTATGTGTCCAACATCTTCACAATAGAGAGAGGTACCACTTTCACCCTTGCTATTCGCACTAGCGCTCGAGCCACTAGCCTGCATAATAAGACAAAATTTCAAATCATCGGCCCTGCGCTTCAACTCCAGACCGCTCCACATATCTCTTTACGCGGACGATATGCTCTTATACGTCCGCGATCCGGGCACACATCTAAATAGACTTTTGAGGGAATATATCAAATTTGGAGGACATTCAGGATTAGCCATAAACTGGTCTAAATCCTTCATTATCCCGCTCACGGACACGACAACCCCGTTCGACACAGAATACCCGCTAGAATGGCAAAGCGATCCCATACGCTACTTAGGAGGGATGTATCACAGAGACCCAGAGGAGGTAATTAAATCAAGCTATGGTTCAGTAATTTCCAAACTGGAGGATAAGGTGCAAAGATGGATCCAATTGCCCTTATCCCTTGCGGATCGCATCGCGATTGTCAAAATGAACATGCTACCTAAACTGCTGTACCTTTTTAATAATATCCCTATCACACCCCCTGCAGAAGTATTTCGCTGTATCAAGTCACTGGTGTTGAAACTCATATGGGCAGGCAAACAAGCCCGCGTGGACCTCCAGACACTCAGTCTTCCGTACTCCAGCAGAGGTTTTGGGGTGCCGGATTTTCTCCTGTATTATTTATGTGCCCAAGCGCACTTACTGGTATCATGAGATACCATACATCACGCATACTGCCATCGAAGGGGATGATGCGGTACCAATCCCATTGATGGCAATTATCTCTCATACTACACAACCCCTCCATACACGCGACATTAACACTGTAGACACGACGGTTAGAGCATGGCAGAAACTAGGTCAGCTGGCACATAAAACCCCACTTTATGCGCCTGCAATGTCACTCCATCACCATCAGGCACTATCAGTAACCGGAGAGAGAGTGGGCATGACATTGCTGCAGCGTGCAGGGATTGACAAAATGGGGGACCTATTTCATGAGGGCAAATTTCTAGAACTTGCAGACCTCACATATATTCAAAACAAATCGTCAATGTTTCACTTTACGTATCACAGATTGAAATGTGCATTAAGAGAATTCTATCCTACATTCCCTAGCGAGCCTGAAAGCCTGAACACATTGCAAATGGTCATCACAACACAAGATTCATCACACTTAGTATCCAGGTTATATTCTATGGCACAGGATGAAATACCACACACCACGGTGAAGGCCAGGGCACGCTGGGATAGGGCATTACCAGACCCATTGACAGACCAAGAATGGCTACAAGTCTGCGCATTAACACAGATCCTCACCCCTAATGGCAACCTTAGAATCATCCACTATAAGTTGCTCCATCAGGCATATTATACGCCCGCACGGATGTGCAAATTTAGTTGTCAAGTGGAAGACAGATGCAAGAGATGTGGGCTGGAAGGCGCAGACTTCGTACACTTAGCATGGGGCTGCATAAAGGTGCAAGAATATTGGGCGGAAGTAATCAATACTCTTGCTATCATGTTGGATACAGAAGTAGACTGCACATTACAGGTTTGCCTATTAGGACTTGTGCTACACCTTAAATCCACTAGACGAAAATTCTGCATTGTTTCACTGCTGTTGGCCAAAAGACAAGTTGCACAGTGCTGGCACAGTAGACAAGTGCCTAAGATAACCAGATGGCTGCAGGACATGTCCAGCTGCAGAGATAAGCTTGTAACATATAGGGAAGAGTTGCCAGCGAGATCTAGACCTAAAGACTTTTGGAGCTACTTAACAGATTACTTGCACACATTACAAGCAGACGTGGGTGACTGATCGAAAGGCCTAAATGATTAATTGATGTCTATTCTTGCGCTGGTCGGTAGTTGGTATACTCCGCTGCCATACGCTACCTTTTATTTATACAGATTGTAAGACGAAAATGGATCGACTGTAACGCATGTTGTGTTCAGGTCCCTAAGTTTCCTTGTTACTGTTTGTTATTGTATATCAACAAAAAGAGTGCAAAATGTAAAACCACTATTACAATATCATGACGCAGGCTATGACATCATCGAAGGCAGAACAGGTAACTACTGCATGTACTGGAGGTTGTTCCTTATCCCTGCTCTTTTTCCTGCAGTCGGCCCCAGGGTTGTAGGCTCACGGCTGTGTACATTTGTTAAAGATCAATAAAGGTTTTACAAAAAAAAAAAAAACTAACACACTGGAACATCATAAAGCCTCTGTCTGAGCACACTCACATAGGGTCTCACACTTGCGTTATGTGCACCTAAACAAGCTGTGGCAAGGGCAGGAAGGCCGGAAACTCCAAACACCAGTGGGGTGGAAACCTCCAGAACTGTCTCCTGCTTCAAAGATGAAACCAAGTATGACTTTGTCACCCTCATGTCCAACTCTTCTGCAAACCTCTGGACATGTGAAAGACTAAGAAGGACTGCTGTGCTACCCTACAAAAAGGACTGCTATTCTGCTACTCTGCTGCCCTGCTGCCTGAGTGACTAGGACTGGATCTGGATCTTGAACATAGAAACCACAAAGGAGACTCCACAGGCTAATTGGCTGGCTTCCTGATCAGTGCCTCAGGGGAAGAATATTTTCCAACCACCTTACGCCCAGCATCTGGACTCTGTGTGCTGTGAGTCTTGACCCCCAAGTGGTGCCACTCTAGTTCTCGACCCCTGGAAATTGGCCTGAAGTTTCACTGCCAGCCTAGCTTTGGTCTCTTGTGCAGTACCACTGCAGCAAGATACATCACCTTGCAGCCTCACATCAGAAACGCTACAATGAGACACATCGCTGGCACAGGACCGGCAGCTCTTCAGAATAGCCTCTACACTACACATTCCTTGATGCAGGACCTGCTAGCCACAACTACTCAAGACATCCTCGATACAGGACCTCGCAACTCAGATTTAAGGTCAGAGAGCCTAACCTAGGGCCCGATAACGATGGCGGACGGACCTCAGTCCATCTGCCATTGTTTCATAGTTAGGACCACCCGCCTACAAGGCGGCGGTCCCACAGGGCAAATTAGGATGCGACCACCACTGTGGCAGCCGCGTTGCCCATGTTTTGTATTGCTGTGGGTGTTGGGCTCTGCAGCACCCGCCCCAGTACAAAACAAACACCCCACACATATCCCTGCACTACGTGGCAGGCGCCATGCGGTGCCTGTAACATGGTGCAGAAATATGTAGGGGGACACCATAGGTGCCCCCAGGTCCCGTGT
Organism: Lissotriton vulgaris; assembly: GCF_964263255.1. NCBI lineage: Eukaryota > Metazoa > Chordata > Amphibia > Caudata > Salamandridae > Lissotriton > Lissotriton vulgaris. The sequence continues at coordinate 101,392 of NW_028255510.1, read as the reverse complement.
CTGTGGGCCAGGATATAAGGGGGTGTAAGGATCTCACCTATTTTATTTTCGCAGGAAAGTCATGGATCCGAGGTATGGTACTCCACTTCGCCAATTCACCACTCGCCTCCGACACTATTAACTTCCGGGTAGCAAATGGTAATTTAGGGAAGAAGGGAAACAAAACAAGAAATAAATGAAAATAAGACACAATTTGTTCTTCAGCACCGCAGGAACCGTCTGGAAAGTAGGATGCTGCAAACAAGAGAAGGGTGGCACATTACAAAACTGGTATTACATCTATTGGCTCTTTGTATATTTTTTTTCTTCTTGCATAACTACCTTGAGTTTCCCTTCTTTTATGGATGTTGAGTTATTGCCTCTGCAAAGATTAGAACTATCTCTGGTGCTAAAAACAAAATAGAAAATGATAAATGCAATAACCTTCTGTCTTGTAACAGGATAATGGTATGTATAAAGTAGTTGTGTATGTACTTTTTTCTTATGGAGTTCACTGAAAACTATCTCCAAATGAAAAATAAATGAATGTAAATACATTTTCCTTAAATGCAGGTAATAATTGGCTTGATGCTTTGATTCTTTCTTTAGGTGCCAGAAAAAAGAAAAGAGCGGGTCCACAGCGCAAGATAAGGTAAGTATTACAATGGCAAAAATATAGGCAGCGCAGGAGCGCTGTTATCCTATAAACCAGAAAGGATTCTGATTAAAAAGTCTTTTTTTTCCCTTGAAATGAAGGTCCGAAGTTCCAGGGATGCAGAAAAGAAATCCCGGTACTGGCTGGAAATGTCCTGAGGAAACCAAGACTGAAGAGGGCTTGCTGAAACAAGACGAGAGAGAGAAGCCGCCAATACCGAGGAAAACGCCACTATGTCACCTGCTGCACTGCCCCGAAGACTACAGCCTCTGGATAAGCAGCAGGTAAGTAAGCAACCATCCAGGGAAGAACGCGAATCGTTTGCTGCTCACGGAAAGGCCGGATATGAAGCATTTGACCTTTCCCGCACACGCGCGATAGAGCCTACGGCCATTTTGGTATTTTTTGTACTTGCGTGCGTGGTAGTTCAAGGATTGCTCGCACACGCACTTGCACACGCCTGACAGGGGGGCCCTCTAGGGGCCCCAATGTCCCTCTCCACCATCCTTTTCAAGGCGGGTTCACCATCATGAAAGGGCCGGCAGGAAGGAACATGGCAATGCCTGCGGTGGTGCCTGGTAGGCATCGCCACCATTGTAGACATTACTCAGCCTATGATGGAAGGAGCCCGTCAGATCCATGGAGGTCAGTCTTTCTGACCACCACACAGTCGCCATCCAAATGTGGCAGATGGTAAAGTTGGTTAAGATGGCGGGGAGACCACCACCGACAGCCTGTTGGTGGCAGTCTCCCACCATTGTAATCAGGCCCCTAGTCCGTTTATCCATCCCATGCTTCATCATGGTCTGCTGAACCTATCACTTTGTCCCAGTCAGTGTGACCAGATAACTACAGTTGGTGTTCACTTACATTTTTTATACTTTCTCTCTACGATCCTACCAATTGAATTTTTGTTGTTTTGGTCTCAAATAATTTATTAAATTGTGTCATTTTTTCTGAATTGGTTTTGTATTTTTTTCTTTGTTTTTCCACTTTATTACTGTTTGAAGTGCTGCAAAAATACTGTACTCATTGCCTCTAAGTTAAGCTGGACAGCTTTTGTGCCAAGCTACCAGAGAGTTAAGCACAAGTTAATTTAGAGGTTGCTTGTGAGTTGACCCTCACACAAATAGTAGTTGCTCCTTGAGTTAAGTTGCTCCCCCAAACAGTAACCCAATTTCCTACATACTCACTTGTATGATTGTTTAGAGGCATGCATATCTCTTACACATAGGGGTTAAATAAAGTATAAGACCTGCTTCCAAATCATAGATTCCCTTAGGCCCTTGTGCAGTGATTAGAAGCTGTTTGCCTTTGGTTCCCTTCATTGCACTTGCATATGGGTGTTAGGCTCCAGTTATCTGCCAGCCAGGATGATCCTGGAACAAATGAAAGTGCTGATGGCACTTTTAGTCAGGTCTTCCATTTAGGCCCAGTTGGAAGTGAAAATAAGAAATCTCCCCTACTGCCGGCCACTTACTTCTCCAAACGGAAAGCAGACAATGTGCCAGAGCAACTGAATGTATTCTGATGTTGTAAAATTACAGAGAAACAAATTCTTCATATTTCATTAGGGCCAGTTAGATCTTGGTTCTCGGTCAATAACCACTGATGAATCCGGGATCTGATGTGTCCCCTTCATTTTCCTGCAATAGTCGTGTGAGCATCGGGCATTTTCTCTTATATTTTTTTCTGCATTTTCTGTGCACTGTTGGACATTTGCATCTATGACTTCTTCTTATACACTAGAAAATATATACCCCTAGGCGTACTTTCCATGTGCTGGTATTTTGTTTTTCTTGCCAGGAATAAACACAACTTTGCAATGATTTTTCTTAATTAGAGGAGCTGAATTACACAAAATGCGAACCTCTTCAATTGCGTCTGCTCATCCAATCAATATTATCCGATAAACATCCCTAATAGCCTTTCCTTATGTGAAAGGCTATACTATGTTTTAATATCAGTTGTTTAAATATGCCTGGGAAAAAGTAGAAATGTGTTCATAAAATTCACAATGTGTCAATCTCATAAAATTGCATGCCAATTAGTTTAATGTTCATGTGTGCACTGTACAGAAACAAGGTGTACTCTACTAGCAAGTTTGTGAAGCTAGACTAGGGTTTAGTTTCAAATGAATCAGTGTGAAAGGAGGTAAGTGACCACCCAAAAGTAGCTTAGCAGGTGTTCACAAACATTGTCACTGGTAATTCACTGCTATCTTTACACCTAAATCCTGAGCACATGTGATGTAGAGGGTATTGTTAAGTGATCACAAATGTGCATCTGGAAGTATCTAGGCAGGCATGCCATTAATGAGTAATATATATTTACTGAAATATATTGATGGAGCAATGTTTAGTGAAAAATACTTGCTCGGATGTGATCCGCTCGTTAACTTACCAATAAGTTAATAAATACATTTTTGTGAATAACTAATATGCACCACATTAAACACGCAGGTTAGTGAAGCTTGCTTATGTGTGTATTAATGCGGAAAACAATGGAGACGGACTAACAATGCTTTAAATGGGGAAACTGTTGTGTACATGCATCTACTGCATCTACGTAGTATGAGATACTAATGCTTGGAGGGAAATTCTGGCGCATGAGAAGAAAATACTAAAATGTTGTCTTGAAGACTCTCGTGCATGGCATCTGCTTGTTTGAACTAAATCAAGTGTTTTTTACTAATGCAGGAAAATAAATAAATAAATAAAATGGGTTAGAGTAGAGGTGGGTGGTATACGATGTGACCATTTTATTTGTGAAAGTAATATCTGTCTTCTGACTTTTATCATTAGTGCGTATTTGGGCCTCTCTTGTATAACTGTATTTAATAAAATGAAGCGATTGCCTGCACATGCTCACTGAAGGGAGCCATGAAGGTCATGACCAAGCTATTGAATGGACGGCAAGATAGAGTGCTACAAGCATGGGAATGGATGGTGAAAAGTTCAGTGATGTGGATTCACATTCAGACTGTCATAACAATGTTGCAAATAAAGGATGAATACCTGTGTGAACTAAAATTATGAATACAAATTAAGGGGATGGGTTTGCGAACAATAGTCTGACTGATTTTAATGACATGTAAGCATGGTGTAATGGAGCTTCCCGCTTGCCTGACCAATCAGATTTCGTATTTTTATGATGTTGAAACATTAATGGGTGGAACATGAGGAACGAAAGATATAATTAAGATAGCTTTAGTTAGTTAGTTAGTACGATTTGGGATGCTGTTGCTGCAGGAGATGCTGTAGCTTGGAGAGACGCTGTGAGATGCTGATGAAAAACGAATGCAGAACTTGAGCAGAACTTTCCATCCTAAATATTGTTATTGGGTTAGATCAGAAGATCGTGGAAGACCTTGAGGAGGAAGAGAGAGTCAGAAAGGCGTGCAACGCAGTCATCGGTATTCTAGAGAGGTCAACTATCCTGTCCTGATTCCTGTCCTGAAGTCTTTGTCTCCTGCCCTATCCCAGGGGACCATCATCAGCCCTTTGGCCAGGGGGTTGGTATTTCACACCATCCTTGGTAATTATATATATTTATTTTATTTGAAATCGTGACAGTTACATTCGCTTCTCCCCTATGCGTCTTTTGTATTCTGCATATAGCCCCCAGAAGTTCCTAGGCCTGCTCTTCATCGGTAAAAGATCACTATAATTCTCTGACTGAGTGCAACAGTACGTCAAGTCCCTGTCCCAGTGCTCTATCTTAGGGAGAGGTCCCCTCATCCAGCATCTAGCCAGCCTCCTTTTAGCTAACAGCAGTCCCATGTCCACTAAGCGCCTCTGGGCCTTTGGCAGTCCCTTCGAGTAACCCATCAGAGCGAGGGCGGGGGACGGGGCTATCTCATCTTCTATTATCTCATTGATAGTGTGGAACACTTTGCTCCAATACTGCTGCACCCCCTGGCACTCCCATGATAGGTGTAAGTACCCTGCGTTACCCTCCACACATCTGTCGCAAGACGCATCGTCGCACAGGCCAAGTCTGCACAGTCTCTCCGGGGTGTGATAAACTCTATTAATACATTTAAAATGTATCAATCGATGTCTCCCATTCAGGGAAACACGCCTCGTGTTGGTGCAACAATAGCTCCACATTTTCTATAAAGAACAAGGGAACCCACTAGGTAACCAAGGACCTGGGGTATCAGTTAAGCTAAAGACAAAGGTCCTTGACAAGGAAAGATATAAACGTAAAAGTAATTATAGGCCACAATCAGCACTATAATGAAAAAAAGTCCAGCCGGACTTTGAGATTTATTCAATATTTGTAATTATGCTCAATAAGACGAACCAACAATAAAGCAGTGGGACACAGTCCTGCATCCACGATGCTACACAACAATCAAAACAAACAAGTACTGGGGTATTTCAGGCATTTGAAAGGCATGAGCAAAGAGAAAGTTTAGAGTACATTTGCTTCAAATATGCGGGAAACATATACTTTTTAGGCACATAATAGTACACTTATTGTTTAGCCCACATATAGTGTCGACGGCGTTTCGATCCAATTATTGATAATAGATCATCATCAGGACATCCATTGTATAGCCTGAATGTAGAGAGCCTCGGGTAGGAGGACATGGAAGGTGGGGGTTGGAAGTTGCCAAGCCTGTAGCGGAATACTTTCGGCGGTACCAATTGGAAGGGTTAGGTATTCCTCCCAATACAGATGTAGGTTAATGGTCGGAAAGTTCCCGGAAGGGGTACGGTGATGGAAGCTGCAATTTACCTATGGGCGGATCAGGGGTATCTTGATCCGCAGTTGGTAGCCTTAATTTGGGCTCCTGGAGTTCACAATGGAACTTCAGTTCAATCGACCCGGTGCTCGATCCGACCATTAACCTACATCTGTATTGGGAGGAATACCTAACCCTTCCAATTGGTACCGCCGAAAGTATTCCGCTACAGGCTTGGCAACTTCCAACCGGCCCCGAGGATGCGGAAAATCCGCAATCATAATGACCCCCTAAATGTGGGCTAAACAATAAGTCTACTATTATGTGCCTAAAAAGTATATGTTTCCCGCATATTTGAAGCAAATGTACTCTAAACTTTCTCTTTGCTCATGCCTAAGCATGGGCGAATTTTGCGAATCTCGCGTTCGCGAATTTTGCGGATTTGCGAACTCGCAATCCGCAAAATCCACGAATTCTCGCGAATTTGCGGATTTTTTTTTTGTGTGTGTTCGCGCGGGTTTCTGCCAGGTCGCGAGGGTTTTGTACAATTTCGCAACCGCGAACTTACCTGTCGGGTCGCAAGTTTTGCGAACTTGTTGTTTCTACGTGTCCAGCCTGTTTGGGACACTCTTCTTCATCACTGCCACCCTCTGTCACCACTGCCACTCTCTGGTTTACCCATGCCACCCTCTGGCTCACCCATGCAACCCTCTGTTTCATCACAGCACCCTCTGGTTGTCCAGTGTACATTATTGTGGCAAAGCAAAGAACACCTTCCCTGCCTCAAGTGACCTGAATTAATTTGGGGCTGATTAATGTGTCACAGAATATTTTTTTAGCTGGCACCTGCTTCCTTAGTGCTTCCTGATTAGTGATCTTTTGCACTTGCTAAGTGCTTTCATTGTTGCAAAATTAGTTACAACACCTGCCCTGCCCCAACTGACAATAATGAATTAGGGGCTGATTAATGTGTCACTGGATTTGAACTTCCAGCCTGGCTCCTGCTTGTCTCCCTTAGCTGTAATTCAGGACCTTTGTGGCATATGTGTAACTATTCTGAGGGTCAGAGCAGGGTCACATAATAGTTGCAAGTAGGCAACTGAACTCTGGAGGGGCCCCTCAGGAAGCACTACAGGAAATGGCTACTAATGATGAGCTTGAACTTTTGAACCTGGTAAGTAGTTTCAGTTTTGCTAAGATCGTATTTCTGCAATTTAGCGCTTATTCGCGGGGCGCGAAGTTGAACTGGGAAGCCGCGAACTCACGCGAACAGTGCGAGCAAGCCATAAAATCCGCTGCTCGCGGATTTGCGGATTTTGCGGGAAATTCGCGAATCTCGCGGATTGCGAATTTACCGAAAATCCGCAAAATCCACGAGCGGAACGGATTTTCCGCCCATACTTACTCATGCCTTTCAAATGCCTAAAATACCCCAGTACTTGTTTGTTTTGATTGTTGTGTAGCATCGTGGATGCAGGACTGTGTCCCACTGCTTTATTGTTGGTTCGTCTTATTGAGCATAATTACAAATATTGAATAAATCTCAAAGTCCGGCTGGACTTTTTTTTCATTATAGTGCTGATTGTGGCCTATAATTACTTTTACGTTTATATCTTTCCTTGTCAAGGACCTTTGTCTTTAGCTTAAACAATACCTCCACATGTCATCGTCAACTGGCATCCCCAAATCGCGTTGCCACTCAAGACACGCCTTACTATACCCAGTCGCTCTGTCTGTTATGGTCATCCTATGCAGGGTGGAGACCATTTTTTGGGGGGAGGTAGTTTTAATCACATGCGTGAGTTCCAGCAATTCTGCCGGCTCTGATAGGTCATCCCCCAGTTGCTCTCGCCATGCCCCTCTAACTCGGAAAAATTGGAAGCGCTGTAGTCCTGTGGGCTCAATTTCTGTCGTGAGTATGTCAGCAATTGACCTAAGCTTCCCTCCCTTGAACATATCATCAGCCGTGGCTATGCCCAGGCCGTTGAGGGCACCAACAACCCCTTTTTCCGTGCACGGCGGAAGCCAAGCCATTCAGTCAATAGGTATCAATGGGGAATATAGAATCGCCCCGCTGTAGTATTGAAGCAGAACCTGCCATGCGTGCCTGGTCGAGTTTAATGAGTCTAGCAGTCCCGTACGTCTGTCTGCCGGTTCAAATATTATGGCTGGCAGTGGCTTAGGAGCGGCGTAGAGCCTCTCGAGCCGCACAAATGGTGCCGTCCCCTTGTCATGTATCCAACTGTGAGCATGCATGCCCTGCACTACCCGGAAGTAAAGTTCAAAGTCTGGGGCTCCCAGACCTCCGAGGTGGTATGGCAACACCAGGACGCTCCACTGCACCCTAGCTTGCCTCCCCGCCCATGCCAGCTTTATCATCAGTGACTTAAGGCGGCTGAAGAAACACTTCGGCAAGACCATGGGTATGTTAGTGAAAAAATACAGCAATCTAGGCAGCAATACCATTTTCATGATCGATATTCTACCGATCAGCGAGAGCGGGAGACCCATCCAGACATTGACATTGTCTTATAGTCGCGCCATGGCAGTCCCATAGTTCTCCCGCATCACTACATCCGGGTCTGTGTGCAGCTGTATCCCCAGATATTGCACCGAATCAGTGGTCCACCTCAAGGGGTACTCCATCTCAAATTGTTCCGTAGCCGGGGTCAGCGGGAACGCGATAGACTTATTCCAGTTGACTGTCAACCCTGAGTGGGCCCCAAACCTCACCACTTCTCGCAAGAGTGGGGCCAGGTTTTGCTGTGGCTCCCGGACATACAGAAGAGTGTCATCTGCGTAGGTCAAGGTGATTAAGCGATAATCAGGAAAATTCAGCCCCCGGTGACTATGGTACTCGCGCATCGCACAAGCCAGCGGTTCCGCTACCAGTGCGTATAGTCTGGGCGACAAGGGGCATCCCTGACGCGTAACTCTTCGAATTAGGATTGGATCCGTCCCGCAATTCTCCAGGCGTATACGGGCTGTCAAGTCTGAGTACAGAGCCGCCATCATCTGTAAGAACCCTGAGCCTAGTCCTAGTCTCGTTAGGACCACTCTCATGAAGGTCACTCCACCGAGTCGAAGGCCTTCTCCATGTCTAAAAACACAGCTATCGCCTTGCGATTCTGAGAGGTGTGCTGGAGGGCTCCAAATACAGTCCTTAGGTTGTATGTAATGTTCGGACCCATCACAAATCCTGCCTGTTCCGGTGCCACCAATTCCAGGGTCAGGAGGGCCAGTCTAGTCTCAAGTACTTTCGCATATATTTTTGTGTCCATGTTCAAGAGTGACAGCGGACTATCAGAGCTACACTCCTCCGGAGGCTTCTCCGGCTTCGGGATGGCCACAATCAGTGCTTCTCTCATTGAAGCTGGCATCACACCTGCCTCTCTCATATCCGCAAATAATGCAGATAGATGTGGCAGTAGCCGATCCAAAAAAGCCTTGTAGAACCCCACCGTGTGGCCATCCGACCCAGGGGCGCTCTCTGCTCTCATCCCACTCAGAGCCTCACAAATTTCGTCATGTTCTATTGGAAGCATTAGGAATTCTCTGTGGACATCGACAAGAACGGAAGTTTGATGTGTTCCAGATAGTCCCGGATATTATCCTCGCTGCTCAACCCTCGAGCCTCATAAAGTTCAGAATAATAGTCCCCGAATCTATCAACTATCTCCTCCTCAGCTTTGAGTAGGTCCCCTTCCTTCGACTTTATGGTTGTAACCATTATTTTCCTTCTCTGCTGCTTGACCAGCTTGGCCAACACTGCGCCCGGTCTATCCCGCTCCCCGTACACTCTAGCTGTGGCATATTTCTCCAGATGTTTCATTTCTGCGTCTGCCTCCTCCTGATACTCCGCCACGAGTTCTCGTAGCTCTTCTCGTGTGGCATCTGAGTCACTATCCAGCAGTCGCCCCTCACAGTCTGCCACACGCCGCTCCAGAGATGACAGGCATTGCTGTATGGATCGGAGCACCCCTGAGTGTTTACTAATTGCCTCTCCCCTGATGTATACCTTAAAGGCCTCCCAAACCGTGGCAAAACTGTCCACCAACCCAATGTTGATGTCGAAAAATGTCACTTTCACTTGGTGTAGTTCCTCTCTAAATTGTATGTCTTGTAGCGATTAAGGCGGGAATCTCCATGTAAATGGGGGGATAACCCTCTGTGGAGATGTGAGTGACAAGAGGACCAGGGAGTGGTCGGAGAGAGTTCCGGGGAGCACCTGACAGTCGCGGACCAGGGGGAGAAGTCGTGAGGAGGCCAGCCAGTAATCTATATGTATGTGGATATTATAAAAGGCAAAATAGAGTGTGAAACCCCCTCGCCCTGGGTTTAAGCTGCGCCATACAACCGTAAGGCCTTCGCTAATTAATCACCCATCTAATTCCCTGGCCGCAAGAGCCTGTCTTCTGTCCAGGCCTCTCGATCTATCCAGCTCCGGGCATCTGGTCATGTTGAAATCCCCTCCACATATCACTTGGAGGCTAGGATACTCCTGTGCCACTGCAGCCAGACGCCGGTAGAAATCAGGGTTGTCAAAGTTAAGGCCACATATATTTACTACCAGCATATCCATTCCCCTGCCCGTGCATTGTGATATGACGTATCGACCCCCTGGGTCAGCACATAACTGTCTCAAAGTGTATTCTGATTTCGGGTTCACCAAGGTCAGTACACCTTGCGCATGTGTTGTGAAGCCTGCCACGTTATTCTGGCCCTTCAGACATCTAGCTTGCAACCTTGAGCTATTTTCCGGCAGGTGCGTCTCTTGCAACAGCACTAAATCTATGTGATGTCTCTGCAAATAATTCAATACTTTTCACAGTTTTCTAAAATCGTTCAGCCCACGCACATTCCAAGAAACTGCTCTAAGTTCCTCCTTTCTAGTATCAACTCTCTCTATGTCAGGCGCCATTTACATAGATCAATGTAGCATACCATGCTGGAGCACCATGTTCACTATTAGCAAGATCAGCTGTAATTCTGCAAGTTCTGGCATCAAAAAACAAAACCAATGGAACCCCCCCTCCACTCCCAATGCAACACCCGACCCCCCCCCACAGCGGACCACCCCCAACTAGGTCGCGATACATCCAAATCCCAGGCCAACTCCCTCCCACCCCCCCTCCCAACTAACTCTTCCCACCTCAGTGACATCACATGCGGGTGGAGGTTGCTCAAGTCTAACAACCAATAACACAACACAGTCTCTATGTGTGACGCTCGTCTCGTCACCTCCAGCTGGCATCTATCTGTCCCATCTGTGCCCTGGGTAATTCCCAACCAAGGCAGCACCCAGTCTATCATTCTCTCTATTCAGTAGGCACTCCGGTTTCCACCCCCACAAAGGCCCAGGACAGTACCTGCACTCCAAGAGACTCATTCCTGGTCTTCCATGCTGCCACCGCAGGCCCCGCCAGTGGATTCAAGGTCCGGAGCTTTCCTCTGCCCTTTTGCCCAGTCTTTCAGCGCCTTCTGCAACGCTCCCGGGTCTGTAAAGATGTGCGACTGACCTCCTCTGCTGACTTTCAGTTTCGCCAGGTAAAGCATCGCATGGTCCCGCAATTGCTTCTTCTCCTGGATACCAATCTTTCATATTCCCAACATATTGGCAATATGGCGGGTAAATGCTATGGCATACTGAAGGTCCTACGTAAAATCTTGGATCTCCTACCCATCACAGTTAGGAAAACACTAGTGCACGCCTAAGTCACTTCCCATCTTGACTATGGGAATTCCCTGCTCTGTGGCCTCAGTAAAAAGGGCCTGAACCAACTTCAATGTTTCCAAAATGCGGCTGCCAGGCTTGTCTTAAACTTGCAGAGGAAGTCGTCTGGGAAACGTGCGCTACGGACCTTACACTGGCTCCCCATGCAGGAGCTAATCCGGTTCAAAGCCATGTGCATTACCCACCGTATTGCACAGGGCCATGGCCCTGCTTACCTCCAAAAGATGCTGACCATATACCGTCCCAAACGCCTTTTGAGATCTATGGGCAGAATGGAGTTTTTGGTACCGCGTATCTATAAAGCACGGATGGGTGGGCCTTCTTTTAGGTTTCTAGCCAGCAAACAATGTAACAAACTCCCCATTGAACTTCGGATGGAACCTTCAGAAACGCGGTTCCGGCTGAAACTTAAGACTTACTTGTTCCCTAAAGACTAGTATCGAGACAGGGCCTTTCCTCTCCTGTCCCTTCCCCTCATCGTGGACCTTTTTTTTAGGAGTCTTGTGAAATGCATCCTCAGCGCGGGGATGCACTGTTCTTAGTGTAACCAGGCGCTTAATAAAAGTTTTTATTATTATGTGCAGAAAGAGTTTCCTCGCCTCCTGCACCTTGGCCGTGAAGTCTGGGTACAGGGAGATACTGGAGGCCTTGTATGTTAGCGTCTGCTTTTCGCGGGCTACTCATAGAGCGGCGTCTCTGTCTCGATAGTTAAGAGACTTTGCAATTATCGGTGGCGGTGGGGCTCCAGGTTTTGGTTGTGGCGCCAGTGAGCACTGTGCCCTCTCAATGTTAAACATGGTGGAGAATACCTCTGCTCCCAACAAAGTCTCTATGAATGGCTCCATCTTACCAGTTTGGGTCGTTTCGGGGAGTCCCACTATGCGCACATTACAGCGCAGAGAACCTGCCTCAAAGTCTTCGGTCTTATCCTGAAGTAGCTGCATCACCCTTCCAAGTTGCTTATAGCTAGTGTCGATGGTGGTTTGTGCCTCCTCTACCTCCGTGATCTTCCTCTCCGACATGTCCAGGTGCTCAGCATGTTTGTCGAGTCGCTCGCCCATTCTGTCCAGCCTGTATGCCGTCGCATCTATCTTGGCTCCCAGTGATGATATGCCTTCCTGTACCCCTTCTCCATAGACATCAAGAGGCTTTTATTATCCTGGTCTGGTTCCACCGGAGAGGAGGACCTGCTATCGTCTTCAGTCGCCTTGCCTTTGGGTTTTGTACTCTTTTGCGCAAATGGGAGTTTGGACTGGACGCGGTCCGGTTTCCCCATCCTGCCGCCGCTTCTGAGTTCCAGGCTCATGCGTGACCCACTTTCCACCGGTTCCTCCAGGCAATCTGGCGTTGTCTCCGTAATCAGCCCCTTGTGCGCTTCTGGAGTAGCGCAGTGCTCAAGGTGTTTATCTGTAGAGCCACCGCCCTGTCCGGCTGCACATCTAGGGCCCTTCTCACCGGGGCTTCTTCAACCACCACTCTGTGATGCTCGTCGCGTTTTGAGTTCTCCTACAGGGCTTTCACGCACTCCCCACCAACTCCATCGCCCCTATTGCAGGCTACATGGGATCGGTCATCCAGTGCACCCCTGGGTAAGGGCGCGCAACAAGTCTCAGGATTAGTGGACCTGCATCGACCTCAGGGCCTGGGGGCGGATCCCCTCCTCAGCAGCGCTGATCTCAGGCGGGAGCTCAGGAGTATTTGCTGGGCAATTCCCCGCGGAATGAAGCACTCCTCCTAGGCCATAGGGGTGACTGCCTTACTACCGCAGTCGTCAACCCCACTCACATGCATGGAGCCGGGTCTCAGCCGCAGCACGTCTTCCCCTCTGCATGTGGATCACGGGTCACGGGGGGGCCAGTGGGGGCTCCATATCAGGCGCCGCCGCTCATCAACCTGGCGATTCCCTCGTTCTGGCTCGCTCCGCAGCGAATCTCCACTTCCCCGGGTCTCTGGTGCAGGGTCCAGCCACACGTAGGGTGACGTCTTGGGGCAGGATTCAAAATCTAGGCCGGTGCTTCAGGCCTAGCCACGTTTCGCAGAGTCTCTGCACACGTCAGTTCCAGTGCTCATTTCTCCTCACTAACGCTGGACCGGTGGGGCTTAGAAGTGTTCCCCAGCTCTTCCGCCGCAAATGTATTTCCCCAGCAGCATCAGGATTTATGCAGGATCTTGTACCAGCTTAGCGGAGCTCGAGACTCAAGCGTCCATCTTGGTCTCGAGCAAGCTCCGCCCCCCCATTTCTATTTTTTAATATTATTTGTTGATGTCCTTTTCTCTCTGTCCTCTCCCTTTCTGAGCATTGATTATTGTATGAGTCCGAAGTATATGCTTGATGTATACAAATTGAATTTTCTCTCCTATGAGTGACGGTGACTGCACAGTATTTTGGAATGGTTCACATGAATTGATTTAGATAAAGAATTAAAACTTTCCTGAGTCTGTGGTTATTTACATTAAAGGAAAGAGCAGTTAGTTCTTATGTTAATTTTCACCATCAACTAGTTCAACTAGTGGTCCATCGACCAGAGGAAAGAACTTTTTGATCAGTGAAAGGTTAGTTGGAAGTATTAAATAACTAATCTTGAGCACTGTGGAAATTAAATAAAACTGAAACTCGACTTCCCCTCTCCAACAGTTTAAACCACTTTTGAAAGTTTATGGGACAAGGTGAGTATATGATAGTGGAATATCTGTTGTTGGTGAACCACTGGATCTTTTTTCTGGTAGCAGAGGATGGTTATTATTGACTAGTTTGGTGATAAGTATCTGTATTGATTATTAATTATCGATTTATGTTTAACAGAAAAGTTAACATCTTGTTTTATGTTGTCTAGAAGCACAGGTACAGTGGTTGCCTAGGCATCCGGGAATGGAATAATGGGTGGTGATAGAAGCCATACTGCAGGAGGTTACGGAGGGCTGGCAGTGTATTAGGGACTATATAGTGCAAACGTTGAGTGTGATTGATAGCAAAAGGGGTTCGCTGGTGAAACTTTGGTCTCATTTCCCAATATGGGTGATACTGGAGGAGTAACAGGTTCTTCTGAGCTTGAATGAAGGGTAAACAGAGGTTTTACTTGAAGTAAAAGGAATTCTGGAATAAGTTGTAATCTATCCTGATTTAGTGCAACACACAGAGTAGCGAATGTTTTTTATGTTGTTACTTACATATTTTTATTAAAAAGTTGAAGAAATAAGTTTTTGTATTACCTTGTGAAGGGAGGGTGAGTCGCAGGAGTTGTACTGACGTCACAAAGACCCGACCTGGGATTGTTTGGAACAGCGGGCGTGAGAAGGGCGCAGATTCTACGGGGAGGGTCAGTAGTGAGGAAGAATACTGATGTCACAAAAAGGCTGCAATAGTATTGGTTAAACAAGCAGCGCAAGCCTGAGCTTTGATTGTTTGCTAGATAGAAGCTTTGTTTGGATTGGTCAAAAAAAAATTGTATGGTGAATTCTGATTTGATTTTCAGTGTGAGTCATGCTGAGATAGTACGAGACATAAATAATAGAACTCGAGGGTTTGCGGAAGACGCTTTCATGTATCCATAATCCAGAATGTATGGAGAAGAGAGAAAGATGTCATTTATAAACTAAATTAAGAATTTCTTCAAGAAAGATAAGCCTGTGTTGACTAGATAGGTAATTCCTATTCCACCACCAAAGACGCCTGCTTCATTTATGATGATGGAAAGAGGATATCATACTTGTGTGTGTTTGGAGAATTGGATAGAGTATACGAAAGGTGATGGTGTTCTAGCTTTTCCCGAATACGGTACGTTTAATGGGAGAATTCTTAAGAATTTGAGACTGAGGATGAATGATTTAGATCCAAGACCTAGATTGACTCAGCATGAGGCTTTGGAAGAATGGGAAAAGAAGGTGCAGTTTATCCAACCACAAAGCCATACAAAATGTCCAGAAGTGAAAGCAGGAGTCACTCATTAATAATAATAATCCACATTTGTAAAGCGCGAACAATCACCCGTAAGGGTCTCCAGGCGCTGGGGGCCGTCGGAAAGATTAAGCAAGTTATTGCCCAAAGTCACATGATGCTGGGCTAATCTGCCGCTGGCGCCAGAGATCAAACCGTAGAGCACTAGATTCCAGTGTCAGTCGCTCTGCATGTGGTGCCACACCAACCTATTGAATAAATGATTAATCTAGGAATTTTGAAAGAAATGGTAGGTAGTCCTTGTAATTCGCCAATCATGGGACTCAAAAAGCCTAGTGGCAAATATAGAATACTGCAGGATTTGAGAAAGATTGATAAGATAGTAGTGCCTTGTTCTCCAGTGGTGCCAAATTCAGCAGTGATTCTTTATCAAATACCCTGGAATGCAGGTTGGTTTACAGTGATTGATTTGTCTCAGGCATTCTTTTCCATCCCTTTGCACCCAGAAAGCCAATATCTTTTTACGTTCCGGTTTGGAGATCGTGTTTTGGCATGGTGCTGAGTTCCTCAGTGGTACACAGAGAGTCCCTCAATTTTCAATCAAATCCTGAAAAAGTGTCTAGAGTCATCAGTTATTCCCAGGAAATCAGTTCTATTAGTGGCATCAAAGACCCGAGAAGCTTGTGTCACTGACACAATTGCATTACTGAACCATTTAGCCAAAGGAGGACATGAGGTGTCTTCAGATGAATTGCAATTTTGTCAACAAGAAGTTAGATATTTAGGGCATAAAATAGAAAGAGGAGTTTGAAAAGTGACAGTGGAAAGAATAAAAATAATTAAACAGATGCAGCTACCTCAAACCCAAAAGGAGATAATAATGTTTTTGGGAGTGGTTGGGTATTGCGGGCAGTGGATTAATAGCTTCTCCCTGCTAGCGTAACCAATGATTCGATTGACCCGGAAAAGAGCAAAATACCCAATTGAGTGGAATGACGAATGTTTGGAAGCATTTGTGAAATTATAAAATTGTTTGTGTGAGGCCCCTCGCTTAAACATGCCTGATTATTCAAAACAATTTGCACTGTTTTGTTGTGAAAGAGAAAATTGTGCACTTTCAGTTTTAACACTGAGACATGGAGCTGCTACTTGTATGAGTCTGGAGCAAAGTGAATCAATTGTGATGGGACATCCAATAAAAGTGTATGTTTTTCATTCAGTTGAGATTCTTTTGAGTAGAACGCAAACACAGCACCTCACCCCTAGTCGGTTGACTAAGTATGAAAGAGTGATTTTGGGAGCAGAAATGTGACAGTGATAAGATGTGCGATAATGAATCCTGACACATTATTGCCAGATCCATGTTGTGAGGAAGTGAAAGATGAAACTGATAAAGATGGTCCTGATGTTACTGAATTATGTACTAAGCCCCACCCTGATATAAAAGAAACTCCCTTGAAGGAATCTGATCATTAAATGTTTGTGGATGGGTTTTGCATGCGAAAGGAAGATGGAGGGTTAAGTGCTGCATATGCAGTATGCAACATTACAGGAGCCATTGAAGCATCCTGTTTACCGGAAGTCAGGTCTGCACAAGTAGCCGTATTGGTGGCCTTACCAAAGGCATGCAAAATCGGGAAAAATTGGAGAGTAACCATATCTACGGATAGTCAATATGGTTTCGGGGTTGTGCACAACTTTGGCCAGCTCTGGAAGCAGAGGGGATTTCTGACTTCTTCAGGGTCTCCTATCAGAAACAGTAACAATTTGAAAGAATTTATGGAAGCATTACAATTGCTGAAAGAAATAGCAGTGGTCAAATGTGCTGCAACCAGGCAGGAAATGACTATGTGACTGCTGGCAATAGATATGCTGACCAAATTGCTGAATATTGTGCAAAAAATACAATGGCAATTAACAGAAAAGTGGAAACAGGGGAAACCAGCTGCCAATGTATGTTTTTCTCGGTTCCAGAAACATAGAATGAGGTCAGACAATTGCAGGAAGAAGTTGAGGAAAAAGAAAAGGTAAACTGAATAAAGACATGTTGTACAAAAAGGACAGAAGGTGAAGTGTGAGTGTACTTAGATGGCAGACCGGTCAAGCCAGATTGCTTGTTCTCTCAAATGGCAAGAGTATACCATGGGTCAACACACATTGGTAGGGATTCAATGATCAGACTATTCAGACAGGGTTGGTACAATCCGAAGTTTAGGGTAGTTTCAGAGAGCCTTTGTCAAAGTTGTTTGATCTGTCCGCAGCAAACACAGGTAGAAAGACAGTGGTTAGCTGGGGAAAAATTGGAAAGGCAGAAGGACCAATCACCAGGCTGCAGTAATGGATTGAAGTATGTACTTGTCACAGTGTGCCTGTTCTCAAGATGGGTAGAGGCATACCCTACAAGAAGAAATGGCAGTCTCACAGTTGCTAAATTATTGTTGAAGGAGTTGATACCTTGTTTCGGTTTTCCAGTTACTTTGGAATCAGATAGAGGACTTCATTTTAATAATGAAACAATTTGTTTAATCTGTGCTGCATTTAAAATTGAACAAAAAGTGTACTGTGCTTATCGTCCAGAGGCTTCTGGAATAGTTGAACAGCTTAATGGCACAATCAAGTCAAGATTAGGGAAGGTGTGTGCACCCACGATGCTAAAATAGCCAGAAGCATTACCTCTTGTATTGATGGGTCTCTGAAGCATTCCTAACAGGAAAACAGGCTTGAGCCCTCATGAAATGCTCATGGGAAGGACAATGAGACAAGCATTTATTCCTGGAAATAAATTGATGAAAATAACTGATGATCTGGTATTGGAATATTGCAAAGGGTTGGCTGAAATGGTGCGATCTGTCTCTCATCAGGTTGGAGAAGACGCAATTGCAAGGCAGCCAGACCAGGCACATGATTTAAATCCTGGAGACTGGGTGTTAGTGAAGAAACACACAAGAAAATCGTGTCTAGCACCTAGGTGGGATGAACCACGTAAAGTCATACTTCTCACTACCACAGCAGTGAATTGTGCAGGTTTGCCCAACTGGATTCATGCTAGCCATACCAGAAGAGTTCCAAGCCTATCTGAAGAACAAGAGCAACAACTGATCGAATCAGCTGAGACACCAGAAGCTGAAGGTTGTAATGTTAAATTTCTCTTTTTTCTTTTTTATTTAACCATGCGTGGTACTATATGTAATGCTTAGAAGTAACAAATCTGTTGTAGCTCATCATTGTACAGCATTACCATCGCATACACAACTTATTCTTGAGTATTGTATGGCAAAAAATGGTTGCAATAAAAAAAATCAGCTACTAACAATTTTATTCGTAAATTACAAGTCATAAGTGTGCATATTTATTTTTGAATTGTGAATTTGTGAGTTGACACAAACGTTGTTTCTTTTCAAATGATCGTATATATTATCCATGTTTTCATACCAGATTTAAGGTACCTTGTTCAGAAAGCCTAACCTAGTCTCTATATCAGTCCCAAGCTCCATCGTGGTCTGCCTAAACTTATCACTTTGTCCCAGTCAGTGTGACAAGATAACTACAGTTGGTGTTTTATGTTTCAAAGCACTGTATTCACTTAAATCTTTGAAACTGTCTATCTCCAGTTCTGCCAATTGAATTGTTGTTTTTTTGTCACAAATAATGTATTAAATTGTGTTCTTTTTTCTGAATTGGTGTGAGATTTTTCTTGTGTTGTGTTTTGTTTCCACTGCATTACTGTTTGAAGTGCTGCATAAATACTGTACATATTGCCTCTAAGTTAAGCTGGACTGGTTTTGTATCAAGCTACCAGATAATTAAGCACAATTTTATTTGGAGTTTGCTTGTGGCTTGACCTTGACATAAATGGTAGTTCTTGCTTGAGTTGGGTTGCTCCCCCAACCAGTAACCCAATTTCCTACATATGCACTTGCATGATTCTTTATATGCATGCATATCTCTTACACACAGGAGTTAAATAAAGTATAAGACCTGTGTAGTAAACTACTTCTCTGTAGTGCTTTACTTATTAGAATGTTCATGACATCATGGAATGCCTGGTTGACTCTCTGGCTCATAATGTCAGTTGATCAACTCAGGCTGAGCTGCTTAGAGCTGGCTCCTGGTGGGGTTTTATCTATACTTCCTATCTTCTTCTATCATCTAACCTAGGAGGAATCTACAATGAAGAATCTACCTTCTTACACAGTTGGACTGTGCATCTTTCATTTACTACAATTTGGCGACGATTCTCAAAAGGACGAACCTACGCGTGAACTAAGGAGAAAGACTACTTAAGGAACTAAGCAAGTAAAAGGAAGGAACTTAAGAATTCAAGTATTTTATAGAGACTTCAAATTCAGACTAAAGGTAACGCCCTTCTGACCCCACCAGTGTCTTGTTCCACCTGGACAGCCTGCACCCAGGGCGTGTGTTTCACTTTGATGTCTGCTGTTAGCCTGCGTGTGAAGTGTTCTATTGCACCAATGAGTCTTGTGAACTGATTGCCTACTGGATGTCATCAACTGTCTGCGCAGAAAACAGCTCGGTAGCTGTTGTCACTTTACATTAATGAGTGATTATTCACTGCTTTCTGACTGCTTTCAAAGTGCCTGCTGTCACCCACTCCTGCCTTTGAAATCTTTATCAAGCGACACTTCCCTGAGGCCTGTGGTGTGTGTTTATTTCATATGGCCTTCGTTCTGTGAGGGAATCGTCATGGATTTCATCCAATATCTCTGTTACGGATTTTAAATCGGTATCTGGCAAAGTCTGCCCGTATACTGGAGATGGAGTTTAGCGCCTCTGGAGAGCATCCACAGCGTTGCAAGGGGCATGAGAGAGTGTTTGTCTAGGCGTCGTGGGAGACTCAGGAGATCCTTCACAGAGGCGGCGCCGTTGGTGAGCGCATATGTTGTTTTGGACAAGTTATTTTTAGTGACTCTGTGCTGCGTGCCGCCCTGCTGTGGAAGTTTGCATCTTCTCTCGAAGAAACAAAGGTGTTGGGTGGATCCAGAGTGGTTTCTTTTGTCAGGCGGCAACATAATTCTTGTGTTGAAACTTTAAACATGTACAGCGCCTCCGGTCTGCCGAGACGTGTCTTTTGAGGAGGCTGGACAGGGTTACGTACAACGCCTCCGGTCTGCCGAGGCGTGTGTTTGAGGAGACTGGACTGTGTTTTGCCGGTGAATGTGTGGGCAATTTTATTTACTATTTTCTGCACTCATAGTGCATTTGGCTTCATGGCAGTTGAACCTCCACATTTTAAACGAGTCACGAGCTCTGCCGCGCACACATTCTCGAGACATACAGTCTTACCGGTCTTGTGATGCCTTCATCATCTTCTCCTTGTGACGCTTTCTGTGATGCTTTCTTCTTTGCCTGCTACGACGCAACGTTGGAGAGCAAGTCTTTTCCGCGAACCATCCGGCGCGGATGTGACAGCGTGCCGCCATTTTGATTTTGGCCCCGGTTTGTTTTATTTCCTTAAAAACGCTTCTGATTACCGGCCGTGTTTGGTGTGCTTTCCTCGCCCTAGCAATCGCAGTGAAGAAGTTGTAGCAAACGTGGTGCTGTCTGCTTCCTGGAAAGCATGTTTGGTTCTACATTTTCTTCACGTTGTGAGCAATCTGAGTGTCTTGTTGAACACGACATCTTTCGGTAAGGCAGAGAGTGACACAACAGAACTTTTGACTTTCCTAATTGACAATCTGAGATATCGTTTTTATGGCAATATTCAGCGACAACTGTGGAGAGCCGTGTAGAGAGACCCCGGGTGAGAGATCGCTCACTGGAGCTAATGTCATTTATTTATTTGCGTTGCAGTTATCTTATCATTGCATTTTATTTAACACAGTCTTGTTCTGGAATGTGGTGTGTGTTTTTAATATGGCAAATTTGTGGTGCTCTTATGAAAAGTGTGTGTTCTGCGTTGGGGATGTCGTAGTTTGGTGTTGTTGGGTAGTCAATGCCCATCCATGTTGTCAGGGTTGGTACCCTGAGGTGACCCTATCTAGGGGAGGTGGTGTGTATGTGGGTAGTCAATGCCCATTCGTCCTCTCAGTGTTGGTATCCTGTGTTTGCGGGTAGTCCATGCCCCATTTTTGTTACCAGGATTACTGTCCTGCGGTGTACCCTTTTCAGGGGAGGTTGGGAGTTTGCGGGTAGTCCATGCCCCGTCTTTCTTCCCACGGTTATTGTCCTTACCCTGTGGTGTACCTTTAATTTTAAGAGAGGTTGAGTATTTGCGGGTAGTCCATGCCCCATTTTTGTTCCCTGGATCATTGTCCTGCGGTGTACCCTTCTCAGGGGAGGTTGAGTGTTTGCGGGTAGTCCATGCCCCATTTTTGGTTCCCAGGATTACTGTCCTGCGGTGTACCCTTTTTAGGGGAGGTTGGGTATTTGCGGGTAGTCCATGCCCAGTCTTTCTTCCCATGGTTATTGTCCTTTTCCTGCGGTGTACCCTACTTAGGGGAAGTTGTGTATTTGTGGGTATTCAATGGCCCATTTCTGTTCCCAGGTTGACTATCCTGCGCTGTACCCTACTTAGGGGAGGTTGTGATTTTAAAGGGTTAGTACCCTGTATTGTTCCCTATTTTTGGTGGAGATTGTTAAACATTGTTTCTTTTTGACTCTCTGCTTCAGTCAAAGTCTACCTGCCTGAGATTCGTGGCCAAGAGTTTCATGTCGGTGGGACTTTGGGTGAGGAGTTTTATCATATTTTTCTCTGTCAGCATGTTTTTGTCAGGGGAGCTTGTAAAGGGTCTGTGTCTATGCTCGCCTTTGTTTATCAGGGTGTTTACTCTCTGGTGTACCCAGTTGTGAGCGTGACCACCTTTCTTTGCTACTTTGGTCTAAACCATGCTTTTACCCTAAGGGAAGGGGATGTGGCATATAGTAGCATTTAGTTGTTTTTCTTGTTCATCTAAAATTTAGCATGTTATTGTATTTCTGCTCATGCTAATAATACCTCATGCAGTACTTGTTGTACATTATTTGATTTGTGTACTTCATTTTGTACTTTCATGTAATTGTCATACTTGAGGTACTTTTGTCTATATTTTTCTCTATTCTTCTGTCATTCCCTAAGGAAAGATGATGTGTAGTAAACTACTTCTCTGTAGTGCTTTACTTATTAGAATGTTCATGACATCATGGAATGCCTGGGTAACTCTCTGGCTCATAATGTCAGTTGATCAACTAAGGCTGAGCTGCTTAGAGCTGGCTCCTGGTGGGGTTTTATCTATACTTCCTATCTTCTTCTATCATCTAACCTAGGAGGAATCTACAATAAAGAATCTACCTTCTTACACAGTTGGACTGTGCATCTTTCATTTACTACAACCTGCCTCCAAAGCACAGTTACCCTTAAACTCTTGTGAAGTAATAAGAAGCTGTGTGCCTTTGGTTCCCTTTATTACACTGGCATATGGGTGTTAACCTCCATTTATCTGCCAGCCATGGTGATCCTCGAACAAATGAAAGTGCTGATGACACTTTTAGTCAGGTGTACTGTTTAGGCCTAGTTGAAAGTGAAAATTAGAAACATCCCCTACTGCCAGCAGGTTACTTCTCCAAACGGAAAGCAGACAATGTTCCAGAGCTACTGAATGGGTCCTGGTGTTGTCAAATTACAGCGAAACAAATTCTGAAAATTTCACTAGGGCCAGCCAGATCCTGGTTCTTGGTCAATAACCACAGATGCATCCATGATCTGGTGTGTCCTCTTCATTTTCCTGCACTAGTTGTGTGAGTATAGGGTGTTTTCTGTAATATTGTTTTGCATATTTTGGGCACTGTTGGACAGTTGTATCTATGACTTTTCATTATACACTAGAAAAATATATACACCCAGGCCTACTTTCCATGTGATTGTATTTTGATTTTCTTGCAAGGAATAAACACAACTCTCCAGTGATTTTTCTTCATTAGAGGAGCTGAAAGACACAAAATGCTGAACCTCTTCAAATGCGTATTGTCATCCAATCAATATTATCCAATATATACCTCCCTAATAACCTCTCCTTATTTGAAATACTATAATATGTTTTAATATCAGTTGTTTAATTTTGCCTGGGAAAAAGTAGAAATGTGTTCATAAGATCCACAATGTGTCAATCTCATTAAATTGCATGCCAATTAGTGTTCATGTGTGCACTGTACAGAAGCTAGATGTACTCTACTAGCACGTTTTTGAATCCAGACTAGGGTTTTGTTTCCAATGAATCGGTGGAAAAGGAGGTAAGTGACCACACCAAAGTAGCTTAGCAGGTGTTCACAAACATTTTCTAATGTATTTACCACACTTTGGGCCATATTATCAAGAAAGGGCGATACATTATCGTCGCTTTTATCGTCAGGAAACTGCCGCTAAAGCGGCGATAATGGGCTTGATAATATGCCCTTGTGAATTCCCATAGAAGCCCAGGTTCTGGTGTTAACCTGGGCTTCTATGGAAATTCACAAGGGCATATTAACAAGCCCATTATCGCCGCTTTAATGGGCTTGATAATATGCCCTTGTGAATTCCCATAGAAGCCCAGGTTCTGGTGTTAACCTGGGCTTCTATGGAAATTCACAAGGGCATATTATCAAGCCCATTATCGCCGCTTTAGCGGCAGTTTCCTGCCGATAAAAGCGGCGATAATGTATCGCTCTTTCTTGATAATATGGCCCTTAATTCACTTCTAACTTTTACACCTAAATCGTGAGCATATGTGATGCAGAGGGTATTGGAAAGTAATCACAAATGTGCCTCTGGAAGTATCCTGCCAGGTATGCCTTTAATGAGAAATATATATTTACTGAAATACTTGTTGTAGAAGATAATATTGAATTTCTAGTTTTTTTCTAACCATGCGTGGTATTATATGCAAAGTTTAGGATTAACAAAACTAGAGTAGCTCCTCACTGTACGTCATTACCATCACATAGACAACTTACTCTTGAGTATTGTATGTCGAAAATTACTGAAATTAAAAAAAAAACACTTTCCAGCAACTAACAAATTAATTCGTAAATTACACGTCGTAGTTGGAGTGCATAATCATTTGCTTTTGTGAATTGACACGGACATGATATCTTTTAAAATGATTAGATATAATATCTAATTTCACTACATTTCATTTTTAAAAGAAACGGAAAAGGACTACAAAAATCTATGTAACAAATGATTCCACACAAGAAATCGTTAGAGAATAGATTTTGTTTACCACGTGCCTTAACTCACCCTTTTCAACCAGAAGTAACTAAAATCGCTTGTTATACCCGAGTCAGCATTTTGGAGTTTTGGAATTATAATTCGATAAAGGTTAGAGGGAGCATATAAGATTCATTCGCTTTTTTAATGTTTTTTTTTATATCAATGACAAGGTCCGCCAATAATCCTATTAAATATATTAAACCGCAGTTTTTTTGGAAATAACTTCAATCTGATGCTATCACAGGAATATTATTGTTTTGCATAGAAATTACTGTGCAAAAATACTTTATTTTTTCCTTTACTTGAATACACTATTTGACCCATTTATCATGCTGCCCCCTGCTGACAGTACTATTTGAACCACCACAGAATGTGTTGGTAATCAACTGAGTGTTGTGCCCCTTTGAATTAAGTACAGCCATAGTTTTCAACAGATTACACTGGAAAAAAATGGCTTAGTGACAAGAAGCAAAGAATAAAATCTAAATTGAATGATTTATGACCAGCTGTATATGATTCATTTTGAAAAGTAATGATGATTTTATGAACTCTTTAGCGACTCCATATGGCAACGCCACATCATCATTTCCTCACAACCCTCGATTCTGTGGAAAATATTCAAGCTCATCAGTGCTTGAAATAATTAATTAAAATACAAAAGAATACATTATTCAATCAAGCACACGGTGAATCTTCCTTCCTTCCGATTGCAACGTTAACTCAAATCATTAGGTCGATTTATGCATAGATTGTCGCGCTAATGTCTACGTACCGTGTTTTATCTAAATCCAAGTCTTGGTAATTCATGCATGCTTATAAACATCGCAAATTACTCAGCAGAAATGCAAGTGGTAAATACAATATATTCAACAATAGGTGGCTACGTCCAGTACCTGAATTTTTACTTTAGAGAACCTCGATGGAAACGTACAGTGTTTCATAGGCCGGGCAACCCGAATTAGCAACAACAGCTTTTGCATATTAACCTGCATTTTCTGGACACATGTGCAGGTAGAGTGCACATTTGTCAAATTATTTCCAACGTAAAAAGATACAAAAAGAGATAATGTGATTTTCTTCTCTGCATGAGAGGATATTTTTTTCTGCCCTGGAAGTGTTTATGTGGGCGTACCCGGGATTTTAAAGTGATTTTTCGTCAATGTATCCCAAAAACCTCACTCCAACCAATAATCTTGTGTTGATAGGTGAAATTAGCTTCAGAATTCTAATGAAGCTCAGCAGCTGGGAGACAGACAGCTCATCTGAAGATTAAATGAGAAAAATTGCTACTTTTGCTGGTTCCTTTAGAATCTCATTTACATTCTGTCAGCTTCCATTAGGAAGGGGAACTGCAAATATTGAAGAAAATATGCATGAATTCTATACTGGGCTGGCCAATCAGAGGAGGCGGTTTCCAGTCTACCTAGCAGCCAGAAGATTTTACGGTATGTTGTGCCTTCTGGAAACAGCAGGTTATAATCTACTTGTCTGGGGCTGTGAACTTACACTTTAATACAATTATGTACACGCCGCAGTGTCACCTGGGGAGGTGAAGTTTTAAATGCTGAGTCGTGAATGAATTACGCATATTGAATATAAAGTGTGACGTAGATCAGAAGTAAAACAAAAGCAACAACATTGCCTGGAATGCATAGAAAAGCGAGGTTCGTCCAATTAAAGGGTTAATTGTTATGCCTCATTATAAGAATAACAAATGAACGGTGTAAATACTTCCACGCTAGGTAAAAACACAAAAACATGTTGCTATAAATTGGGTATATCGCCCACTTTACTTTCCAGATCCAGAATCTTAGGGGCAGATTTATGAGGCTGTTGCGCCTCTTTGCGCCGCAATTGCGTCACTTTATTTGACGCAACTGCGGCGCAAACAATGCACCCTATTTACAACGTGATGCATCTCGGAGATGCGTCACGTTGTAAAGCACTGCGCCATAACGAGGCGTTCCTGCGCAGGGGGGGCGTTCCTGCGCAGGAACGCCTCCTGAAAGTGGCTGAGTGAAATCTATGAGATTTCACTCAGTCACTTTCAGGGAAATGCTGCGTCAAAACCCTGCGCCTGCTTGAAGCAGGCGTAGGTCTTGATGCAGCATTAGTAGAATGGGGCACCCCCGAGCCTTGCTGGAGCTGCGTTGCGCTTGCGACGCAACTCCAGCAATGCAACACATTTCCGGCACAGATGCGTCACGCATCTGTGCCGTTTTTGCACCATGGTGCGCCGCATTATAAATGCGGCGCACCATGGGTGGCGCAGCTGTAGCGCACTGTGGCGCATGTTAACTGGCGCATCCCTCGGGATGCGCCAGTTAACATAAATCTGCCCCTTAGAGTCAAGCACTGCCAAACTCACCTGTATCGCAAATCAAGCCAGTATATACATTCCACACAGAGCAAAACTCTGTGACTACCTGGACACGGAAACCCAGAGTTGCAAATCCTACTCGGATGGCGGTTGCACATGAGACTGGATCAGCCACTTTGCACCGGTCCGAAAAAAACAAAACAAAAAAAAACAGGCCTGTCAAGAGAACGGGTGTGTGCCGACCAGTCATACACAGGTGGTATTAGTTGAAGATTTATTGAATACAAGAGACTGTGCATAAGGACATCTGAGGACATCGACGGTGAACATTCAACTGCTGTACCTCAATTCAACATTCTCCACATTATTATACAGAACACAGTGACATCACAAACCCATGATGACCCTCGCCCATTTGTAATGAGATAGCCAGTACAAAGACATAAAACTCACTGCTACATTATGCTCTTTCTCTAATATTACAAAATAGCATGTTTGAAATAAATAGCAAGAAAAAAACAAGAAAAGAAAAGCAAATTTCATACTTAATATGAGCATGCACCTTAATATAAAATGACTTGCAACCCTTAACAAAGAATAATACAAATATAAAAGCAGACCTAAACATATGATAAATTCTTAACATAAAACACTACTGTAAGTGGGATAGTAACTACTTGTACACAACAATATATAAACAAGACTATTGTCATGGAATTCATGAAATATGAACAATATACAAACACCCACATGGATGCTTGTAGACATCAACAATATCTAATGGGATCCTTCCGCTGACAACTGCTCTTTTGAACACTGAAAGGATTCTGCACTACATTGTTTTATTGCTTGCATTTTTGGTTCTGGTCTCATTCCTATCCATATGAACCACACTTTGATTATAAACCATTTCCTTTTTTGTGCTAGCAAAATTCTTAGACTCTTGAGTATTGTTGACCTTGATCACCTTCCCTACATTCCACCAATTCTTGTTCTTGACACTGATTGGATTTCCACATACCTTTTCAACAACCATAGATTTTAAATTGTTCATGCTTCCTTTTTTTATGAACAAGCACCTTGAACCATACCTTACCACCAACTTGTAGGTAAATGTAAACAACCTTCTTCTTTGCATCAAAATAATTATTTGGTTTAATTTGTGATTGCTGTACATTATGCCCAACAACCTTATCCATATCTTCCATTACATTCTGTTTTGCCCATCTCAACATCCAGCCAGGTGACATCTTGGATGGCGGTTTCCTACCCCTCAATAATTGAAATAGGGTCACTTTTAGTAGAAGAGTGCGGTGTGGTGCTGTAAAACCGAAGCATCGAACGCACAGCATATTGAGCAATACATGTGATCACAATTGCCCATTAAATGCTATTACCCAGGACCCTGTTCATTTTGTCTACAAGCCCATTCGTTTGCTGGTGTTATAGTGAGCTTTTCAAGTGTTTATTTCCTGTTGCTGTAGAAAACTTTGAAATTCCTCACTCATGCACTGCACTCCATTGTCAGATATAATAAAAG
The DNA here is from genome assembly GCF_964263255.1 of Lissotriton vulgaris. Taxonomy (NCBI): domain Eukaryota; kingdom Metazoa; phylum Chordata; class Amphibia; order Caudata; family Salamandridae; genus Lissotriton; species Lissotriton vulgaris. Next base: position 73,389 of record NW_028255510.1, on the reverse strand, counting down.
ACAGGAAACATTTGCTTAAAAAAATATATCTCAAAAAGCCTTTGACATTTTTAGATGCAGGATCACTCATGAAACAGACCTTTGGCAACTTTAAATAATAATCCACCCGAACCACAGCAAATCTGTATGGAGATGGTAACAAATTGAACAGACCCACTAGGCAAAGAGCTTCCCAAGGCCTGGTTGGAAGTTTAATACGTTGCATGGGAGGGTTTCTGATTTTAAACCCCTTCTCAGCATTGTTACACACTACACACTTACCTACATACTCATCAATGACTTTCTTCATTGTTGGCCACCAGAACATCTCCCATAATCTGCACTTGGTTAAGATTCCACCCAAATAACCTACATGCTCACCACACATTATTCTTCTCCTTAACCTCTCAGCAGGCACACATCTCTCGCTTCGCATGAGTAGCCCATTCATAACTCAAAGTTCAGAGCAAACAAAGGTTTGAATTTGTTATGGCACATTTTTCTCCTTGGGTCACTCATCCTTCACAAACTTCATCACTTGCAACAAAAATCATCCTTATTCAACTCTCTTCTTCAGTCCACCTCACTTATGGCATACATGTTTTCAACATCCATGGCTATAATAAAAACACTTTCCTGTTCTTCCTCTTCAATAATATCTAGGTCACTTGCCCAATAGGAATCCTGGACAAATAGTCTGCTCTACCATTCTTATTACCAGGCAAATATGAAACCTCAAAATCATATTGCAGCAGTTTGGTGGATAACCTGGCAATACACGGCGTTTGATCTTTGGTTTTGTCTCCCAAAAATATGGTGACTAATGGACTGTTATCAGTGCACAACACAGAATGATTTCCCCAAATAAAAGGATGGAACTTCATCATCGCCCACCAACATGCCAAAAGATCTTTCTCGATGACAGAGAAATTCACCACTGCTCTTCTTAGCACCTTGATGCATAACCAGATGTGTTTTTCACATCATCCTTGGTTTAGGTGAGAACAGCACCAAGTCCAAACCCACAGGCATTAACCATTATAGTGAATTTCATACTTGCCATTTGGGATTTAATCCACTCAAACACTTCCTGGCAACTTTTGTACCACACAAATGGAAAACTTTTCTTCAACATATTAGTAAAAGGCTTCACATTTGATGCATAATCGGTATAAATCTTAAGTAAAACTCCCAGAGACTAATAAATAATGTGAAACTATTCTTATCAACTGATGGTAACACATCAATGATCGCTTCAACCAGGCCTGGTCTTGACTCAAACCTATGTTGAGATATCAAATGTACCAAATACTCCACTTTCTTCTTCAAAAATTGACATTTTCACCTTTCAACACTACTCTTTTTTCCTGCAGGATACTCAACACTTGTGACAATGTATCATCATGTTCCTCCCTTGTAGCTCCATAGATCAACACCTTATCCTAAAAAACTGCTACACTTTTGATCCCATTGAGCATCTGACACATGATCCTTTGAAAGATTGCTGCCAGAGATGCTAGCTTAAAAGACATTCTGCAATACTGATAGGTAGCAATAAGGGACACAAACAACATAAGGTGTCTAAATGAAGGATCTAAGACAACCTGGTGGTAGGCCAAGGCTAGGTCCAATTTTTAAAAACACTTTGATTCATTGATCAGGGTTAAGAACTCAGAGATTGTAGGCAAAGGGTGGGAAGCAACCCAAATATGCTTGTTTAGGCTGAGCAAGTCCACACAAACACGCAATGCATCACTGTTCTTCCTCACTACAACCAATCGTGACAACCACAGTAAGGATTTGATAGGCTCGCTTATTCCCTTTTCACGCAGTTCATTCAATTCTTGTTCAAGTATATGTCTTACAGTGAAATGTACACTCCTCAACCTTCCTATGTTTGACAGTAATAGCTCCCTGTATGACATTTATTTGACTGGTGAATCCTTTTATCATACATAACAGGTCATTAAGCACTGAAGAATATTGTTTTAAGATGCCATCCACAAAATCTGTAGATTTAAAAATTGGTACTCGTTCCTTGGTGTGTGGCCTAAGGAACATCTGAAATAAACCATGGTGTAACCACCCTAATATGGACAACCCTTTGGTAGTGACATACATTTTTCCCAGAACTTTCCTTCCTCTAAACTCTACCACATCCTAATTAAATCCAGAAAGGTCTATTTTGCGTCCCTCATTAGACATCTGTGCCCTGTCAGGTGGCTCTAAAGGTCTATTTCCCCAAGTTTCTTCAAAACATTTCAGCATAATCATGGTTATCTGGGCAGCAGAATCTACAAGTACCTTAATATTTTTGTCACCAACCGCAATTTTGACATAGGGATCTACACATGTAGATGCATCCCCCATCACCACGTCATCAGCAACCACCATCACCAGTTAAATGACCTCATCTTACATCCTTTGTACCTTCTCTAACTGATCATAATCAGCCTCAAACACATTGACTTCTCCATTACTGTTCATGTTGCTCCTGGTGAACTGAATGTTTCCACTACTCCTTCAGCCGCCACTCTGACACACTTTGGCAAAGTGACCTACTTTACCACATACTCTGCAAACAACATTTTTGATGGACAAACTTTGTTTCACCTGGCATGAGTAGCACTACAACTCCTAAAACTGCTTGTAAAAATGGTCTAGAGTCCCATCGTGCCAGGGTACTAGATTTGACCTCCTTTACCTTAACTGCACCTACAGTTTCATGGACTCAAACTCAAGTTATTTGACAGATGCTTTGGACAATTCTATGCTTTTCGCTGTGCGAATTCTCTCTTCAAGAGATGTGTTCCCGATAGAATGGTGCTTCTGTTGAATTGCTTTATCTGAACATTTGCAAATGTACTGATCCTGACCAGCTGATCAGTAAATCCCTCAAATTGGCAATCTGCATTTAATGTTCTGAGTGCAGATATGAAAACATCAACATCTTCTCCAGATCTTTGCTCTCTATTGAAAAACTTGTGCCTCATGACTTCAAGACTTAGTTGAATGTAAAAACGTAGCTCTAATCTTTTTACAGTCTCAACAAAATCATCAGGTTCCTCTTCTAAATTGATAGCTACTAACATTGGCAAATGCTTAAATACAGACCTTCTTTCAAAACCAACAAATGGTGTAACAAGTATTATTTCCTTTCTGATTCATTACTCGAGGCAGCTATTGCCCCCAAATATGTGGAAAACGCATCATACCAGTTCTTCCACCATCAGTGGATTACCGGAAACCTCAAGGTAAGGCGGTGGCATTGTGACCTCTTGCATTGTGTCCTACAACCAGTGTTGATTTTTAAAACAAACAGTAGTCAATGCAGCACGCGTAAATGACCTACATAAAATGCACAATTACGCAACACACAAATGCTTAGAGCCACGTGCTGCTTATGAAGGTGCGCATATCACCAAGATGCAAGTGCACCTGTGGGACCAAACAGGCCACAATGTTTAAAACCCAGTGAGTCAGTTAGACCTACTAAAAGTATGAATGGGTGTTCACTTCATTTGAAAACCTGTGTGTCATCACTGGGCCGGGTACACATTGTCTTTAATACACTCTGGTGCACTTTTTTTTAGTTATTTAGTTTAGTTATTTAGTTTTTTTTTTTATACAAAATGCACCTGTGCCGGATATATTGCTCTTCCTAAGTATTAAGCAGGTGTGCATATCACCAACATGCCTGTGTGCATAATCCTTTTGTCACACACTCTTTGAACCAAATAAAGCACGTATGTTTTAACTTTTGTTCCAGGGTGCAGATCACAGTGAAATGCCTCTCAGCATTGATTAGAACCTGTTTTAAATTTGTTCTGTTGTGCAGATCACCGTGAGGTAACATACAACAACAAAGTCAACCTGCATGCTTGTTTTGATTTTATTCCAGTGTGCATATCATCATGAAAACCAAGCCTTTTGTCTATAACAGGTGTTTTACTATGGCCAAAACTGGCTGTGATAAGCTTAGAACTGGCAGGAACGCATCAACAATGCGGTCCGTGTCACTTATTATTAAGTAGTTTTCCTGGGGTATGCCAGCATGAAATGTTGAACAGTGGAGTGAGCAAACACGTCAATTATCAAAGACGGAACACTAGCCCTATCACCCTATTTGGATTGATGTAGATAGTGCACTTCATACACTGGAACAAGCACCAAACAAAATGGAGACACGTCAGGGTATTGAGACAACACTAACCCACTCACAGTTAATTGTTTTGATGTTTAAAATGGTGGCACACAAGCATATTGCCCATACTTTTATTTTATTTATTTTTTGGTTTTTGTAGAGCGCGTAGTCACCCTCGAGTATCCCAGCGCTGAACCTCGTATTCCTTCAGGGGGGGGGCACGGGAAACTTCAAGTAGATCAAGGAAAAAGAAAAGTTTTGAGGGACTTCCTGAATTTTAGGAGGTTAGGTTCTGCTCTAAGGTTCGGGGGAAGAGCGTTCCATTTTCTGGCCGTGTTTACCGAGAATCTGCGACCGCCAAAGCGGGCTTTCTTCACCCTAGGGACAACGATAAGGTTGCCTTGTTCAGACCTGAGCGCTCTCGGTGGTCTGTAGGGTGTGATCCACGTGCTCAAAATGGGGGGGCCAGCGTTGTGCAGGGTCTTATGGGCTAGGCAGAGGGCCTTGAATGCGACTCTTTCCCTCACGGGGAGCCAATGGAGTTTTCTCAACGCTGGTTTGGCGGATGTTCTTGATGGGGTGTTTGTGAGCAGGCGGGCTGCGGCATTTTGGGTTTTTTGAAGGATCTGGTAGGTGGCTTCCGGCGCGCCGAGGTAAATGGCGTTGCTGTAGTCTAGCCTTGCTAACACTAGGCCTTGAATTAGCAGAAGGCGAGACTGGAATGGTAATAGGGGGAGTACCTTTCTGCATGATCTCAAAAGCCCATAGCAGATGCCAGCAGTTTTCCTCGCCTGAGTCCTGAAGGTTAGGTCTGTCTCAAGCCACACTCCTAGACTCTTGACCTCTGTTTTGGGGGACGGGGGGTCGCCCATACAGGCGGGCCAGATGTCAGGTGGGAGACTCGAGGTTTTGTGGCCGAGGAGCAGGATCTCCGTTTTTGACCCGTTGAGTTTTAAGTCAGAGTCGCTCATCCATTGGTGGACGGTGGAGAGGCAGTCATGCAGGTTGGAGGGTTTTAGCTTGGGGTGTGAGAGGGTCACCACCAGCTGGGTGTCGTCAGCATAGCTGACGATTGTGACTCCGAATGGGGCGACCAGCTCCTCCAGTGGGGCCATATACACGTTGAAAAGCGTGGGGCTCAGTGAGGAGCCCTGTGGCACTCCACACCGGAGGGGGATTGGGGGGGAGCGGCTTTCTCCTTCCCAAACTTGGAAGGAGCGTTGGGAGAGGAAGGATGTAAGCCATCTCAGCGCTCTGTCTTGTATGCCTATGTTGTCTAGGCGCTGGGCTAGGACCTGATGGTTGACGGTGTCGAATGCCGCGCTGAGGTCCAGGTCCATACAGACGCTTAAGGCTGCTCCTGAGCGGTCGTTTTTACTGGAAACGCTATTTTAGACTTTTTAACAAATAAGCCTGCAATTGTGTGTAGAATTTCCCCTTGTGTCCGCCCCCCCCCCCTCGAGTTATTTCTTGCACACCTAGGGGTCGATAATTCTTGTTAGGACACGCCAGCAGCTTTAAATCATTTTTCCCCGCTTCCCAGGTGTTGCCTGGCCGTTTTCGAGGCTAAGTCACCGGGTCCCGGGTTGTTGGTTTTGGCGGCCATCTTAGGTTGGGCGCTATTGAACGAGCGCTCTACTCGCTCTATTTAAGGAAGGGCTCTCCACCAAATCGGGAGATTGCCCATACAGACGCTTAAGGCTGCTCCTGAGCGGTCGTTTTTACTGGAAACGCTATTTTAGACTTTTTAACAAATAAGCCTGCAATTGTGTGTAGAATTTCCCCTTGTGTCCGCCCCCCCCCCTCGAGTTATTTCTTGCACACCTAGGGGTCGATAATTCTTGTTAGGACACGCCAGCAGCTTTAAATCATTTTTCCCCGCTTCCCAGGTGTTGCTTGGCCGTTTTCGAGGCTAAGTCACCGGGTCCCGGGTTGTTGGTTTTGGCGGCCATCTTAGGTTGGGCGCTATTGAACGAGCGCTCTACTCGCTCTATTTAAACGGCCAGTCATGCCTCCGCGTAGCGGACGCGGACAGCAGACGCGCCGGACCTGCGCCGGACGTTCGCCAGAGGTGAGCCCATCTCTGCCCATCCGTGACCATCCGGGGCCTGGGGCCAGAACCCCTGGCCAGATTGTGGTTTACTCAAGGGCCGATCTATTACAACTTAATTTGGGCAAGTCCCGTCCGGAGCCGGCTACCCTACACCGGCTGGGCTGCGAGGGTCTGCTTATGTCACCTAGAGGCGCCAGAGGGCGCCAGCGCACGCCCAACATACATACCCTGAGCTACGGTCTACTGAATACTCGCTCTCTGCAGAGCCATAGGTTAGAGGTTTTTACACTCCTGGAAGACGGGGAGTTAGATGTCCTCGCGCTTACTGAAACATGGCTGGAGGACTGCTCAGCGCCCGACTTGGTGGCGGCCCTCCCAGATAACTATTTGGCTATTCACTTTAACAGGGAGGGAGCTAAGAGAGGAGGAGGAGTAGCCCTTCTTTATAAGTCATGCCTCCGTGCCAATAGGTTCCTCTTCGAAACCCTTGGAGGAGCTGAGGTTATGGGGGTTAAGCTCAGGAGGGGAGCAGTCTGTGTGGTGTGCCTGGTGGTTTATCGGCCACCTTGGGCATCGCCTGACTTCCCTATCCTCTTTGTAAGATTGGTCCAGGACCTGTGTACAAGATACGATAAATTGGTGATCGTTGGAGACTTCAATTATCACTGGGAAAAGTCCCCTAAAGAAGGACAAGCATTACAGATCGAGGAGGCGATCTCCTCCTTAGGTCTCATCCAACAGGTTAAGGGACCAACACATGAGAAAGGTCATGTGCTCGACCTAGTCTGGACCACCATGCCAGCTCAGGGTATTACGGAAATTCTTCCTTGTGCTTGGTCTGATCATTTTTTAATTAAGGGTAGACTCACATTGAGGGGCCCTCTGTCCAAACCTGAGGAGGGCTGGAAAACGGCCCGCAAATGGAGAAACCTTGATGGGGAAAAACTGGTCCACCTCTTAGAACACCATCCCTCAGACATAGAGCAGGATGCCAACGTTGATGCTCTATGCAGACATCTTCAGCATAAACTGGGGAGTGCCATTGATGTGGTGGCACCTCTCCGCAGGATGAAGAAGGTGGCGAGAGGAGCCGGGGCGCCTTGGTATAATGATTCCCTTAGAGAGATGAAACGCGGGGTGAGGAAGAAAGAACGGGCATGGCGTAAAAAGTACGACGCTATCTCCAAACAAGAATATACCTCATCCTTAGCCCAGTACAAACTAGCCATACAATCAAGGAAGGCTGCTTTCTTTGAGGAAAGAATAACTACTGCTAGAAATCCGCAAAAAGAAATCTTCCGGGTCCTGGCGGAGCTCAGGGTGAACAAGGAGCAAAGTCCTGAGTTCACCCAGGAGGACTGTCAGAGGTTCCAGGATTTCTTCGTAAAGAAGATATCCGACATCTTGGATGAAATTGCAGAAACTGCACCCCTCGAATGTCCGCACATACCGGACCTCACTGGCCCGCTAAACATTCCACCTCTAGCTGAGCTATCCCTTATTTCCAAACAGGAATTACTTAAAATCACAGGCCGAGTCAAATCAGGCTCCTTGGTGGACCCCTGCCCGCCTGACATATTCAAGATGGCAATACCAGGAATAGAGGAAGAGGTTCTGCACCTATTGAACACCTCTCTCCGGACAGGACAGATCCCTTCAGCTTTTAAAGAGGCTCGCCTGATCCCTTTATTGAAGAAACCTGGAGCAGACACAAAATGTCTGAAAAATTTTCGGCCCATCTCCCAGTTGCCTTTCTTGGCCAAGGTAATTGAGCAGCATGTGTTAGCTCTATTATCGGGCCATCTAGAGAGTAACAACCTGTTGGAGACCAATCAGGCAGGGTTCCGTGCTAATCACAGCACGGAACTAGTTATGCTATCCATTTTGGATGAGCTAAGGATGCGAGCTGATGTAAAAACACCGAGCGCCCTGGTACTATTGGATCTCTCCGCGGCGTTTGACACCGTGTGCCATAAACAGCTTCTGTCGCGGTTGAGATCCTTTGGCGTCGTGGGTACAGCACATGCATGGCTCTCTTCATTTCTGCAGGGTAGGACACAACGAGTACAGCTGGGGGATCTACTTTCTACCCCTGCTCCGATCACCTGCGGGGTCCCCCAGGGATCTGCCTTGTCTCCACTACTTTTTAACATCTACCTGCAACCACTAATTGCTCTCCTGAATAGGATGGACTGCCTAGTGTACAACTATGCCGATGATACCCAGATAATCATCCGGCTGGATGATGGGCCAGGAGCTCCCACCAGGCTACAGGACATATTGAAAACCACAGTCAATTGGATGTCCGAGAACTCCTTAAAAGTCAACCCGGATAAAACGGAAGTATTACCCATTTCCATCTCGGGTAACCCTTGGAGTGATAAATTTTGGCCAATGGAGCTGGGTGTACCCCCAAAGCCGGCAGTTGCAGTCAAAAGCCTAGGCCTATATGTGGATAATAAATTATCCATGGAAAAACAAGTTACCACCGTAGTAGGCACCAGTATAGGCTTGTTAAGACAACTTAGGAAGATCGCGGCCCTACTCTCATTCTCTACCTTGAGACACGTGGTCTCAGCCACAACTCTGGCTAGGCTGGACTACGGGAACTCCCTTTATTTAGGTTTGCCACAGCGGCTGCTGGACAAACTACAGGGAGTCATGAACGATGCAGCTAGGTTGATATTTAAAAAACCCAGAAATGCCCATGCCTCTCCCCTGATGCAGGAGTTACACTGGCTACCAGTTCGTCAGAGAATTGTCTTCAAAGGGATGTGCATTGCTCACAAGGCTTTGCATGGCAAAGCACCAAAATACCTAAAATCCCGACTATCCCCTTACATACCGGGTAGGACTTTGCGTTCGTCGGACGCCACTCTTCTGTCTCAGCCCCGCTTTAAATTGACCACGGTGGGGGGCCGTGCTTTCTCCAACACAATCCCAGCCCTATGGAACAAATTGGATCCAGAGCTCAGGAAGGAGAGTAATTTACTTTCCTTCAGAAAAAAATTAAAAACCGCACTATTCAAACAAGCATGGAGCAGACCTTAGGTGTACAGCTGGTTTCAAGTGAACATAACATCTATCACGTAAATATGGTCAGACAGCGCTTAGAGACCCCTGTGGTTATAACGCGCCATACAAATTAAATAAATAAATAAATAAATAAATTGTGCAGTGCATAATTCTGCAGTGCTTCAATATGGCACCAAACTATTTGTGAAATCACGTCACTCAGCAAGCACTGAATGAGGCATGTCAGGCCCCTCCTGACACGTTCTCCTATGAACTACTCACAGGCACACTGACCGTGTTCACCGTAACAGGAATGCTTCAAAATGTTGCTGTGAGCTCAGCGCTTATTTTCAGCTTGTGTGTGATGTGCAGACTGTACCGCTTTTTGGCAAGGTACCACCTCACCCCAGCCACAGCCCGTGGATTGAGTTCCGGTGGGGCAGAAAGGCAGGGTGGGGGAGGGGCAGGGTGGGGGTTGTGCTAAAAATCGGACTAGGGATAATTGAAGGTAAGTAAACAATTTAATTAATAAAATGAATTTCTTAGCGAGCCCTGCATCGCAAAATGTGATGCAACGCTGCTACGAAATTCGTTCTATTAATTAAATTGTTTACTTACCTTCAATTATCCATAACCCGGTTTTTAGCACCCCCCATCCTGCCCCTCCCCCGCCCGCTTTTCTGCCCCACCGGAACTCCATCCACGGGCCGTGGCTGCACTCACCAGTGAGTGAAGATTTATATTTTCAGTCAAGTGGGTACTGCAGTCTGTTCTCTTTTTCCCCAATCATTCCCATGATATTTGTAGTGCCCACGATACTTGACTGAGGCTGCTTCTGGGAGATCCAAAAGTGTTCCAGTGTGGCTGGCGCTCAGCCGCGGCCCGTGGAGGGAGTTCCGGTGGGGCAGATGGGTGGGGGAGGGGCAGGGTGGGGGTGCTAAAAACCAGAATATGGATAATTGAAGGTAAGTAAACAATTTAATTAATATAACTAATTTTGTAGCATGCGTTGCATCGCATTTTGCGATGCAGGGCTCCCGCTCTGCTTCCCCTCCTCTGCACTCCCACCCTCACAGTTCTTCCTGACCCTCAAGTAAGCCACACTGGCCTATAGAAAAGGACCAAGTGGCTCAGCAGTGCCAATAGCAGCACTAAAGTAAGACCCACGATCTTCACAAGTACAGTGCCACATACGTCAGGGGGTCTTAGTTTTGTTGCTCTTATTCTTGCCTAGGATCATATATACAGAGGCCAGTCTGGACTGCTCGTTAGTAGGAGACAGGAGGGGACCTTCGTTTTTTCAGCACGTTGCTCGCATGGGAAAGAGCTGAACCAAAGTTTGTTTTTTTGTAAGCGTGTAGTGAGGAAAGCGAGGAGAGCGGAGCATGGGGGTGTAAGTAGGCGCTAAGAAAGAGTGACTAAAAATCAACCCAAGCATCCTGCAGCACAGTACAGATAGCTCTCTATCCCTACAGATATTTTTGCATTTTTAAGACAGAATCTTCAGTCACATTCATTCAATCTACAAATCGGTGATGGTGAGGGTTGGAGCAGCCTGGGTGGGATGCTTAGGCTCCCCCCACCAGGTGTAGGAAACCTGTGGGGTGCTGCAGAGGAGATCCGTGTAGCTATGGGTACACCTTGTGTTCCCCCTTGTGAACCTTTTGCATTCTCCCTAAAACATTGGAGCCTGAGTTGTGTAGTTACAGGTACTGTCCCTATCTTGACATCCAAAGAATCAACTCTAACAGACACCTCAGGTAGAAGTATGAGCACCTGGCCAAGCCTCAAGGGGCAATAATAAAAGCCGCAACCAGACAGTATCTGTCCCAGTGTATGGGGCTAGCTTTCCGGAAGAGAAGCAGCAGAGAATTCTCCCATACCATCTGCCTCTGGTGATGAATTTGCAGGGACTGGCAGCATTGGAACTCCAGCCATCCACTTGGGTAGGACCTAGTGAAGCAGAACCTCCCAGCTCTACTACACCAGAGCTCTCCCCGATGTACCAGTTTTGGAATTTGTGGATGGGTACTTGCCCTAGAGAACAATCCACCAGTGCACCCTAACCTGAAAAATTATGTTTGTGTAACCTTGGTAGGTAATCCAGCATTAATAAACATGCCTACAGCATAGCCCATATTCTCAGTTGTCAGCGGCAAGGGACAGCAAAAGGGAAGGGAAATTGGGGCTTTGGACACTGAGCACAAATGGTGCAAGTTGAGCAACATGAAGAAAGTCTCGGAGAGCCAGCTACATATTTTAGCAGCTCTGTCCAATCTCTCACCTGCTGCAGCTCTTCAGTTGACGTCTAGTAATCCCCAAGGGATGGATGGGAACTGAGTCAACGATCCGGCAATTTTACTCATACAAACTCAGGTCCAGCCCAGGTGGCAGCATCATCAGAAGCTCCTTTATCGCTTTTACCCAGACATCCCTTAACTAGGAGCTACTACTTTGAATCCTAGGTGAGCTCGCGAAGATGAAAGTTTTGCAGGAGGAACTAATAAAAGACAAAGGTACCATTGGGTCAGATCAATGCCATTATTCAGTTGCTTACCTCTCAGATGTCTCAAGTGGAGCAAAGAGTCTCAGACTTGTTGGATCTCAGGTAAAAATAAGACATCTCAAATTCTAAGATCCAACCGGAATTGGTGGAACTTCAATTGAAACATGATAACTTCCGTAAATCGGTCTCTCCGGTCTAATCTATGGTTTGTTGGAATTTCGGATGGTCGCGAACAGAGACAGTCATTCAGCAAGTTGATCTTGAATCTCATGTACAAGTATGTGTGCCCCAAAAATGGCAATGAAAGACAAAGACCTCCCAATTTCTGGGTGTACTGTGTCCCAACAGTTCAACCCTGCAATGGCAAGTATTCCTGTACCATTTTGTTGAACATTGGTGAATTTTGTGTCAAAAAGCGGATCCTGTCTCAAGTTATCAAGAACAAAGTGTATGTCACTCAAGACGATTACACCTATAGAATCTTTTCTGATGAGTTAATGTTGGCTGCAAAGCGGCTCTGGTACTTTATAGGGCAAACTGATGACTTCAAGAGCCAAGATGCACTTGCAGGCATTGTTCAGCAATTTCATCTTAAAGTCCTCCTGTAGGAAAGTTCCTCGTTTGACATGGTTTGCCCCCTCGTGTTGCTTGATGTCTGATGTAATTTCGAACTGAATGTGCACTGGGTCCCTGCTAACCAGGTCCCAAGTGCCAGATCTCTTTCCCCAAAACTATACCACAATTAGCACAACTTCAGTGGCCCCTGTAAGTACCTAATAAATACTACTCCTGGTACCTAGGGCTTGGGAACTAAAGAGGTTCTCGTGGGATTGCAGCACTGTTAGTGCCACAAATCTAAAGAGCCAACATGGCACACATCCCTGTGTGCCATGCCTCTCATACACTGCATGGGATATAGGGAAATCTCTCCTTCTACAGGCCTTTAGCCCTAAGGCATGATATACTATATCCTATGTATTGGTATATCAGCAGGATCAGATATACCCCTATAATGTCCTGTCCATTCTGAGATGTTGTAAGTGCACATGGAATCCATAAAGAGTACATGGGCTCGATTCTTGTCAACATGAGTTTACTAGCCTCATGAAGGCTTCACTGATTTCTAATGTGTTTGTTACTAAACATCTTGTCTTAAGAAATTCTTACTGATGCCATAGTGAGATGTATTAATACATTCATACAGGAGAACCTTTTAGAGGGTACCCTGAAAACCTACCAAGCACTGGCGTGGTTCCTGACTTGTTTTCTGAAGCCTGCCACTACCATACATGTTTCTGACCTCCTAGGGTGAGAGCCAGTACCCTCATATGAAAGAGACAACACCCACTCTGGGCAGAGGGGCTTCACATATTCTTCAGGACAGGATGTCCTTCCTGAGTGTGAAGCTTCAAAGGCAATGCCACCTTTGAAATCCAAACCAGGAACCTCCAGACAGTAGGGGAGGCCAAGGCCTCTTTCCTGCTCCACGTTTGGCAGGAGGAAAGGCTGGAAAATCAGATCAGGAGGAGGGTCCCTTTTAGCCTGCAACACCTATAGTGGGGGCCAGATAAGGTGGATCCCTCTCCTGAAATTCCACAATCTTGAGATGGTGAGAAAAACCTCCTATCAGGGCTAGGGTAGTGCCTCTTTCCACAGGAAGTGGTCCCTAGAGGGTGTAGACACCCTAAAGGTAAGTAGCCCACTAGCTACTACCAGCCTCCCTTTGTAACGCCCCTAAATTTAGTATTTAGGTGGCACCCAAGACTTTAAGATCAGATTCGATGGACAAGGGAAGACCAGGACAAAGAAGACCTTCTGCTTGAGAATGGAAGCCCTACTACAGACGAAAAAGTTGCCAAACCCTGCCTGCTCTCCTAGGACTTGACAATCGCCGCTGCTGTGTTGTCCTGAAACCTGAAAGGACTCCAAGATCCACAGAACAAGCGAGCATTCAGGAAATTGGCTAGATCATCCCTTGGAGTGAACTTATCATTTCATGTACACCGCAGGAACCGATCCCACAAAGTTTGGATTGTCAACGTGCTGCGTCCCCATGACCTTGATGTAGCAATCTAGCAAGATAAGGTGCAACCACTCCAGAGGGTTAGATCTGTCTCCCCACCAAGGATGGAGTTACCAGGAAATAGTGGAGCCATGGTGTACCAATACCTGGGGTACCATACACCCAACTGCAAACACCAAGAAGAAGAGTCCACTACGGTCTCCAGAAGCATCAAAAGCAAGCACCCATTGAGGGACTTCGAAACACCTGAAATCCACTTCCTGAGCAGCCCAGCTGTCCCAAAATTGCCTCTGCAAGTTGCCTGCTCCTGACTGCGTGGACCTCAAGATGCATGATGCCCAGCTGACTTGTTCACTCTGCCTCAGGCCCCAGCACCTATCAACCAGCCCTGCTCCCATGGTCCCCAGGCCCTTGCAACCTTCTCCCTGCAAGGAGACCCACAAGACTTACCTGTAATTCACTCTGTGCAATAAAAAGATATTGCTTTTGACGCTTCATCTAATCATGTCAAGCATCATTTCATTATCAATCAGGGAATTGTGAAGCATGCTACTCACCCGTGAGGGTCTGAAGGCGCTGGGGGGTGGGGGGGGGGGGGGGGTGCAGTAAAGTAGCATATCGGACTAGACCTTAAGAAATGCTTTACTCCCTTTATCCCATCCTCATGTCTTATGCTGGGGTAAAGCAAATTTACTTCAAGAACTTAGTTGTATTTTTGGAATGAACACAACACAATGCTACATGCTATTCAATGCAATACCAGTAAAGCGTGAGAGGTTGTACACCTGCAAAACAGATTTTGCGGTGTGCGTTCTTGAATGCAGGTGTAAACTGCAATATGTGGGAAGCACTAAGCTACAGGTATATGTGAGAAGTTTATAACACTTGAAGGCTATAGTGAACTCACATCACTTGTATCAGATAGCTTGTCATTTCAAGCAGTACCACAGTAATAATCGGAATTGCTTGAAATACTATGTCATAGATGTTATCCCTAACCTAAGGAGAGGAGGAAGCAGGCAAAATTTGCTTCACCAATTGGAAACCGCGTATATCCTGGAGTTAGATACACAATTCCCTAATGGGCTTAACATTAGGGAAGATTCTCATAACTTCCTTTAACTTCAATGTTTTCCCTTAGAGAATAGTATATACTGATATTGATTTGTACATATTTTGAGATGAACTAAACGTAAACAAATTAATTACTTACACTGCTGGATAACTAATTTCTCAAATTTTTATACACTTTTTTAGCACCTAGCACTTTTTGTCATTCGGATATTGAGGATCTAAAACAGAGACCGTTTTGCAAATAAAATACAGGATATGTGCCCTGATGACAACATAAATTTGGGTAAACCAATGTGAACTATTTACAAAAACAAGTTGGTAGGATAGATCAATTCGAAAGATTAACTTTAAAGCCAATATACATTCAGATGGAGGAAAAGATTGAGGGTGGATAATTAAACAAATTTAATTTTGTTCAGTGACAATGATTAAGCTCACTATGAGCACAATTATGGGGTCTTTGGGCAAGTTTGACAAAAAACATCCATATATCACTTGTATTTTCCATTATATTTTCCATCATACACCTGCGAGATTGTATGTAAATAAGTGGTCACATTTTCTTTTAAACATCTACCCAAATACTGACACAATAGTTTGTTTAACATTGGCTATATGATATTATATTTTCACATATGCTTATAAAGTGGTGATGCCTTTTCAGTTATCTTAGAGAAAAATATGTTTTTAGATAAACTATATTCATTATAGGGACATTAAATTATACATGCAGTCTATGCCTTTTTTCATAGACATATATATTTATTTATGTATTTATATATGTATGGCAATATATATTAGTCTGTTTTATCACCTACAACTCGTGTTTTCTTGCAAAGGTAATAGTCTTTTGTCAATGACCATCACTCTTGTGTAAGTCAGATGGTGACTATGTTGATTATGCAGCGCGATTGTGAGCAAGGCCAAGGATTTGACCGAAACGTGTCATGGACATGATTGGAAAAAATTCAATAAACTGCACTTACTAAGAATGGTATCTGTGCCCGGATTTGTCTATTAGTGGATTTACAGGATTTGTGCTGATATTTATATATATATAATTTTTTTAATTCAAGAAAACACTGCACTCTAAGTCCTTGGAGGGTTCAAACGCATTGGAGGAATTGAGATAGCAATAAATCTTAGAGCAATCGAAGTCCTCAGAGTGCAGCATTTTCTTGAATTAAATTTAACGGTTGGGCTTGGATTCAGCCCACCATGTCAGCATTCATTGTGGAGCGCACTGCAAACAGGATCCATTTGTGCTACACACACATATATATATATGTATGGGGAAAAGGCACGTTTGCCGAAACGCGTCCTGTTTGTGTGTAAATAAACTGCTGAATCACACCACGCGAGTGCGGCCACTTCCTTCTTTGGAGCACTTCCTGGGCATTTATTGATTAGAGGCAGCCATTTGTGGATTGACTAACGGACTGCATGTCCCAGAATGCCTTACATACAGACTAATCACGAGCAGCTGAATATCAGCATATGATGTGGTTAAAATGGGGAGGTGTGGCCCGAACTGCCTCTTGTGACCACGATGCGTCTGAGGAAGTTTGAAAACAAAACGCGTCAGGCAGTGGTCGTGCCTTGAATTGTTGAAAGGAAAAGCGCATGTTTACCATTAAAAGCTTTGAGAGGGGAAAAGTTCAACCACGTTGTGTGCCGCTTGATTTTTGAACACCCCAAGGAGCTCAATATATATATATATATTCACTAAAAAAATCATAGGTTTCAAACCAGTTATAGTTAGCTGAACATTTTACTCACACAAAACCATTGAAATTCCCACGTTATATTTAGTTGGACTCACTATAATTCGCGCACCCGCAATCCACTGCTGATGATGTCATATATTACATCATTCATGACATTGTCATTGACATCCCTGATGACATCACTGATTACATCATCCAGTGAATGTGTGTTCCTGAAAAGTTAAAATGTGTCTAACATATTGAAGAATGAGTGTATGTATGAGTGTCTGGTTGATGGATTTAGTAGGTGCGTGTCTGACTGTATGAGTGAGTGATAAAATGTGTCTTACTGAATGCATTGGTTAGTGACTAAACTGTCTGAATGTGTGCATCAGTATGTCTGTTGTTGTGTAAGCTGCTGCATGTGTTGATCAGTAGCTATATGTGTGGCTATATGGGTTATTGATTGGTTGTCTAAGTATTTGAATGTGAGGGTGAGTATGTGTGTGGGTGGCTGTGAGGTGTGTGACTCTGTGCATAGATGTGTGACCAGTTCATTAACTAGGTATATGGGTTCAAGAGTGAATGTAGAAACAGCTGTATGGGCGGTTGACTGTGTGCATGGGTGTTTTGCTGAGTGAATGGATATATCAGTGCTACATGTCCATGTAAGTACATATATTAAACACAGTGCATGTGAGAGTTGGCATATATAAATGACTAAACATCAGAGCCTGTGATTGCGTAAGTGACTGTATGGATCAATGTGTACTTGTATTAGTGATTGTAAAAGAGAGTAAGTATGTGTTAGTATATGTTTGAATAAGTAAGGTTTAGTGTGTATAAGTTTGTAGTTGATGAAATGGGAGTGTGATTGATTCTTTGCATAACTGACTAGGTGTTTGAGTAACTTTGTGGATGAGTGTCAGCATGTAAGTGTCTGTATAGGTGTATGAGTGGATATGATAGTTTTGTATTGATGAGTGTCTGTATGTATGAGTGATTGTATGGGTGAATGAGTGGATGCGTGTGTAGACCTAGGAATCAGTGAGTGCGTATGTAGTTACTGCTATTGGTGTGTCATTAATTTCAGGAATAGTAGTTTGTATTTAACACTGGGTGTATCAAAGGTTAGATTAGAGTGTGAGGAGATGCATCGTATTATCATATGAATGATGTCATCAGTGATGTCTTCAGTGATGTCATCAGTGATGTCATCAGTGATGTCACTGACCATGTCATGAATGATCTAATATGTGACATCATCAGCAGTGGATTGCGGGTGCGCGAGTTATAGTGAGTCCAACTAACTATAACGTAGGAATTTCATTGGTTTTGTGTGAGTAAAATGTTCAGCTAACTATAACTGGTGTGAAACCTACGGTTTTTTAGTGAATTTCAAAGGTTTTTTAAAAGCTTATTCCTAACTATGTTTGTGAAACCTATGGTTTTTTCACTGAATTTCAAAGGTTTTTTAAAAGCGAATTCCTTTCTATATCGAGTTTGTAACCTAAGATTTTTTTTTATTTGCTGTTTTGTGTAAGTATTAATTATTAATAATTTTTTTTTTCTAATAAAATTTTTCCAATGTTTTTTTTTTATCATTTTTTCCTGGGGCGCTCAGGGTGGGTGCACCGGTAAGCTCGCCGGAGAGCGCACCGAGAGCGCTATTTCTGCGTTTGTTTAAAAAAATATGTATGAAAAGTAAATAATACCGCAAGACATTTAGTACCATACTTATAAAAGCAATATTTATAATTTACGAAATGAAAATGAATTTACATTTCCCTAAGGCTATCAAAACGTCAATCTTGCGCGCTGCGTATGCGCCCCTGGAAGCGCCTACGTTCGCGCTGCGTAAGCGCCCCCGGAAGCGCCCCCGGAAGCGCTTCGGTGCGTGAAGCGTAAGCGCGTCAAGTCATGTGACCTTAAAATAACTCTTTTCATTGGTTGCTAACAGTTTTTTTTTACAACCAATGAAAACCCCACCCTTTTCCTTCACTTCTTCTTTCACTTTGGTGAGAGCAAGACCTCTTTTTTTCTGTGCTAAGAATTTGTGGAGAGAATGGCTGCCAGACCATCCAGCAGCAGTGAGGAGTTAAATGATTTCATCGATGAAGAGCCTCCTCAGCCGAAGGTGAAAGAAAATTTTATCTGGAAAAAAAATTCTATACCTGATGGGCATAAAAAAGTAAATGCACCAAAAGTTGAATGCAAAATCTGCCAAACTGTACTTTCCCGTGGAGACCCCCCGAAAGAAGTACAGTTTTGGTAATTCAACTATGATTCACCACGTTGAAAGGAGGCACCCCCAGAACTATGCCTGGGAGAGTGTCAGGGCTCTGGCACAACAGGCTCCCAGGGATGGGGCCTCTACTTCAACTGGAGGACCAACAACATTGGTGAGAGGGCGATCGCAAGAGCTGATTCCAAACATCCAGCCTGCTTTGAATAAAGGCGTTCTTAAATGCATAGACTGTGATCAGCTACTTTGCTATGGGGAACAAAGTGTTCTCCTTATGGTTCGAGCATTGGAGAACCATCGCTGCCGTTCCCAGCCCTAAATTTGTTTTTTTTGTTTTTTCTCCTGTTGAGCAGTTTCCCATTCCCTGTTTTTGTTCCTGTTCTAAAAAAGGAAAAAAGAAGAAAAAAAAAGTTCTTTTCAGAACTAACTCCAATTCTCATCAAAGAGCTGTGTTCTTAAAAAAATGAAAAAGAGTAAGTGAAGTGGAGTGCATTGATAAAGGAGAGGAAAATGAGTAAGAAAGCACAGAAAGGGACGAGAGGAGAAGGGAAGTGAAGTAGGGGGACTGAAAGAAGGTGAGTGTGGGGAAGGAGAGTGAGGGGAAGGAGAGTGAACATGGGGAATGTGGATATGCGAAGAAAATGTAGTAAAGGAACGGGGGTGTGGAAGGGTAAGAAAAGAGCAGTGATGTTTGGGAAAGAGTGGAGATACAGACTGGATAAAGACAAGTAAGTGTGAGATCAGGTAAGTAAGGCAGTGAAGAAACAGAGAAAGTGAAAGAAAAAATAAGAGTAGAAGACTGAAGGCCTTATTTTTGCACCTGCCTCACATCAGGCGTAACACTGACGCAGGTCCTTTAACATGGGCCTGGCCCCATGTGAAAGGATGCATTGCTGGAGTTGTGTCACTTTTGTGACACACTCCAGCAATGCATCACTTTTGCGCTTACAGATACGTCAGAAATACTGACGTATCTGTAAGTACTTGCGAGATAATGCGTCATAAATTAAATATGACGCATGAGTAGAAGACTGAAGGCCTCATTTATGAGGCCATGCGTCACTTTTACGCCACCGGTGCATCACTTTTTGTGACGCACCAGTGCTGTAAAAAAAGCACCTTGTTCAGTCATATTTACAAAGTGACGCATCTAGGTAGATGCGTCACTTTGTAAACCCCTGCGCCGCATTATACCTACGTCAGGTGTAATGTATGCAAAAGGGGCGTATTGACGCAAGAAAGGGTCTTAGAGGTGACGCAGTGAAATCTATGAGATTTCACTGCGTCACTTTTAGGACGCCGTTGTGTCAAAATCTTGCGCCTGTCTCACAGCAGGCGTAAGACTAATGCAGGCCCTTTCACATGGGACTTGCCCCATGTGAAAGGATGCATTGCCGGAGTTGTGTCACTTTTGTGACACACTCCAGCAATGCATCACTTTTGCGCATACCGATACGTCTGAAATACTGACGTATCTGTAAATACTTGCAACATAATGCGTCATAAATTAAGTATGACGCATGAGTAGAAGACTGAAGGCTGAGGCCATGCGTCACTTTTACGCCACCAGTGCGTCACTTTTTGTGACGCACCAGTGCTGTAAAAATGCACCTTGTTGAGTCATATTTACAAAGTGACGCATCTAGCTAGATGCGTCACTTTGTAAACCCCTGCACCACATTATACCTACGTCAGGTGTAATGTATGCAAAAGGGGTGTATTGACGCAAGAAAGGGTCATAGAGGTGACGCAATGAAATCTATGAGATTTCACTGCGTCACTTTTAGGACGCCGTTGTGTCAAAATCTTGTGCCTGTCTCACAGCAGGCGTAAGACTAATGCAGGCCCTTTCATATGGGACTTGCCCTATGTGAAAGGATGCATTGCTGGAGTTGTGTCACTTTTGTGACACACTCCAGCAATGCATCACTTTTGCGCTTACAGATACATCTGAAATACTGACGTATCTGTAAATACTTGCGAAATAATGCGTCATAAATTAAATATGACGCATGAGTAGAAGACTGAAGGCCTCATTTATGAGGCCATGCGTCACTTTTCCGCCACCGGTGCGTCACTTTTTGTGACGCACCAGTGCTGTAAAAAATGCACCTTGTTGAGTCATATTTACAAAGTGACGCATCTAGGTAGATGCGTCACTTTGTAAACCCCTGCGCCACATTATACCTACGTCAGGTGTAATGTATGCAAAAGGGGTGTATTGACGCAAGAAACGGCCGTAGACGTGACGCAGTGAAATCTATGAGATTTCACTGCGTCACTTTTAGGATGCCGTTGTGTCAAAATCTTGCGCCTGTATCACAGCAGGCGTAAGACTGATGCAGGCCCTTTCACATGGGCCTGGCCCCATGTGAAAAGATGCATTGCTGGAGTTGTGTCACTTTTGTGACACACTCCAGAAATGCATCACTTTTGCGCTTACAGATACGTCAAAAGTACTGACGTATCTGTAAGTACTTGCAACATAATGCGTCATAAATTAAATATGACGGATGAGTAGAAGACTGAAGGCCTCATTTAAGAGGCCATGCGTCACTTTTACGCCACCGGTGCGTCACTTTTTATGACGCACCAGTGCTGTAAAAAATGCACCTTGTTCAGTCATATTTACAAAGTGACGCATCTAGGTAGATGTGTCACTTTGTAAACCGCTGCGCCACATTATACCTACGTCAGGTGTAATGTATACAAAAGGGGTGTATTGACGCAACAAAAGGGTCGCAGAGGTGATGAAGTGAAATCTATGAGATTTCACTGCGTCACTTTTAGGACGCCGTTGTGTCAAAATCGTGCGCCTGTCTCACAGCAGGCGTAAGACTGATGCGGGCCCTTTCACATGGGACTTGCCCCATGTCAAAGGATGCATTGCTGGAGTTGTGTCACTTTTGTGACACACTCCAGCAAAGCATCACTTTTGCGCTTACAGATACGTCAGAAATACTGACGTATCTGTAAATACTTGCGAAATAATGCGTCATAAATTAAATATAACGCATGAGTAGAAGACTGAAGGGCTCATTTATGAGGCCATGCGTCACTTTTACGCCACCGGTGCGTCACTTTTTGTGACGCACCAGTGCTGTAAAAAATGCACCTTGTTGAGTCATACTTACAAAGTGAGGCATCTATGTAGATGCGTCACTTTGTAAACCCCTGCTCCACATTATACCTACGTCAGGTGTAATGTATACAAAAGGGGTGTATTGACGCAAGAAAGGGTCGTAGAGGTAACGCAGTGAAATCTATGAGATTTCACTGTGTCACTTTTAGGACGCCGTTCTGTCAAAATCTTGCGCCTGTATCACAGCAGGCGTAAGACTGAGGCAGGCCCTTTCACATGGGCCTGGCCCCATGTGAAAGGATGCATTGCTGGAGTTGTGTCACTTTTGTGACACACTCCAGCAATGCATCACTTTTGCGCTTACAGATACATCAGAAATACTGACGTATCTGTAAGTACTTGCGACATAATGCGTCATAAATTAAATATGACGCATGAGTAGAAGACTGAAGGCCTCATTTATGAGGCCATGCGTCACTTTTACTCCACCGGTGTGTCACTTTTTGTGACGTACCAGTGCTGTAAAAAAATGCACCTCTTTCTGTCATATTTACAAAGTGACGCATCTAGGTAGATGCGTCACTTTGTAAACCCCTGCGCCACATTATACCTACGTCAGGTGTAATGTATACAAAAGGGGTGTATTGACGCAACAAAAGAGTCGTAGAGGTGACGCAGTGAAATTTATGAGATTTCACTGCATCACTTTTAGGATGCCGTTGTGTCAAAATCGTGCGCCTGTCTCACAGCAGGTGTAAGACTGATGCAGGCGCTTTCACATGGGACTTGCCCCATGTGAAAGGATGCATTGCTGGAGTTGTGCCACTTTTGTGACACACTCCAGCAAAGCATCACTTTTGCGCTTACAGATACGTCAGAAATACTGACGTATCTGTAAGTACTTGTGTCATAATGCGTCATATATTAAATATAACACATGAGTAGAAGACTGAAGGCCTCATTTATGAGGCCATGCGTCACTTTTACGCCACCGGTGCTTCACTTTTACTTTTTGTGATGCACCAGTGCTGTAAAAAATGCACCTTATTGAGTCATATTTACAAAGTGACGCACCTAAGTAGATGCGTCACTTTGTAAACCCCTGCGCCACATTATACCTACGTCAGCTGTAATGTATACAAAAGGGGTGTATTGACGCAAGAAAGGGTTGTAGAGGTGACGCAGTGAAATCTATGAGATTTCACTGCGTCACTTTTAGGACGCTGTTGCGTCCAAATCTTGCGCCTGCCTAACAGCAGCCGTAAGACTGACGCAGGCCCCTTCACATGGGACTTTCCCCATGTGAAAGGATGCATTGCTGAAGTTGCGTCACTTTTGTGACACACTCCAGCAATGCATCACTTTCCTCTAAACACTCAAAATTATTTTTTTACTCTATTTTTTTACACTGTCTTTCGCCGTGGTGCACTTAGGTTGTGCGTACCGTAGAGCGTACCGGCGCCACCAGCGCTTACCCAGCGAAAATTTCAAAAAAATAAAACATTTTTTAGCCCTTCAAGGTCCTTCTAGGCGCCCCTCAGAAAACCTACGGGGTCGAGGGGTGTCTACTCTGCCCCCTTTTAATTATATCCCCCTTTCTTTTTTCACCTCTTGTGTCTCGATGCTACTGAGACACAAGATGGTGGACTCTCTGGACTGTTTAGAATGTTGACAGACACCCGACAGCCAATCAGCTTTCCGCTCGCGTACTACCGTAGCGCGCCGGGTGCGTCCCCGGTACGCGCACCTGTGAACGGAGAGCTCCTATAGATATATATGTGTTTTTGAAGTTAATTTTAATAAAAACCACTGGAGCAATTTTCACCAAACATAGCAAAGGCACATCTGCGCACAAGTCCCTACAATTTTGCCAAGTTTGGCGTAATTCCGTTCGGGCTGTAGACTTGTCAGACCGTCCTATGGAAATTAACATGGAGAAAACACGTTTTGGGACCCCCTTTTTTCTCAGCCCCCTCTTCACGAATCCCCCCGAAACTTTAAGGGAAGGAGCGGAGCGCAGCGAGACCATTTTAAGGAAAATTACAGGCAGATCCCTCAATCGGCGCCAAAGTTATTCCCAATAGAATGTTCGGAATTTCCTATGGTAGCCAATCCTAACTATAACTACCTACTGGCGACCGCCAGTAGGTAATATATATGTCCTCCAGTTTGGTTCAAATTTCGGGATTCGCAGCGCTCAGGTCGGTGCGGTATCCTGCAGCTGAACCCACGCCGCTCCACATTCACCAACTTCCCCCAGCAAGGGGAAAAACGGGTCGCACACTCAATCACAGTTTACAAATCTTCTTTATTTTCCAATTACAGGGCTGACAGCGCGTTTGATCTACGCGTTTCGGTGTCTCTCCATCTTGCTCACGATCAACGGGTTGCCCCAACCCTTGTAAATTTAAATGTTTTTTTCTTTCATTGTGATCATTTCCTGTCACATGTTCATGTTGCAAGGATTGTGGTCCTTGTAGTTCCTTATTATTTTAACGGCAAAAGTAGAATGTTTCACCCGTTTTTTAATGTACATTTAATACTTGTTTGTCTTCTTTTATATTTAATATTCCTGGTTCGATCAACAATGTCTTTATTGCTCCTGAGGCTTGAGCCGGGAGCTAGCTAACACACATCCTGCTATACTGTGCTAAGCTATTTTTTAACGTGAGCCGAGCGCTGCTGAATTTTAAAAACTGTTGCCTTTAGGGCCAGATGCAGGTGAAATAGATTTACCGATTTTTAATTACCAAATTTTACCGATTCGGTAATTAAAAATCAGTAAATTAATTAGGATATGTAGATTGACATCTTTATCCTTTGATATTCAAGGAAAACTATCAAGTTTAGTTTTCAAAAAGAATGTTTTCACCAAGCAGTACCAGGAAGGGGTAATATGCTTAGTCTAACTGGAAAGTAGTGTTCTGCTATAACACAGAGTTTTAATATGTTTTTTATATTTTTTTAATTAATTGATGGAATATTGATTATTTCTAAGTTTATTGATTTTTTAATATGCTTTGAGATTAATATGAATTTACTGTTTTAATATAGGGGGTTGTCCCAGCAACAAACTATTTTGTCCTGATGATGGTCTTCTTGACGACTGCATAATAGACCGAAACGTCGACACTTACATCATCTCCTGAAGCGCTGCGTTGGCACCAACACACAACCATAGTTTATTTATGAATTTGGTTGTCTGTGATATTTACTAGGAGTTGATGTTTAGTTATGAACTGATGAGTTGATGTTATTTATACCTCTGTTCATAACTGTTTTGCTTAATTTGATTTCTGTGTATCTGCCTCCCCAGTTTTATTATTTGATGCTTTGTCATTCAATATAAAATAACCGTTTTGAATACGATTTACTTCCTCTGTGTTTTCTATCCTTCCTTTTGCTTGATGTGTTCTAGCAATTATCTCCAAGTGTGATATCTTGTTGATACACTGGAGTGCGATACATTTGTACAACTCCTAACTGAGATCCATTTTTCATTAAATTAAGTCCTTTGTAGCATACATAGATCTAGGAGAAGCACTGGCTTTTAATTTCAACCTGTCGGATCACCAAACCCTCAGAGGATGCCTACTTTACAGACCCCCAGGGGCCAAGACCCCATTTTTAGCTGCACTAGGCAATCTGCTAGAAGAAGCAGTATGCGCCAAGACTTTTACAGTTTTAGGAGATTTTAACTTTCATCTGGACAGGACATCTGACACAGATACGCGTGAACTTCTGGAATTGCTGGAAAGAGTCGAGTTAAGGCAATTGGTGACTGGATCTACACACAAAGCGGGGCATACCCTAGATGGTGTTTTTTCAAACCATCCCAATCTAGTGGTATCGGCTATATGCCGGTTCGCTGGTCAGATCATGCCGCAGTGTATTTTAACATCACCCTGCCCCCCCCCCCTAGACTTAATAAGGTGAGGAACCCAGCTAAGACAATTAGGAAATGGAAAAACCTAGAAGGCACGACCCTTAATGACCTGTTAAGATCCTCGATGGTGCCCCTTCCAAAAGACATAGAGGAGGCAGCAACTGCATACACTAATTGGGTAGATAATGCATGTGTGCAATTGGTACCCCCAAAAACTTACCACTCCACCCGCTCAAGACCATCGGCCCCGTGGTTTTCAGAGGAGATCAGGGATCATAAAGTCCTTTGTAAGAAACTGGAAAGAAATTGGCGGAAAAATTATTATGAGGATGATAAAAAAAATACTCAAATTGGAGTTGGTAGCTTATAAAGAGAGGATTGGCAAAACATGCCTATTTTACCAAGCGCATCAAGGATGCAAGCAATTCCCCTAAAGAACTCTTCCATACAGTGTCCTTGTTGGCAGCTCCCAAACCGGTGGAGGTACCTCCGAGTCGGGATTTATGTGAGAATTTGGCCAAATTCTTTCAGAACAAGGTTGAGATGATTTTCTACTCCCTGGTTGATCAAGTAAAGGTCATCCCAAGGAAACCAACTTAGGGAACATAGAGCTCAATGGGCAAGAAAACAGGCTCACTAACTTTGTCCCGATCTGTGAGGAGGAGGTTAGGCGTCGACTCCAGAAACTAAAATCGGGCTCTCCCGGTAACCCCTGCCCAGCCACAATAGCAAAATACGCTGCTTCTCCAATAGCCTCTGTGCTCACCCCACTATTTAATAACATGTTAGAAAAGGGGGAGTTTCCCTCCCGCTGGAAACAGGCATCCATCCTGCCCCTCTTAAAAAAACCTAACTTGGATGTGGCCGATTTGAACAACTATCGGCCCATCGCCAGACTTCCGCTGCCGGCCAAGATCATAGAGGGCATATTGAACACTCAGCTGAGCACTTTCTTGGGTGTGGGGCAACATCTTGATCCCTCACAGCACGGATTTCTGGCTGGGCACAGTACAGAATCTGCCTTAATCAAGTCGGCAGAATATATCAGATTAGTGATGGATGCAGGAGGCAGAGCCGCCCTGATCCTACTGGATTTGTCCGCGGCCTTTGATACGGTCCACCACGTACTATTGGTGGATCAGTTGAGGGCCTGTGGGGTTCAGGGGAAAGCCATTAAGATTCTGCAGGCTTTCCTCTCCAACAGGAATCAGGTGGTGGCTCTGGGAGATTTCGAATCGGACCCGTTTGTGCTCCCCTGTGGGGTTACTCAGGGCTCATCCCTGAGTCCGACCCTTTTTAATGTTTATGTCTCCACGTTGGCCCCTGTCATCAGATCCTTCGGTTTTAATTTAACATCTTATGCAGCCGACACGCAGATCGTGGTGTCGCTGCTACCGGGGGGAGTGGAAGGCACGGCCAACAGGTTTAAGGACTGCATGAGAGCGGTCAGTAGCTGGATGGCAGGGAACTGCCTTAAGCTGAACTCTTCAAAGACCGAAGTTCTACTCTTTGGGGCCAGAGAAAACTTCTGGTCTCCAAGATGGTGGCCAGAGGAAATGGGTTCCCCCCCCTGCCCAGTTGCTAAGGTGAAAAACCAGGGGATCCTGATGGACGAGACACTGTCCTTCAGGCCTCAAGTAAACGCCTTGTCCTCAGCAACTCACTATGTCCTGAAAATAGTACGCAAAGTGTTGCACTTCCTCCCGGATGAGCACAGGAAGACAGTGGTGACAGGACTAATAATGTCTCGGTTGGATTACTGTAACAGCCTGTTGCTTAATGCTCAACATGGGCTGCTTAACAAACTGCAAACCCTGCAAAATGCAGCAGCCCGCCTGATTATGGGTACACCCAAATTTTCCCCGGTCGCCCAGGATCTGGTGAAACTACATTGACTACCGGTGCGCAAAAGAATTACATTTAAACCTCTTTGCGTAGTCTTTAAGGCGCTCAAAGGAATAGGCCCCCACTGTATGACCCAGCTCTTCCAATGGTACAAACCAGCAAGAGCCCTCAGGTCAGCCGATCAGGGGCTGATTGTGGTTCCTAGAGTCAGGAAAGCCCGTGGGGGGGGGGTAGAAGTTTCTGCCTGGGAGCAACAAAGGCCTGAAACGCCTTGCCAGTGAGCCTCAGACTGGCCTCAGATTTAATGTCCTTCAGGAGGGCCCTGAAAACATGGCTTTTTAAACAGTAAAACTTTCTGGCCAAGTGCAGGGAGTGGTCAGTCAGCGCCAGGACACCGTTTGGTAAGTGCGCTTTACAAATGTGAAAATAAATAAATAAATAAATAAATTGGGCTTTCTCCACCTTCCAATAGGCTTAGTCAAATTTTATTATTATTATTTTGATTAAAGCTTTCTTTATTTTCATTTTTTGAATTCTGTGCCTTTATTGCCGACCGTCAGTTTCTAAAATTTCTCATGCTTGATTGTCTCTGATGATTGTTTATAAGTGTACATATAATTCCTCCGACAGATGCAAACCATACGGATGCAGCGTTCTCAGGTTAAGTATGAATCTTGATTCTGTTTGCCTTAGTTTTCTCTCCCGATCGCTGCCGCGATCTCCTTTTGGAATTGTCTGAATGCCATAGAATTTCATTTTTTGCCAATCTCCTTGATTAAATTGCTCCATGTGTTTGGCTATAGCATTGGATCGATCTTTGTGTATTCTTGCCCTCAACTGTTGTAGGATTCTGTTTTTTAGTTCCAATGTAGTGCTTCCCACATACAACATTGGGCATGGACATTCCACTATATAGACTGTAAATGGCGTTTTGCAAGTGACACATTCTCTAATCTGCCACTTCTTTTTGTTTGCCAGTATTATTTCTTTCATTGGTTTAGCAATTTGGCACATCTTACATCCGTGGCATTTTACGAATCCCTTGGTTTTCAACCAGTCATCCTGTTTCTTTTTTTGGAAATGACTGTGAATCATGTGATCTTTCAGATTTCTTGCATGTCTGTATGTTATTACTGGATGGTTCCCCATGATTTCTTTGACAGTATTGTCCAATTGTAGAAATTTCCAATTCTTTCTTAAGATCTTTCCAATTTGGGCACTTTCTTGGGAGAAGTCCATGATCATTCTGATTTTTCCTTTTTCTGAGTCATCATTTTGCTTTTTTCTCTTTAGACACTCTTCACGTGTCTTGTTTTTCGCTCTTTTAGAGCTTTTTCTAACTGCCTTTAAGGGATATTTTCTCTTCACAAATCTTTCCATCGTGTGTCTGCTGTTCCTTTCCCATTGTTCCTGTTCACTACATATTCGACGGATCCTTAGAAATTCTCCGTATGGTGGAAGCTGGTTGCTTCTAGGGTGGCATTAGTTGAGGTTGCTTTTCTGTGGAGTGTAGTATGGACTTGATGATCCTTAATGTAAATTTCAGTATCCAGGAAGATGATTTTTTCCTTACTGATAGTATAGGTAAATTTTAAGTTCTTGGTGCTATCATTCATTATCTTAAAATACTCCTGGAATTCACCCTCTGTGCTGTCCCAAATTATCAGCAAATCATCAATAAATCTTTTCCAACTGATGATTTTATTCACTGACGATTCATTTGTTGAGTTCCATGCTTTTTCTTGCTCCCACCAACCCATTGTTAAACACGCATAACTGGGACTAAAAGAAAATCCCATCGCCGTTTCGCTGCGTTGTCTGAAGATTTCTTCTCCAAATGTGAAGATATTATCCTCTAGGCAGGTTGAAATCATTTCTAGCAGCATTTTGTTTTGACTGCTACAATCAAGGCTTCTCTCTTCCAAAAAGAAATTGCATGCCTGTTTTCCCATCTCATTATCTATATTGGTATATAAACCAATCACATCCATTGCAATTAGATGATATGAGTCTTGCCTAGGTGTATTTTGTAGGATTTGCAAAAGATCTCTTGTATCTTGAATATATGAATTCAAGTTTTCCACAAAAGGTCTCAAAAAATAGTCTATATATTCTGCCATTGGTTCCAATAGTGATCCTTTAGCGGATACAATGGGTCTTCCCGGGGGCTTTTTCTGGTCTTTGTGTATTTTAGGCAAAAAATACATCGTTGCCATTGTTGGATGTGTCACCGTTAGGAATTTTCTTTCTGTTTCATCAATCAGGCCATTTGTCGCCAATACAGATAGTTTTACATCAATTTTGCCCTTTATTTCCATTGTTGGGTTTTTCTTTAGTTTTTCATAATATTATGTGTCTCTCAATTGTCGATGAGCTTCTATCATGTATGCACTGCGATCCATGATTATCACGTTCCCGCCTTTGTCAATCTTGTCATCCTCCGATAGATTTTTCAATACTGTTCGTCCGCCTTGGTTAAATTATCTTGATCATGATTAAGCATGGGCGGAAAATCCGTTCCGCACGCGGATTTTGCGGATTTTCGGTAAATTCGCAATCCGCGAACTCTCGCGAATTTACCGAAAATCCGCAAATTCGCACGCATTGGATTTTTTTGCTTGGTGATACAATATTGCGGTGTGCGGCGTTCACTTACCGTCATTCAGCGTTTGCCGAGTTGTTTTTCTCGATATTTTGCGAGTGCTGCTCCATTTTGGATCTTGCTGCAGGATCCCGCGGGAGTTTGGCGATGCATCGCGAGAGTTCGCAATTGCGAACATGTAGATGCGGCGGGCAGCAACAATCTCGCACTCGCGAAATTACAAAATTTGCAATTCTGCACAAGAAATCCACCAGCAAGCAGCATAAACCTTCTGAAAATGATGATTTTTATCAGAATAACTCCTCAGGTTGAAATTTGCCTGCACTTTTTTGCAAGGAGTCCATTTTTTTGGGGGGGGGGAGGAAGGAAGTGCCCCACAGAAAAACAAGTTTTGCAAAACTGAAAGCACTCAGCAGGTGCAAAAGTTCAAACTCATCATTAGTAACCATTCCCTGTAGTGCTTCCTGAGGGGCCCCTCCAGAGTTCAGTTGCCTACTTGCAACTATTCTATGACCCTGCTCTGACCCTCATAGCAGGCTCATAGAATAGCTACAAGTAGGCCACAAAGGTCCTGGAAAAAAAATTGCACTGCAACAGAAAGCAAATTACAGATAAGGAAGCAGGTGCCAGACAGGAAGTTTAAATTCAGTGACACATTAATCAACCCCAAATTAATTCATGTCAGTTGAAGCAGGGCAGGTGTGCTTGCTTTTCCCCAACATAATCTACAGTGATGAACCAGAAACTAATTCATGTCAGTTGAAGCAGGGCAGGTATGCTTGCTTTTCCCCACCATAATCTACAGTGATGAACCAGAAATTAATTCATGTCAGTTGAAGCAGGGCAGGTGTGCTTGCTTTCCCCCCCCATAATCTACAGTGATGAATCATAGGGTGGCAGTGATGTACCAGAGGGTGGCATGGGTGAACCAGAGGATGGCAGTGGTGAAACAGAGGGTGCTGTGACCCCTCACAATCTGGCTTCCGAGCAAAACACAGCACTGAGACCGCCCTCATCGCAGCAACAGACGACATTCGAACTCTACTGGACAACGGAGACACAGTCGCCCTCATCCTCCTCGACCTCTCTGCAGCATTCGACACAGTTTGCCACAACACCCTTTTACAGCGCCTCAACAACATCGGAATCCAAGGAAAAGCACTTAAATGGATCACCTCGTTCCTCACCGGAAGAACCCAGAGAGTCCGCCTTCCACCTTTCAAGTCCGAGGCCTCTGAAGTCATCTGCGGCGTACCACAAGGATCCTCACTCAGTCCCACCCTCTTCAACGTATACATGAGCCCCCTCGCGGCCATCGCACGCCAACACAACCTCAACATCATCTCATACGCGGATGACACTCAACTGATCCTTTCCCTCACCAATGACCCCAGCACCGCCAAAACCAACCTACACGAAGGAATGAAAGAAGTTGCCGAATGGATGAAACAAAGCCGTCTGAAACTGAACTCAGACAAAACAGAAGTCCTCATCTTAGGTACATCCCCCTCCGCATGGGACGACTCCTGGTGGCCGGAAGCCCTCGGAAAAGCACCCATCCCGACAGACCACGCAAGGAACCTAGGCGTCATCCTGGATTCT
Organism: Lissotriton vulgaris; assembly: GCF_964263255.1. Taxonomy (NCBI): domain Eukaryota; kingdom Metazoa; phylum Chordata; class Amphibia; order Caudata; family Salamandridae; genus Lissotriton; species Lissotriton vulgaris. The sequence continues at coordinate 41,627 of NW_028255510.1, read as the reverse complement.
TCACTCTCAATGAACAGACAAGTCAGCGCCGTATCCTCTTCCTGCTTCAACATTCTTCGCATGCTCAGAAAAACATTTCGCTGGATCCCCTCCGAAACAAGGAAAACAGTCACCCACGCTCTGGTCACGAGCCGACTGGACTACGGAAACACCCTCTACGCAGGTACTACCGCAAAACTCCAGAAGAAACTCCAACAAATCCAAAACGCCTCAGCCAGACTCATATTAGACATCCCACGCAACGATCACATCTCTGGTCACCTTAAAGACCTCCACTGGCTACCCGTCAATAAGAGGATCACCTTCCGACTGCTTACCCACGCACACAAATCACTCTACGACATCGGCCCAGAATGCCTCAACTCACGACTGTCCTTCTACACCCCCTCCCGCCAACTACGTTCTTCCAGCCAAGCCCTCGCCACCGTACCTCGCATCAACAAGACCACCATGGGAGGCAGATCCTTTTCATACCTGGCTGCTAAAACATGGAACTCACTCCCCGCTCACCTTCGCCTTACCCAGAACCACCGAGCATTCAGAAAGCAACTTAAAACGTGGATATTTGACAAGTAATCCTCCTCCCCTTCCTAAGCGCCTTGAAACCCTCCGGGTATGTAGTGCGCTATACAAATTCTTTGACTTGACTTGACTTGACTTGTGATGATGAACCAGACGTAGAAACAACAAAGTCGCGACCGTTGCGAGCCGACAAGTAAGTTCGCAATTGTGAACTGGTAAAAAACCCTCGCGAACTGGCAGAAACCCTTGCGAACACAAAAAAAAATCAGCAAATTCGCGAGAGTTTGCGGATTTTGCGGATTGCGAATTCGCAAATACGCAAATTCGCGAACGCCAGATTCGCAAAATTCGCCCATGAGTTTGTAAAGATCTTGAATTACAGACTCCTGGAATTAATCTACCTTATTCCCTGGGCCCAGCTGTGGGTAGAATTTCGATTTTGGTCAATCCTGACCTGTGCCAAATTCATATGGCTTTTAGGGCTCTCGCAAAGGTGAAAATGCGACCTTCCGCATAGTCATTTGTATCTCTTAAGAATTTGGAATGTTTACGATCCATTACAATTTCCTCATGTTTCTCTAAATCCGCCTCCAAATCTTCCTTAAATTTTATTAGTTCTGATGTCAACTTCATTGTGGATAAATCCTTTTCAGTTTCCTTTAATTGATCTTTCTGTTTTTCCAGTGATATATCAATGTGTTTTATCAAGATTTCGATTAAGCCCAGCGAGGAGTGTAGCACAAATTCGCCCCATTCCTGCAATAATTCATTCGTTGCGTCTTGATTGTTTGGCATGAGCATTATGCGGAGTCCCCTCGGGACAAGCTTTGCATCCAAGTATTTTTTTAGAGTGATAAGTTCCCATGATTTATTGATTTCTTTACGGCTTAATTTTTCCCATGTTTTCAATCTACTTCTGGCATCCGTTTTTCCTGATGAGGTCGCTGCATTGGTCCTTTTTTCCGTACTACTTTTGTCGAATAATTCTGTAACTCGTGCAGTTCTTTTTGCTTCATGTTTTTCCATATTCGCGCTGTCCTATTTGCCCCTCCGTGTAGATCGTAGATGTTTATTTAAAGTGATTTGCCTGTTTAGGTCGGTATCTCCGATTAACCATACAGTAGTGCAAAAGTATCCCACGAGTTTCTGGATTGAAACACTGCTGCGGTTTTACAACTCAGTCAATCAGATTCCCCGATACTTAGCCGATACAGCTGTTGCTTTTAACAATGCCTACGCGTTCATTCACAACAACACGCTTGCCAGAGTCTCTTGCGTGTGTCTTACTTTGCGTTTTCTTCAATTTCCTTTTATCGGCGGTCACTGCTCCCGGTTTCAATATCCTCCAGTTTGGTTCAAATTTCGGGATTCGCAGCGCTCGTGTCGGTGCGTTATCCTGCAGCTCAACCCACGCCACTCCACATTCACCAACTTCCCCCAGCAAGGGGAAAAACGGGTCGCACACCCAATCACAGTTTACAAATCTTCTTTATTTGTCACTGACAATGTCATGAGTGATGTAATATGTGAGGTCATAAGCATTGCATTGCAGGGCCCGAGTTATAGTCAGCTCACTAACTATAACAGCTGATTTTCACTGGTTTTGAAGGGTGAAAGCTGAGCCTAACTATAACATGCCTGTACCTTTGGCCTTTGTCTGTGAATTTCTAAGGTTTTAAAAAAAATGCTAATTCCTAACTTAAACGTCCTCCTAACCTTTGTTTTTTTCAGTGAATTTCTAAGGTTTTTTAAATGCAAATTCATAATTATAATATCTCTCCAACCTTTGGTTTGTTCAGTAAAATTCTCTGGCTTTTATGTGGAGTCTAGGCAGCATGCATGTGCTGTCTGAAAGACCTGCTGTATTCACTATACAGAGTGTAACCGCATCTGCTGCTTACCATAGGTTGACTCCAGCTTTGTTCTTCTTTGGTGGCTCCTCATTGGTTCCCGGTCCCAATACTTTATTCCGTTTGGAGTGCAGGAGCACTGCTCAACTACACATTAATTATCCTTACTCCATGGCCATCGATTTCAATCTAGTCATTATTTCTTCAACCCCCTCCCATTCCCTCTACTCCATCACTGCTTATTTTGTTTTGCTTCATCTGTGTGTTTTATCACCTTTGTTAGTTTTTTTAATTTTGCAATTCGACAGGATTTGCATTTTGAGAAGTGATTTTCATAGAATCATAGGATGTTGGGCCTATGAAGACTCGAACCTTGTTTGGCGGCCTCAAGGCAGGCTGCTCCAGCACTTACACCATCACCTCTCCCCTTGACAACACCATGTAAGATCACTGCCACTCCTTTTGAATGCACAATCATAATTAGGCCTGGGCAGAGCTAGCAGAGTTTCACTTTGACGAATTTCACAGAGCTTGCAAAAAACTCAGCAAGATTCCATGGAGTTCCGCGAGCTAGTGGAGTCACAGTGGCAATCAGTCTAAGTCTTAAGAAAGGTCTGCCGGGGATTGAGAGGGTGGATTGAGAAAGACAAATCTTTCTGTGAGGCTGGTCATGATTGGCCTCACCCACAAGAGGCTTGTCTGGTGCTGCTCAAGGCACTTCCCTTAAAGGTGTCCTGCCATGGCCGTATCCATTACCAAGAGCAAGGACACCAATGCAGTTGGCATGTGATCTATAAAATGTGATCTATAAAATGCTGAATGGCAATGGTGACAAGGTTAATTATACAGTAGTCCTTATACAGAAACCTGCTCTCTTCTTGCTCACATCTGTCTCTGTGCCGCTGCCCATAGCACCTCTCTCAGGTAGGTGTTTGAGGCCCCCCTCCACCACCAGCAGGTTCCTGCCTGCACCTCATCCCGGCTGCTCTGCTGGGCTGCCTTCTTTGTCTCTCTTTCTTTTCACTTTATTACTGTTTGTTTATAGTGCCTGTTTTTCAGTTTTTTACTCTTTTTCACTGTTAATATGCCTTTTGTCTTACAATACTGTTTATTCTGCCTGTGTATCTGTTTCCAGTCCTTTTCACCTTCACTGTGCTTTGTTGTGTCCTCTGTTGTTTTCTGCCTGCTTTTGCTGCCCTTTTCCTGTAGCTGCTGCCCCCGCAGCCCTTCCCCCTGCCAGTTCCTACTCCACCTACCAGCTGTGTTTCCCTCCCCGTCCCCTATTTAATGGCAGACGCGCTCAGTGGGCAAAATGCCGGTGTGCCGTGGGCGCGCCAAAGGGAAGACTGTCTGTGCCTGAACCGCGACCAGCACCAGGGACCCTGGTTCTCCAACCACCCACTGCTACGACTCAGCTACCCTCCACGTACTCAACCCCGGAAGGAACAGAAACTGCCAGCTGTCTACGCCGAACACAACCCAAGGTCATTTATCCTTCCAACACTGCCAACAAATCTTCACCAATGTCTGCACCTCCACGACCACCACCCTCCCACCAGACGCCATCACCCAGAAGCCCTGAGATGCATCCTCATCAACGTGCGCTCCCTGCACAGACACGCAATAGAAATCAGTGACTTCCTATGCAACCTCTCGCCAGATGTCGTCTTCATCACAGACACCTGGGCCAACCCCACTTCCACCCCTGATAATTCCACCACCATGCAATGTCCAGGTCCAGAGGAAAGACCGCTCCAACCACCCAGAAGGGGGACTTGCCATCACACACAAGAATGCCCTCCGACTGACCATCTCCAGCGAGAATGACTACTCGTCCCCCCTGGAACACCTCCATTGCCAGATCCAGAGCAGCCCCAGAATGATCCTACGCAGCACCCTTGCCTACAGACCTCCAGGACCTCAGACCACATTCGCCACAACCATCACCGACCTCGTTGCTCCCCACGCCAGTGATTTCATGGACTACGTACTGCTCAGAGACCACAACTTCCACCTCAACAACCTCAGTGACCCCAACTGTACAACCTTACCAACATCAGACTGAGACAGCTCATCACTAACCCCACCCACAGGGCAGGACACACCCTCGACCCCATCTTCACAGGAGCTAGCAACACTTCAGTCACACCACGCAACACCCCTGGACGGACCACCACTGTGTACATTTCTCTTTCAACAAAGCCATTGCTCACAAACATACACCACTCCCTCCAAGAAGGAACTGGAGCAAGGTCACTGAGGAGAACCTCAACTCCAACCATGACCCCCCTCCCACCTCGAATGAAACCAACTCGGCAGCCACAGAACTACCCAAATGGATCACCAACTGCGCATACCAGATCGCCCCCTACACAACTCCGCCTACAAGAATGCCAAGATAGAATACCACCAACTCATGAGATCCACCAAAAGAACCTTCATCCAGAACAAAATCCTCGCTAACTCCAGCAACTCAAAGGAACACTTCAGCATCATCCAGAAATTCACCAAACCACCCAGCAAAGCCATGGATGTCACACAATCCCAGGACCTCTGCAACAAGCTCAGCTCTTACTTCAATCTGAAAATCAAGTTCCTCTATGACAACTTCAGCAAACAGACTCCTGACACCAAAACCACCCCTTCCTCCAGTAACGTCAGCCAGCCCGCCATCTCTGCCTGGTCCCCAGGAATGACTGAAGACACCGCCATGACAATGAAAAGTATCCACTCAGGAGCTCCCATCAACCCCTGCCCACCCCTCAGCTTCCACAGAGCCGCCATCACCATAGCACCCAAGCTATGACACACCATCAACGCCATCTTTGAATCTTGCACATTTCAGGATGACTGAAATGCACAGAAGTCAAGCCCTTCCTCAAGAAACCCTCTGCAGACCCATCAGACTTAAAAAACGACCGGCCTTTCTCTCTCCTCCACTTCGCTGTCAAATTTACTGAGAAGATCGTCAACACCCAGCTGACAAACTACATTGAAAATAACTCCATCCTCAACCCTTCCCAATCCAGATTCCGTAGCAATCACAGCACAGAAACTGCCCTCCTCACTGACAGAGATGATGTTCGCACGCTCCTTGACCAAGTCCACATCATTGCCCTAATCCTACTAGACATCTCTGCTGCTTTCAACACCGTCACCCACCACACTCTCGCTGACAGACTCTTTGACGCCGGCATACATGGAACCACCATCGACTGGTTCCTCTCCTTCCTCACTGGCAGAACTCAAAGATTCAAACTGCCCCCATCCTCTTCGAACCCACAGAAATCAACTGCGGAGTACCCCAAAGATCACTGCTTAGCCCCACGCTCTTCAAAATCTACATGGACCCCCTCGCTGCCATTGTTAGACAGCATTGACTCAGCATACTATCCTTTGCCAATGACACCCAGCTCATCCTCTCCCTCATGAAGGAACACTTCACAACCAGACTCAGCTTCCAGGAAGGAACGAAAGACATTGCATCCTGGATGAGCAGCAGCTGTCTGAAGCTCCACTCTGAGAAGACTGAAGTCCTCTTACTCGGGCCCATCCCCTCAGCATGGGACAATACCTGGTGACCCACCACCCTCGGCAACCCTCCCACCCCACAGACCATGCACGGAACATCTAGATCATACTCGACTCCTCCCTCACCATTACCTCCACCTGCTTCAAAACCCTCTGCATCCTTCGCAAGACCTTCCAATGGATCCCCCCAAATCCATAAAAACAGTAACCCACACTCTCATAACAAGTAGGCTAGACTATGAAAACACCCTCTATGCCAGAGTCAACAAACTCCTGCTACATTAACACCAGACCATCCAGAACACCGTGGCCAGACTCGTTATTGGCATCCCACAACATAAACTCATCACCCAACACCTGCAAGACCTCCACTGGCTTCCTGTTGAAATGAGAGTGACCTTCAAGCTACTCAGCTACAACTACAAATCCCTCAACAACACCGGACCCAAATACTTCAAAGAAAGAGTCTCCTTCCACGATCCCAAGAGAAACCTCTGCTCTGCCAAACTCTCCCTCGCTGAAACCCTGCTCATCCACAGAGCCAGAGCAAGTGGAAAAGCCTTCCCCTACATCACTGCAAAGACCTGGAACGAGCTCCCTATTAACATCAGACACTCCCCTACTCTGCACACTTTCAGGAAGAGCCTCAAGATCTGGCACTTCGGCTGACTCAGAGCTGCATCGCACCTTGAGACCCTCACAGGTGAGTAGCACGCTTCACAATTCCCTGGTTGATTGATTGATGGTAGTTCTTACCGGTTGCAAGAAGTGATGCAGATGAGGACGGAGCCTCATCCTCCCACAACCACAGCAGGTGAGACCATGGGCAGTGGCCAGTAACTGTTAGGGAGTTAAGCATAGAGACTTTGTGCCAGCTGCTCCTTCTGGGCACAATGTGATGCACCTGAAAACTTGGGACTTTAGAGAAATGGCAAGAAGGACCTGCTGCTCTCAACTCTGGGTCCTGGAAGCACCACTCCCAGCCCAAGCCATGTGACTCAGATGGGCAAAGACTAGGCTCCCGTAGGGAGGAGGCTGAAGATCTGTCAGGATTGGGGCAGTACTAGAAAATATGCCCATGCCCGGTCCCTTCACGTCCCAAGAGGCAGCCATCTTAAAAGCAGGCAAAATGCAGTGCCAAGTTGTTCTGTTTTTTGTAGGTGCCAGTAAACTCCGCTACTTGACAGACTGTGGATTTTTGCTGAACTCAGGCAAATCTCAGTGAACTCCACCGGTGGAGCAGTGTTCACCGCCCGCCCTAATTATAATTAAGGCTTCCGGTTTTATGGTTTTACTGATTTTTACAGATAAATACTGAAAGAAAACAATGTGTTTCCAGTCTGTATTTTTTTTTTAAGTTTGAGTTTATTCATCAAAGAAACACAAAAGATATACAGAAAGTACAGTATACAATATAAGTCAATTAAAAATACGTATGTAATATCTAAAAAGAAAAAGTGTAACTAAAACAGCAAGTAATAGTAAAATCATATTGAAGAAAAGCATTATATAAAAAAGGGGGGAGAGAGGGGATGAGGGAAGAGATACCGGACAAATAGGAAAAAATATCACAATCAATTTCATTATAAGAAGGAGAGATAACAAGCGTCAAAATATCATTTTAAACAATTTAAGAGTAAAATGTCATAATATTTTGAGAAAAAACATAACTGTAAAGGAGTAACCCTAAAATAAAAACCAGGAACAGGACAAGTGAGAGTGGACATGAGATCATTTAAGGAGGTTTGCGGACTTTACCTGAAGTAATAATTAGCGTAGTGTTAGTAGATGTTACCTTTGTTAAGTAAGAAGTTATAGGGAGCCATTACAGATCTCTCTTAACTGCTAGTGAAATGGGTGTAACATAGTTAGTATCCAGTCTGTGATGAAAGCATACATCATTCCACCAGGCTTTAAAATTAATTTTGTCAGCTTGCTTCCAGTTAGAAGTTATGAGATGATATGACACTGCTAATAGTACATTTATTAGCTAAGTATTAGGTGATGTTTGGGGCCATTGTGGAGATAGAGACCCTAAGAATATATTAGAGATGGAAAAAGGTACCAAGGTGTTAAAAATGTTATTTATTTGGCACCAAACTAAGCGCCAAAATTGTGAAATAGTAGGACAATCAAAAAGCATATGTTTTAAATCTGCATGGGGGCAAGGACAAGGACAAGACCAGCAGGTAGCTGAGGAGTCTGGAATGAAGGAGGAGAGCTTAACTGGGGTGAATAAAAGACGTTGATAAATAAAACAGAGTGTTTGAGAAGTATTAGCAGTTCTACAGATTTTGTGAATTTTAAACCATAGTTTATCCCAGAAAAGAGTCGTCCAATTTTCTGCTAAATATTTTTCCCAAGTCAATTCAGTCTTTGGTTTAACTCTATCTGAGGAGAAAAAAGAGTGAGAATATAGAGAGGATGCTGAAGGGGATGAGGATAATAAAGGAAAAATGGCAAGACAATTCGAAGATGGAATAGAGGTAGATGGCAAGGAAAGAAGATATTGAGTAAGAGAGGGGAGTAGGAGATTATATTGTGTTCTAGCAGAAACCGGTAAAGAGAATTGTTCTTGAAGGACTCAGAAAGAAAGGGGGGTATTATTAGAGAGCAATTGTGAAATCCAGAGGAGTCCTTTAGATCTCCAGGATTTCCAATAAATTGAACAATTTTTTTACACGTAGTAAAGTATTATGCCAAATAGGCTGCTGATATAAGACGGAAGTAGATGAGTATGACGATGGTAGGAGTGGATGAAGAATTTTATGTGTGTGAGAAATGACTGGAGATCGTAATGGTGGAATAGTATGAGTAAATGTAAGAGACTCAAGCAACTCGAAAGGAGTGAGAAAAGCTTTTTCCATAGAAAGCCAAACAGGAGGATAGATTTCATGGTCAGAAGAGAGCCAACACGAATATTGCTGTAGAGAGAAAGCGTAATGGTATGATTTAAAGTCAGGAAATTTAAGTCCGCCAGATGTTTTGTCTGCCTTCAGAGATGATAAGGCTATGCGAGGCGCCTTATTCTTCCAAAGAAATTTTGTAAGTAAAGATTTTTTTTTTTTAAATAAAAACCTGGAATATGTATAGGGATCATTGAAAGAACATATACAATTAGGGGAGAAAGCATCATCTTGATGGAATCCAGTCATCCCCACCAAGAAAGAAATAATGGATGCCAACGTTCAATATTGTCAGATAGAGTCTTAAGGATATGATCAAAATTTCATTTTAAAGTGTCAGAAATAGTTGAAGAAAACCATAATCCTTAATACTTTATTTTTGATGATTTCCAAGGAAAAACCGGTAAGAGCAAATTCTTGTTTATGGCAAGTCACATTAAGGGGGAGAATTTCACATTTATCTGAATTAAGTCGATATCCGGACACATGAGAGAAAGCATGAACTTGAGTAAGAAAAGAGGAAATAGAAGTGGCAGGATTGGAACAATATAAAAAAATGTCATCAGCATATACAGACATTTTGACATGCGTGAAGCCCAATTGAAAGCCAGTAAATTGAGTGTCCTGTCTAATCTTGGAAAAAAACGGTTCTGATGCTACAATGAAAAGAAAGGGTGATAATGGGCAACCCTGTCTTACTCCTCTAAAAAGAGAAAAATAATCTGAGGTTTTACCATTAATGAAAATAGATGCTTTGGGACTTGAATAAAGAAAAGAAATAACGGAGATGAGCTTTGGGGGAAATCCTATGCAATTTAAAGCTTTAAACAAGAAATTCCATCCCATTCTATCAAATGCTTTTTCAGCGTCCAACGCTATCGCTGCTATTGGATAATCCAGAGAGGAAGCTTTACTGAGGACGTTAAAAAAGACTCTTGAATTGTCGGAGGATAGACAACCCTTTACGGGTTCAGGGCCAATAAGGTTAGGTAAAATGGGATCAATGCGGAGGGCAAGAATTTTTGAAAATAATTTATAATCTAAATTAACTAGGGAGATTGGACGATAACTTTTACTTAGAGATGGGTCTTTATTTTCTTTAGGTATTAAACATATCATGGCTTCTTGGAATGTACCAGAGGATGAACCGACAGTGATGAAGGAATTAAAAAGCAGCAGGAGACATGGAAGACGAAGATTGGTGAAGTGAGCATGAAATTCAATAGTAAACCCATCTGGTCCCGGAGCTTTACCTCTTTTTAATAATGAAATTGCACGAGTAATTTCTGACAAAATAATTTCAGATTCTAGGGAGTCAAAGTCAATAAGAGGAGACGGAGGCGGTGGAATAGATTGAAAATAAGATATAAGATCATTAGAAGTCAGATCACTCTCCGGGGTATATAGATTTTTGAAGAAGGAAACAAACTCATTTAGAATTTCGCTATCTGATGAGCTAGTATTGTTTCGGATAGACTCTATTCTAGTGCGGTCTCGTCTAATTTTTAAATAATTAGCCAATAATTTCCTCATTTTATTTTGACCTCTATAATAATGAGAACTACACTTTAAGAGATAGGACAATGCAGCCTCTGTGGATGTTTTATTGAAAGATATCTTAGCATCAATAAGATTCTTCAAAGATGATTCAGCGTTGAATGATAGTAAGTATATTCAAGATCTTTGATCTTAGGGAGTAGCTGGGCAGAATGGCCTTCAAATGACTTTTTCTTTTGAGAAACAAAATTCATTATGAAACCAACTGGCAGTGGCATTAAAGGAATCCCAAACCATTACAGGAGATGAGTCTGGGGAAGAGTTGAAAGAAAAGAATTCAGAAGCAAAGGAATTGAATTGACTTGAGAAATTTGGGTCCAATAACAACGCATTATTAAAACGCCATCTACCAGTATGAGGGGTAAAAGGGAGTAAATCAAAATCAACAGAAACTGGGGCATGATCTGATATTAAAATAGATCCAATTTCTTAGTGGAGGACCTGTTGAGAAAGAGATTTACTAAAGAAAATATAGTCAATCCGGGATTGTGAATGGTGAGGAGGGGAATAAAAACGATATTCTCAGAGATCTGGATTACAAAGTCTCCAAATATCAACTAGAGAGGAGCTATGTATGGTGGACGTGAATTGAGAATGCATCTTAGATTTAACAAATTTAACTGATGAGTGTCTATCTATTATGGGATCAAGGACTTGATTACAATCACCGCCAAAAACAATATAATGATCATAAAAAAAAAGCAGTTTATCTGAAATATGGGACCAAAAAACATTATCAACAGTAACTGGTGCATAAACATTGAAAAATACTACAGGTATTTGATTAATGATAAGTTTAACAATTACCCAACGCCCATCTGAGTTTGTTTCTTGATGAACAAGTGATATCTGCAATTTCTTATGACATAGAATTGAGACACCATTTTTCCTACCCAAAGCAGGGGAAGAAAAGACATTGCCTACCCAACAACTCTTTAATTTAGCTGCCTCAATTTCTGATTGATGGGTTTCTTGGATCAAAGCAATATCAGTTTTTAATTTGGCTAAATGGTTTAATATTCTTTGTATTTTTATAGGGTTGTTTACTCCTTTAACATTCCATGTTGTAACTTGAATGTAAACAATAAAACTTATATGCACAACTATTATGTCAACAAGAAACTGATTAATATCTCAATGAAGTAATAGAAAAGAAATATGAAAATCAGTTGGAAAAAGTAGAATCAAGTATAGAAAAATTAGAGCAATCGTGGAGTTTGAAAGAAATTTAGGATACAATAAGAAAATGGAAGAAATAGAAACTGGTGAATAATTTCAGAAAGGCGAAAGGAGAAAAAGGGTTAGAAGGAATATTGTAAAGAAGGAATGGAGATGAAAGTATGCAGAGAAAAGGGGAAAAAACAAAAAGAAAAGGACAGAAAACAGAAGGAAAGTATGAGACAGAATCCAAAAATAATAACAAATCAAATAAAATGAGGGACATACCACATGGAGACAATGAGAGTGGGGAGGGTGAGACCACATAGGAAAGGCAGTACACCGGGCGGGAAACTCCGGGAGGGGAAATGGATGAAAAACATCTTCCAGGAAAATCAAAGAGAACATAAATCGAAGTACCACAGACATCGCATTTAATAAAAAAGGAGAAAGAGAAAATGTTAACAAAAGACAAAACACAATACGGCAGAACAAAGTACAACATGGGGAAAAGGATAGGGAGAACATGAAACATTAGACCATTTTGAAAAAATATTCAAAAACATTTATGGCCTGGAAATGACGATGGAATCATCACTGCAAGTATTCAGAAAGTGTTGCAGTAGAGCTGGGTCTTCATAATTCATTGTTTTGTTATTGTAGGTTACTTTGAATGAACATGGATGAAACAAGCCATATCTGGCATTCAATGTACGAAAAGAAGGTCTCATATCCAGAAATCTTTTCCGTCGATTTGCAGTTGCCTTAGCATAGTCCTGGGCAAAGTAAAGGTTTGAGCCATTGTAGGTGAGTTTCCCTTTTTGTTTGGCAGTATGGAGAACTTTTAGCAGGTCCGTATATTCTAGAAAATATAGGATAACTCCCCTAGGTTTCGGGAAGGTTGAAGAGGCCGAGGAAGACCGAGGACTTTGACCCAGGCGATGTGCACGTTGAATATTCAATGGAGGATGATCTGGAAGACCCAGCAAAGGTGGCAGGAAGGATAAAAAAAATGACAATGGATCCGGACCTTCGACTCCCTCCGCAGGGCCATAAATGCACAGATTATTACGCCTATTTCGATTTTCCAAATTTTCGAATTAACGTTTTAAGTTGTTGTATCTCACTATTCATGCTTGGGATTTGATGAGTAACTGCCTGAACAGAATTAACTTGTTGTTCCAGACCCTGAACCCTTTGTTCCGTATGTCACCAGGTATCTTCTAGACTTTGGAGGCAGGATATAGTCTAAGTCATATAAGGTTTAAGGGAAGGTATTTCTTCCAGCAAGAGTTCCATAGAAATTACTGTGGAAGGGTTCACTGGTGAGGGAGAATTCGCCTTTAATCGCTTACCAGAGGGGGTAGAAGCAGAGGGTATCTTAGAACTTGTCTTAGAGTTTGAGCATGGCGTATTAGATGATATAATATTTGGCTAAACAGAATCTGTGGTGACCTCCTCCATAGTGTTCCGTAGAATGCTGAAAGGATTGTGAACCTCTATAGGTGCAGATGCAGCTTGCTGTTTATGATTGCGGTGAGAGCGTGGCATTGCCATTGAAGCGCAAGCAAAAAGAAATAAAAAGTGCACACAATCCCAGCATTAATTGAGCAGTCTCTCCGTAAAAAAAAAAAGAGAGAAAGTAAGGAGTACTTCAAAAGATAGTTAAAATAATCCAGTCAGTAATAACACTTCCAAAATGTTATGGGCATATAAACCAGTATTTTTGGTCCAAAAACTGAAAAAAACGCTGTGTAAAGAGAATAGAAGAAGTTCCCTTGAAATAATCACCTCATAGGAGCAGGCGGGAACGGGAGGTTCAGGCAGAAAACAAACAAAATGGCGGCCGCGTTTTTTCTTCAAGCCACGAGCGGCATAAGCAGATAAAGATTGTGCCTTTAGCACTCACATCATTTGGCCACAAATAAGTCCAGCCAGGCAGGAGGTGTTCCCACATATGATTCTGCTGCCCAGTGATCCTGAGGACGCAAAAAGAAACCTGGAGATATTCCGGCGTCTCACGCCATTACTGAGTTCCCGCGGGCGGCACCCATTTCCATCAGCGTTCAAGCCACGCCCCCCTGTATTTATTTTTTAAAGCAGAAAAAAACAAAAAATGTAGCTTCTTCTGAGAAACTGTCCATGCAGCACTTCATGAATTCTAGGCAACAGCTGAGCAGGCAGACAGCATGGCAGGTTGAAATACAGTATGAGATTTCGCTAAATACAGGTATATGTTAACATATATTTGTAGTTTGATGATAATATGTACCTGTGAGTGTAGACTTTTTTTTACATGTGGCTGCTTAGTTTGCTAAAATGTGGCAGGCATCCATGTTTGAGTGCACGCCGAAGAGTTATTTAACGCAGAAATATACAATTTTATAGCTGCATTTATTCTTGAAACACAAAATAAATATGGATAAATACCAATAAGATTGCCAAAAAATAAATATGGATAAATACAGACGGAAATGTTAAAAAAATAAATACCATAAAACCAGGAGCCCTAATTATAATGCATTCCCATAATGCTTTCCAGAGCAGCGCCATCCATGTTGTTCTGTTGATGCTTCCAAATCGTAGCGCTGTTACGAAGGTTAGTATTGCCCTTTTTAATGCCACTCAATTTGACAACCACTGAAGGAATGATGGTTGATTTGGCCTTGTCTGATTTTCCACCTTGCAGGGTTTTTGGGGTTAGAGAAAAGCAGAAAAACAGGACATACAATCTGGTCGAAAAGGAAAAGGTCCGATCACAGTCAGAGGAGAGAATTTTGGCAGTGTGAATAGTCACAACACGGAACAGGCTCTGCCTAGATGCAGCAGCAGCAGTTTCAACCAATGTTTATAAGTCCAAGTATCCAAATGTCTTAGAGAGGCTCATCATTAATATAAATACATATTTCTTAATGTGCATGACCCTTTTTTGTTTGTTAATCCTAGGAGAAAGGGCAGTAAACTGGACTGTTTTCATCCTGTTCTTTGTTAATTACTAATGTTTATCTAATTTCACGCTAGACAAGGGATAAACCATGTACATTGGACTTATTATAACTTTTAGATAACTTCCAGAGCTCTTTAAACTCCACAGTAAAAGCGGATTGGACTGACCACAAAATTGAGAGATTTCTGTAACAGGCTGCTGGTGCACGGAAGAGTCAGTCAACTCTTTGAAATTCTTCCAGGGCCATAGCTAGCCAGAATGCAGCAGGTGCAGTTATATCGGGGTCTAGTGTTGTGATGTCGCCACTGCACCTCAGTTTGTCTTCTTTTACTACCAAACTGGGACTGAAGACCCCTATTCATGCTGTGTGTTAGAAAGTCTCCCATCTACTTGCTTGAGCTAAATGGTGCCAGCCCCTGCCTGCTTGTGTCTGTTCTGACCTTGGGGCCCTACCCCCTTTAGCCTTCATGTCGGTTGGGTCATCGACCTCCGTCTGCTCATGTTTGTTCTGTGGGAGCCTACCATGGCAGCTCCCTCTTTGCAGCCCTGGGTTACCCACTTTCCTCACAACGTGCACTCTGGCATCCCTGGCACTACATGCAAACAGAGCGCTCGCTGTGACTCGTTCACGTGCAGCAGGTCCAGATGGGCTTAAGGGGCGGCCATGTGTCACAAAGTGACACTGCTGGGTTATGACAAGCAGTGAAAAGAAAATACATTATGTGACGGCGGAGACAGGATATTTCAGGGAGGGAGACTGCATGCCACTATTGTCACCTGTTTACCTACAACTTGTCCAATGCAGTCTCTAACAAGGAGGTGGACATTGGAGAATGATAATGGTCAGAGTGTACGAAATGCAGGTGGGACTTTGTAATTGATGCTTGGTAGAATCTGCAATAAACTGAACACACAATAGGCGCATTGGAAACTGAGCAGGTCAACGCCATCTCCTCCTCCTGCTACAACACCCTCCGCATGCTTCGCAGGATCTACAAGTGGATACCGACCGGAACAAGAAGAACGGTGACACAGGCCCTCGTCAGCAGCAGACTGGACTACGGCAACGTACTCTATGCAGGAATCCCAGCCAAACACCTACGTCAACTACAATGCATCCAAAACGCCTCCGCCCGACTGATCGTCAACGTCCCCCGCCGCAGCCACACTACCCCCACCTGAGAGACCCTCACTGGCTCCCCATTGACAAGAGAATCCCCTTCAATGATCTTCACCCACGCACACAAAGCACTCCACAATGCCGGACAAGCCTACCTGAACAGTGGACTCAGCTTCTACACCCCCACCCGCCATCTCTGCTCCGCCACCCTCGCTCTCGCCGCTGGCCCCCTCATCCAACAAATTACCTCCGGCGGCAGATCCTTCTCCTACCTTGCCAC
Source organism: Lissotriton vulgaris (assembly GCF_964263255.1). NCBI lineage: Eukaryota > Metazoa > Chordata > Amphibia > Caudata > Salamandridae > Lissotriton > Lissotriton vulgaris. The sequence continues at coordinate 25,756 of NW_028255510.1, read as the reverse complement.
CAAAACCTGGAACACCCTCCCTACCCACATACGGCAGACCCAAGACCTACTCACCTTCAGAAGACTCCTCAAGACCTGGCTCTTCGAGCAGTAGCAGCACCCCCTCCCCTCAGCGCCTTGAAACCCTCACAGGTATGTAGCGCTCTCTACAAGAACTATGATTGTTTGATTGATTGATTGATTGAGGATTCAATGTGCATGTAATGCACAGTGGGTATTTCTAAATACTCGGTACAAATGATATGTGTAGTAGACACTGCTGTAGGTTTGGTGTCTTCAAAAAGAATAACCTCCAGGTGGGATAGGTGCCGGGGGCATATTAAAGCCCTAGGAGACACACCCCCTTTCTCCACTCCACTGACATGCTCCTGGTTGAGGGATGAATTCCCCTTGGCTGCTGAGGATCCTTAGGTGAAACAACCCCTCCTGTTACCTACAGTAAGCCCCACACAGTGGGATTGCTGAGAGATCGTCAGAGGCCACACTCCATTTTTTCACCACTCTGAAAACATGCCTCTCGGATGGTGGGGGGATGAGGTGCCCTTGTGTCCTGAGGGCCTCAGGACTAAAGTGGAGGCAAGGAGGCACATTTGCAGACTGGTGGAGAAAGGGGGGTGGCCTCTGATGACCTCTCACCAATCTACCTGCATGGGTCTTACTGAATATAAAAGGAGGGGCAGTTGGCCCACAAGGACCCTCAAGAGCCAACCGGGACTTCATCCCCCAACTAGTAGTGTGCCAGGAGGTGCGTTTGCAGAATGATGGAGAAAGGCGGCATGAACACCAAATATCTGTTAGCCATCCCTTGTGTGGGACTTGCTGGAGGTAACAGGAGGAGTAGTTGGCACCCAAGGACCCTCAATAGCCAAGGGGAATTCATTCCCCTACTAGTAGTGCACCAGGAGTTGCATTTGCAGGGTGGTAGAGAAAGGGGGCATGGCCTCCTTTCAGGTCACAGTAATCCTGCTGTGTGGGACTTACTGGAGGTAATAGGAGGGGTAGTTGGCCCCCAAGGAGGTCCTTGGGGGACAACTACCCCTCCTGTTATCACAAATAAGTCCCACACAGTGGGATTGGTAAAAGGTCTTTGGAGGCCACACCCCCTTTCACCATCACTTGTCGAACATGGCTCATGGTGCACTACAAGTTGGGAGTTGAAGTCCACCTTACTTCTGAGAGACCATGGAGACCAAGTAGCCTTTCTTGTATCTTCTGTAAGTCTAAGACAGCTGAAATCCTGAGAGCTCGTCAAAGGCCCAATCACCAACCTGCAAATGCAATTACTAGTTAAAAAAGACATAGAAATTCACTGAAAAAAGCAAAGGTTACAGGGAAGTTATAGCTAGGAATTAGCACTTAAAAACCTTCAAAATTCCCTGGAAAAAAAAAGATTACAGAGACGTATAGAAAGGCTTAGGTTTTACTTGTACAAAACCAGAGAAATTCAGCAGTTATAGTTAGCTGAACTAACTATAACTCTTGCCCCCGCAATGCACTGCTTACGACCTCCTTTTTATAGTGACATCACTGATTACATCACTGATGAGATCTCTGACTGGTGCACCCACTCACACCCCAATAGAACCTTTCATATACCCACTCCAACATCCACACTGCCATTCACAAAACCATTGACACATCCTCTGAAGAGTGTACTCAACAAGGCAATATTAGCTGCCTTGGAGCCCCCAGAGCCGAAGAAGAAGTGCAAGTGGGTGCTGCTATGATCATTTTTTTCACAGCCTGGAAAGCTGGTATTGTCATCATATTAAAAGCAATGTTTAAGGCAAACTAAAGATTACAACTATAAAAGAATATTACATTTGTTTTTGCAATAGTGACATTGACCTGCCCCCAAATCCACACACTATAAGGGGTTTGAGAAGATAGTATTCATCTTTTAGGACCCCTCATTAGACCTTTATATTTTTTTAAATGATGTATCAGAAAGCACTGATCAATACTAGTTTTATATTTTGTTTACTTTTTTAGTTTTTTTTAAGCGTCACGCATGTTTGATTTTCACACACCACCCTTCCCATCCCCTCCTAATTAAGAGACTAATGTTAGACTGTTTTATAAACTGCATCCATTCTGCCACACTACGAGGATTTCATTATTAAATTTGTGCATTCAGTGGACAGATCAGGGAGCATATTACAGTGCATAACCTTATTGTTTCCTAAAAGTCTAGCACTCCTTTGGGAAGGAATACACACAGGGTTGTTCTGTATAGTTCTCATTGGTGCAGGTCTGGTATCTATCCTTAATCTTTGTACTACAAGAACTTCTTGGGAGATGTATTACCCTTCAGCCCCTACCTCTTTCCCATTTGATTGCCAATTAGCTAGTGAACTTGAACACGCATTCATTCGTAGTTTTGGTGCTTTTGTCCTTTACACTTTGAAAATTCTAGACCATTTTAACATTCATGCAGATACAAGAAAAATCACTTTTTTTGCCAATCACTGCTACACATAACAAAAGTATAAAGCAAATGCACTTCTGAATATATTTGAGCAGGTAAGCATTGATGGTGACTGAATATACTATAGAATGATTTCCCAATCCGCCTTAGTGAAGAAGGTGAGCATTAAGTAAGACATTTACTTTTGAGAAAAGGATTAATATTGAGACTAGCACTGAAGGGACCAGTCAGATGAATCATGACTGCAGGCAAGGTAATAAATGCCAAGGAAGAACCTTTGGACATGATTTAGGAGAATTTAGGATATAAAAAAGGCTCTTACATTATACTCCAGAGTTAACATGGATTTTACTATTACTTTTTTGGTTTGCTATTGCAAATTTCTGTTTAAAATATTTTGTGGAACATTCTGCATTGTTCCAAATTCATTTACACACCCATACCAGTGCTTCCATACCCACTCACTGATTCATATGTCTATACACACATCTACTCAGTCACCCATACAGCCACTCATACATCAACTCACTCACTAATACAGCCACTGACATATCCACTCATACAGCCCCTCACACACCATCAGTCACCCATTCAGATACTCACACACCTACTCACTCACCCATAAAGTCAATCACACAATCAAATACTCACCTACACAGTTATTAACAAACCTCACTTATTCATACATATACTTACACCAACTCACTCACCTATACTGTCAGTGACACAAGCACTCACTCCCCTATATAGCCACTCTCACAATCACTCACTCACACATACAGTCACCCATATACTCCAACACTCACCTATGTTGCCTTTCACATACGCAGGTACCCACTAAGCATGGGCGGAAAATCCGTTACGCTCGCGGATTTTGCAGATTTTCGGTAAATTGGCAATCCGCGAACGCTCGCGAATTTACCGAAAATCCGCAAATTCGCACGCAGCGGATTTTTTTTTCTTGGTGATACAATTTTGCGGCGTGCAGTGTAAGTTCGCAATTGCGAACATGTAGGTGCGGCGGGCAGCAGCAATCTCGCAATCGCAAAATTACAAAAATTGCAATTCTGCACAAGAAATCCACTAGCAAGCAGCCTAGACCTTCTGAAAATGATGATTTTTATCAGAATAACTCCTCAGGTTGACATTTGCCTGCACTTTTTTGGATTTGAGGCCTTTTGACTTTCTTTGGATCACTTTTGGATTAGAAATCAACTTTCACAAGTAAGCTTGTTTGGGGCATTACAGTTGCTGTAATGCTGTTCTGCAGAAAAACGAGTTTTGCAAAAGTGAAAGCATTCAGCAGGTGCAAAAGTTCAAACTCATCATTAGTAACCATTCCCTTTGGGCTTCCAGACTAGGGCCCCTCCAGAGTTCAGTTGCTAGTTGCAACAATTGTATGACCCTGCTCTGACCCTCACAGCAGGCTCACAGAATAGCTACAGGTAGGCCACAAAGGTCCTGGAAAAAAAAATTGCACTGCAACAGAAAGCAAATTACAGATAAGGAAGCAGGTGCCAGACTGGAATTTTAAAACAGTGACATATTAATAAATCAACCCCAAATTAATTCATGTCAGTTGAAGCAGGGCAGGTGTGCTTGCTTTTCCTCCCCATAATCTACAGTGATGATGTACCAGAGGGTGGCATGGGTGAAACAGAGGGTGGCAGGGGTGAAACAGAGGGTGCTGGGAACCTGTGATGATGAACCAGACGTAGAAACAACATAATCGCGACCGTTGCGAGCCGACATGTAAGTTCGCAATTGCGAACTGGTACAAAACCCTCGCGAACTGGCAGAAATCCTTGCTAACACACAAAAAAAATCCGCAACTTCGCGAGAATTCACGGATTTTGCGGATTGCGAGTTCGCAAATTCGCAAAATTCGCGAACGCCAGATTCGCAAAATTCGCCCATGCTTAGTACTCACCCATATACCACTGACACATCCATTCACTCACCAACACAGCCATATATACACTTAGTCACTCATACAGCCCCTCAAAGATGGAATCACTAACCCATACAGCCACTGACTTATCCACTCACTCATCCATGCAGGCAGTCACATACCTACTCCCCCACCCATACACATTCATACACCCATACAGGTACTCATTCAACCAATCACCCTTGCAGCCACTCACCAACCCAAACAGACAATTAGACACTAACTGACAGACTGATACATACATTCACATAACCTAGTCACTCACCCATACATTCACTGAGACACACAGGGCCTGATTTGGATGTCGGGCAGAGACCCTCCAACCAGCGGTCTGAGTCTATCTGCCCTACATCCTGAGCATTCCCTCCAACTGACTTATTTAATTAAGGCGGTCGGAGGGGAAACCACAAGAGGAGTCCACTCCTGTTCCGATGGGCTCTATGAGCCCATCAGAACAGGAGCAGAATAGTAATCACTTCAATGACAGGAGAGCAAGGCAGTCCTCTGATAGCAACAGCCAGTGCTCTGTGAGGCAAGGCAGTCATTTTTCTGTAATGGCCACTTGTCCAGGAGTGTACTGAAGAATTAATCAGGAGGTTCAATATATATACCTGGGTGGGTGTATTCCCTATGCTCCTCTCACATATGGTTCTAGAACATTCTTCCCTTCTTCAATCAAGGCTCCAAGAAGTCTGGTTTGACAAAACACTAATGTTAGGTTCCTTTGTGCATGCTGGAGGCTGGCCCTCTGTGAGGGGGAAGGGAACATTTTGCCTGAGCCATCTTGGCAAGAAGACCCATCCTTTCTACATGAAGTTCTCTTTTTTTGGCACTGTCTAGGAAGAAATACACAAACCCCAACAACAGAGCCATTTACAGTCATGTGAACAGGGACACTGACAGAAGGCACGCATGGTTAGGGCAAGAACATGCCAACTTTCTAGAAGTGGCATTTTCCAAATTGTAACATAAGGTCTGACCTTACCATTAGATAACATTTCAAATTACAATTCATTTGAGTGCAAACAGAATATCTCTATCTGCTCCCAATCAAATGTTATCACTTATTAAATGTGATAAGGTAACCCAGCATTACTCAATGAGAAGGATAGGTGTTACAACAATGAAAAATGACTTTAGGAGTTTTTCAATGCTAAGATGTAATTTAAAACAACATGTTCTGTTGTTTAAATGCAATGCACCCCGCCCTGTGAACCTTTAGTGCGTACCTTAGAGGTGACATATATGTATTATAAAGGACGTTTTAGGGATTGCAATTTTATTTTTACTTCTGTCAGGTCAAAATAGCAGTTTAAAACTACACTATGAGCTGCAGTGGCAGGCCTGAGATATTTTTTAAAAGGTGACTTTAGTGGGCGGCACAATGTGTTCTCCAGCACCACTTATTAGCACATAATTTACAGGCCCTGGGTACATACAGTACCCTCTACTAGTGACTTACAAGTAAGTTAAATTTGCCAATAAGTTATAGTCCAGTTTTTCCATGTTTGAAGGAGAGAGCACAAGCACTTTAGCCTTTGTTACCTATGGTAAAGTACACAGAGTACTGAAGCCAACAAACACAAAGCAAGAAAAAGAGGGGGAAGTGAAGGCAAAATATTTCAGGGACGGTTACGCCAAGGATGTTAGGTCTAACAGGTAGCTCCTACAGCATCCAGTGCACTACGATTACAGTAATTTGTAGTAGGTTGACATTTCACAATTTATGCTGCTTTGAGTGCTACTCTGCTGGGTGGTATAAGCAATGTTAAGGGAGCCACTAGTAAACTCTTGCAATGCTGTTATGACACTGATGATTTTAATTGCCTCCACGCCAAAATGGTATTTGAAGTATTGAGGAGTAATGTACTTTAAAGGATCCTAAGAACTCAGCCTGTGAGTGAGCCTGGAAGAAATTAAAATTATGTTTTGTTATTCGCATCATTTGGGGAATTTCAAGTTGCGCTTGTTACATGACCTTCCTGAAATTACACAATAATGAAACTTTCCATAATTATGCACCATTTGAGGTAAAATAGTTGCAGTGAATGCATGGGAATAACTGATCGCTAGCAGGTGTTTGCAGTACATTTGATTTTTTCAGATTTCTTTTTTTTGGAAATGAGTCCTAAAGTCAACATTTGACACAAGGATGCATTTTGCAGTACTATATAGTACTGTATGATAGATATACATTTTATGTAATTTTGCATAATTTAGTTGCAAGTTTGCTTAATTACAATACAGTGAGCTATGCATATTTAACACACATCTACCTGTGAGGTGATTGGTGCATGAATGCAGAATATTGTGTCAGTTCATGTCCAATAATCCTGCTACTCTCACAGCTCTATCCTCTGGGTCAATCTTGGTTTGTTGTATTTTGACTGGGCTATGTTTTCTGGCTCGAAGTTGCGTGTCCTTATTGGGCCAGCCTTTCAAATGTCTGGTCATATTCCCTGTCCGAAGCATTGGTGCAAACATGCTCAACGGAACTATGGAATTCAAAACTACCACACCTGCAGTTCAAAAAAGCTCTGCACAGAAAAGTACAAATTAAATCTCTTGAATCTGACCGAAAGTGCATTAGCTAAAAGAGAACATGCCTACTAAGTCCTTAGCGTTATAATAGAGAAGGCCCACAAAAAAATATTATGGAAACATTTCCCTCTTATTATAACACAGAATACCTGCACTTTCACCACTGGTTTCCTGACAACTAGGGATCTAACTACTGGGGTTCTTTCTCCTTTACTTCATCCTTTTGCTCCTTCACCCAAATAGGGTCCTCCCACTGCACACTGATCAAAAATAACTTTTCCCCTCTTTGCACTCCTTAGCATGTATCTGCCCACACCCTGCTGTTTGGACTCACTCATACTCTTGTTTACATTATTAATTTTCGACCCTTTAGGGTCTTTTTACCCCTCTTTAAACTTTTCCCCTATTCTCTCAACTTACCACCCTGCTGTGATCCCTGGCATTTTACTGTGGTTTCCCCCGTATCTTCAGAAAATGGGCAATCAGGAGGGGTTGGTGTAGAAACGTATGAATAAAGATCGGAGGGTGAAGGTCAGCCCCATTCTTAGGACTTTTTTCAAAGTAGTTCTGAAGACTCTAATACTAAGTGAGGTAGGGATGGCAAATAAAGAAGAGCAAAAAAGCAAACCTACAAAGGGACAGCTAGAGCACTTGGTTTGTGAAGTACCAGCAGAATGGGGGAGTGTATGTAGCCCAAATAGATTTGCACAACTACAGGTAGAGGACATAGATGGTTTGAAGTGCATGGAAAATCAAAAATATTTAAATGACAGAGGTGTCACCCACGTAGACCCAGAGGTGGGGGAGGCTAGATGGAATAAGGCAGCAAAATAGCTTGGCCCGGGAACATAGCTGACACAGCTGGAGCACTGAGGGGGGGAAGGACATGATACAGGGGGAGCAGGCAGGAGTAAATACAGGTGGAGCAGTTATAGGGGAATTGATAGAAGCATTCACGTCAGAGATAAGGAGTAGATTAAAAGTATTGGAGGAGAATCAGAAAGAGATAAAGTTGGATTTTGAGGCGGTAGAAAAAAAGATTGATGATTTGGCGTGGAGAACAACAGTCTTAAAGGTGACAGTTGAAGAGCTCAAGGGCAAGGTACAAGCAAATAAAGATGATATAAAAGTCTTAAAGCTCAAAGAACATGGGCGCCAGGATTGGGAGGAAAGTCTGGAAAATGATCAGAGGAGATATAATTTACTGATCCTTAATGTGCCAGAAGGGGTGTAGGGAGACGATTTGAAACGTTTCATAGTATGGCTGATCAAAACAGCTGGAAGAATCTGATCAGGAAATTGACAGGTACATACAGAGTTCATATGGACCCCTTCAGGCTTAACCCCAACAGATTAAACCTAGGAAGATCCTGGTGAATTTCCTCACTTATTTCTTGAAAGAGAAGGCTTTATCTCGAGCTTTGAAAATAAAAGTAGTTATGATGGAGGGACTTTCCTGTGAAATTATTTCTGATATTTCTTACATCACTTCCAATAGGCAATAGGAGCTGGGGAAGAGAATGGACCAACTAAAGGAGCTAGGGGCCTCGGTGTAATCGAAGTTCCAGGCTGTGTTAAAAGTAATTCTGTATAATATTAAGATGCATAAATTCAGAGAAGTAAAGTAGATGACTTTATATCATCTTGTAAATAGGTAAACAGGTAAAACAAATGAGGAAAATTAGTTATGAGGTTTTAAGATTTAGGCCTCCTGTAGGGGAATCACTCTTTGTTGGGGTAAGGCACACTTGGGGGTTAACCCATAGGCTAAAGCCATCATTAAAGGGTGTTGGTACTCTATTGGGGGGGAGGGGAAGGGGTCACTTGGTGGGAAGTAGTTAGAGAAAAGAGCAAGAACAATTCCTCAGAAGCTGTTGATTTACCATTAGAGAAGGATAGTAAGAAAGGGCAATGGGAGAAGGGCAGAAGCTAGATTTGAAGATCTTTTCTTGGAATGTTAATGTGATAAGGGTGAAGTCAAGGAGAGAGCGGATTTTGAAATATAATAAAGATTGTACTGCCCAGGTCTGTATACTACAGGAGACACATCTGACAGAGAAGGAATGTAAAGAGGTTTTTAAGTCTCGAAAGTGGGTGCAGCAGTTGCTGTGTACTAAACAAACATTTGTTACCAAAGGGGTGGCAATATTGGTAAAACGAGACCCAAAGTTGCTATTAAAGAAAGTATTTCAGATAGTGGAGGCAGATAGATTGTAGCAAATTTAAAGGAGGCAAAATGGTTATACATTAGCAGGGTCTTATAGGCCAAATTTGGACGATATAGTACCTCTGCAAGAATTGTTGGTGGAGTTAGCGTGTTTCTCTGATCCATTAATTTGGGCAGGGGACTTCAATGTAGTAATAGATAGTATTTTGGACAGATCAACTAGTAGTAGAGAATTTGTAAACCACAAAATGAGGGTTCAGATAAAAATTAATGATGAACCAATTGGGGCTGTGTGATATTTGTATATGAAAAATGGGGGACAAAAGATGGTATACTTATTCCAGCAGGAAGTATCGTCATCAATCCTGGATAGATTATTTTTTGTTGGATTCTGTATTGAGGGAACAAGTAAAAAATATCAAACACATTGGAACTCATTTGTCAGACCACTCTGCAGTAGTATTGGAGGTTTTCCGCACAGAGAATAGCAAACCTACTAGGTGGACAATGGATCGCACTTTGATGCAGGATCAGGCAGTAGTGGGGAGACTACCGCAATGGACCGCACACCGCTAGCCCCTCCTCCGGATCGCCCCTAAGGATTCTGGTACATAAGGTTCGTAAGTGGTTCACCTCAGTGGGTGCAAGTAAGTGCTTGTTGTTGTGAAGATCTCTAGACCCGAGACATGGCCCAGGTTTCGGGATATCTTCCCTCATCAGTGGAGAACGTAGTTGGGGTGGAAAGGAAGGCCGCCAAGAAACTGTCACAGGCATCGATGCCCAACCGGCACGCAGGTGCGTCGTCCAGAAGCTCGTCAGCTTAAAGGCTCAAGGGAGCCAATTTGTAGAAACCACCGCAATGGACCGCACACCCCTAGCCCCTCCTCCGGATCGCCCCTAAGGATTCTGGTACATAAGGTTCATAAGTGGTTCACCTCAATAGGTGCAAGTAAGTAATTGTTGTTGTGAAGATCTCTAGACCCGAGACATGGCCCGGGTTTCGAAATATCTTCCCTCATCAGTGGAGAACGTAGTTGGGGTGGAAAAAAAGGCCGCCAAGCAACTGTCACAGGCCTAGATGCCCAACCGGCACGCAGGTGCATCGTACAGAATCTCATCAGCTTAAAGGCTCAAGGGACCCCATTTGTAGAAACAACCGCAATGGACGGCACACCGCTAGCCCCTCCTCCGGATCGCCCCTAGGGATTCTGGTGCATAAGGTTCGTAAGTGGTTCACCTCAGTAGGTGCAAGTAAGTACTTGTTGTTGTGAAGATCTCTAGACCCGAGACATGGCCTGGGTTTTGAGATGTCTTCGCTCATCAGTAGAGAACGTAGTTGGGGTGGAAAAGAAGGCCGCCAAGCAACCGTCACAGGCCTCGATGCCTAACCGGCACGCAGGTGCGTCGTCCAGAAGCTCGTCAGCTTAAAGGCTCAAGGGAGCCCATTTGTAGAAACAACCGCAATTGACCCCACACCGCTAGCCCCTCCTCCGGATCGCCCCTAAGGATTCTGGTACATAAGGTTCGTAAGTTGTTCACCTCAGTAGGTGCAAGTAAGTACTTGTTGTTGTGAAGATCTCTAGACCCGAGACATGGCCCGGGTTTCAGGACATCTTCCCTCATCAGTAGAGAACGCAGTTGGGGTGGAAAAGAAGGCCGCCAAGCAACCGTCACAGGCCTCGATGCCCAACCGGCACGCTGTTGCGTCGTCCAGAAGCTCATCAGCTTAAAGGCTCAATGCAGCCAATTTGTAGAAACAACCGCAATGGACCGCACACCGGTAGCCCCTCCTCCGGATCGCCCCTAAGAATTCTGGTACATAAGGTTCATAAGTGGTTCACCTCAGTAGGTGCAAGTAAGTACTTGTTGTTGTGAAGATCTCAAGACCCGAGACATGGCCCGGGTTTCGGGATATCTTCCCTCATCAGTAGAGAATGTAGTTGGGGTGGAAAAGAAGGTCGCCAAGCAACCGTCACAGGCCTCGATGCCCAACCGGCTAGCAGGTGCGTCGTCCAGAAGCTCGTCAGCTTAAAGGCTCAATGGAGCCCATTTGTAGAAACAACCGCAATGGACCGCACACTGCTAGCCCCTCCTCCGGATCGCCCCTAGGGATTCTGGTACATAAGGTTTGTCAGTGGTTCACCTCAGTAGGTGCAAGTGGAAACTTGTTGTTGTGAAGATCTCTAGACCCGAGACATGGCCCGGGTTTTGGGATATCTTCCCTCATCAGTAGAGAACGTAGTTTGGGTGGAAAAGAAGGCTGCCAAGCAACCGTCACAGTCCTCGATGCCCAACCGGCACGCAGGTGCGTTGTCCAGAAGCCCGTCAGCTTAAAGGCTCAAGGGCGCCCATTTGTAGAAACTACCGCAATGGACCGCACACCGCTAGCCCCTCCTCAGGATCGCCCCTAAGGATTCTGGTACATAAGGTTCGTAAGTGGTTCACCTCAGTAGGTGCAAGTAAGTACTTGTTGTGAAGATCTCTAGACCCGAGACATGGCCCGGGTTTCGGGATATCTTCCCTCATCAGTAGAGAACGTAGTTGGGGTGGAAAAGAAGGCCGCCAAGCAACCGTCACAGGCCTCGATGCCCAACCGGCACGCAGGTGCGTCGTCCAGAAGCTCATCAGCTTAAAGGCTCAAGGGAGCCCATTTGTAGAAACAACCGCACTGGACCGCACACAGCTAGCCCCTCCTCCGGATCGCCACTAAGGATTCTGGTACATAAGGTTCGTAAGTGGTTCACCTCAGTAGGTGCAAGTAAGTACTTGTTGTTGTGAAGATCTCTAGACCCGAGACATGGCCTGGGTTTCGGGATATCTTCCCTCATCAGTAGAGAACGTAGTTGGGGTGGAAAAGAAGGCCGCCAAGCAACCGTCACAGGCCTCGATGCCCAATCGGCACGCAGGTGCGTCGTCCAGAAGCTCGTCAGCTTAACGGCTCAAGGGAGCCCATTTGTAGAAACAACTGCAATGGACCGCACACCGCTAGCCCCTCCTCCAGATCGCCCCTAAAGATTCTGGTACATAAGGTTCGTAAGTGGTTCACCTCAGTTGATGCAAGTAAGTACTTGTTATGAAGACCTCTAGACTCGAGACATGGCCCGGGTTTTGGGATATCTTCCCTCATCAGTAGAAAACGTAGTTGGGGTGGAAAAGAAGGCCGCCAAGCAACCGTCACAGGCCTCGATGCCCAACCGACAGGGATGGCCAACACGACAGTGATTTTTTACGCAAGACCCTGGCAGAGGCGCACCCACAGATGCTTACTACGTGGACCAAAATGCTTTAGGGTAACACGCTGGTAGGACAAGCAGTGTGCGACCAATTGGACTCTTGTTTATATTCAGGCTCCCTTGAGCCGGTGGGGCTGACGAGCTCATGGTTACGCACCTGTGTGCCACGAGCGGTACCGGACCAGAGAACATTTTTCGGCAGCCTACGCAGCGACCCTACATACATGCCTATTCCCTGCGGATGAGGGGTAACAACCTCGAAACACGTGTCCAGGGATGGCCAACTCATCAGTGATTTTTGCTCAAGAACCTGGCAGAGGCGCACCCGCTGATGCTTACTTCATGGACCACAATGCTTTAGGGTAACACGCTGGTAGGACGAGCAGTGTGCAACCAATTGGACTCTTGTTTATATTCAGGCTCCCTTGAGCCGGTGGGGCTGACGAGATCATGGTTACGCACCTGCGTGCCACGAGCGGTACCGGACCTGAGAACATTTTTCGGCAGCCTACGCAGCGACCCTACAAACATGCCTATTCCCTGCTGATGAGAGGTAACAACCTCGAAACACGTGTCCAGGGATGGCCAACACAACAGTGATTTTTGCTCAAGACCCTGGCAGAGGCGCACCCGCTGATGCTTACTTCATGACCACAATGCTTTAGGGTAACACGCTGATAGGACGAGCAGTGTGCGACCAATTGGACTCTTGTTTATATTCAGGCTCCCTTGAGCCAGTGGGGCTGACGAGCTCATGGATACGCACCTGCGTGCCACGAGCAGTACCGGACCTGAGAACATTTTTCGGCAGCCTACGCAGCGACCCTACAAACATGCCTATTCCCTGCTGATGAGAGGTAACAACCTCGAAACACGTGTCCAGGGATGGCCAACACGACAGTGATTTTTGCTCAAGACCCTGGCAGAGGCGCTCCCGCTGATGCTTACTTCATGGACCACAATGCTTTAGGGTAACACGCTGGTAGGACGAGCAGTGTGCGACCAATTGGACGACAGTAGTGGAGAAACTGAAAGAGGAGACTTGAATTTTTTTAATTTAATTGGGGCTCGGCCCATGTTGGAGTGGTGAGGGAGTCTTACGAAGCTTATTTAAGGGGGAAAGTGATAAGCTGTGCAGCAGTTAAGAGGAGAGTCTTTCAGGAAGAAATTAGAGAAGTGGAGGAGAAGATAAGAGCAGTCAAAGAAGACCTGGTTAGCAGTAAACAGATAGAATCTAGACAGCTGAATTATTGGATTTGAATCTCAAACTTCCTTCCATCCTCGACAAGAGGGTAAGGTAGAGATGGGAAACAAGTGAATTAAGGCATTTTGAGTATGGAAAGAATTGTGGGAAGCTACTAGCCTGGCAAATTAAGAGGGATTAGGTAAATACCCTAATACAGGAAATAAAGTGCCAGAGGAGGGGAAGATAGAAAAAAGAAAAGAGGTTGAGGGGGCGTTTTATAGTCAATGGCTACTGTGCAGGGTTTGGTGTGGCAGGCTAGTAGCGCCCAGACAGGTAGCTAATAAGGATAAGTAGGTGAAGGATATCATTAAGAGTATGGTGCTGCCAGGATAGGGGAAAACCCAAAACCCCTAAAAGAGTCAGGAGCAAAGCCCTTCCCTCTACAATGAAACACAAAATCCTGGGCACACATATGATTATCAACAGTACATAAAGTAATTAGTAGTCAGTGTTGTCGACACCGGATATTTTTCTTGAAGATTTTTATACGTGTTCGGTTTTACTCTTACTGACGAGACAAGCACGGGAGGAGTTCTGCTTTCACAGGCTCTTCCGTGGTCTCGGACGCACCCGCCCGCCTGACCACTTCCCATTCTACTTTTCTTCATTATTTTACCCGCACTCCGGGTTGGAAATATCACCGGACCTCCGATACCTGCATGACGCTCTCAAGCCCTGAAGAGTCATGGCACTGTCCTTTGACGAAACACGTGTCGGCTGGCATTTGTCTATCTTAAGATTATCCACACGTATAAAAATCTTCAAGAAAAATATCCAGTGTCGACTACATTGACTACTAATTACTTTATGTACTGTTGATAATCATATGTGTGCCCAGGTTTTTGTGTGGCGTTTTATAGTCACTTTAGAAACTTGTATGAAGAGGACCTAGTGACATCAGAAGAAGAGAGGGACAATTGGTTGAGTTGGGGTTTGGTAGATGCTTTGGAGGAGGGGGAAATCTGGTTTTGAATGCTGAAATCCAGGAAGGGGCAGTGGAGCAGGCGTTGAAAAAGGGTAAACGGGGAAATCTCCCGGCCCAGATAGTTTACCACTAGAACTGTACAGTGCACTAGCAGATATATTGACCCTAATCCTAACTAATTTGTTCAATGAGATTTTTATGGAGTGGGCACCTCAACCAGAGTCATGGTTAGATGCCACAATTTCCCTAATTTCAAAACCTGATAGGAGCAAAAATAGCTGCGATTCATACAGGCCAGTGTCACTTTTGAATAGTGACTATAAGATTTTCTCAAAATCTTTTGCGGAAAGGCTTAATTTCATTTATGGGGGACCTGGTGCATGACAACCACAAGGTTTTTTTACAAGGAAGGACACTACATGAGCTCACTTATTCCCTTATAGGGGCAATAGATCTGGCTATAGTAAACAAGGCTCCTTTAGCAGTTAAAGCGTTAGACGCAACAAAAGCGTTTGATCAACTAATTGCAGGATATTATAAGACACCAAGGGCTAAAGTCTTAGTGAATGGGCTATTAACACCCGCTTTTAAAATCATGAGAGGGACAAGACAAAGATGCCCTTTATCCCTACTATTGTTCAATCTGTATATGGAGCAGTTAAGGAGAAAACTGAGGGCAAAGCAGAGGATTGTTCCGTTTCAATATAAAGGTAGGGGAGAGAAACTGTCATTGTACGCCGACAATCTGATGATATATACGCGGATATGGAAAATACAATAATGCAGGCAGAATAGCTGAGAATTTTGGAAGAGTTTCTGGGTACGAGTAAACAGGGAAAAGACGGAGATAATGATTTGGAATTTGGATAGAGGGGTAGAAAGACCTACAACTGAGATGAGATATTATTGGCGGAAACAAATTTTAATAGCGTGAAGGAAGAGGTATGTGATATGATGGCAGGTTGGGCACACTTCCCCCTAACAATATTCGGAAGAGTGAATTTTGTAAAAATGATTATTCTTCTGAAGCTCGCTTTTCTATTTAGTACTATACCCTTGCCTTTTAAAGAAGGATGGCTTATGAAATGGGTAGCAAAATGTTCTCATATTTTGTGGAAGAAATTGCAGAGGAGGAGAGAAAAAAGGGTTTGGCTCTCCCGGACTTGCAATTATATGCGTGGGCCTTTCAACTTAAAAATGGCAGGATGCTTTTGGACAGACCCTTGGACTCAGAAATTTGGAGGCTGTTTTCGGGATTGTTATAAGGAGTAGAAGGAGGTGATTCAGGCTTTTTGATGAAATATTCAGATCCAAAATATTTCAAAAAAAGGTTAGGCTAAAAATTCTTCAAGGTTTGGCGGAAACCTGGTATAAGATTAAAAGGATACTCAAATTGCTGTACTACAAGGAAACATTACATTGGAACTGGCAGTTGATGAAGGAAGTTTATGTGAGTTTATGTTGCCTCAAGAGTTGTGGGAGAGATGCTTACTGAAACCAGCTTTGGATAAGCAATGGCAAGTATCCTTTTCTATACTATATCAAGTGATCAAACCCACCTGCTTATGTTTGAGGAGAAACCATCTCTTTTCTATCTACAGGGTGTATTGGACGCCACATAAGCTGTCAAAATGTGGAAATAGAGGAGAAAGTGGTCAGAGGATGGCAGACGTTTTACATATGTTCTTCAGGTGTTCAAAGATTCAGATATTATGGGGTGAGGTGAATAAGGCCTTGACCGACATCTTGAAGATAACGTTTCAGGTAAGCCCTCTCCTCGTTTTCTTTGGTGTGGCCGAGGAAGTGAGCAAATACGACAAAGATAAGCAAAAATTAATCTTTTATGCAGTGTTACTGGCACGTCGAGAGTTTTGCAAGAAATTGACTAGCACAAATCCCCCCACATATATGGAGTGGAGGGCATCCTTGGAATTTATATTCAGGTTGGATGCAGTCTCCTTAGAAAGCAAGAGATATGCTTTCTACCTCCCGATGGTGGAATGGTTGGAGTGGTAGGGATAGGGATAAGGACAGGAAGGGACTGTCCAATGATTAGGCTTAACCAGACATCAGTATAAGCACATGCCACCCCCACTCCTTTGGTCTACCCCTTTTTGTCTCGTTCTTTTTGAGTGTTCAGCTGGGAGAGTCGAATGTAAGGGAAAATACTTTGAAGTGAAATTGGCAGGTTTTTGTCAAGTGGGGCAATATCAGATGCTCCTGTCCCGTCATAAGGGAATAGTTCTCGGATGGAGGTGCTGTGGATGGTGAATCTGAGGCTAATGAGGAAACATTTCTTGGGCTCTTTTTCATCATTAGATCTATCTCCGCCATGGGCAGTTAATCCTGAGTCGACAACTTGTCGATTATGTGGTCTCGTCCAGGAATCAATAACTCACCTGCTCTGCATATGCTCAATACTCCTGGAAGAGCACAGAAGATTGCTTTGGCATCTGTGGACCACTGAGAGGACACAGACATTACCAGCAATCACTTGTTTCCTACTGAACAACGTGCAGCTGCAAGTAATTACTAAACTAGTAGAAATTCATGGAGAATATAGAAAAGCAACTACAAAACAAAAATGGTTAGGAATCTTGAATTCCAGTCGCCTCAAAGACTATCTCAAAACACAAATACATTATTGCTTTGTAAAGTATTGGTTTTTATTTTAAGCAGACTGGACAGTAATAGCAAGCTTTAAATAGAGAAATTTTATCTAAAGATTATTTTTACCAAGTTACCAGCTGCCGATTGAATTATATTTTAAAGTAGTAACATGTCTACCAAAGATGTAACCTGCATGAAGATTAATGGTTTATCGGGCGAATCATCGACAAGTTTGGAAAAAATGTTTTAACACTGTCCATTTTATTAATTTTACTTGGCACTAACACACTTTGATAGACTTGATTGCCTTAATAATGTTTTTAAATGTTTTACCTGTGTGCCTCTCTACCTTGAATTAGATTACTATTTTACATAGAGGTACTGTCCTCTCCATCTCTTATGTACTCTTTCTCCCAATGCTTTTAACAAATATGCTTCTCAAAGAAAAGCAAATTTCATGCCACATCTTGTGAGATGAGATTGCATCTCATATTTCTTTGTCGTCCCTATTGAAGGAAGGGGCCCGATTAGGGTCAGCTGTGTCATTCACAACCACCTCTCAGCCTTCCATATCTAATGAAGAGTAGGTCAGACAGTAGAAAATACAAACCAATATTAGTTTATTCAAAGTACACTCAGAGCAGAGCCCTGTCTGCCCAGTCGCTAGGAGTACTTCAGTGGCACTGACATCAACAACCATAACATTACATATGAACATTTATAAACCAATGTAAGCACACCCAGCATGGAATTTTCCAGAGAGATGCAGCTGAACCACGAATTACAAAGGAGTTAGTTTCGATTCTGGGGCCGGGCACACACTATCTACCAGTCAAGGTCATTCTGCCCGTGCCCACCACTAAATAAGTAGGAGTAGGCCTACATCTAAAATGAAAGGTATGCGCTAATAATAACAGTGCATTCATTAGTGTAGCAAAACTCAACTTCTGAAGAAACATAACTTAGAGAAGGCTGTATCTCAGAAGTGCCAAAGGATTGGTTCGATCATAATAAAATATGGCGCCTCCACACAAAATGGCGCCGCGAATGCTAACTTACGTAAAACAATGCGAAAGCATGATTTTTATTCCAACTTATCCTCCTTTTAGCATGAGCTTGTTATGATAAAAGACATGTAATTCAATAATTCATTAATAAACTGTCTTAGGAGCACTCCATACCTTCGGCTTCAGGAAGAGAAATAGTCTGAAAAATACCCTCATCTATTTGCATGAGGTCCTCAATTTCCTTCTGAATCATTATTTTTGAAATAGTATCATGAATTTGAAAGTCTCTTGGGGGCAAGAAGAGTGGTACAATAAGAGCAACATAAGGGGAGACAATGGACTAGAACACCACAGGAAATCAGGATCACAATGAAAAAAATCACTTTTTCAAGAATCCAGCCCCACCCACCAAAGAGTGACCAACTCCAATTCCCACTCTCCATTCCTCCAACATATTCTAGGACATCTAAAATGTGCTGGGTAATGTCCTTTTCCAAATTAGAGATCCCAACTCCACACTGGTCTCCTACTACAGTGCACATACCACCACTCTTAGCTGGAATGAAATCAACAGCATATCTAGTCTGCTAGGAATATATCAGCATACTTTCCAATTGGGTGGTGATATCACGCAAGGCTGCTACTGCAGAGTTAGACAATGTCTGCAGCTTAAATCCTAAATATTCTCTGGCCCTTTCACTCCTGGCCATTACAGTACCACCACAGAAGAAAGAATAAACCCAAAGCTGATACAATTTCTGTAATTATTGACTTCCAAATCTGTCACTCCGTCACAAAACTCTGCTGTCAATGTTCTTTTCACCCATCTTATGCTAGGCTTACTGTACTTACAAGGTACGCCTAGGGGAAGCACCATTCCCAAAGCAACATGATCTGTACCATTATCAACATTTGAGTACGTACCATTGGACAAGAAATAAAATCTTGGATGCGCGTGCATATAGCGAGCCGTGATAATCTACAGGGGCATATCTAGTATTCATTCCACAGGTATTCAGATCCATCTTTTTCGCTAAAGACTTTGTATTCTTAAACAGTATTATTCCAGAACAGTTAACATACAAAAAAGTGTCAGTACTATTAGTTATCAGGAAACATGCAGGGTAATATCCAGCTTTTCGAGTAACCGTTAAATCTTGGTAATGTCAGCCACCTAGGGTGATGTTCTGCTCTTTCATATACAAGTTATCACAATACATGGTATTATCACACCCCGGGTACCCCTTTCCTTGTGGCTTTCTGTAAAACAGACAAGTGCCAGGATATCCCATACCAAACTCCCTCCTTACCTCTATGAAGTAGGCTGGGCTAGTATACGTGTAATTAACAAGTGACAATGGGTATGCAGTCCATAAACTTGTAACAGATTCAGTAGGCTAACAAGCTGTTCCTGCCCCCAAAAATCTTTTATGCGTGGCTAGAAATTCACTACTTGGGGTTTTCCTTTTTGTGCGTATTTGAGAAATAATCTTCTTCTCAACATTTAACGGAGCAGTCTGATCTTGTTCAAGGACCCAGGACACCCCACCTTGAATCAATAACAGTAAAATCAGAGAAATAATAAATAGCATTTTTCTCTTGGGTGACCAGAATACATGTATATGAACGGGGGAAATCACTGGCTGCTCTTCATCAGCAACCATTCTGCCAAAGGGATGCATAACAAATGATAAACAAAGGGGGCGAAAAGCAAGCAAGAGGAATAAACAAGTTCACAGTGTCCATCAGAGCTTCACTGGTACACTCTTCTATTGTCCATCACAATGTTGGCACTCTTGAGCACCAGCGGTGGAGCCTGCTCTGTCCTAAGCTCAGGTTTCCACATTGATCAGGATAATGTACCCCCAAAGAGATACCATCAACATATATTGTCCAACAGTGCACAAGTCTCAGTACACCCTAAACTAATTCTCTTGGTACTTTAGCAAAGTACATCCTAACTTACACAGTCCATCCCTACTTAATCTGACTTCTCCTTTGGCGCACTGTTTCTCTGCAGAGGTCTCAAATTGTACCTAGGGACTCCAGGCACAGAAGGATCAACAAAAAGGGGCTCCTGGATTGCCCGTATTTTTGCAGGAACAGCTGCATTGAGCACTTTATCACTTTCCTCATCTCTTTTGGTCTAGGTCAGCCTTGCATCAATGAAGGGGACAAACAGGGGCACTGCCTCACACTCGAAGTCCCCTACTCCATCCTTCGTCTGTTGATCATAGGGCAGAGGCAGCGGGACCCTGTGACAATGTTTTGTGTGCATCCAGTTCTTACGGCCAGAAAACTTGACTGCAGTACATGTTGATAAGAGGACCTGTTCTGGTTCCATCACCGATCCAAACTCTTCTTTCATTGAAAATTGCTTATCAAAACATATTTCCCAGGCTGGATATCATGTCCGGGCCCCTCTGGTGTAGCGGGTAGGGACTCTCGGACCTGTTGATGAATACAATGAAAATTGTCAGTTAACTGTAATCTATCAACAATGAATACTCAATATCTGAAAACCGCTGAGGGTGCGGGACGCCCCACACATTTGTCAGGTGTCCAAACACAAACTTGTACGGTGACAATCCTGTCCTAGAATGTGTTGTAGTTCTCTTTCCAAAGCATCTTGCCACTGTCACCCTGTAGTCTTCTGAATTTTTGCCAGCTTCAGTTTGAGAGTTCCATTGTACTTCTCAACCAAACCTGCTGACTGGGGATGATTGGCAGCATGAAACTTTTGCTTCATACTCATGCCATCACAAATTAATTGGATTAGTTTGTCATTGAAATGCCTTCCATTATCACTCCAGATCAAATGGGGTAAGCCGAAACGAGGAAAGAATT
Source organism: Lissotriton vulgaris (assembly GCF_964263255.1). NCBI lineage: Eukaryota > Metazoa > Chordata > Amphibia > Caudata > Salamandridae > Lissotriton > Lissotriton vulgaris. Next base: position 4,801 of record NW_028255510.1, on the reverse strand, counting down.
CCTTCAGGAGTACCTTTGCAGTTGTTATGATTGTATTGTCTTTAGTGGAATAAGCCTTAACCCATTTACTGAAGGCGCAAACAACCACCAAAACGTACTTTCAATTATTGCACCTATCTAACTCAATATAGCCCATCTGGAGGACCTCAGAAATGTACACCATGCCATACTTCACTAAATGTGCAGCTGTCTTCGAAATTTTATTATTCTGTCATACATGTTCTAATAACTTGCAAAAACCCTTAGCACTAATATTAGCTGGACCATAGGCCATCGTGACTACAGAAAGAACATATGAATCTGGCAACATCCATCTTTGCTTGCCTGACTTATCAATCCAACACCCCTCATCATTCAATTGTGCTGTACTTCCTTGCCAAATTGCTAATTCATCCATTGTAGCCTCACTTTGTATCTCCTTCACATTCTCAAGGGTATCCTCAAACATGATAACTTCAGGCACCCAGCTAGCGGGACCTGCTACAAACATTCTTTTCATTTTAGTTTGTGCTGTTTCCTTAGCTGTCTGATTGGCAAAAGCATTTCCCCTATCTACATTGTCAGTCACTTTCTGATGAGCACTACACTTTACTATAGCCAACCGCCACCGCCAGAGCCAACCTACACGAAGGAATGAAAGAGGTAGCCGAATGGATGAAGAACAGCCGCTTGAAACTGAACTCGGACAAGACGGAAGTCCTCATCCTGGGATCTTCACCCTCTGCCTGGGACGACTCCTGGTGGCCCCCCGCCCTGGGCAGCGCACCCCAACCAACAGACCACGCACGCAACCTGGGCTTCATCCTGGACTCCTCCCTCTCCATGACCAGACAAGTCAATGCCGTCTCCTCGTCATGCTTCAACATCCTGCGCATGCTACGTAAGATCTTCCGGTGGATCCCCACCAAGACCAGGAAGACGGTCACCCAGGCCCTCGTCACCAGCCGTCTGGACTACGGCAACTCCCTCTATGCCGGAACCACCGTCAAGCTCCAGAAGAGACTCCAGCGGATCCAGAACGCCTCAGCACGTCTCATCCTGGACATCCCCCGTCGCAGCCACATCTCCGGACACCTGAGAGACCTGCACTGGCTCCCGGTCAACAAGAGAATCACCTTCCGACTCCTCACCCACGCACACAAAGCCCTACACAACCAAGGCCCGGGATACCTCAACAGCCGCCTCAACTTCTACGCTCCCAAACGCCAGCTTCAATCGACCGGCCACGCCCTCGCCGCAGTTCCCCACATCCGAAGAGCCACCACAGGAGGACGGTCCTTCTCCTACCTCGCCGCCAAGACATGGAACTCCCTCCCGACCCACCTCCGCCTGACCCAGGACCACCTCGCCTTCAGGAAGCAACTCAAGACCAGGCTGTTCGAGCAGTAGCGGACCCCCCTCCCCTAGCGCCTTGAGACCCTCTGGGTCAGTAGTGCGCTATATAAATGCTGTGATTGATTAAAGCAGACAAAGCCTCAATATGAGGTGCCCATGCTGTATCTGATCATTGATATATTATTGAAGGTCAGATTATCGAACTACAAATATCTCACAACAAAAATATCAACATCAGAAATATCGATAGTGTATACTTAATAAAAAAACTACACTAGTATTGATATAACAATATCGTAATACAACTATATTGATCACAGAAAAATCGCACACATAAATATCGCAATACTAAATATCGACATTAACAAATGAATATAGCACATGTAAAAATATCGAAAACAAAAATTATAGACATCAATATTTTTTTTTAAATATATCGAAAAATCAAATACACATAAAATAATACTCTAAACAACACAAATACAATATTTTGCTAAAATGTATTTCATATTATATTAAACTCAAACATAAATATAAAAATAATAACAACATAAATAAATAATAATATAACAAATACCTACAAACTTGATTTCAAAACATAAACTACCAACATATTCTAAAACATTAATACACATTATAAACATTTTTGTATATATTTATTTAAAACTCTCCTTCTTCAAAAAAATAAATGTACCCTTAATTAGCATTTTCCATAAAAGGAAAACAAATAATAAAGTAAGAAAAAATTTGAAAATAACCAATAGAAATGCAACACGTAGAAATAAACCAATGACCTTCAAGAAACAATTTAAAATACACTAAGGGGCTGATTCTGATTCAGTAAAATCCTCTACGAATAGCCGTACGGAGCACTTTTCCCGTACGAATTGTATCCTCGAACGTCCCGGTATGTACGATGTAGTACGATGCGTACCTAAAGCAGTTCTCCGTCCAAATCGTACCAAAGCCCGTACGACTCAATAATCCGTACGAATCGCATTCGTAACTCGCAGTACGCTATGTCCGTACGGATCAAAGCATCATTTTCTGACCCAGCAAGTACGATTCGTCCAGTCAACACTCCGTACGACTCTTTTTTTACGAGAGCTCAAAATGTCCGAAAAAGCAGAATCCGAGTCAAAATGCGTGCAAAACGGACCCCCGGTATGGTTTGTACACCCCAAGATCTTAGGGGTACGGTTCGTACACCTACGGTCATGGGGTAGGGTTCGTACACCCCATGATCCTAGGTGTACGAACCGCACCCCTACGATCATGGGGTTTACGAACCGTACCCTATGTGATTGTGTGGCTCTCCGTACGAATTGCTCATACGCAACGTTTACCTTACGAATCGTGTACTCATTCCCCGGTCCGGATCGTACTTGTCGGGTCGTATGGCATGTTTACGATTTGTACGGTTCACTTTCAGGGTCTGTATCGTATGGATTTTCCCTTGCTTTTTGTATGGTTCGCAACGATTTGGACATATTTTCTTACTATGGATCGTACTACGCGATTCAGACGGACTTCTATGATTCGTACGGAAATGGCTACGAATTCGAATAGTCGTACGGATTTGTTTCCTGAATCATAATTGACCCCTATGTAAACAAATGAAAATAACTCTTCTACTACACCTTAAACCAAAGCATTGAAGGAAGGAGAAACTCTGCAGGATTTTCTACAATCATCAAAAACAGAAGAAACCTTAAGCCTACTACACCTCTGAAAAAGTAAGTAAATTACCATTTCTAACTAAACTGCTAAATTAAACTACACCACCAATTTTTCTTTACTCAAAACACTTATTAACTTATATATTTTACTCTTTATATTTCCACTACAGACTACAAAGTAAATATACTATAAAAAGACTTTCTAAAATATTAGTTAAAAGCTACTCAAACCCCAATATATGCTAAACCCCAAAACAACTCCATTTTGACTTTTTTACATTTTTAATAACTTTTATAAATTAAAACCTATAGTCTATACCAACCATCAATACCACCCCATATAAAAATGCAAAACATCAAAAACAATATACTTTTTTTTTCCTCTCACAGAGTACATCGACTGAAGAGTATTTTTTCTACAAAGAACATCTTCTTTCAAGTACAACAAAATAACACTTGGTAAGTATATCTCTGAAATGTAATTTTTGAAATTTTCATTTACGTATATGATATACTTTTTCTTATATTTCCTTATACATTTTTTCCAGATTTGTAACACATCACAATGACTGAAGGGACCCAATTTATATCATCCCAGCAAGGGAAATTCCTATTGTGTTAAATGGTTTACGTATATACCCGAAAAAAGCAGACAGGTCTTAAAGTGAACTGGAAGTGTTAAAAATATTCTTCAAACAAATACTATGGTCACACAACAACAAGAGAAACAACTGCACTATTTACCAGAGGGCACAATCACCCACCCAATATCTCTGAAATAGAAGTAAGATAAAAATTTGAAAATATAAAAGAATTAAGCCCTGGTTCACAAAGTGCTACAAATGTTAACCTAAAACAAATATTACCTAAAGTGCCCCAAGAAGTAAGAGGTCAACTACCATCAATTGCTTCTATGAAAAGAACAATTGCTAGAAACAAAAAATTAACCAAAACAACAATAACAACACCTAAAACCTTTGAAGATATCATCATTCCACCAGAATTAAGTATCACCCACAATGATGAACTTTTTTTTTTAATAATAAAAGTAAAGAAAAAAGAATCATAATGTTTGCTACAGCCAACAATGTAACACAACTCCAACAATGCCAAACATGGATGATGGACGACATCTTTACAATATGCCCCAAGCCATTCTACCAGCTTTACACAATACATGGACAATATCACAACATTTGCATACCTTTTATCTATGCACTATTACCTAATAAACAAAATACAACATATAATGAAATTTTAGGAAAAATAAAACAAGAATCATACGATTTTTTCCCTCAAAGAATTATCATATACTTTGAGCAAGCCATGATAAATTGCATTCTTAAACTGTACCCCCATGCATCTATACAAGGATGTTATTTTCATCTAAACCAATGCCTATGAAGACATTTACAAAAATCTGCACGTAGTGTAGAATATGCCAAAAATATTACTTTTGCACATCAAATAAAACTTCTAACAGCCCTAGCTTCTAGCTTATATACCAGTGACAGATGTGGCAGAGTATTACAATCTTTTAATTGACAGTCAATTCTACCATCAAAATGAGCAAAAGTTATCTCCCCTCCTAGATTATTTTGAGGATACCTCGGTGGGGAGATTACACAGATCAGGACATAGACGTCAGCCAAAGTTCCAAATATCTTGGTGGAATGTATTTCTAACTACACTCAACCAAGAGGCCAAAACTAAGAACGCAGTCTAGGGCTGGCATAATGCCTTCTTAACTTCTACTGGACGAACCACTCCAACACTACAAAACTATT